>NW_006921646.1:10305008-10436275 GCF_000298275.1 Orycteropus afer afer
GGGTCCCACTCAACGGCACACAACAACAACAACAACAACAACAATGTATTTATCTTTGGTATATTTATTACACTTACTCTGTGTAGTCATTTTGAGTGTTCTAATTTTTCTGCTCCTAGTGTTATATATTGTTCAGTTTGTTTTCTTTTGGAAATAGTTGTACTCCTCAAGAGTCTAATTTTGGCATGTGAAAACATCCAGTATCTTGAGAGGGATATGATTTATTTAATAGTGCTGTACTGGTGAAAGATAAAAGGGCAGATTCCAGTTTATTTAAACTTTGGTGAGTTCAAGGAAAAGGGAGGAGAGGAACCTAGAGTTGTTTTGGTTGTTACCAAGAAGCCCTTTGGGTCAGAGTTTTACCTTCAAAATCCCAGGAAGAAGTATCACAGGGAGGAATCAGCCTCTGTGGACTGTAATCCACAGGCCCAAGATGGGACAAGCTAGAAGAGCAAATGTTCAAAGCTGGTCAACCGCCACCTACTTTCATCAATCCTTCAATTCTTTTTCAACCCCTACTTTACCCAATGAACATATGTACCAGCACGTAAAATTATTGTCATTGATTTCTGCCAGACAGCAAGCAATGATTATTTCAAATCAAGGGTATAGAAGCATCAAGAGCATAACCGAAGTTATGTTCCTCTAATACCCTCACACCTCTGCCAGCTTTCTTTTGCTCCAAGCCACAGCCATACTCAGGGGGACAGTATATATCTACTTGCCCAGAGAGTTTATATTTATTGTCCTTTTTACTCTCCAAAACCTTTTGGGTTGGACAAAATGTCATCTGGTCCTTGTGACAAGCATGGAGATGTGACACTCAGATGTCCCTGAGAAGGATAATCAGCCTTGAGGAGCAGAGTTAGCCAAAAGTATGTTCAGGATCTACAACAGTGTTAGAATCAAGGACAATACTCTTTTCTCAGAGAGTTGCCAGCCAAAGACTGGAAAGGACAGAGTACACTATGGTGTGGTCAGTTGTGCCTTACATATGGCTCCTCTACAGGCAGTTTTTGTACCAGGAATCCTTCTTAGACTGGCTGAGACTATCTCAGATTTGCACCACAATCTGGATGTTTTTCTGTCCAATTCTTTTCCTACTTCCTGGAACCTGAATTGCTCTCTTTGTTGTTGTTATGTGATGTCGAGTTGTATCCAACTCATAGCTACCTCTTCTTGGGTTTTCAAGGCAGTATCACTATGGAAGTAGATTAATTGCCCAACCTTCCTTCCGAGGAGTGGCTGGAGGGTTTGAACCGCCAGCCTTCTGGTTAGAAGTTAGGTGCCTTAGGCGCTATGCTACCAGAACTCCTGAACTGATCTAGTCATTTTATCTATTACTCCCCCCTCCCTAAGCACAGCAGATCAAGCTTTTCCTCACCCTGCCCAGGAGCTTCTCAGGCTCCTTATTCCTGGATTCCGTATTTCCTTCTATAGTTTCTTCAGGGTTGATGGGTGAGAAGGGCAGCAGCCAGTGCTGATCTTGGCAAGAAATACTAGAAACATGGGCTATGGGTGTTGAAAACAGTGCTCATACACCCTTCAGTCTGTTCAAGCAATGGTTGTGAAAACTTTTTAAGATGTTTGATTTGCTACATTTAACCCTGTATTCCTCCAGTTGTTGCTAAAACTATCCTTTGGAGAGTATTGTCTCAGATGCCATAAATTACTGGACCACATGAAAGTGCTTCTTTTCTACAGCTGTGGTTCCAAGCATTCCCAATTTTACCTCTCAAATTGAGCTACTTAGCCTCTTCTCCTTGTCACAGCCAGATAACTAAAGCCAGTAACTTTGCAGTACCGCACTATTGGTTTTACTAATATAAGTCAAATGCTGAGAATCCAGAAATCCCAGTTATATTGCTGTTTATTACATTACCCTGTTTATTTTAGAAACAACTCCTTCCCCACCTCCAACACCAACATTAACCACTGTACACACTATCTTATGATAAAAACTTGGGAAAATTAATATGGAACACATGTCAAACGTATTATCCACTAATGAAAGAATTAGGAGAATCAAAAGGTGAAGTATGATAATTTGATAAAAATTGGAAGAGGACATCCTAGATGAGGGAATATTTATGTAAGCAGTTAGGATGCTGTGCTAACCATTTGCATTTGCTCTGTAGCACAGTACAGATGAGCCCTGCATAGGCAAGGAGGGAAGAACAGAATTGAGAGCAAACACAGTTCCTAGGTTTCTCTCGCTATTGGCTTTCAGTTTGGTTTGGACAATAAGACAGACTAGTGGGAAATTAGAGGTCAGGTGTAATGGAAAAGACAGGGTATTGCTTCCTCTCTCTCCATTTCAGCAGCCTCTCTAGCACTGGCTATTTCTCTTTTGGTGTCTACAGTCAGCCTCTTTTCCCTCTTCTCCAGTTGCCTCCAGGCATTCCCTGCTATAGCTGTAGCCTCCTCTGGGCAGTCTCAACTACCAGCTCTTCCTTTTGTCCTTTCAGCCCTAGGGTAGAAATGACTTCCTTCTGTTAGTCTGCATTTCTTGACCATTTCCAGTTTGGGTTTCAGGTCTTGAAACACTTTTGCAGCTTGTTACCCACATTAAATCCTTCTATTGGGCTACTTGGGAGTTCTGGTAGCTTAGTGCCTAAGGCACTTGACTGCTAACCAGAAGCCTGGAGGTTCAAACCCACCAGCCACCCCTCAGAAGGAAGATGGGGCAATCTACTTCCGTAGTGATATTGCCTCGGAAACCCAAGGAGGGGTCGCTATGAGTTGGGTCCGACTTGACGGCACATAACAACGACAACAACATTGGGCTACTTAGCTTGGGCTCTAGTTTTCTGCATGACCCTGACTGTTACAACTGCTGATTTATTTCAAGAATAAGCCATTAATCTGCCAGGTCTTTCAGTTGGCATGGGTTAATGTTTAGGGCACAGGATATTTAGAGGCATTTAAATACATGAACCATTAATCATAAATAGTGACTCATAGATCTAGAAGTAAGTAAACTACAAACAAATTGATCTATAACTATTAATTAGATGTCCAAGCAACATATCTTATCCCCTAACAAGAGACACTTAGTATGAAAGCATCAAACAGGTCAAAGTACGAAGCACAGTCCTTATTTTTAAAAGCAGCCCTTCAAAAATATTGAGTAGCAATTAAATGCCCAGGTTGGGGACAAAGGTTTTAATCATCTAGCTTTGAATATTCTAAGTTGATCCTAGACCCCTCAAGGAATCTAGGCTTTGGCACAAACAGCTGGCAGATCTCCAGGGAAGCTCTCCTCCAGGAGCATAACACAGCTGGGAAGCCACCATCTCTATTCCAACTACCCCTCTAAGAAACCACATGAAGTATATATTGTCACTTATCACTGATTCTCAATGCCATGAACTCTCATCCTTAAATCAAAGCCTCTAATTTTATCCATTCCAGCAACCTTACTTTCTGGCCAACTCAACTCTATCCTACACCCAGGTACACAATAGTGAACAGAGAAATCAAGACTTCTGGCCATAGGGGTTTCCAGGATCCATTGGTGGTTGTCTCTGTTCCAGACCAGGAATGAAAGTATTTGGGATTCTGACGCCTATTATAAAGGATGTAGCATGTATCCTTTTCCATGGTTTTTATCACAACCTTCAAGTCCCACATGATGACACTACCTGATGTACAGGTAAAAAGGGTATATCACTGAGGTGAGTGATCAACATGGCCATTTTCATAGAGAAGAAACAGAGGCACAAAAGGAAAATATGGCTTGTCCTGCCTCACAAATCATAGTGTCTTGTTCTAATCTGACCCTGTGGACCTTTTCCTGAGCCAGGGTCTGCTTTTGTTCCTGTTATTCCCAGGATACTTTTCCCTTAAAAGACTATTCCTAAGCTATTCATGTTTTGGTATCTTGGGCCCATTTAGTCATTTAAACCAATAAGAAAATTCATAATGGGTTTGTCCAAGTCTTAAAGTCATTTCTGAAGCCATTATAGAGAAAATTTGGTTGTTGATCCAATTCATTTTTACTTTGCAGCTCTTGGTTTTGTCAAATGTCAAACCCCAAGTCTACAAGGCCCAAAGGAAACAATCAATACTCACCCTGATATCCACTTCTTGACACTGGAATTTTAGATGCTCCTTCAGTCCTGAGCATTCCCTCTTGCTTCTGGAATGCTTTTAATGTCTTGTCTCAAAGCTCATAAAAGCAATCGTAGATCTTTGACTGGTAATTGGATGTGAAAGTTTTTGTTCCCCTAAAACAAAAATTTTGACTTATAATTACTTCTTTTTTTTTTTTTTCCTTTTTTTCTCAAGCACTACCACTGGACCCAGTGGGTACTCAACGTCTCTTAGTGATTCCATCAATCTGCAGGTCCAAGACTGCTCCCTCATATAACCATGGAAAATATTAAACATGACTTCCAAGTTTAGCCCTTGCTTTGAATACTTCTCTGAGCTCCTAACATATATCCAAGGGATATGTTATATTTCCATGAGGATGCCTGATAGAAATATTAATTTTATTGTTGTTGTTATTTGCAGTCAAATTGGACCCAACTTATAGTGACCCTTCCTTGGGTTTCCAAGGCAGTATCACTACGGAAGTAGATTGCCCAAGCTTCCTTCCAAGGAGTGGCTGGTGGGTTTGAACTGCCAGCCTTCTGGTTAGCAGTCAAGTAACTTTAGCATTCATAAAACAACTTAGATTTGCCTCAAACTAATCTTTCCCATCCTATTGATGACACCAACATATATATGTGACCAGAAATCCAGGGATCATTCTAGATTTCTTCTTTTTCCTCATTTTCCATACTAAACTAGCATCAAGGTTTGTTTATTATATTTCTAAAATATATTCTGAACCTATTCGCTTTTCCATTGCTATTGCCCATTCTTGGTCCCAGCAATACATCACTGACTACACTTTGCCTTCATTATTGTCCCCTACAATATTCTCAGAAGAATTAAAAATGAAAAACTTGTTTCACTGCTTAAAACTTTCCTAGTGGCTTCCCACCAGCTACAGAATAAAACCCACCCTTCCTACCATAGACATCAAGGTTTTGCATGATATACCTTCTGCCACCCTTCTTCCTTTCAGTCCTCAAACATTCAGGTACTTTTGCCTCAAGGCTTTTGTCATCCCGTCATCTCAAATGGTCTATGCTAGGTGTCTTACATGTCAAAAGCTTAAAAGATTTTTTTTTTTTTTAAAAGAGCCAGTGTAAATGCCATCTCCTCACAAAAATCCCTGATCATCTTATCTCTGCTTCCACAATTTCTGCCAAGTCATACCTTTCACTTTATTTCTTCCATAGCACTTATTAACCCAAAACACCTTATTTGACATTCACCTGTCTCTCCTGTAGGAGTTTAAGATCCTGTTCCTGTGGGCCCCATCTGACTAGACTGATATTCAGGTACAGAAGTACAGAAGGTACTGGCACTCAGGTCTCCATTTAAGAACAAATTTGCCTTTGGCTGCAAGGAGTGCAGTTAGCTGACAGCCTCCATCTGCAGCATCTTCAAGATCTGCCACAGCATTTGAGCTAAGGTTTTAGTCTTCCTAGGAAACCCTCAACCAATGTCTGAGCACAATGAGAGTATTCAGACATTTCTGTGGGACATGTCTACAGGCGTTCTTTGAACCAGTGATTCCTCTTGGGGTTGCTGAACTGCAGTCAGAGTTTCTTTCTGTCTAGTTATCTTTCTTTCCTTCTAGTCTACATTGTGAAGGCTTTTCTTAACTATGCCTTTTCCCTCTCACCTTCAAGTATCAAAGGTATTACTCCCTAATAAATCTTGTAATTACAAATATGCTAAGTATCCACTTTCTAGAAAACAGTTACTATCAACACAGTTGCTAACAAAATTGGTTTGAGTTAGCAAGTAGTAAGATGGAGTTTGGAGACTGGACCACTGTCCAGATGGCTAATGAAGATCCATTCTAAAGTGACATGTGCAGCATGAATGGATTGATACAAGGCTAAATTGTTAAAAATGTCACCAGTGGCGACTTGGGGGAATATCCCAGTAGAGGAGAAATTTCTTGGCTGGTCAATGATTCAGGTCTTTAAGTGCAGGGGAAATGGAGTTGGCTAATTATTATGAGGTTACAGTAATGTCCTACAGTAGAATGATGAGAAACTTAAGAGTCTGAACTGTTATGGCCAAGTGAGAGAGAGGATCTCTTTTGTTACTAGCATATCATATGCAGTGAACACAGCTGAAAATGCTGACCATTAGAATTGCCAAGCTTCAAACACTGCTGAATGGTCCTAACCAAGCAGGTCTTCTACAAGGTCAGAACCCTGGCTGAAAAAAATGTGGGATAATGAAACATTGGATAAGGACATACAGGTGGGTGGGATGGTCACTGAGGTCATAGCCTTGAACCCTCATAGCCTGCAGAGGTGACACATTCCTCATGACTGGGAGCTAACTTTTACCTATGCTGGAAGTCACTGCAAAGATCTCTACTCTACAAGGCAACAAGTGCCTGCCATGTAGAGCTGCCCCACATTCTCTCCTGGATTCCAGGCTGATGACTAGAATTAAATCCCAGCATAAACCAGCTGAGCTTGCAGTGGGCCCGAATAAAGAAGGAATGTGATTATACTGCAAGGAGCTATAAGAACTGGCTAGTAAACACCCGTAGGAGTCCAGGGAATACCTCTAGGAGTGGATTTTGGGTATGCTTGCTCAAAAGGGCAGAATGTAAGACTTAAGAGCACCCTGCCAGGACACTGTATTTAAACTCTGGGAAAGATCCTAGGAGAATGCAGAAAGTATCTAATAATATCATTAATATTGCACACAAGTAAAATTTTGCTGAAAATAATTTAAAAATGGTTGCAATAGTACATTGAAAGGGAACTGCCAGAAATTCAAGCTGGATTCAGAAGAGGACATGGAATAAGGGATATCATTGCTGATGTCAGTTGGCTCTTGTCTTAAAGCAGAGAATACCAGAAATATATTTACCTGCTTTATTGTTTTATTGATTATGTAAAACATTCAACTCTATGGGTCAAAACAAATTACAGATGATATTTTGAAGAATGGGAATTCCAGAAAACTTAATTTTGCTCATGAGGAACATAATACATAGATGAAGATGCAATTGTTCAAATAAGACATGGTTTAAAATCAGGAAATGTGTGAATAAGGGCTACATCCTTTCACCATACTTATTCAATCTGCATACTGAGCAAATAATTTGAGAAGCTAGATTATGTGAAGAAGAATATAGCATCAGGATTGGGGGAAGACTAATAACCTGAAATAGGCAGATGACACAACCTTGCTGGCTGAAAGCAAAGAATATTTAAAGCACTTACTGATGAAGATAAAAGACTGCAGCCTTCAGGATGGATTACATCTCAACATAAAGAAAAACAAAAATTCTCACAACTGGACCAATAAGTAACTACATCATAAATGGAGAAAAGATTGAAGTTGTCAAGGATTTCATTTTCCTTGGATCCACAATCAGTGCCCATGGAAACATCAGTCAAAAAATCAAATGCTGTATTACACTGGGCAAATCTGATGCAAAAGACTTGTTTAAGTGTTAAAAAGCAAAGAAGTCACTTAGAAGACTAATGCATGATTGACCC
The DNA here is from genome assembly GCF_000298275.1 of Orycteropus afer afer. Classification (NCBI taxonomy): domain Eukaryota; kingdom Metazoa; phylum Chordata; class Mammalia; order Tubulidentata; family Orycteropodidae; genus Orycteropus; species Orycteropus afer. The sequence continues at coordinate 10,312,604 of NW_006921646.1, forward strand.
AAGCCATGGTATTTTCAGTAGCCTCAAATACATGTGAAAGCTGTACAATGAATAAAGAAGACTATAGAATATTTTGGGAGTTCTAGGAGCTCTGGAGGCATAGTGCCTAGGGCATTTGACTGCTAACCAGAAGGCTGGCAGTTCAAACCCACCAGCCACTCCTCGAAAGAAGGAGGGCAATCTACTTCTGTAGTGATACCGTCTTGGAAACCCAAGGAAGGGTTGCTAGGATCCACTCAATGGCAGTGAGTTTTTTTTTGGTTGGTAGAATATTTGATGCATTGAATTGTGGTGCTGGTGCAAAATACTGAATGTACCATGGATTGCTAGAAAAATGAACAAATATGTTTCAGAGGAAGTGCAACTAGAATGCACCTTAGAAGAAAGAATGGCCAGACTTCATCTCTTGTACTCTGGTCAAGTTATCAGGATGGACAATCCCTGGAAAGGAATAACATGCTTGGTAAAGTAGAGGGTCAGCAAAAAAGGGAAAGATCCTCAATGAAATGGATTGACACAGTGGTTGTAATGATGGGCTCAGGCATAGCAATGATTGTGAGAATGGCGCAGGACCAGGCAGTGTTTCATTCTGTTGTACATGGGATCACTATGAGTTGAAACTGACTTGATGACACCTACCAACAGAAGTAGATTGCCCAATATTCCTTCTAAGGAGTGGCTGGTGGGTTTGAACCACCAGCCTTCTGGTTAGCAGTCAAGTGCCTTAGGCACTATGCCACCAGAACTCCCAAAGATCCCAGAAGAGGGGCATATTCATGGCTACAGTGGCTTTTATGTATCCCAACTTTCATCAGAAATGACCTTCTCTTTCTGTAGACTTTTTAGTAGGCATAGCAGAGGAGGAAGGGATTAAAAGTCTCCGGCAGGCTAGCAGGCTGGAATAGATATGTTATGTGAGGCCAGGAAACTCATCAGAAGATTACGTTCAATGAGTGGACACACCTTTAACCAATGTCATCAGTAATGTACAAATGAGAGGAGCTTTAACATCACTAAGATGTTCAGGGTATCTCTCCTCTGCAGGGCAAGGCTATTGATAAGAGGAGTTCCAGAGCTAAGCTAACTATTAGCCAGGAAGATGATAGAGCTTCAAAGCAATTAAAGCCAGGTGGTAACATTTATCTACCAGAAGCTACTGTGCTGCAGATACCATATCAGCTGGCAAGGCTGAAGGGGTAAGCATTCATCCTGTAAGGTATTATAGAGTGGTGCTCCCGAGGCAAAATAGAATGGACACCAAGAAAAATGCTACTTAACTCCACAATCAAAAGAAAATAAGAATGGACAGGCAGTAGGTTTCAGTAAAGTTACCCTTTACAAGTTCCCAGAAAATATTTAGACCTGAGATGCATTGCCCAAAAGATGACCACATCCTCAGAAGGAAGAGCTCCAAAACAACATAGCAAGTATATACCCCTGGTCCTTTCCCTAAAAAACGTAGCCATTTACTCAGGGAGTGTATAGTGGGGGATGGAGTAGGAATATCCATACATTAGGCTTTTCTTAAACACAGAGTCCAAGTTAACAATGATATCTAGATATCTGAAACCTTATCATGGCCTCCTTGTTATAGTGTGGGCCTATGAATGGGATAGTCCAAGTAATAAATGGAATCATGTTCCAAGTGTGAGGTGTGGTAGGTCTGCTGGGTCTACAGTGAGTCTGCTGCATCCACATACCTATCCAGTGGTCATTCTCTCTTTCATGAATGTATAATTGGTACATAATGAACAATTGAGGAAATCCACATGTTGGCTTATTGAACCCAAGAATCAGTGCTATCATAATGGAAAACGCTAAGTGAAAGACTTTGAAACTGCTAAGCCCCAGACAGTGAAATATTACATTTGGGGGTATAGAAGATGGCATATATTGGTGCCAGCTTTAAGGATCTCAAAATTTCAGGGCTGGAGCTTTCTATAAAATCTCCATTTAATTCACCAGTCTGTCCTGTGCAGAACCTACAAGGATTGGTTGGCTATTACTGTGTTCTTGTTGTTTGCCTACTTGATTCTGACTCATAGTGACCATATAACTCATTGCCATCTCGTTGATTCTTACTTATAGTAACCCTACAGGATAGAGTACAACTGCCCCATAGGGTTTCCAAAGCTGTAAATTTTTATGGAAGCAGACTGCCATATCTCTTTCCTGAAGAGAAAGTAAGTTCAAACCACTGATTTTTCAGTTAGGAGTCTAGCGGCTTTAACCACTGTACCACCAGGGCTCCCTAGTGATCCTATAAAAACTCAAAACCAAACTCACTGCCATCGAGTTGGATCTGACTCATAGTGACCCCTCCTTGGGTTTCTGAAGCAGTATCACTACGGAAGTAGGTTGCTCAATCTTCCTTCCAAGGAGTGGCTGGTGGATTTGAACCACCAGCCTTCTGGTTAGCAGTCAAGTGCCTTACGCACTATGCTACCAGAGCCCCCAGTGATCCCATAGACTCCTAAAATGCAATCAATTGCTACTGTCCCAATTGATAGTGTCGTGTCATATGAGGTATCTTTGCTAAAACAGATTAATAACCTGGGTTTATAGTATATGGCCAAATAAAGTGAATAAGTTATTTTCTATTCTAATCATGGAAGAGAATCCAAGACAGTTTTGAATGCATATGGAATCATTACAATATGCATTTAGAGTTTTGTCCCAAGGTTATGTTAACTCTGTCTGTCCTAATATGTTCGGAAGACTTGAGCTATTTGGACATCCTACAGAACATGCCGATCCAGTATAGAAGGGTCATGCTGATTGTGCAGGATGAACAAGAGATGTTCAATCCACTGGAGACCTGGGTAAGATAAATGTTTTTTAGGGGATGGAAGTTAAACCCTATGACGAGTCAGGGCCCTGCTGTCCTAAGTTTGACCCAAAAGGGTCTGTGTGTACATTAGATGGCACAAGAAAATGAGACACAGGAAGATCAGAAAACAAATATTTTTCAGTACTTAGAGGTCTCAGAGAGGAAATTATTGCATATTTCAATGCAGGGCCACACAGGGGAGGCTTTACTCAGGGACAAGGCAACAACAGGCTGGAACTGTAGGAGAGTGTTTATGTACGGCAAGCAGGGGCAGAGGGTCTTGGCACATGCTAGAGTTTATTGATCAGTTTAAACATTTCTAGTGCATAACACAGGAAAAGGGAGATGTTTTCATCATGGGCACCATGCGGGGCATGGCTGAATGGGGCAGTGAATAACTATAGCCATTGAGAGACTGGGTAATAAGCTAGTAATAGGTTTCTATCAGGAGCTCTGGTAGTGTGGTGCCTAAGGCACTTGACTGCTAACCAGAAGGCTGGTGGTTCAAACACACCAGCCATTCCTCGGAAGGAAGGTTGGGCAATCTACTTCCATAGTGACACTGCCTTGGAAACCCAAGGAGAGGTCGCCATGAGTCAGATCTGACTTGATGGCAAATAACAACAACAGCAGGTTTCTATCACAAGGAACCACAGGAAACCATTTGGTTATTGCTAGAAAGGCCTGTTAAAGACCATAGCTTTTGAGAAGCTGTGTGAGCCATATCACAAATTGGGTGAAACTAGGAGGAAATAATGGAAGCCCAGGCAGCAAATTACATAGGCATCCAATTGGCCTTATGGCATATGCCACCTCCAGAAAGATTTTAGAGGACTAGAGTAGCGTAGTGCCTAAGGCACTTGACTGCTAACCAGAAGGCTGGTGGTTCAAACCCATCAGCCACTCCTTGGAAGGAAGATGAGGCAATCTACTTCCATAGTGATACTGCCTCAGAAACCCAAGGAGAGGTCGCTATGAGTCGGGTCCGACTTGATGGCACATAACAACAGAGTTAAAGGAAATACTGAGGCAACTCTCCAAAGCAAAACAAACTGTGTTAGAGTATGTAAGATGCATAACTTTTAAAAAAGATTAGAGCTGCTGAGGAGTGTGTGTGTGTGTGTGTGTATGTGGCGGGGGGGGGGGGCTTGAAAGGCAGGTGCAGATGGATGGCTTTGACAAATGGAGGTTTGTTTTTAACCTTTTTGGGGAGATGGGGTTCCAATGTCAGGCACCTGGCCATGGTTTTGAAATTGGATAATGGGTAGAGGCTGGGGCTCTGGTGGCATAATGCCTAAGGCATTTGACTGCTAACCAGAAGGCTGGCAGTTCAAACCCACCAGCCGGTCCTTGGAAGGAAGATTGGACAATCTACTTCCATAAAAATACTGCCTCAGAAACTCAAAGAGGGGTTTCTATGAGTCACATTTGACTCAAAGGCAGTGAGTTTGGTTTTGGTTTAACAGTAAAAGCTTAGATTGTTTTGAGGAGATTGTTGGTAGAATTATGGACATCAGGAAATTCTGGTGAGTTCTCAGAAAGAAGTGAGAAGAGTTATAGAGAAAGTCTCTATGGTCTTAGAGAATGCATATGGTGCCAGCAACAGACTATTGCTAGAAATATGAACACTAAATTTAAAGTTTCTGGTGAGGTTTGAAAAGAACATGTTGAATGTGTGCTTGGAAAATGGAGGAACAGCGATACTTTTTATGCAGTAGCAAAGAACCTCTTTGAATTATCTTCAAAAGTTTGGTGGAAAGTAGAACTTTAAGTGATGTATTTGGATATCTGGCTGATGTGATTTCTAAGCAAGATCTTAAAAGGGCCATGTGGTTTCTCCTTGCTGTTTTTGGTAAAATGTGAGCAGAAAGAGATGGACTTAAAAATGAATGGTAGAAAATGAAAACAGGACTTAGAAAATTCTGTTGTACAAACTAAGGACACATGTCCTAGAATATTCACCAAGGATGTGGCTACACAAATTTTGTTAAAGAAATTAAGCCTGTGACTGATGGATCTAACCAACTACTATGGCAGAAAACCCATCAACTTAGAGGGAAGGATATCGAGAAAGAACAAAAGGAAAGAATGTTGTCTTACCTCTTGAAATTCTACAGGTAGGAAAGAGACCAAAGGAGCTACAACTGTTGTCCTCCAAGAAAAGAAAATACTATCCTTGGAGCAGCTCAGAGATCAATAGAACTGTTGGAAGGAGCACAAGAAGTGGGCCTTTCTCCAAGTTGTGGGGCTCTGGATCTCAGAGGGTATAGTCACAGGGCCCTAGGTTTCAAGAGTCAGATCTTCACCAGCTGGGTTATGGAGTGTGGGGCTGCCATTAAGATATGCCAGGGGAATGGGGTTGCTACTCAAAACTGAGGGGGTAGGACTTCCATGCACAAGGGGCTGAAGAACAGGGCCTGCCAGAGTTGAGGGGGTGGAGTCACCACTCAGAAGGACTAAGAGAATGGGGTCACCCAAAGCCAAGAGAGCAGAGTTGTCACGCCAATGGACTTGGAAGGTGGAGCTGAAGCCCAGAGCCAAGGGGCCTCCATCCAGAATCCCGAGGGTGTGGCCAACACTCACAATCCGAAGGTCAGGGCCTTTGCCCTGATGATCTCAGAGAAGAGAGGGTTATTTTCAAGCATTGACCACTAACAGAAATTGTTATTCTGGGTTTTGGACTTTCTTGGTGCCTGTTGTCCTTGCTTTCCTTCCATTTTCTCCCATTAGTAATGGAAATGTATGACTTGTGCCTATTGCACAAGGTGGTACCTAAGTGGTACCTATTGGATCATTGAACTTTGGAAACAGGTAATTTGTAATCTAGATGTCATGACTTCACAGATGAAGAACTTTGCCTCAGGATAGAATATTAATAAATTCTCATCCATATTTGATTTAAATGCTTGAGAAGATGAGACTTTGGACTTGGAGTTAATTTAAGACTTTTGGAACGATAAGATGGGGTGAACATGTTTTGCATATGCCAAGGACATGGATTTTTGGAGGCCAATGGGTGGAATGTTATGGATTGAATTATGCCCTCCCAAAATATATGTGGTAAACCCTAACCTCTATGCCTGTGGTTATAATCACATTTGGGAATGGGCTATCTGTGTTATGTAAATGAGTCAAGATTAGTTTAGGATGTATCTTCAGTCATTCTTTCTTGAGATATAAAAAAAGATTAGGACAAGCAAGCAAGCAGAAATGGTTGAAGAGAGATGCCAGACCACATGATTGCCCAAGAGCAGAAATTCAAGGAGACAAGGACCTTCCTCCAGATCTAACACAGAGAGAAAGCCTTTCTCTAGAGCTGGTGTTTGGTTTAGACTTTTGGCCTCCTGAACTGTGAAAAAATGCTTTCTGTTTGTTGAAGCCACTCACTTGTGATGTTTCTGTTGTTTTTGTTGTTGTTGTTGTTATGTGCCGTCGAGTCGACCCCGACTCATAGCGACCCCTCCTTGGGTTTCCGAGGCAGTATCACTACGGAAGTAGGATTGCCCAACCTTCCTTCCGAGGAGTGGCTAGTGGGTTTGAAACCGTCAGCCTTCTGGTTAGCAGTCAAGTGCTTTAGCCACTATGCTACCAGAGCTCGTAGCAGCACTAAATAACAGGGACAACTATATCCTTCCTTCTATTTTGACCTTAATTTACTCTTCTTTTTCTATATCCAAGGTGGATGGCTTAGATAACTTATTTTAATTCTTTAGTATTTTCTAACATAAGCATTTAAAGCTATAAATTTCACTTTAAGATCTACTTTGGCTATAAAACCAAAAAACAAACTCACTGCCATTGTGTCAGATCTGACTCATAGCAACCACTCCTTGGGTTTCTGAGGTGGTATCTCTATAGAAGTAGATTGTCCAACTTTCCTTCCAAGGAGTGGCTGGTGGGTTTGAACCACCAGCCTTCTGGCTGGCAGTCAAATGCCTTAGGCACTACACCACCAGAGCTACAAATTTTGATATATCATACTTTCATTATAATTTAGTTCAAAATATTTTCCAATTTCCCTTGAGTCCTTGTTTTACCTATGATTTATTTAGAAGTTTGTTGTTTGATTCTCAAATATTTGGTGGTATTTTACAGATATCTAAATGTAATTAATTTCTAATTTAACTGTGGTCAGGGAACATATTTGATCTGGTTTTAATCTTTTCCCACTTATTGAGACATGGTTTATTGTGAATGTTCTATATGCATTTTTTTGGGGAAAAAGTGTCTTCTGCTGTTGTTGGGTAGAGTGTTCTATCAATGCCAAGTAGGTCAGGTTGTCTGATAGCGTTGTTCAAGCCTATTATATCCTTACTGATCTTCTGACTAATTTAATCACTCAGTGTCAAAATCTTAAACTGTAATTGTGGATTTGTCTGTTTCTCCCTTTTGATATATCAGTTTTTGCCTCATATATTTTGAAGCTTTTATTAGGTACATAAATTCAGGATTGTTAGGTATTCCAGATAAATTCACAGTTTTATGATTATGAAATATCCCTCTTTATCTCTGATAATGCTCATTATCTTGAAGTCACACACACACACACACAAAACCCAAACTCACTGCCATCGAGTTGGATTTGACTCATAGTGACACTTCCTTGGGTTTACAAGGCAGTATCTCTATGGAAGTAGATTGCCCAGCCTTCCTTCCTAGGAATGGCTGGTGGGTTTGAACTGTCAGCCTTCTGGTTAGCAGTCAAATGCTTTAGGCACTACACTACCAGACCTCCTATTTTGAAGTCTACTTTTTCTAATTTTAATGTAACCATTGTAACTTTCTTGTGTAGTATATTTGCATGGTATGTTTTTCTTCATCCTTTTACTTTTAAACTATTTTTGCTTTATATTTAAAGTGTATCTCTATAGACAGCAGATAGTTGAGTCTAGCTTTTCTAATCAGTCTAGGAATATTTGCTTTTTAATTGGAATATTTGTCTATTTACATTTAATATGAGCTCTGGTAGCATAGTGCCTAAGGCGCTTGACTGTTAACCAGAAGGCTGTTGGTTCAAACCCACCAGCCACTCCTCGGAAGGAAGGTGGGGAAATCCTACTTCTGTAGTGATACCGCCTCGGAAACCCAAGGAGGGATTGCTATGAATCGGGTCCGACTCGTCGGCACATAACAACAACAACATGATTTTTTAACATGGTTAGGCTTGGAGTATCTTGCTGTGTGTTTTACAGTTGTCCCGCTTGTCTTTTGTCCCTCTTTTTCCACTTTGTTTTTAGTTATTCATTTCTTAGTATTCTATTTTGCTTCTTTATTTGGTTGTTTGTTTGTTGGGTTTATTTTTTGTGCTTCTGGATTTTGCCACATATATCTTTTATTTTTAACAGCTACTCTAAGAATTACAGTATGCATTCATGACTCATCACAATCTACCTTGAATTTGTGTATACCACTGCCTATATAATGTAAGAAAATTATAATATGGCACCATTCACTGCCTCGATCTTTTGTGCTACAGCCATATATTTTATTTCCACAAATATGATACTTCCCACCATATATTGTTATTATTTTTGCTTAAAACAGTCAGTTGACTTTAAGTAAATTCAGAAATGAGAAAAAAGTATTTTCATTGACTCACATATTTACCACTTGCAGTACTTTTCATTTCTTTGTATAGATATGAGATACCATATGGCATCATTTCTTTTTAGCCTGAAGAACTTCCTTAGCATTTCTTGAAGTAAACGTCTGCTGGAGATTAATTTTCTCAGATTTTGTTTATCTGAAAAATTCCTTTACATCACTTTAATTTTTTTTCTCATTTTTTTTTGACTTTTTTAAAGTGCATCTTATTGAAATATAATTTATGTACAGTGAAATACACAGAACTAAAGTGACATGGGTCAATGCATTTTTTTTTTTTTCAGTGTTCCCTTCCTGCACCTCTCACCTCTGGCAACCAACAAAGAAAGTTTCCCTCTATATATAAACCTTTCCTTGACCTTCCACAACAACAAACTAATACTATATTTTTCCTTCTGTGATTGACTTATTTCACTCAGCATAATGTCCTCCAAGTTCATCCATATTATGTGATGTTTAGCAGACTCTGTATTATTCTTTCGTGCTGCATAGCATTCCATTATGTAATTGTACCATAGTTTGGTCATCCACTCTTCCATTGATGGGCACATAGGTTGTTTCCATCTTTTTGCTATTGTAAATAGTGCTGCGATGAACATGGGTGTGCATATATCTGTTCCCATCCTGGCTCTCATCTCTCTAGGATATATACCTAATGATGGGATTTCTGGGTCAAATGGTATCTCCAATTCCAGCTTTCTAAGGAATCACCATACTGCTTTCCACAGTGGTTATATCACTTCACAGACCCACCACCAGTGTATGAGAGTTCCAATCTCTCCACATCCCCACCAGCATTTGTTATTTTTTGTCTCCTTGAACTTTGCCATCAATGCTGGGGTGAGATAGGATCTCATTGTTGTTTTGATTTGCATTTCTCTGAATACCAATGATTGTGAGCATCTCTTCATGTATTTGCTGGCTACCTGAATATCTTCCTTGGTGAAATGTCTATTCATGTCTTCTGCCCATTTTTCAATTGGCTTGTTAATTCGTTTGCTGTTGAGGCATTGGAGTTTTCTATAAATCTTACAGATAAGCACCTTGGCAGGTACATAATTATCAACAAGTATGAATTTGTTACTGTCATTTTTGTTATGTGCTTTTTCATGGTGTTGGTTTCTTTATTCCGTAATTTTCTGTGCTGAGCTCATTTTGTTTCTGAATCATGTTCCTTCGTTGCTATTGTTTTAATATTTGCTAAATATTTGTGCTGGTCCTCTTTTTTATTTTGATGTGAAGGTTTATCATTTTTCTTTGAGGTTACCCTGTGATTTATAGTTTTCTTCCCAAGTTTAGAACAGTTCATTCTATCTTGTAGCTGTCCTGACTTCCCTACCACTTAGAAGTTCTACAACTATACAATTTTTTCCCTCTTTTTGGTTTGTAATTGTCTTCATTTGTCAATTGATATTTCTGGTTCCCTATTTACAATCTTGTAGGCTTATGTACTTTGGATACTTCCATAGTTGGGTTGGTTTCTGGGTTATGTCATCATGTATGTTAATGGTCAGTTGTTGTTGGCTGTTGTTGCTTCTTTGTCCAAAGGACTCCCTTGAACATCTCTTGTAAGATTGGTCTCGTTTTAACAAATTACCTTAATTTCTGCTTATCTGGAAATGTCCTAATTTCATCATCATATTTGAGGGACAATTAAATTTATTATAATAAATCATAATTATTGTTTGGAAATTTTTCTCTTTCAGGGTTTTATATATACCATCCCATTGTATTCTCACCTGCGTGGTTTCTGCCAAGAAATCTTATTGGTTGCCCCTTGTAGGTAACTTGGTTTTTCCCATGCTGCTTTCAGAATTCTCTCTTTGTCTTTGGTTTTGGTGAGTTTGATGATGATATGTCTTGGTGATTTTCTTTTGGGTCTATCCTGTTTGGGATTTGTCTGACATCTTGAATGGATATATTCTCATCTTTCATCATACCAGGCAAATTCTCTTCCGACAAATCTTTGACCATTTTTTATGTGGTTTTATTTGTCTCTTCCTGTTCTGGAATTCCAATTACATGTAGATTATTCTCTTTTAATAGTATCCCAAATGGACCTTAGGCTTTCTTCATTTTGTTTTGATCTTTTTCTGATTGATCACTTTCTAAAGAAGTATTGAGATATTTGCCTTCAGTGTCACTAATTCTGTCTTCCATTGCATCAATTCTACTCCTTTGCCCATTCAATGTCTTACTTATTTCTGAAAATTTAGTATTAATCTTCTAGATTTCTATGTGTATATTTTGTATCATTTCTAATTTTTCTTTTATTTTTGTTCTTGTATTGTCTTTTGAAATTGTTCTAGGATTTTCTCTGTGCTTTCCTCAACTTTGTCAGTGTTTTCTTTGATCTGTCTCTCAGTCTGTTGAAGGTACCCAAATATAATTCTTTTGAATTCTTTATCAGTGAGTTTCATTGCTGTGTCTTCCTTGGGGATGTGTTTTGGGTCTGTATCCTGGTCACTCATTTCTCTTGCTTTATCTTGTTTCTTTCTGTGCACTGTGTTGCTCTGTTGTCTCCAAAGCATTATGATGTCTTTGTGTTTATATTTAATTGGTGATTGTATGTTGAAGTGACTTGCCCACAATTTTTGTTTTCTTTGGATTTTATCTAAGTAAGCAGGGTACTGTGCTCCTCTATTTGCTAATTGGCAGCACTTATACACTCACCACCTGTCTTCTTTCTTGTTGTCAGCCTTGCATATGTCCCTGCTGTCTTTGGCAAGCAGAGCTTATTCTTAGGTCCCTGGAATCCAAATGACAATACTGTCAATTTAAAATCCAAAATGGCCACCACTTGTAAACATTCAAAATGGCTGTGCCCTCGGTCCCTTTAAATATCCAAAATGGCCACCACTTGTAAACATTCAAAATGGCTGCACCCTCGGTCACTTTAAATATCCAAAATGGCCACCACCACTTGTAAGTATTCAAAATGGCTGCACCTTCAGTCACTTTAAATATCCAGAATGGCTGCCACTTGTAAACAATCAAAATGACTTTACCCTCTGGACAGCAGAAAGTCCATAGTTCATGTTGTCTCCCTCTTTGCTATTTCCCTTATAAGTCAAAGGCCACCAGTGCAGTCCTCCCTGCAGCCCATGGTTACCAGAGCTGATCTTTAGGTCAATTCTCAAGTCGCAACACCATTTGGAAATATTCTGGATGTTGGTCCTGTCAGAGTAGTTGACTGTCCTCTGTTCCAACTTTCTCCATACTCACTGTTTTCCTTCAGGTTTTTCCACTAGTTGGTGCCTAATCCACTTCTGTATACTTCCTTTCAAAGCTCTGGACTCCAAGATTATCTTCTGGATCTCTGTCAATTGGTTTATCTTTTCTTTGTTGAAGAGGGTCTGTGTAGCTTGTCTGCCTATTCCTCCATCTTGTTGGAAGTCCATATGTCACCTTAATTTTTGAAGGATATTTTTTGCTGGGCATTCTGAGGTTACAGTTTTGTTACTTCTTTTAAATACTTTAGATATTTCATTCAATTTTCTTCTGTCTTGCTTTTTTTTTTTTTCTGATTAGAAGTCAATAAAACAAAAAAACCTCACTGCTGTGGAGTCAGATCCAACTCACAGAGACTGCTCTTTGGGTTTCTCAGATGGTATCACTATGGAAGTAGATCACCCAACCTTCCTTCCGAGGAGTGGCTGATGGGTTTGAACCGCCAGCCCTCTGCTTAGCAGTCAAATGCCTTAGACACTATGCCACCAGAGTTCCTTATTTCTTATCCTGTTCCTCTGTGTGTTATGTGTTAATTTTTCTCTTTCTGCTTTTAAGATGATATCTTTGTCTTTGTTTTCAGTAATTTGCCTATGATGTTATCAGATATGTTTTTCTTTATGTTTATACTGTCTGGGTTCTATGGATTTGTGGATTGATATTTTCTTTAAATTTGGAAATTTTTCAGTTAAAAAATACATAAATTTTAAACTACCAATTTTATCTTGCAATAAAAGAAAGAGGGAAAATCATATGATCATCTCAATTGGTACAGGAAAGGAATTTGACAAAATGCAACACTTATAATTTAAAAAAAAAAAACACTCAGAAAACTAGGGATAGAAGGAAATTCTTCAACATGATAAAGATCATTTATGAAAAACCCAAACTTAATATCATATTAAATATGAAAGACAAAGCTTAACCTTTAAGATTAGGAACAAGACAAGGATACTCACTTTCACTACTGCTATTCAACAGTTTACTATAAGTTATAGCCAGAGTAATTAAGCAAGAACTATAAAGTAAAGGCATCCCAATTGGAAAAGAAGAAATGAAACTATCTCTATTAACAGATTTTATAGAAAATCCCAAAATTCACAAGAAATCTCCTAGAGCTACTATATTAATTCAACAAAGTGGTAGATCAACATACACAAAAAAATCCAGTTGTGTTTCTATACACTAGCAACAATCTGAGGAAGAAAAAAAAACAGATCCATTTACAACAGCATCTAAAAGGATAAAAGAGCATTTTTCTCAGTCTTTTTTTTTATTATTCGATCAAGAAGAATGAGTTGGAGATGAGGGGTATGTTAATCACGTATCTGGCACCAACAACTGACTAGACTACAAGGAAAGATAGCAGATGTTTTGACATCAGGCATTCTTGTCACTCAATGTCTTCTCTAAGATCAATGTGCACCAAGGCCTGAAGTGGGACAAAGAATAAGTCAGATCATTGGATCTGACTTGCAACTATTATAGGGGATTCTACCTCTCTTGTAAGGTAGAAACTACAAGCCAAGCCAACTCCTATTAGAACAAGATTGTGGCAAGCACATCACTGTGTTTAGTCCAACAACAGCAAGTGGCCTACACCAGAAGGGCCACAAGGTCCGACCAGAGGAATCCAGAGAACAATAAGAATTCTTTCTCACTGGTATATTGCAGTTTTCATGGTATACATGGAACTAAAAACAGCCAGCCAATCAAGAGAGCAAGGGCAGCACTATAGGTCCTGTGGCTGTTGTACTTCTCCATACTGTGTAAGGCTTGCTGTGCATGAGAGCTGCTTCATGAGCCAGACTCACTATCTCAGCTGAAGTCAGACAGTAGCTGTGGTAGTTCTGTTTGTGTGTCAACTTGGCTGGGCCTGGTTGAGTGGCTAGGCAGCTGGATATAGTATTCCCCATGATGAAACTCCATGGTGGAATCTACTGTGAGCAGCTGAGTAGCTGCCTAGAGAATGTGGTTTGCTTCCTGTATATAAGCAGAAGCCTTGGGGAATGGTCTCTAGCTTATGGCATGCTTGGACCCTGCATGTAGTCATGTCATTGTTCAGCAGCCTGCTATGTTCTGCTGACCTTGAGACTTTCAACAGACTTGAATTAATGGCCTGCTGTGTGGTTTGGTAACATCGGGACTGTGTCATTTATTTTGTTGACCTTGGGCTTGTTAGCCTCAGCAGCCAGTAGCTGCCTGAGTGAAGAGATGCTTCTAGCTTCCAGTGGGCCAGGAGGCCGAGCTGAAGCCCAAGGTTGAGGGGCTTTCACCCAGCCCCTAGAGCCTGGCACTTTGAACTTGGACTTCTAGCCTCCCAAACTATAAGAGAATAAACTCCTGTTTGTTAAGGCCATCCCATTTGTAGTGTGTTTCCTGTCAGAGCGGCACTAGGTAACCAGAACAGTAGCTATCTACACTAGGTAACCAGAACAGTAGCTATCTACACTTTATGGTCCTCAAGACCAATAATAAGAAACAGCTGGCATGATGATCTAAGAGTGACATAGCCTGTGTGTTGGAGGAGCTGTTGTAGATGGCCACCAATGTCAAGTCCAAGCCGGCCCTACCAGTGGGCTTCCCATCAATCTAATGCTGAAGCTCCAGCTCTTCCCCTTTCTTGCTCCTAGTCTATCACAGACTTCCAGTTCTTATCACAGGAATCACACCAATTACCTAGAATGCTGCAGATTTGGTGTACCAAGGCTGTGGCATCAACTACATGTTGGTGCCAGAGAACATGTTGTTCATTAAATTATTCTTTAAATGTTCATTAAATTTGACCTCACTTTCCAACCATCTGCTCATTGGTTGGAAAGGGAAAGCAGTGGAAGATTGTCTAGAGTAGTATGCTCTGGTAGCATAGTGCATAAGGCACTTGATTGCTAACCAGAAGGCTGGAGGTTTAAACCCACCAGCCACTCCTTGGAAGGAAGGTTGGGCAATCTACTTCCATAGTGACACCGACTCAGAAACCCAAGGGAAGTCGCTATGAGTCGGGCTGACTCAAAGGCACATAACAACAGCAGTACACCATTGAGTCAAGCAGGCCCTTTGACTCCTAGGTCATGGCAAAGATAGGTATGGCACAGGCAGGATATAGTTTTTTGTGATGACCATGAGAATGTATTTCAGATCTGACTGCAGGGAGCATGATTGACCATGGTCCCCAGCTGTTTTACCCTAAAACACACCACTGCATTTGTGATGAGGTCACCTTTCTCACAGGTTACTGCCAGCCAATGTCTGAGGATGGCCAGGACACCAAGGCAGGTCAGTGACTGGGGATGTGGGGCTCTTTTGAAAAATGTCTTTGGCTTGAGGAATCTCTGTGGAACTTCACTGCAGGCTAAGGTACTTCTACCCAACATTCTTTGTTCCTCCATTTCTTTATTCAAGGTCAGACCCGCATATAGTCTCACAGCTCTCCTAATCTCTTCCTTTTTCCTCCTCCCCATTTTCTCCACAAAACCAAAACCAAACCAAATGCACTGCCATCCAGTCGGATCCAACACTTAGCAACCCCTCCTTGGGTGTCTGAGGTGTTATCACTATGGAAGCTGATTGCCCAACCTTCATTTTGAGGAGTGGCTTGTGGGTTTGAACAGCCAGACTTCTGGTTAGCAGTCAAATGCCTCAGGCACTATGCTACCACAGTGTTTCCCTAATAATTTTCATATTTAGTCCAATATTGACATTTGCTTCTTGGAACATGACATACCTTCTAAATTTATAGAATTCATTATATATCAAACACTTAAGGAAGAAAGAACTCATTGTATATAAATTCAAAATAAAATGCTAACTTATTTTGAAGTGAAAATAATCTTGATAAACTGAAAAAGATATTATAAGACAGTAAAATTATAGGTTCAAACCCACCAGCCACTCCTCGGAAGGAAGGTTGGGCAATCCTACTTCCGTAGTGATACTGCCTTGGAAACCCAAGGAGGGGTCGCTATGAGTCGGGGCTGACTCGACGGCACATAACAACAACAACAACAACATACTCCTCATGAGCATAGATGCTGCAAAAATCCTTAAGTATCAAGCAAATAAAACCCAGAAAATATAGAGGATAGTATATCATTGCCCATGTGAAATTTATTCCAGGAATGCTAAGTTTGTTTAACATTACAAAATCAGAATAATTCACCATAATAACAAAATACAAGCGAGAAACCATTAGGATTATCTCAGTAGATGCTGGAGAATCATGATAAAATTTAATATCCATTTACTATAATAAATTAGCAAACTGGAAATAAGAAGGACTTTCTCAACCTTATAAGGATATCTTTGAAAAATCTACAGCTAACACCATTGATAATGATGAAATATTAAACATTTCCCCACTAATATTGGAAGAAGGTAACAACATCTCTCACTACTTCTATCTAATACCATACTAGAATTTATACCCAGTGCAATAAAGCAAGAAATCTGTATATAATAACCACATCTACAGTATACAAATGTTTACCCTGTGGAAATAGACAGGCAGGCAGACAGACAGACAGTAGACAGCAGGGTAGAAATGAATTAAGGCACTCCACAACCCCTGACCCAAAAGACTGAGAGAAAGGAATGCATTTGGAAGTTAGTTACCAAGGCTCTTCATTGCACTTCCTGTTTAAAACTCTTTAAAACTTACCCCTCAACTAACATCCCAAGGCAGTGAGCAGGGGCTCTGGGAAGGGCCACAATGAGACCCTCAAAGATGTTGACTCAAGGATTCTCCCCTCAAATTGTAAGGCCTTTTCCTGCAGCGATTCCAAACCAAACATTTAAATGTGACCATAAGAGCAGAACTGGGGAAATCCTGGGGCTCATATCCTCTTCTCTCCTCTCATAAATCTCATTGGAACCAACCCTTCCATTCTGTTAATAGGTAATACACTCCTCCCTCCAAAAACAAGACCCTCCACCATAGAAACTCACCCTCAGAGTCCTTCCATTCCCTAAATTGTCTAGCAGGTTTCCTCTTCTCCTGCTGTTGTCAAGATGAGCTATCTAGTTCCTATGTATTTTAATATCTTTACATACACACTTCAATTGAATATAGAGGTTGGGCACATGTTAATTGGTTTGGGTACATACTAATCACTTTCTTTAGTAAGGCTGCCCTGTCTCCTAGATCAAAATTGGATGAAGTTCCTTTTATGACTCCACTTACATTAAAACTGGTCTTTGGCTTTAAATACCTCCAGTTGTAATGTTTACTGCATTCTAATAACAAACTCATTGTTTTGTTCTGTGAATAGCTTACATATTTTTAATGGTTAAGAAAACATTTTCTCATTTAATGATACCCTAAAAAATACACAAGAAAAAGGGTAAAACTTGGAGGTAGTTTTCAACTTAAATTCAAAAGTTTGTCAAAATATTTTTAATAGGTTGTAGCCAGCCTTCAATGACAGCAATCTAATAACTCTCAGGCTTAGTACCTGAGAGCAACCCATGAATGAAATATAAAAGTCCATTAGATAAACACTCCTGCTTCCCAAGTTTCTGGCTGACAATGCTGCAAAACATCCATTATACCTCTTGGATGTTTTAATGGCATCAAACATGCATTGCCATAGCGGAAACCTCAATAACATCTTACTTCCCTTGCACTCTTCCAAACTTTTTCTCTTTGGGATTCATTCCCAAATAAACCAAATGCACCAAAGTCTTTGTCTTAGACTGCTTTCAAGGAAGCTGTGCTAAAACAGTAGCAGAAGAGGCCTTAGAAAGTAAATTCTGAGGATAAAAACCCAGAACTAAAACACTAGCAAGTCTGATAGCAATAAGTCCCCTAATGATGGTGAGAAGTGATAACTGTCTATTTGGTGCAGGATCACAATTACTAAAACTCATCCCTGCTGCATTTGGATAAGGCACAGATTGGAGGGAAACATTTAGGATACGCAATAGTTCTGGCACGTGAGCATATGGGGACTAGGGTAACTAAAACTTTTGTGGAGTTGGATGGCATTTACTAACTGCACTGGAAGCCTGAAAGAAAGATGCTCACAGTCTCAGAGCAGCTAACTATCAATCAACTCAGAATATGCCTTGATACCATCTGGTAAAGAGATGATGTGTCCTTCAGTTAAAGAACTATAATAATTAGATCTTGGTCCTAAAAAGTGGCAGAGTTGCAAGAGAGATTAAATGCATGTTTCCTATGCTAAATCCAAGAACCCAATAAAGAAGGAGTAGTACATTGGACTCAAACAGAGCAATGACCATGAAGATGAATGGCAGCATTTATTCTGTATACATAGAGTCACCATGAGTCAGAGCTGCATCCATGGCTACTAACAACAACAAAAGGACCCTGAGAACTGGGTCAAGGTTATCCTAAGTAGATGACCTTAACAGTATTAAATCCTCATATTCGTCTGAAACCTCCAGGAGGGAAGAAGCAGGATAACACTCACCCATGATTCAGGACTTAATACACTGGAAATGACATATGAAATTGACCTTATTACATTGCTGGACTGTTTTCCTTGGAACTTGGACAGCCATTATAATGACCTTTAGTAAGTGGGGTAGATATTCCAGAACTGTATGAGTATAATGGTATTCACTACATTGATACAGATGCTCAGAGAGGTGGAAATGGTCATATATAATAGGTACATTCTTACACAGAACTCACCAGCTGACTATGTTCCCTCTGGATGGGCTCAGAGGACACATTCTTGACTAAGGCAATAAGGAATACATTTGAGGTGAGTAGAAGCATCATCTATAAGTTTAATGTCAGATGTCCACCATAGACAAAGATTGACAGTAGGAGATGCTGCCATGAAGCTGGGCTCCTTAATATAGATGAGGATGATAGGACTGGAATATAATCATAACAGGAAGCAAGCCTGTTGTTGCCACCAGTGTATCTTGACCTGAAAGGGTATGTGACATGGCTAATACACCATAGGTCCTCATGGGTGAGGAAGAGAGGTGGTTGACTGGAATATTTGACTTGTGGACTGAAAAAGGAAAAAAAAAAAAAAAAATTAAGAGCTGGTAAAATCTAAGCCAGTTCCCAGACTCAAAGTCCATTGTTTGAAGGTAAGAAACTGGATACTGCGAAGGATGGCACTACAAGTACATACCATAAGTATCCTTCCAATCCTTTCCCAAAGGATTTTGTGGCCATTTACCAAAATTATACTCTGGGAACCCACAAAAGGCTATCTATTCATGGTCTGGGCTGAAACTGATGCCAAGAGAATCAAAATGCCATTATGCTTCCTCAGAGCAGGCCAGATAATAGCATTCTAATTCAAGGCAGTCTCAGTGAGTTCAGTGAGTACAACAGTCAAAAGATATTACATCCCCCCAGTCCCACAAAGTTATAATTTCTTAAGTCCCTGAGTGCATAATTACAATGGATAGACTTAGAATCTGGCAAAAAATCTGTTGGTTCCTTGGCTTGGGTTGTAAGGCACAGGAAGGAACAATTTTAGGGACTTGGACTTAGTTGTTCGTAGCATACTGGTTCCAAGTAATACTGAATCCTGGGGTAGAATTACTGAGAAATAGTACCAAAGACTTAAGATAGGGACCACTATCACTTCATTCTTTATCATATTTATGGCCTCTGTACAAACATGATGCATCATGGCAAATGATAAGGATTATACAGTTTCCCATATGACATTCCCAATTGCAGCTGCTTTGCTAGATGTAAGGTAAGAAACTGGATGTCTTTATTGATAGAATCAATGTAGTTTGTTGCTCTTGATATGTTCTATTAGTCCACAGAACATAAAACATGGTCTTTTCAATCCTCATTGAGAAAGTATTAAAATCAGTTTATACTTACAAAGGAAAGACAGCAGTACACCTTTAAAACTTTCCTGCTTTCACTGTATAGACCATGGGGATCTGATCTTGATCATTTTGATATACCATAAAACACCATACTTATTCTCTCTATTCAAGATGTCATCCTAATTGGACCAAGTGAAAGAGAATGGCAAGTTCTCTGGCTTCCCTAGAGAGACATATGTATCTCAGATGGTGGGAGATAAAAATCCTTCAAAGATTCAAGGTGTTTCCACATTTGTGAGGATCTTAGGATTCCATTCATCTGGTGCATGCCAGGGCATCTCTAAGGAAAAATGTAAATTATTTTCTCCTGTGTCTCCTACTACCAAGAAAGGACCACACAATTTGGTGGGCTTCACTGGATGCAGGCACCATATACCATACTGGGTAACATTGCTCCAACACACTTATTAGATGATACTGAAGGCTTCTGAGTTCAAATGGGGCCAGAGATGTGATGTGTGGTACTGCCAATAGTTAGTTGCTTGGTCATGTGTCCATTGGGTACCTATAGAATATATTCTTTAATCTGAGAAAATGTTGTGTGGGTTCACATTTTAGTAAATAACTTCTAATGAGCCTTCAGGTAGTGCTGCTGATCAAGACACTGTGGGTAAGGGAGGCAACCCCATATCTAGAATACATATTTCTGATGAATCACTGCCTCTGCCTGTGTAAAATTAGTCTGATATTCAACAGGCCTCCAAGTAGCTGGTCACTACCACTATCAAGACCTAATTCTAGGGTTCTTACAGTTGACATTATCAGCAGTGACAGTAGCTAGGTAAATCTTCATGAGAGCCAAGCTGACTGTCCCATGCATAGCCTCTATTCCTGTCACTATAAATACTTCTTTCACGAACCATTTGAGGAAGTACTAGGGTGGCCAAGGACAGAGGATGGTTGATCTCAAATGGACAAGTCAATCATGTTCATCTTGTTATTGTTCATCCCATAAGCCTCTCTGCTGTTTGGCTGAAAGTTGAGCCATGGGTTGAGCTCAGCTCCAGGCTTGAAGCATGACTAAGAGCCATGGTCTTGGGGGTTTGACCAGTCTCTATCAGACCAGTAAAACCAAAAACCAAACTCACTTCCATTGAGTCAATTCCAACTCATAGCGACCCTCATTGAGTTTCCAAGGTGGTAAATATTTGAGGAAGTACATTGCCCTATCGTCCTTCCTTGGAGTGGTTGGTGGGTTTGAACCTCCAACCTTCTGGTTAGTAGTCAGATGCCTTAGGCACTGTGTCACCAGAGCTCCTTATCAGACCAATAAGCCTGCTCTATTTTATTATTTTGAGTTTTGTTTCACATTTTTCTCTATTGTGATTCCTTTCAGAGTGGTCAGCAATGTGAGCCAGGCACCATCTAGTTCTGGTCTCAGAGTTGTGGAAGCTGAGGTTCATGTGATCCACTAGTCTCTTGGACTAATTGTTTCCATGTGACTTTGATTTTCTTCACTCCTCTTTGCTCTGGGCAAAGAAAGACCAATATTTGCACCTTAAATGAACACTCGCAAACTTTTAAGACTCCAATCACTACTCATCAAATAGGTTCTAGAACATTGTTTTTGTAGACTATGTTATGCCAATTGACTTTGATGTTCCCCAAGACTATGGTCCTGAGCTCCCATGCCTGGTGACTCATTCTCTCAAGGTGTTTAGTTATGACTAAGAAGTTTTTGTAACTTTGCCCCCCCATTTGCTGTACTATATATATGGATAATTTTACAGAGCATATAAATGTGTATGTAGAAATAGCATCTGCCATTTGATCCAGCAATCCTGCTACTAGGTATATATCCTAAAGTAATGAGAGATAGGACACAAATAGATATAGGCACACCCATGTTCACTGCAGCGCTATTCACAATAGCAAAGAGATGGAAACAATCTAAGTGCCCAATAATAGGTGAATGGATAAACAAACTATGGTTCAAATGCACAATGGAATACTGTGCAACATTTAAGAATAACTAAGAATCTGTGAAACCCCCATAATGTGGATGAACCTGGAGGGCATTATACTGAGTAAAATAAGACAATCACAGAAGGACAAATATTGCATGAATCCACTATTTTAAAAAGCAAATTTTTACACACAGAAAGAAATGTTCTTTGATGGTTACCAGGGATGGGAAGGTAGGGGAGGGAAAATCATAAACCATAAGGTAAGAGATATAAATTATATTGGGTGAAGGCAAAAAAGAAACAAAAAGAGGATGACCAGCAAAATATCACTGAGGAAATGGAAGACATGGAGAGGTGCAAAGGAGTTATAGCAACAAAGGTAAATACTATAACATATAGAAAGCTGTAAATCTTTATAGGAGCAGACTGCTACATCTTTCCCCTACAGAGCAGCTGGTGGGTTCAAACTACCAACCTTTGAGTTAGCAGCTGAGCACTTTAATCACTGAACCACCAGGGCTCCTTAGGTGATGATAAAGGGATGTATATATTATCTGTTGGCTCTCAGCCCCTATCTAACAAGGGTTATACCCCAGATGTTAACCCCATCTACTTCCAGTTTGCTTGGCATCAATGTCCAGCAGATTCCTGAGAGCATCCATGTCTCCAAATTTGAGAAAAGCTCTGGGGCAGAGAATGAAATGTAGCTAGTATGGGCTTAAGTTGAGATGCTGTCAAGTTGTATCAACATAAAACTGGTTTCAGTGGCCATGGCTGGAATGAAAAGGTGAGGCAGAAATGGTTTGAAATAACACACAAGGTATTAATACACCAGCCAATATAAGAGAAAGGAATATGGTGAATATAAAATAAGATTCAAATCAGATCAGTGTTCAAGTACCACAATAAATGGTGACACGATTCCTATGCCAGAGGTCTATTTAATTCATCCTATATTTCTTTTAGAAAAAAAAAAAAAATCTGACAGTGACAAAGAAGCATTGGAAATAAAGAGATTAGTCAAAACATTCTAAACAAATACTCATAAAGAGCGGGGGGCAGGGAAGAAAAAGGAAAAGAAGAAAAGAATTAAGTTGTGGCAAATGGAACATAATGATTTTTTAAAAATGTACCTTAGTGGATTATAAATCAAATCTATGTTTAAGGTGAAGTGATCATTCCTAGAAATAAGTTTCCTAAACACTTCCTTGAAAGATCAAAGAGAAATATAACACATAGGAGATCTGAATAATGATTTACTACCTCAATATAGTAGGAGCGTAGAACTTCACATTTTATAAAGAAAAGATATATTCTTATTTACACATAAAATTATTGTGGCCCTTGAATGTGAACATTTAAACATCACTTTGCCTTCAGTATGGATTATACCTCACCAGAAAGAAAACAAAAATCCTCATAACTGGCCAATAAGCATCATGATAAATGGAGAAAAGATTGAAGTTGACAAGGATTTCATTTTACTTGATCCACAATCAATGGCCATGGAAGCAGCAATCAAGAAATCAAACAACATATTGCATTGGACAAATCAGCTGCAAAAGACCTCCTTAAAGTGTTAAAAAAAAAAAAAAAGCAAAGATGTCATTTGAAGACTAAGATGTGGCTGACCTAAGCCATGGTATTTTTAATCACCTTATATGCATGCAAAACCTGGGCAATGAATAAGGAAAATTGAAGCAGAATTCATACCTTTAAATTGTGGTGTTGGCAAGGAATATAGAATATACCATGGACTTCCAGAAGAATGAACAAATCTGTGTTGGAAAAACTACAGCCAGAATCCTCCTTAGAAGTGAGGATAGTGACACTTCATATTAAGTACTTTGGACATATTATCAGGAGGGACCAGTCCCTGGAGAAGGCCCTCATGCTTGGTAAAGTAGAGGGTCATTGAAAAAGAGGTGGACTCTCAATGACATGGATTAATACAGTAGCTGAAACAGTGGGGTCAAACACAGCAAAAGTTGTGAAGATGGTGCAGGACCAGGCAAGCGTTTTGTTCTGTTGTACATAGGGTCACTATGAGTTGGAAATGACTCAACTGCACTTAACAGCCACAACAATAGCTCCATATAACAGAGCTTGGACATTGCCAACCTACACTTGTGAATTTGTCATTACTCTTAAGCATATATACCCAGTGTATAATATAATGCCTATCTTTATTTATGATCTTAGATTAATCCAGGGAAGTTTTGCAGACATTGCCAACCATGGTGTCAGTCTATAGAAATTGGTAAATTTGAAGTTCTTCTTCCTAAGCAAAAGCATAGAAGTAAAAGGAATCATGTGTCCAAGGTTTTTAGTAAGTATTCTGGTAAAGATGTTAAACTTTTCAGAACTTCTTTTATTAAACCTTCTGAGAAGTTATGATAGGCAAATTTCAAAACCTATATTGCAGGTTGCTAACCAGTCTTTGTCACACCACTATCTAATCCTTTATCCATTTGATAGTGACACTTCCTTTACCACAAAATGAAGCTTACATTCAGGCATAGTTTCTGGCCTCGTGTTTTAAGAGAAGAGTTCATTAGTATACAGATTACAAAATTATAAGTGACAAGTGCATGAATAGATTGTTGTTGGTAGGTACCATTGAGTAGGTTTCAACTCATAGTGATGTTATGTACAACAGAATGAAACACTACCTGGTCCTGTGCCATGTTCACAATTATTGCTATATTTGAGCCCATTGTTGCAGCCACAGTGTCAATCCATGTCTTTGAGAGTCTGCCTTATTTTTGTTGGCCTACTACTTTACATAGAAGTTCTGGTGGCCTAGTGCCTAAGGCATTTGACTGCTAACCAGAAGGCAGGCAGTTCAAACCTGCCAGCCACTCCTCAAAAGGAAGATTGGGCAATCTACTTCTGTAGTGACATCACCTCAGAAACCCAAAGAAAGGTTATTATGAGTCAGATCCAACTCAACGACAGTGAGTTTGGTTTTGATTTGTTCTACTTTATGTAGCATAATATCTTTCCCCAGGGAGTGGGTCCCTTCTAATAGACTAGACTAAAACCAAAAAACCAAACTCACTGCCGTCAAGTCAAATCCGACTCACAGAGAACCCTCCTTGGGTTTCCAAGTTGGTATCACTATGGAAGTAGATTGCCCATCCTTCTTTCTGAGGAGTGGCTGGTGGGTTTGAACTGCCAGCCTTCTGGTCAACAGTCAAATGCCTTAGGCACTACACCACCAGAGCTTTGCAGAGTAGACTAATCACACAAAAATACCAGTGGTCTATCTCATCTTGTTTAGTATTTCAACAGAAGCAATAGGCCAAATTCACAAGTGTCAATGGGTGAGCCTTCCTTTTTAAGTACTATCATACAAGAGATAAAAGATATATATTTTTGAGTTAGTAAGCTGGCTTCAGAATCAGCTGGATTTCAAAGTCAGATCTCTCTTCAGAACCTATATAATACATGTCACTTAACATTCTGGTCTATTCTATTCTGTCAGCTAGTAATTGGTCTTATTTTCATGACTAACTCTTCTTTTTGGTTTTGGCTGAATTGGATTATCCATATATTAGCCTCATTCCTCAACTTCTTCGAGGATCTACTTGCATAGTTAAACCCTACCATTTAGGCACAAGTCAGTAGCTTCTTGACTTATGTATCCCAAGAGGCTCCAGGGAACTCTATAAAGCCAGAGGACTTAGACCAAACTGCCATAGAAAGGGTGGACATTATCATCCACCTGAATAGGAAGAATGTCCTACTCAATGTTCCACTGGCTCTGGACCTGGAGATTCTTATGGAAGAGCTAAACCAAATATATCAGCCACCAGATCCATCAAAGACACTGGAGTCTGTATTACCATGCCCTGTCTCCCTGGAAGAGATCTGAATTGGCCTGAAGATGCTTTTTGGAAAAGTCCATTTGAATCTACCTTGGATAAATTGACTCATATCCATGGGCAACATACAAGAAGTGTGTTCAGGAGCCAGGGTTTGAGGAAGTCCTACTACAGAACGATACACCATCTGACAGATTTGTCATTGAAGTAGGTGCTGTTCCAAGATAATCTATATGCAAAAAAAAAAAAAAAAAGTATTTCTACATTAAGATGCAGAATTGTTAATAGTGAAACATGGAGACAAAACAAAGATTATTGACTATGAAAGAAGAGGCTAGCTCCAATGATATCTTAACCAATATTAAGCAACAGGATGCAGATTTAAAAGCATTTATACTAAAGTTAAAGTCACTGGTGGTATGTAAAAGAGGCAGAAAAAGAATATGGAGTTAAGGCAAATGAGAATGAAGAACTAAAACTGGTTAAACCTCTCATAAGAAACCAAGACTCACTGAATAATTCATACTACAACTGGTATATTCTTGTAACAAATGTCATCCAAACTAAATAAAGCACTTGGATTTTCTAAAATAAATTAAATGGTTTCCTGTGTTGTCATTTGATCCTGAATCTATAAGCAATGATGTGGTCAAAAAAAAGCAATCATGAGCTTACAAAAACATCAAATAGCAAACTTTCACCTTCTCAAATCACTTTTCAACCTTCACTCCTCCAAAGTATGAAGAAAAGACAATGACCATTAGAGAGATGATACCTACTCTCAATCTTCACCTATACCCCAGCTGGATCTTCTGCAAAGAGACCTGAAAAATGAGACATATAAGTCTCTAGAACCACATTTGTGACAGAAAAAAACAGCTTCTGAAGTCAGGAAACTGATTCCTCACAGATATAATGAAAAGAGGGAAATTTTTTGTGGTGTTTCTATTACTCTCTTCATTGGAAAACTCAGTGGATCCACTCATTGATACCTTCTGCACTTTCTACAAAAATATCAAAGGGATGAAAAATATTTTGTCGGTCTCTGTAAATATTCAGATTTATCAGCTATTCAAAGATCTACAACAAATGGCTTTGACAAGGGCATATGAATTAACAAACTTTAAATTTAGAACAAATAGCCCTAACCTTAAACTAAAATCAGTGATACACTCATCAAGTTTTTTGCCCTTCTGGAGATCTTCTGTTATCCTGGAGAAAAATGAGAGGCTACCTTGACTGTAGGAGATCTGGTAGCATAGTGGCTAAGGCACTTGACTGCTAACCAGAAGGCTGGCAGTTCAAACCCACCAGCCACTCCTCAGAAGGAAGGTTGGGCAATCTACTTCCATAGTGATACTGCCTTGGAAATCTAAGGAGGGGTCGCTATGAGTTGGGTCCGACTCGATGGCAAATAACAACAACAACAACCTTGACTGTGCTAGAAATCTTCTGAAATTAAGTGTAAAGACACAGACATAATGAATCTAAAGTCTTAGAATTTAGAAAATCAAAAGAACACTTTCATTGAGGTGATAAGCATCCTGGTGGAACTTCTATTTTCCTTCTGAATACTATTCTTCAACATCTTTCAAAAGAGACAAATGTAAAACCCCTAAAAGAGTTGACACAGTTCTTGGCAGAGTCTTCTAAAGCAATATTTGGAAAAATTATCAATTTTTACCATCATCCAAGACCTACAAAAAATTTACATATGTTATGTAAGAAAAAAAAGGAACTGATTTTTCAGAAATTGGAAAATAAGTGACCAATTTGATCAAATGTAAGGTGATAAGCCATCAGAATTTCATTCCTATACTTCTCCTTGTGGATGACTTTGAAGAACAGGAAAACATACATTCTCTAGAATATCACCCATTTCAGTTTAGCAAAGAGGGCTTTGTGATACAAATAATAATAATAATAATTGGTAATTATCTTAAACTGCATGAGATCCCAGAATCCCAATGAAAGTACAAAATTAGCAGACAGTATTGCACTGAAGGCATTGGCAAAAAACAAGCCTCCAAGAATTGATAGACTATCATCAAGTGAGATGTTTCAACCAACAGGTATAATACTGGAAATGCTCATTCCTCTATGCCTACAAATTTGGAGGAAAACTACCTAGCCAACTGATTGGAATGTTCATGCCCATTACAAAGAAAGGTGATACAACAGAATGTGGAAATCAAATTATCAAACAATGCCTAAGGCATTTGACTGCTAACCAGAAAGCTGGTTGTTCAAACCCACCAGCCACTCCTTGGAGGGAAGGTTGGGAAATCTACTTCCGTAATGATACCACCTCAGAAACCCAAGGAGAGGTTGCTATGAGATGGATCCAACTGCATGGCAGTGGGTTTTTTTTTTTTTTTTAATCATTAATATCACATGCAAGTAAAATTTTGCCAAAGAATGGTTGCAGCAGTACCTCAACAGGGAACTGCCAGAAATTCAAGCCAGATTCAGAAGACATGGAATGAGGGGCATTATTGCTGATGTCAGGTAGATCTTGTTTGAAAGTAGAGAATATCAGATAGATATTTATTTGTGTTTTATTGACTACACAAAGGCATTTGACTGTGTGGATCATAACAAATTATAGATAACATTGTGAAAAATGAGAATTCCAGAACACTTAATTGTTCTCATGCAGAACCTGAGCATAGATCAAGAGACAGTTTGTTCAACCAGAGCAAAGGGATACTGCATGATTTAAAATCAGAAAGTGTGCATCAGGGTTGTATCTTTTCACCATACTTATTCAATCTGAATGCTGAGCAAATAATCTGAGAAGCTGGACTACATGAAGAAGAACTTGACATCAGGATTGGAGGAAGACTTCATTAACAACCTGCAATATGCTTTCTGAAAGCAAAGAGGACTTTAAGTACTTACTGATCAAAGACTACAACCTAATTAAAAAAAAAAATCTCACAACTGGGTTAATAAGCAGTGGCATGATAAACTCAGAAAAGACTGAAGTAGTCAAGGATTATTTCATTTTAACTTGGATCCACAATCAATGCCCATGGAAACAGCAGTCAAGAAATCAAACAACATAATGCATTGAGCAAATCTCCTGCAAAAGACTTCTTTAAACTTTTAAAGAGCAAAGATGTCACTTTGAAGACTAAACTGTACTTGGCCCAAGCCATGATATTTTCCAATTGCCTTGTATACATGTGAAAGCTTGACAATGAATAAGGAACAATGAAGAATTGATGCATTTGAATTATGGTGTTGGTGAAGAATACTGAATATACATACCATGGACTGCCAGAAGAACTAGTATATCTGTCTTGAGAGAAGTACATCCAGAACATTCCTTAGAAGGAAGAATTGTAAGACTTTGTCTCCTGTATTTTGGACATGCTATCAGGAGGGACCAGCCCCTGGAGAAAGATATTATGTTTAGTATAATAGAGGGTCAGTGAAAAAAGAGGAAGACCATCAATGAGATGGACTGTGAGGATGGTGCAGGGCCAGGTAGTGTTTCATTCTGTTGTACAGAGGGTTGCTATGAGTCAGAACCAACTCTACAACACCTAACAATAACAACAATAATACATTAGGTTACCCTGGAAACCTGAGAGTCTAGAACACAAGATGGGAAGCTATTCTATACTTCTAAGCTGTGGAACATGGGAGATATCCATGTGTGTGCACCATTCACTCTCCAATTGCTATTTTCTGTTTAAAAGAATGGGGAAAAAAAGCTTTCACTTGAGTAAAAATCAAATTGCACAAAGATATTACCTGAGAATATATTGTATGTTTCTGTGATGGAAAAAGACAAATTTCTCCATCGTGGACAAACTTTTCTGCTTCTGAGACAATACAAGGCAGATGGTGATGAAACAGACACTTTATTTTCTCCTTTAATCAAAGCTTTGCAGAACAAAGAAATTGAAATGTCTTGATTGCAGGATGCATTTGATTCCCACAAAATGCATTTATTTGCAAGATATTTCTACATTAAAGAACTTTAACACAGTTCTGGATTGGGCAAATCAGGCCAAAAGGATAGCAACTGAAAATTCCTTTTTCTCACATACACATGGTCAAGTCTACAAAATGAAAACAAACTTGGAGGAACATTACTGTTAATGATATAACACATTTCACAGAAGAAGCTGAAAATGCCTCAAGAGCTTTCAAAAAGTCCCAACAAAATGATAGTAAAGACTATGGAACAGGCCTGGTTACTATACAATCCCAAAGAAAATATGACAGATATCATACAGCTGATTTATTGGGTGAAATAGAACTCAGTCTTTACACTAAACAGATTCTTCAGCTCACTGCCTTTTTCCATAAAGAGAATGGATTAGTTGGGTTTATTTTTATTTTTTTTTTTTTAAAAAAAAAACCCTATGGTGCAATTTTCATCAAGAATGGGTACTATTCCTGTGGGTTTCAGAAAATGAACATCATTTTGCTCTTAGGAATTTCAGATCCTAACTACAACATTTATGTTGTTGTTGTTGTTATGTGCCATCGAGTCGGACCCGACTCATAACGACACCTCCTTGGGTTTCCGAGGCAGTTATCACTACGGAAGTAGATTGCCCCATCTTCCTTTCGAGGAGTGGCTGGTGAGTTTGAACCGCCAGCCTTCTAGTTAGCAGTGAAGTGCCTAGGCACTATGCTACCAGTGCTCCCACAACATTTATAATCAGCTATAAAAATGTACTTTGACTTTTGTGTTAATTACATGGTTCTTCTGAAAACAAGGAATATCCAAGGCGAAATGGTGGAAGTCACTTTAAGCTGGATAGTCTCACATAGTTTCAGGAAATACATGAAACTTTCCTGCCATTTAGATTCGGACTACAAAGCAAAGAATTGCTCCAGTTGTTGCAGGTAAAGGCTAAAAGCTTTGAGAGCAGATAGGTTTTCTGGACTCCCAGAAAATCTTAATCCAAACTATCAAGATGCTGCAAACATAATGGAAAATACAGTGAACAAATACACCTTCCTATTTCAGCAAAACCCAAATAAAAGTACTTTGCTATTTAAAGATGAAATATATTTTCCATTCGTTTGGAATACTGACCTAGCTCTTTATTTTCTGGTCAGAACAAGAGACAGCCAAGAAATAAGAGTTAGGGTCCTAATACTTGTAAGTCTGAGATAAAGCAATATGTCAGTAAAGTACAAATACAAATTCTCTATGGCAGAGTAGAAATATGTAGGGAATAATAATAATAATTTTTTTTTTAAATTAAAGGACTACTGCATGATGGAATTGCTCAGACTGAAGGCAAGCTAACCTCTATAGAGTAGGAAACAGAGTGGGGGAGAAAATCCAAGTGACACCCCTTTATTCAGAAGTCCATAGAGAAGTGGTAGGAACATAGTGTTCTACCTAGGCTTTCCCACTGAAGGCCCCATGGCATATGATACAGAAGTAATTTAAGATATATTAGTTCAAATATCTTTATGCATATCTGATTTTATCCTCTTTCTGTATTCCTCTGACATTTTGCTGACATTATTGTCATAACCTTGGTCATTCTGATGTCACTATTGGATTCTGCTTTTTTTGTCTCTGACTAAATTATAAATCTTTTTAGGGCACAAAACATGGCCACACAGAGAGTGTAAC
The DNA here is from genome assembly GCF_000298275.1 of Orycteropus afer afer. NCBI lineage: Eukaryota > Metazoa > Chordata > Mammalia > Tubulidentata > Orycteropodidae > Orycteropus > Orycteropus afer. The sequence goes on from NW_006921646.1 coordinate 10,343,447, forward strand.
ACACAGCAGAGTCAATGATTGTCCTTAAATATCTATTCTCAGACTAACAGTTGAGAAGTTTCAATTGGTACCTAAAGGTCAGATCAATACAATGTGTTTCAATTCAATCTCAGGAAAAAAAAAAAAAAAAGAGGTATAACATACATATATGAGAATATCATATGAGAATATCAAGAAGAATCAATATTTGAGGCAATAATGACTGAGAATTTTCCAGAATACAGGGCTCTGCACCTGGTCTTGACACAGGTCCCGTCTGTCAGGGGAGCTGCATTGTAATCAGTGGATCCTCCTACAAAGAACAATTTCCCAACAACTAGTTGGGATTTCAAAGTAGAGTCATTTTGATTTGGAGAAAAGATCATAACATTTTGTTGCTGTTGTTGTTGTTATGTGCCGCCAAGTTGGACCCGACTCATAGCGACCCCTCCTTGGGTTTCCGAGGTAGTATCACTACGGAAGTAGATTGCCCCATCTTCCTTCCGAGGAGTGGCTGGTGGGTTTGAACCACCAGCCTTCTGGTTAGCAGTCAAGTGCCTTAGGCACTACACTACCAGAGCTCCCTATGACATTTTATTCAGCCCAAAACGTGGGATTAAACCTCTGCCAGTCATGAAGCTATCAGAAATGGAGACTCTTCGAGTTGCAAAACACACCACTGTTAGTCTTGGCTTGGGAAGTTCCCAGCATTCTGCTTCCAGGCTCAGTGCTGCTCTCAAACACCCTTGCTCCCTAAAGAAGATTAATCTTCTTTTCTTAGTCCTGTTATGAGGGAGGCCAGCTACCTCCGTTTTCTAATAGAGTTAGATTAGATGATAAACCAATCCTGATTAAGGAAGCATGATCCTCCTGTTAGGAGGTGGCACAGAGTCTCAGCTTGGGGTACGACTATGTTGGGAATTATTTGAGAAAAAATATCTCTATAGGGATTCTGTTCCCTGCTTAACATTTATTAAAGAAAATAAAGTTATAAAACATTATATGCTTCAATTTGCTTTTAATTTAACACAATGCTGTTTTAGACTTGACAACTTTATGAAGGTCAGTGCCGTACAATGTTTTTAAAAATACCTGTTAGAAATAAAGAATATGGCTTGAAGAGGGCATCACTTATTACAATTTCTACTTTTTGAAAAAAATTCAATTAAATACTGTACTTAACCTATTTCAAAAATAGAACATCTTATACGAGAACATCCCCTGGGTTGTTTTCATATAAAAGAGCGCAGCCTTAAGCCATATTCTCTGGCCCCTCAATATCTCAGATATCTGGTCAAACAAGCCTTCTTAGAATCTGTAGCTGACATTTGGTGCCCCATTTCAGGATGTTCAGCCCCTGACATTCCATGGCCATGGCTGGGATAGGTTGTTCCTTACAGGCATCAACTCACTGTAAGCTGACAGTACTTTTTCTGAAGTAAGCTCCTCCAGTTTTCACTTTCTGCTCCAGGCTACTCCAGTGCCATGGATACAGACAGGGGCTTGCTTAGTTTTACAGAAGTGTGCAGAAGCTGATGGCTCTTCATCCTTCAGGTAAACAATTCCTACAGGCTTTTTTGTTGTTGTCCAGTATTTTATTGTGTTTCCAGTGAAAGTTTACACAGAAAATTAGGGTCCTTTTAACAATTAACTACACAGATTGATTGCTCAATGACATTTTTCATAATGTGTTAACATTGTCATTAATTCCATTTTCAATGTCCTATTTCTAGTAATCTAGTTTCCCTGTTTCCTTACCTTTTTATCTCAGCTTTAGAATAATTATTGACCATTTGGTCTCCCATAGATGACTTTTTAAAAAGATGTGCAGTACTCATAGGTGATATTCTTTATTTTATGAGCCAATCTGCTATTTAACTAGAAGATGACGTGATCTCAGAGGATAGTTTTGGTTTAAGCTTTGAAGTGTTTTTCAGGATAATAGTCTTGGAAGTACTCTAGTCTCAATTGGTCTAGTATGTCTGGACTTAAGAATCTGAGTTCTGTTCCACATTTTTCTCCTGTTCTATCAGAATCCATCTAGTGTGGCCCCAGTCAGAAGAGTTGTTAGTGGTAGCCAGACATCATCTGGTTCTTCTGATCTCAGGCTCTGGCCATGGTTCATGTAGATTGTTAGTCCTATAGACTAATTTCTTCTTAGTGCCTGGAGGCATTTTTAATGCATCTCTGGAGATCTCAGCAGAATTATACCCATTACCCATATCAGGGACAATAACAACACCTTTTCTTCTGTTCCCTGTCTTCTTCTCCCTGTTTCTCAAGGCCATATCCCTGTACACAAACCCACCTGTACACTAGTCCCTGTGTCCAGCTCTATTTTCAAGGGAATGCAGGCTAAGACAGGACTCATACCTATCCATATGTGGTACCAGTCCCTCACCTCAACCAAGCTGGAATATGTTAGATGTGTTTACAGCCAAGTACAATATGAAATCATTGGCTAAAAAGTCACTTAATATCCACCTCAAATTCTTCTCAATCAACCAATAGCTTGCCTACCATCACTTAGACACCTGTCACATGGTAGATCACCTTATCTCAGTGGAAGAAATTCTAAGAGGACATTACTGTAAATCAATCACATGTAACGCTTTAAGGATCAGAACACAAACAAGTTAGAGTCAAGCCCAGCACTCCCCCATTCAAAGGGAATTCTGGGTCTCTCCAATCCTGTCTGGCTTCTCCCATGTTCCTCATTATTTGGTTACTGACCACTGAATATATCCCCTACATCTCATCTTTTGTAGACCTGAGACCCTTTCCTCAAAGCACCACCTCCTTTAGGAAGTCTTTCTGCAACTTAACAGAAGTGGGATGGGAGGGACGGAAGGATTCCAAACTCTTCTCTGGAAGCAGGCATTTGACAAGTATCTTCCTCTACTACACCTCAAAAGGTGTATTTTGAGGCAGAGATGGGTTTGGTGGTGGTGTTCAAGTAGAAAAGATAGCCTAAGACTGTCCCATTCGATGCTTTAAGGAGGAAGAATTAGGAGCAAGACAGTGTACACATGCAGATATTAAAGGATTACTCAAGCAAGTTCACTTTGTGGCTTTTTCTGATAAAGTCACTAAAGCCCTAGATGCTAAACACTCAGTTGCATCTTCATTTCAACACGGAATGTTCTTCAATTCTCTGAATTCCAGCCCACATGCTAGCAATTCCATTAGAACCCTATACCTCAGAATTTCAAAGCCAACCATAAACATTTTGGAATTTTGTATTATGACCAAGTATCTGATGAATGGTCTGTTTAAATACATAAGAACTTTTCTTGTACATAATTTTGTGCAGAGTCTCAAGAGTATGCATGGATAGGTGTAAATAACCCAAAGTTACCCACCATTTATGCAATTCAAGCCTTTGGTTGAATATATTATAGCAATGTTCAATCTTTCCCCTCAGAGTTAATTTCATGTGAAAGCTAAAGCATCACCAGTCAAAAGACTTTTTTATTCATAGTTAGAGCATCTTAATATAGATCTGTGAAATTACCATTTAATTATCTTGAGCTTGGTGAATTAGATATACACATGTGCCTCTTTGGTAGAACATTGAGTATGCCCTCAGGAGTCAGGACTCAAGAAGCTTCTAGAAGGGTTATCAGAAAAGAGTTGGACAGTTTGTACCTTGAACCACTTCAAGGGCATATACTAAAACCTAAGTTCAGGGCATACTCAGTTTGAGAGAACTCATATGAAGGATAGTCATCCTAACAAAAGTATCCATTACAGCTAGTTCCAAGCTATCTATTCCCCATAGAATAATTTAATAAGCCATCTTCAATTAGTGTTACTGCTAATTCTTTCTTGTTTTGAGAGCCATCTTTCTAATCCTGGAATTTCATCAATTTTTAAAGAATAATGGGTCTGATGAACATAGGGAAAGCTAATCAACAGAAGAGAAATGGTCAAGTAGCAGGAGATGGGAAATGCTGGGCAGAGTCCAAAATGTAAAGAAAGACTCAAATCTTTAAGGACAAAGGAGAAAGTGGAGACTCTGCTATTCATATTCACAATGGAGAGAGAACTATAGGATCTTTAACTCATCTGTATAACAATCACATATGGAATTAAAAGGACAAATATGAATTGTCCTGGGTGGTGCAAATGGTTAGCATGCTCTGTTCCTAACTGGAATGTTGGAGGCTCAAATCTTACCAGAGGCTCCTCGAAAGAAAGGCCTAGCAATCTGCTTCCTTAAAAAACCAGCCATTGAAAATTCTTTGAACAAAATGTGGTACATACAATGGAATACTACTGTGCCAAAAATAAACATGAAGTCCTGATACATGCCACAACATGGACGAACCTTGAATATTATGCTGAGTGAAATTAATCACGAAAGGACAAATATTTTATGATTTCATTGATAATGAAGTTCCTAGAAGAGGCCAAGGTGTAGAGATTAGAGTTTAGTAGTGCCTACCAGAGGCAGAAGAGATGGGAGAAGGGGTGAATCATTGTTTAGGTAGCATAGAGTTTTTATGGGGATGGAAAATTCAGCAATGGATAATGGATATTGGTGATGATTATACAACATGATTGATGTAATTGGTTTATTGACTTATACACATGAAAAGTGTTGACTTTATATTTTTACAATAATAGAGATGAAAAAAATAAAATCTTACAGAGTATGGTTCTATTCTAACACACATGAGGTAGCTATGAGTCAAAGCCAAGCTGACAACTGGTAGGTGGTATGAATAGTCCTAGTCAAGGGGAATGTTCTTTCCAAAATAGAAGTATCTGTCACTGGTAGAAGAGGGAAAACAAAGGTTAAATAAGAGAGTGAATCAGATAGATGGTCAGATAGAGAAAGATGGGAAATGCTGAGCAGAGCCTAAAACGTAAAAAAGGGTCAAATCAGCAAGCACAAAGAAGGCTTGTCCCAGCAAAAGGAGAGCATTCAAATATAAGTGGAGGAAGTGGTGGGAGCCTAGCATCATTTTCTACCCAAACCCAACTTTTCAGCAACTCTTGGAGAGGAAGGTAGGGCAATCTACTTCCATAGTGATACCTCCACTGAAACCCAAGGAAGGGTCACTATGAGGCTATTAGCGTTGGTATACAGAACTCCCCAGGATTCTCTGAAAAGAAAAAAAGAAAATTCTCTGGGTCTCATAGCAAAGCAGCTCTAACAAAATATTAATTTCAATGGCCTAAAGATTTTTCAGTAGTTTATTCCCTATACTTCTCATGATATTGAATCCTTTTATCTATCATCTCACTGTCTAGCCAGTATTATGGTGGGGAAGGTGCTTTGTGGTGTCATGGCCTCTGTTGAAGAGTTTATCCTAATCTTTCAACTATATTCTTTTCTCTCCATATGCTTGATTTCTGATTTGCTCTGCTCTCCCACTTAACATTTTGTCTTGCTTCTTCTACCAGTGTCTCATATTATTCCTTGTTGTTGTGTTGTTGTTGTGTGCCATCAAGTCGGACTTGACTCATAGAGACCCCTCCTTGGGTTTCCAAGGCAGTATCACTACAGAAGTAGATTGCCCAACCTTCCTCCTGAGGAGTGGCTGGTGGGTTTGAACCGCCAGTCCTCTGGTTAGCAGTCAAGTGCCTTAGGTACTATTTAGGAGAGGACATTTTTCTTGACTAGGACAATTCATCCTCTTTAATCCACATGTCATTATATAGCTACTTTCCTTTTTGTTGGTCCCAACTTGCAGGTGGTACCTAGTTACTTGTATAGAAGTTGGACTTGGACAACTCCATTAAGCCTGGCCTTCATTTTGTGAGTTTACCAACCAAGGGCTGAGGTTACACAGGTGAGATGAAGACTCTCATTGTCTCCTCATTCCAAGCTCTACTGCTTCTTTAAAAATAACAACCCTTTCCATAAAAAAAAAAAAAAAAAAAGATAAATAGCCAAGTCTCCAGCATCTAATGTCTCCCACTCCTTTAATGAATAGGAGCAGGTTCTATTCACATCTTGCCCTTCAAGAAGGGGTGCAGACATTGCTCCCAAGCATGCCTACAGGGCTCCAATCATGTGTAAATGCTGATAATTTGCTCACTTTTGCAATTACCCCAGCAGGTGGATTTGCCATACTTCTGCCAGCCGGCTGCAGATTTGCCTCTTTTCTTAATTAGATAGTCTGTATCTTCATTTCTAAGTGTTTATGTAAAAGGTGTGGGTAGCTAATTAAACCAGAGGAAGAGATTGCTGGAATGGAGAGAGCTAATTTTTCCAGCTGAGGATGAAAACCTACAGCACAGAGAAAAACTCTGGTTTGGGGGACATCCTCAGGTAGTTTTTTCAAAGGAAATCATGGAATTCTTGTGCTCAATCTTGCATTACTTTAGTGTCTGATGCTAGGCCCTAGCAATGGACACAGGTAGGCAGATGAAGGTAAGCGGAATCTACCATTGTGGATATGTGCACAAGAGGTCCCCAGGTGACAGTAATGTTCAAGAGACTGAAGCTTGAAATAGTGCTGACTTGAGGACAGAAAGTGAGAAGAGCTAGATCCCTTCCATAAGGAAAAGGATTGCCCAAGAAAGGACAGCTCTCCATTCAAGTTTGTGATGGCATTACCTATGGCAATAGGAAATCAAACAACCTAGGCATTCATCACCAAAAATGCATACAAGTAGGGATGTGTGCAAAGCTAAACAAATAAGCTCTATAGCATAATTACATTTACACATTTAAACATGCATCCAAAATTACATTTTATAGGAGAATAAATAAACCTATTAGAATATTTTCCTATGGTGAGGAAATTGAAGTAAAAGGGAATGAACCAAATGGAGACCCTGCATGAACCAAGTGTGCTGTGAAGTAAAGACTATAACTACTCCTGAATACCAAAAAGATTCCTCTTCTCTGAAGGCAAGTATAAGAGTGTCAATGGAATGTATAAAAGGAAGATTTAGGTCTAGGAGACCTGTATCTGATACTAAGGAGGCTAGATCAAGCCCTTTCATCATTTCCTGCTCCAATTAAAATTGTCCCTTAGTTTAAAACTATTAATATAGAAGCTGAGAAATATGAACCTTAGACAGGTTTACTCTTCTGTGGGATCTTCCATAGGATCACAAGATCCTTGTTGATGAAAGCTTAATAAGGATGGATTTGGCACGTGGCCTGCTAAGTCTTTCACATGTCCTCATAATTGAGTTCCTTTAGGAAGAAGGAAAATAGTCATATCATCTTTGGAATCTTTTGCTTTAATCTGAAGACTTCAACTTTAATTCCTACAAGTCAAGAGGAATGTGTGGTACCATGGTAGGTCCCATCTTTGGAAAAGAGCCACTAGAGAGCAATGGGAGAATTCTTCATTTGGCATCTTGTTAGGCTGTGAACCAACTGATTTGTGAGCCTTGACTAAATTATTGGTATGAGGTGTTACTGGCTGTTGAGGGAAGAGAAAGAGTCATGAGGTGTCAAACAGAGGTCTAGAGATCCTGTTAAGGGGAGTCCTGAGGTAGAAGCTTAAAAGCTGATGTGGCTGTTCAAAAGTTAAATACAAGCACATTGTAGAACAGTGAGCTCTTCAAGTCTCTTGTGTTCCCTTGTCCATTCATTAAACAATTAACAATCAAGCGAATTTGACTTCAATGAATTGGGCAAAGTAGGGAATCTTATCCTTATAGCTGGAATCTTTCCCAATAAATGCCCCTATTCAGTGAACTGTTTCAACAGCAAGTTCAAATTGATCACTTAGGATAAGAATCAGTCAAAATTTGTTCTAAAAATTTATAAATCAGAACAAATGTGTACCTATGGCAAGGTACCAAGGGACTGATTTAAGGAAATCATGCTCCCTGCCTGGAAAGCTCGTCTATGTAAATAACCAGTCAGGTAGCACACAACTTCCAGTGGATTTAAAGCACTTGTAAGTTGTGAGCCAGAAGGGAGAATTTGGTCTTAAAGTGATTTGAAAGGCTTTCTTTCCTAATCACTGAAGATTTATACCCTCACTTTCTATTCAAATGATTCAACTGATGTTAGAGAATAATAAATACTGAAGAATTGTACTTGTGAAGATCTGAAACTTCAATCTCCTTTCCACATGGGACAAAAAAGGTCTCTTAGAAAGTGGTTGAAACAAACATCAGTCCTCTCTTCCCAGGCTTGGCCCTGCAGAGCTGCCACTAAGGAAGGTCATGCTGGGGCATCCCTGAGGGGTATATGGAACCAGAGACTGACAACAGTGATTCTGAAGCAAGAGCCTGAGGGATCAGAGCAGGGTTTGTGTTCACCTCAAATTTCCTGCAGAAAGACTTTTCCAAATAAAAAGGATGGAAGAAGAAGCCATTTCTCTCCATTGGGCTACCTCTTAATTACTCTGAGGCTTTCCTGCATATCCCCACACTATCTCCAATCACCTCAAGAGCTTGGGATGCCATGGCGTTGCCATCTTTGGGAAGATCATCAGACCAGACATGCTATAAGCCAGTCCAAAGCCTACCCCAGGCCAAAGGAGGGAGCCTGATTGATAGATTGGAGAGGGAGGGAGAGCAGAAGTCAAGTCTTTAGACACTAGGCCATCTCTAGAGAAGCCCATAGCCTACTGTGACCAGTTGACCTAGGCAGGAGAGGTGAGGACTTTCAATTAGTAGTTGACAAATTATAAGACTGGCAGCATGCCCAACCTCCCTATCATTTCCACTGAAGACTCACGACTCAAAAGTCTTTATTCTATCCATTACGACAGGTCATCTAAGATACCAGATACAAGTGGTGGCAGAATGCAGGCTAAAACTATGTCTGGCCCTGAAATTTGTGACCTCACCCTTTAGGTAGGATGGCTTACACATTTTTCATTCATTGAGGGCCACTGGGAGCCAACCTCTATATAAGCAGCTCCACTCTAAGGAATCCAGGATCTAGATTCTGCCTAGTTCTGGACCCATCTAGTGTTTACTAGGACAGGAAAAGTTCTCCTGATACAAATAAAGCAGGATGCAGAAATCTCAGACAAATAATTAGATTTACCATCCCAGTATCAGCAACAACTGACAGTTCTGAGTTGGCCCTCATCATCTAGGTTTGTTTCTGTACTCAGTATACTCCTAACTGGCTACCAATTTAGCAGGCTGAGAGCCCTTCAGGATTACAACTCCTGATTATATGAACTTCAGATTTCTATGGCACAGAGCCCAATTTTATCCAGATGAAGTTGTTCTGAGTGGTTCCCAGATCATGTAGCTACTGGACTCTTCCAGGCTCAGCCAACTGAGGTTTAAGGCACATGCTGGACGTGGGTGTAAGTCTCTGCCACATGTCCACATAGGAACTTGCTACCAAATTGAACGCTAATGCTGAACGTCTGTATGAGTTCCTGGGTATCATCATGTTCCTTAATTGAGGAACAAGATACAACTGCGGTTACAAAACTGTGAGGCCAGGAATTATTTGCCCCACAGGTTTCTATTCAAATCTTCCCCCACCACACTTCAGTTTGAGTCTTTCCTTAAGGCAGCCATGACAGTTATAAGTGAAACTTTCCAAATTCTTGGCCCAGGTATGACCTTGCAAAATTCATTACAACCTACTTTGGCAATTAATTTCATCCATGGTTTAAGATATGACACTTGAAGTAATTGCTCAAGCCCAAAACAGGCATACACACCAGGTGCAAAGCCTTCAAGGTAGGTGAGATAGAGAAGCAGGCATGAGGTACCACACTGGGTTTAGAAGGCCTGGCATACGCCCAGAAGTATAAGGAGTTTAGGATCAGGAGACATACTTTGACCTATGAGTAAGAGGTTCATACTGTAGAAAAAAAGTGTAGGGGTTTAGTAAGACAAACATCCATGACAGAGTCCCATGAACTTGTCTTAGAGTTCTCTACCAGCCAGCAGCTAACTTTTACGGAACAAATACTATGTGATGGGTACAGCTCTACAGGCAGTCTTAACCTAACCTTCACAACATGTCAGGTGAAGTGAATTTCCCAGGTTCAGTATCTTGCCCAAGTTCATAAAGTTAGTTAGTGACAAGAGCTGGAACTGGAACTCAGATAAACTAAGCCCAGTCTCAAACACTGTCTATTACACACTTGACTGCTATGAAAGCATTCCTACATGAAGGACCAGAAAGTGATGACTTGATCAGCAGTAGCTCCACTGCAATAGAGGATTGGTTCTGCTAGTCTTGATTCCAGAACTCAGCATGTTGTTTTTGTTGTTATGTGCCCTTGAGGCAGCCCTGACTCATAGCGACTCCTCCTTGGGTTTCTGAGGCAGTATTACTATGGAAGTAGATTGCCCAACCTTCCTTCCGAGGAGTGGCTGGTGGGTTTGAACTGCCAGCCTTCTGGTTAGCAGTCCCGAGCTCCCACCTCTAATTTGAACACAAGTAACATAACCTAAAGCCCTTAAAATGGCCCTCAGGGGGGATGATTTGGACATTTGTATTTGAACCCTCATCATGTTTAGCCCAGAACTGGCTCAGCCAGACATTCTCCACACTGACTGTCCCTGCTTGCTTTTTGAATAAGGTCAGCACTCCCACTCAGTTTCCCAGTGTAGCAAGTTGGACCATCTGCAGGTGTTTACTTCTCTTGGCTCTCAAGCCAGCCACATCAAGTGGCCAGTTGCCTGTCACCTCCCTAGAGTTCTCCATGTATGCACTTGGACTTCATTTACTTCTCCAGATCTTTGTTCAGTCTGTTTGCATTGGCTTGATACTGGACCCTTCTAGATTGGATGTGTTCTCTGGTCTACTACTGGACCTGGATTTGTCTCTGTCACCCCACTGTACTGGGCCTTCACTCAGAAACCCTTCCCTGGGCATTGCTAAAGAGAGCAACCTCTTAATAGCTCTCAACCAAGGAATACTCATCTCGATAGAGAATGATGGCCCATATGATTGATACAAGCTAGTCTCTTTTTCCATAATACTGTAGATACAGCTGTAGTGTGGGCTCCCAGGGTGTGCCCTCACTGTAAGGTGAAGAAGATGAAAGATAGTACCTTAGACCTAGGCTAGCAGGGAGTTTCTAGGAGTGGTTTAGCTACTATTAATTCTATTAGAGAAACTTCAGGCATCCCAATTCCTACTTGGACTCTCTCCCAGGTATGGATTCCAAAGGTGAATTTGAATAGCACAACCCATAAGCCCTCATCTTCAAAGACATCCCTACTGTCTCAGTTCAGCCCACATTATTTCTAATCTTCAGCTGGTGGAGACACACAGGCCTTTAGGCTCACTTGAAAAAATTTTTGCCACATTCAGATTCACATCTCTGTCCAGGTTTTCCAATAAAACATATGCTCTCATTTTCACAGAAAAACTGTGCAGTAGCTTATTCCCAGAGGAGGGTATTAGAAAGCTTGAAGGATCAAGAAAGAAGCAAGCAAGGACTGCCATCTTCAACACCTGATCACAAAAGCCAGGCCACAGATTTGGCTCAGAACTGAAGGACTTCAACCAATAAGAGCAGAGAAGTCTCAAGTCCATCACCCTATAGGTGAGAAGCCAAAGGAGGAGTCACTGGCTGCCAGGCTGTTTCAGTTTTTGGTGTCTGGCTGTGGGAAACAGCAAGCCATTCCCTGGGGTCCATATGCTCCAATTCAGGCCCCCATCTGTACAAGCTGTTCATATTAGGAAAGTAAGTTCACAGATGTACAGCATTTACCAAAGGAAATTTCGCTGTCCTTCTTCTACTCCCACCTGCTTTCTGAGAAGACAAATGGAGTCATTTATTTCCTGCAGCACTCTGTTCTAGAGACAGATCATTCCTAGGAGAATATCCTTCCCAAACAAGACAAAGACTGCAGTCTTGCTTGGCTACCAGAAGAGGATTTAGTGTCTTTTTCTCCATTTGAAAGATGTAGATCCATTAAGAGAAGTTGTTCAGACATAAGCCACAGACAGAAAAGATTGGGAGTGGGAAGGAGCTTGGATTCTTATAACCCCAGGGTATAAGCAGATAGGACTTCTGCTTCAGGAGTTAGCCAATTGGTCAGCTGCTACTCTGGGAGTTACAAGTATCTGGGCAAGCAGAGGGTGGCTGCTTTTCCCTTCCACATAGTTAGGGAGGGCAGGAGAGAAAAAATCCATACAGGAAAAAGGAAAGCTGGCTTTCCAGATGCACCTTTACCCACTTCCGTCACTGAACTCTTTCCCTTCTGGGAGAAAAATAAGTTTCACAAGATCATCTTCTGAGCATCTTCTCTTCCCTCATTCTGACCCAGGCAATCTGGACAGATAATCCCAACAAACACTACTGCCTTCTTGGCTTCTACTAGGTCTTCCCAGCCTGAAACATAGAACTGCTTCCCTCCTGCCACCTCAGAAGCATGAGTGGCTGGGCTGTCTCCATAGTCTTTATAGAAAAATGCTATTTGGCCCTAACCAGTGCTTTTGAGTTGTGGTGTTGGCGAAGAATGCTGAAAGTACCATGGACTGCTAAAAGAACTAACAGATCTGTCCTGGAGGAAGTGCAGCTAGAATACTCCTTGGAAGCAAGAATGGCCAGACTTTGTCTCACCTATTTTGGTCATGTTGTAAGAAGAGACCATTCCCTGGAGAAAGATGTCATGCTTGGTAGGGTGGAGGGTTGACGAAAGAGGGGGAGGCCTTCAACGAGATGGATTGACGTGGTGGCTGCGATGATGGGCTCAAGTATAGCAGGGCTTATGGGGCTGGCGCGGGATCAGGCAGTGTTTCATTCTGCTGTGCATGGGGTCGCTATAAGTCGGAAACGACTCGACGGCACTTAACAACAACAACAACAGTGCCAAAAGCAGTCTGGATGGGCAGTTGCTCTTCTGGTTACTTACTGGCTCACTGCCTCCCAATCAGTAGGTAGCTCCACTCCCTCCACTCAATTCAAGGTCTGAAAACTAGCAACGGGAGCTCTGGTGATGTAGTGCCTAAGGCATTTGACTGCTAACCAGAAGGCTGTTGGTTCAAACCCACTAGCCACTCCTGGGAAGGAAGGTTGGGCAATCTACTTCTGTAGTGATACAGCCTTGGAAACCCAAGGAAGGGTCGCTATGAGTTGGATCTTACTCTACAGCAGTGAGGTTTTTTTTTGAAACTAGCAATAACAGCAAGGGAACAGTGAGTGTGATGGTTAATGTTATATGGCAACTTGGCTAGGCCATGATTCTCAATGGTTTGGCAGACATTGGACTAATTGCTTCTCCATAATGAACTGACTGCATGGCAGTGAGGAATATAATGTAATCACCTCTGTGATGTGATCTGATGTGAGCAGCCAACCATTTGAAAAGCCAATCAGTTCTGGCAAAGCTAGCTCTCCTTTCACCTTGCATCCATCTCTGCAACCTCTTATCTCAAATACTTGAGACAAGACCTAGAAGCCTGTCAAGGGACCTGCAGATTAGTCAGATTAGGGTAATCAAATCCATTGCCATCACTTAGAGGAGAACATGAGAAGCAGGGAAGGTGTGTTTGTAATACTTTTTCTCTCTTGAGACTAGACTTCATAGAAGGAAAAAAAAAAAAGCAATACTGGAGAGGGTGAGGTTTAGGTTGGTGTAACAGTTAATGTCATGTGTCAATATAGTGAAGCCATGAGTCTCAGTGATTTGGCATATTTAATGTCTCTGGTGGAGTAGTGCCTAAGGCATCTGACTGCTAACCAGAAGTCTGGTGGTTCAAACCCACCAGCCACACCTCAGAAGGAAGGCTGGGCAATCTACTTCCATAGAGATACTGCCTTGGAAACCCAAGGATGGGTCACCATGAGTCGAAATTGACTCAATGGCAGTGAGCTTGGTTTTGGTTTGTTCCAAAAAGTGGCTGGTGAGTTTGAACTGCCAGCTTTCTTGTTAGCAGTCAAATGCCTTAGGCACTATACCATCAGAGCTCCTAATGTAATCATCCTCCATTTTGTGGCTTTATGTGAGCAGCCAATCAGTTGAGAGCCAGTCAGTTGGCAACCAATCAGTTGAGAGCCTATCATTGTCTTTAGGAGTGAGGCCTGAATCCAATATCTATATACAGATTTCTGGCAAAGCGCTCTCTGGATCCTGAATCTAACTTGTCATTCTCTGACTTCTGCTCCTTGAGATGTGAGCCAGAAGCCTGCCACCTGATCTACAGATCTTGGGATTCAATAGCTCCCACAACCCTACGAGCCAGCAGCCTTCCATTTGACCTACAGATTTTGGGTTTGTCATGTGGGTCAGGAGATGCTTCCAGCCTGTAGCCTGACTACAAATTTGAGACATGCCAGCCTCCATAAAGTTATGGCTAACATGAACAGCCAGAAGAGGCAAAGCAGATGGAGGCCTTTTGTTCCAGTGCCAAATGGAACTTTCTAGGAAGTCACAAAGAAGGTCTAGCCTCGCACAGGCATTTCCATCATGATATCCCTGATTCAGGAGCTCTGGTAGCATAGTGGCTAAGACACTTGCCTGCTAACCAGACAGCTGGCGCTTCAAAACCACCAGTCACTCCTCAGAAGGAAGGTTGGGCAATCCTACTTCTGTAGTGATACTGCCTCGGAAACCCAAGGAGGGGTCGCTATGAGTCGGGGCCGACTCGACGGCACATAACAACAACAACAACATCCCTGATTCATAGCAAGGATTGTGAGGATAGTGCTAGACCAGGCTGTGTTTTGTTCTATTATACATAAGGTTGCTATGGTCAGAGCCAACTCGACAGCACCTAAGAACAACAGCCACTTACTCATCTCCTAAGAGGGTCTATCATGACTCTGCAGATTCATCTTCTGCTAAGAAGGTTCATCATAACTCCTTGGGTTCATCTCTCCCAAGGATCATGATACCCTGGATCCTTTTCTGCCCAGGAAGCCTCATCATAATTCTTTAGATGTACCTCCTAGCAAAGCTTATCATGACTCACCAGATTGCTCTCCTCCTAGGAGGATCCACCACTGTTCCTCAAGTATATTTCCCCCCAGAAGGACTCATCATAATTTTCAAAATTTTTATGCTAATATCATTTACTACTCAGAAACAAAAGCAGTAAAGCCCCCAGAAAGAGCCTCTAACAAGTCTTTTTCACAATGGAAGGGGTCAGGACCCTGTCATCTATCACTTTCAATGAACAGAAAACATGAATATGCCTTGGACCTCACTCCTCCATGAAAAAAGCAAGTCAAATACCATTTTAGGAATACAAGCAGCATAATTCTAAGACTTCCTCTAGCCATAGGAAACTTCATCTAAACTCTTCACCTAGGAGACATCAGAGTCATATCTTGGACTCTTCTTCCTACACAAATGATAGTCTGAAAGCCTCTGATTCACATATTTTTCCTGCATGACAAAAACCTAAACATAATCCAAAGCATCAGGATTCTGGTTCGGATCTGTGGTCTCCATGGCATAGACATAGACACCAGAGCTCTGACTCTGACCTCTCTTCACCAAGAAGGAAACAGGGGACCAAGTTTTCTGATTCTGATCTGTGACTACATGGAAGGAGTCAGTTTCCCGGAAAGAAAGCTGCTCACATGCTTTCTGGGACCAAAACTCTGTTGGTGTTAACTGATGCACAGCAATCATAGCAAAAACTCAAGAAACCATGGTATTTGAATTGAATCCCAGCACACTTAAACCATATTTTGAGACAAGTCTGGTTGTAAAAGGAATTTGAAACTGGAATGTTTAGAGCAAAGGAGAAAAGCAGAGAAGGACAGGAAGAGTTGAGCTGTATGCCCAGTGAGGAAAAGGGCTTGCCCAGAGCCACCAATACAGCACAATGTGGAGGATGCAGTGAAAGAGATGTAAAAGCCTCTGGCCTACTGTAATGAAGATGAAGACCTGAATCAAATGCTGACAGAACAAGAAAGAGACAGGGACCCCACGGCCAATGTCATCATGAAGAAAAAGGCCAATGAGAACAGGAAAGTGATATCTTGCTACAGTGGCCAGATTCTTGCCAACAGATTCAATATCTGGTCTGGATATAGTGGGATGGAGCAGACAGATCCAATGGATTTGAGCAGAAGCTATTTGCCAGGCTTGCCAGCAAGAAGGCAGTAGAGGGACTTGCCTACCAGTGGAGTGTTAAGGATTTGTAGTGGGGTCACTAGGAGGGGGCTAGGGGGTTGTAGATAGCACAGTGTGTCACTATTAGAGGGGTTGACAACAAATGATTATAAAACATTTGTGCAGTGTTTCAGCAGAGGTTTATTATTATTACTTTTTTAAATAAAAATATCCCTATGGTTAGTTGTAACAACAAAAACTGCAGGAACCTTGATGTCCCATTCATATATTACATGGCACACTAGGGTCCTTTAAGGCCTGGCTACCTCCTTTTAAGAGATGGCAGGCCTAGGTCTGAACAGAGGAGTGCCCACTTGAGACAGGAAGGTGGCTGCTGTGATGTACAGTCTCAATTGCTACTATGATTTGTTTCTGGGAAAGGTGGGTTGTTGCAAACTAGAAGAGAGGCGGCATGTCTGAGAGCTTTTCAAAGCTGAAATATATAAAGTCTTTACCAGCTAACATGGGACAGTCAAGGGTTTCTGATCTGGTAATATCATCAATTGAAAAGTGACTTTGTGAAAGGCATCAATATCAATGAAGTGACTCACAAGCTCACAGCTTTGAAGGACCAGAAAGGAAAAGTTCTGATTTAGTTGAGATGTTCACTCAGTGCTGAAATGTATGTGTCCCTGTTTATTTTTCATGATGTTATTTTATTTAATAATATATTTCCATATACATTTCTCTACAATTCTACATTATTTGGTCTGTTATTGATTATGCAAACTTAATCCATTAAGTACCTTATGTAATAGTAAAGTTTAATGTTAAAATGAGCATAATTTTGATATGATTCTTAAATGGTTTTACTACAGGCATACCTGGGAGAGATATTGTGGGTTTAGTTCCAGACCACTTCAATAAAGCAAATATCTCAATAAAGGAAGTCAACACAATTTTTTTTGGTTTCCCAGTGCATAGAAAAGTTATGATTACACTATATTGTAATCTATTAAGTGTGTAATAGCATTATGAAAAAGTTTGAAATGTTATGAGAATTAAAAAATGTAACACAGAGACACAAAGCGGGTACGTATTGCTGAAGAAATGGCATGGATGGACTTGCTCAACACAGAGTTGCCACAAACCTTCAATTTGTAAAAAATGCAATATCAGATAAGAGCAATAAAAGAAGGTATTCCTGTATTCCTTTCTTGGACTTCTCCTAGGCACAAAGTCTACCCAACCATGAGCACAGAAGCAGCTCCTTCCCCTCTCCCCTGAAGCATAACTGGGTAGACTGTCTCCATCATTTTTATAGGCAGGGCAGACTTAGCCCCACCTCCTGCCCCACAGCTCTCTAGGTGGGCAATTGCTTTTCTGGTTTCTTAGTGGCTTATTGCTTCCGAATACGTAGGTAGCTCCTACCACATCCACTCATTTCTTAGTCTGCAGTGAAAGAGAAGAGAGTGGGGTTCAATGCTGAGCTGCACTCATTACTTACTCATTGTCATTGAATCAGTTGCCACTCACAACAATTCCCATTGGGTTTCCAAGCAGGTAAATCTTTACAAAAGTAGATTTCCGATCTTCCTTCTAGGGGGTGGCTGGTGGGTTTGAACCATCAACCTTCTTGTTAACAGTCAAATGCCTTAGGCACGGTGACATCAGAGCTGCACACATCCCTGCAAAAGAAGTAGCTGCCCATTCTACCAAAGTCTTTGACTGGAAAATTTCATAGGTCCAGTATGTAACTATTTTCTCTGTTCTCCCAATTTCCCTTTGTTATTCTATTCTCCCAATTTCTTTCTGTCATGCATCACCTGGAGTGCTTGTCAATCCCCAAGTTATCAGGGGTCTTCCTGGAAATTATGACTCTTATGCTCTTGGGTGATGGCTGGAGAGTGTGTTTTTGATACACACGCCAAGGACTTGTGTCTTCAGGGAAGTTAGCATAATACTGAATGGGGTCTCTAAGTTCCTTTCTAAGAAATTGCTTTGGTTAATCTGTTACGGTCAATGGTTATCCCCAAATTCCTTATTATTTTTTCCTTTGGATTCAAGTTTTCCCAGCAGCCTCCCTAACCAGCCCCCGCATCCCCAAAGAAAGAGAAAGGCAGAGCACAAGGCAGTTTCCTAGTGCTGATTTTCACATCACCTCTGTCCTTCCTCACCCCTTCAAGGGATGAGCCACAGGTGTAGAGGTGCATCCTTTTTAAACCAATTTACCTGGATCAGTTTATGGGATTAACTTTTGACCCATAGTGACTAACAGGGTGTGAGACATGTGCTTTTAATAGCAGGAACTTGAATTAAAAATTTTTAAGGCTGCAGAGGGCAGGCCTAGGCAACCAGAAGATGATGGAACACGCAAGGCTTTTGTCAGGAAGGTGACTTTCTGTACACTGTGAACTGTGGCAAGTGAACGTGTTATAAAATACTCATGGTGGGATCAGAAAAACCCCAAGGAAAGAAAAATGTTAAGTTCATTTAATATAAGAATAGTTAATTCTTTTTTTAAAGCACTTTGAAAATTGATTCTATGAACATCACTTTTTCCTAATCAAAATAATTACCCATTTTCCTCACTTCTTGTCTTTATTCTTGCTGTTGCCCAGTCAGAAGCATTATTTCCCTCATCTCCACAGACTGAAATTCTAGCCATTCTTTGAGATTTAGCTGAAATGCTACATCTTTGTGGAAGGCTTTGCTGATCTCTCAGTTTGAATCTACCTGCTCACCAAGTGTTGACCAAACGCTTTCTGAGCTGCAGGTCATTAGTAGAGAAGCTCAAACTCTGATCTTTGCTTTGCTTTATTGTAGTTTTCTTTGCACCTCCACCTAGCACCTTCCCTATTTACTCCGTATTCCGATTTCTATCACATTAGTCCACATAATTATATTATATGCTCCTGGAGAAATGGTAGAATGATTTCAACTCTGTGCTTGGAATGAGTTACAAATGCAGTATATGGCTCTTGAATGGTTTAATGATTGGATGGGAGGAGGAAGAAGAGGAGGAAATGGATGCACAAAAATCAAACAAATTCTCCCTTCACGTGTTTTATTTGTAGTCTCAGAGTTGGGCCTGTTGGTGACATGAGAGAAAGTTCTAGCCTTTCTTGGAATCTACTAACAGTCCCAACTCCAACTCCTTGCATGATCAGGAAGAACAATGGTGTCCAAGGTGGTAGAGGGATAAGAGACTCTAGGGCAAGAACTAAACCTCCTGTCCCTTATAAGGGCAGTTCTACCTAACTCAAGTATGAGTAAACTGGAGAGTAGTATAGATAGTGGTTGAACATGCAGTCTGAGTTCATATTCTGGCTTTGCCACTTCAGTGCATTGAATTGCTTAATATGGCCCTTCTAGCCATAAACCAAAAGAACCAAACTCACTGATGTCAAGTTGGATCCAACTCATAGCCACCCCTCCTTGGGTTTCCCAGGCAGAGCTCTGGTAGCATAGTGCCTAAGGCACTTGACTGCTAACCAGAAGGCTGGTGGGTTTGAACTGTCACTCCTCGGATTGAACAATCCTACTTCTGTATGATACCACCTCAGAAACCTAAGGAGGGGTCGCTGTCAGTCGAGGCCAACTCGATGGCACATAATAACAACAACATCACTATGGACAGTAGATCGCCCAACCTTCCTTCCAAGGAGTGGCTGGCAGGTTTGAACCACCAGCCTTCTGGTTAGCAGTCAAATGCCTTAGGCACTAGACCACCAGAACTGCTCCATTTTGTTATGTGTTGTAAAGATGGGGCAATCTACTTCCTTACTGATACTGCCTCAGAAACCCAAGGAGGGGTCATTATGAGTCGGGTCTGACTTGACAGTATGTAACAACAACAAAATCAACAACAACAACATGCCTGCGATGTGGTCCCATTATGGAGTGAATTATCTCTCATGTTAATGAGGCAAGATTAGAGAAGGATGCTGGTAGCGTAGTGCCTAAGGCACTTGACTGCTAACCTGATGGCTGGCTGTTCAAACCCACCAGCCACTCCTCGGAAGGAAGATGGGGCAATCTACTTCCATAGTGATACTGCCTTGGAAACCCAAGGAAGGGTCACTATGAATCGGGTCCGACTCGACAGCAAACAACAACAACAACAACCCTTAACCTAGTCATCCCCCTTCACACTCTGTTACTACCTTGCTCAAGTAAGGAGTGTTTCCTTGAGGGTGTGGTCTGCATTCGATATATATGAATGTTCTAGCAAAGTTCATTCTCTTGTACTGGATTCTGCATCTAACTTGTCTGACTTTCACTTCCTGGGACTCAAGCCAGTAGCCTATTGTCTGACTTGATTTGCAGGCTTCCACAGCCTCGTGAGCCAGAGGCCTGCCATCTTACCTATAAGGATGGTGAGATTTTGGCTCTCATGCTTTGGACATGTTATCAGGAGGTACTAGTGCCTCTTTCAGCAGGAGAAAAATGCCAAGCATCTTCTTGCTTTTTGGTTTTCTAATTCCAGGTCTTTGCACATTTCACTATAGTAATTGGCTTTGTCTTCACAAGCTGCTCTTTGAAATCTTCTGTTCAGCTCTTTTATCTTGTTTCTTCCACTTGCTTTAGCTACTCTCCACTCAAGGGTGAGTTTCAGAGTCTCTTCTGACACCTATTTTGGTCTGTTCTTCCTTTCTGGTCTTTTTAATTACCTCTTGCTTTCTTCATGGATGATGTTCTTGATGTCATCCCACAATTCCTCTGGTTTTCAGTTATTGGTGTTCAATGCATCAAATCTATTCTTTAAATGGTCTCTAAATTCATGAGGGATATAATCAAGGTCATATTTTGACTCTTGTGGACTTGTTTTAATTGTATTTAACTTCAAGTTGAACTTGCATATGAGCAATTGATTGTCTGTTCCACAATCAGCTCCTGGCCTTGTTTTGGCTAAAGTTATTGAACTTCTCCATCGCCTTTTGCCACAGATGTAATCAATCTGATTCCTCTGTATTCCATCTGGTGAAGTCCATGTGTGTAGCTGTCGTTTATGTTGTTAAAAGAAGGTATTTGCAATGAATAAATCATTGGTCTTGCAAAATTTTATCATGCAATCTCCAGTGTCATTTCTATCACCAAGACCATATTTTCCAACTATCAGTGACTCTTCCTTGTTTCCAACTTTTTCATTCCAGTCACTAATGATAATCAGCACATCTTGATTGCATGTTCAGTCAATTTCAGACTGCAGAAGTTGGTAGAAATATTCAATTTCCTCATCTTTGGCTTTGGTGGTTGGTGCATAGATTTGAATAATAGTAGTATTAACTAGTCTTCCTTGTAGGTGTGTGGATATTATCCTGTCACTGACAGCATTGTACTTCAGGACAGATCTTGAAATAGTCTTTGTGAGAATGAATGTCACACTATTCCTCTTTAATTTGTCGTTCCTAGCATAGTAGACCATATGTTTGTCTGAGTCAAAATGGTCAAAACCAGACCATTTCAGCTCACTAATTCCTAAGATATCAATCTTTATGCATTCCATTTCATTTTGTCAACTTCCAGTTTTCCTAGATTCATACTTGGTACATTCCATGTTCTGATTATTAATGGATGTTTGCAGCTGTTTTTACTCATTTTGAGTCATTCCACATCAGCCAATGGAGGCCCCAAAAGCTTTACTCCATCCATGTCATTAAGGTCATCTCTACCCACAGCTCTTCCCCAGTCATATTTTGAGTGCCTTCTGACCTAATGGGCTCATCTTCTGGTACTATATCAGACAATGTTTCAGAGCCATTCATAGTTTTCCAGTAATATATCAGACAGTGTTTCACTGCTATTCATAATGTCTTCACTGGCCAATTCTTTGAGAAGTGGATTACCTCTTCCTTTTTATGAGTCCGTCTAAGTCTGGAAGCTCTGCTGAAACTTGTCCACCATGGGTAACCCTGCTGGCATTTTGCAGCACTGGTGGCATAGCCTCCAGCCTCACAACAACATGCAAGCCATCACAGGACAACAAACTGACAGAAAAGTTCATCTCCCTTAGTTGTTCCTAACTGCTCTGCTCACTTCCCCGCCCATCCAGGCCTGGCCTTAAATAAAGATGCCCCAGAAGCTCTAAGGTGTGTGTCCACAGATGGTTAAGCTGATGGTCAGGGAAAAAGGAGAAGCTCACTAATAAGATGAATTGACACAGTGGCTGCAACAATGGGCTCAAGCATGAGAGTGCTTGTGAGGATGGTGCAAGACCAAGCAGCGCTTTGTGCTGTTGTGCATGAGGTTGCTATGGGTTGAAACCAACTCAACAGCATGTAACAGTTCTAACGACACAAATAGTTTTCATAAATTCAGCTTAAATGTATCAATATACATACAAGGCTAAAATTCTATACTAATTTACTTTTTGAGCCTTCTAATGCACTCCAATCAAAGCTATCATTATTACCCAATTACTACAACACTTCAAATCCCGTGGTTTTGTCTGCACATACTACAAGCACACATGTTGTTTTTGTTGCTGCCTGTGTTTTTCTAGTCACTGATTTTGTCAGATTTTCTGGTGTTTCAGCTACAAGATTGTGATAATTAGTATTTGTGACTGTATCATGGGAAAGTGACACCATGAATTAATGTACTAGGTGACACCAATCCCACTGATGTCACTAGCTTCAGTTTCTTTATAGGGAAGATGGAGATGATCATGATTATAATAGTGCTTACATCTCAGAATAATCATGATGTTTAAATGAGTCAATACATAGAGAGCACTAAGTAATTATTATTATCATCTTCTATAAACACTCCTCACTTATTGACTGTCTCATTATCTGACATTTCACATTTATGACAATAATTTAAAATCTATCTATTTTTCACATTAATGATGTACATCTGGCAGTAACAAATGTTGAGTTGTGAGGTGGGAATAATACTGGTTGTGATTGTTAAGATTATGTGTCAGCTTGGCTGGGCTATGATTCTCAATGGTTTGGCACTTACATAATGATAAAATTTGACAGTTAGGTAATGGTGTAATTTGGCAGCTATATGATTTGGCAGTTATGTAACAGTGTAGTCATCTTCCATTTTGTGAGCTGATGTGGTAATCCTCCATTTTTGCATAATGCTGACTTTCACATAATGACCTGGTCTTTAGAACATAATTATGTCTATAATTGAGGAGTGGGTATATTCTTTCCAGCAGAATATTAAATAATATAAAGCTCAGTAATATTGAGCTGTTATCATTCCTGTGCTCCAACTAAACAGACTCTACTGTACAGATGAATCACCTGTGGTTGTTCTTAAAATGCAGATTCTTAATCAGTAGGTTGAGTGAAGCCTGAGACTTCATTTATAAAGTGTTTCCAGGTATTGCCCATGTAATTGGTCTCTGGACCATGTTTTGCATAGCAAGACCAAAATATCCAGCAGCAGCAGAAGAAGAATCAGAACCTGTTGTAACAAGTGCTCCAGGTGATGCTGGTGCATGTTCAAGTTGATAATCACTATTATAATCTACATCTGAGCTATTCTCACTGGCAAGACAGATGGGATTTGGAAAAAAATGGCATTCAATAAGCATAAATACCCAGGCTGGAGAGATCTGTCCAAAGGTTGTCAAACAAAGCCCTTCTCTTGTTGGAACTTGGAGAGAATCTTTACCCAAGAGGTGGGCAGAGAGGGTGCTGACATCACTGCCTTCTTTGAACTCTCCATTAGAACCAACAGCTGGGTCACTCACTGTGATAGTGGGGATGTCCTGAAATATTAGCACCTAGCATCCACAAAGGGAAGCCTTGTGGTGGCCATCCTATGGTTTGTGTAATGGGGAGAAAGAAGACGGATTCCTTGAGGCTGGTAGGGGGACCGTGGATACAGGGAATGGGTGAGGGCATGTCTCTGACCTTGCCACTGCTGTGGTGCAACAAGCACAAACATACACAAACACACACTGCCCATGTGATAAGCAGCAATAACATCTTTACCTAATGAGATTCAGACTAAGTGATCCAGGCCTGAGCAGGGTCCTCCAGCTCGGAGGAGAGAGGGAGAGGTCAAGGAAACCCTTTTCACAAAATTCACCAGCTACCTTCTCATCCGATTAATAACCTAGGAAAATGAATCTGAACCCTAAAGCCTTGTTCACTGTGGAGGGGACCTTTGATGTCTCTGAGCACTGATGCTGTGGAAGTGGGCAGAGCTTGACACATCTCCTGTGGATGGCCAAGCAGTGTCTTACTAACCATGGCTATTACACTGCATTTTTGGGAGTTGTTTTTGATTCAAGTGGAATAGATTACAAGTCTGTTTTGAATCTCCAGGGCTTTCTGTGGAACATAATTATAGATGCATCAGAATAAGGAATTCAGGTCAACAATTTCTTTAATGAGATGTCTGAAGAGCATGGCCCATCATGGGCAGAGGGCAGGAGAAGGCTGGAGAAAGGCTGGAGGGTGGGTGAAGAGGGGACAAGAGAAATTGGGAAGTGGGGAGAGAATTAAGTAAACTGGCAGGATGAAGGGCAAATAAATGACTTTTTTTTTTTTTTTTTGTAAGGAGGTGAGCTGATGAGGCAGAAACCATGGAGGAGAGAGGAATGGAGAATAAGGAAGCTACAGAAGGATCCACCGAGGAGTTCACAGTCTTGGATTCTGGCATTCCTCTCTAAATCTATATAGAGACAGGGATGTAGGGAGAATAGATTTTGTCATCAAACCAGGGCTTTGAACTGGCTAACTCTTCTTCCTGGTTTGGCCATGGTCAAAGAAGCAAAACCAGAACAGACCTAAATTTTTAGTTTCAATGAACTGTAGTGATAGCTAGAGCAGGAAAAATTACTGGTTGAAGCTCTGGTAGAAACTTAATCTTCCTCTTAGAAAACAATGGCAGAGTATCTTAGAAAACAACAGCAACTGAATCTGTTGCCTGAGGGATTTTGAACAGAGTCTGAAGCAGTGTCGCCAGAGGCAAAGATGGTGGCCTACTACACCACTTTGAATGTGTGTCACTGTCTATAGTCCTGCCAGTAGTAATCCAATCTCCTGCATAAGCTCCTGAAAGGAGCTCACTACAGGCTCACTACATCTCCTCTGATTCTCCCATTCCAGAGCTTAGACCCATATTTTTTCCTGTTCTTGTTCATTGAAATATTATAAATTTGTTCTACTCTGGTTTTACTTCCTTGGTCATGACTGAATAAGTGTGAACCAGTTCAAAGCCCTGCATCTAACAGACATCAGTGTGTTTCCTGATTCCACCCTTTATTTGCTTTGTAACTTTCGGTAAGTCATTTAACCTCTCTGATCCTGTCAATAAAATTGTGTAGAGGGTATAAGACTCCTAGAATAGTTTACTGTTGGGCATACAGTAGGTGTTTACTAAATTAATTTTATGATTAGAAATATGAAAGTGAGAAAAGATAGCTTTGCCCAAGGCCTCAAAACTCATTGGTAGCAGAACAGAAATTTTAAACCAGAATTTTCTGATCCCCAGTGCCACTAAGGAAAATGGACATGAATGATCATATTTGGGGAAAGACAAAGTCACCTTTTCAGGGGATGCCCTCCCACAAGGACAGACCTTATAAGCTGGTGCTGGGCTCAGTGGAAAACCAAACCAGCTTCAATCCGGAGATGGCAGGATTTTAAAATCGAACATCAACTGATGATGATATATCTATAATAGACAAATACATAGAGACCACTGTAGACTAGTGCTTACCAGGGGCTAAGGGGAAGAGGATTAGATAGTTATTGCTTCAGGAGCATAGTTTCTTTCAGGTGATGAAAACTTTTGGAAATGGATAGTGGTGATGGTTGCATAACATGGTGAATGTAATTAATATCATGTATACTTAAAAATAAGGAGTTTTGGTGGCACAGTGCCTAAGGTATTTGACTGCAAACTAGAAGCTTGGCAGTTCAAACCCACCAGCCCCTCTGCAGAAGGCAGATGGGGCAATCTACTTCCATAAAGAGTTATTGCCTTGGAAATGCAATAGGGGTTGATAGGAGTTGGAATCAACTTGATGGCAGTGAGTATGGTTTTTTGTTTGTTTGCTTGTATACTTAACAATAGTTAAAATGGCAAATGTCTTGTTGCATATATTTTACCACATATATATATTTTTAAAGGCAGCTTTGCTTCAGGCACAAATGCCTGTTGGGGCTGTACTCTTTCCTCTCCCTGATGTGCCTGGCTTCTCAGTGGCAGGTAAGACCTGCATTCCTCACAGTCTCGCTAAAAGCTGTATCAAGAAAAGTAATGTGGTGTCAAGCCCAATCTGTGCATTTCTAAATCATGGTTGACCTCCACTGTGCAGCATAAACCCCTCTCCAACTCTAAGTCCCTTTGTCCTAGAAAGAGACTCTCCATGCTCAGAACTCCTGAGCCCTTTGACTGTACCCTTCTTGTGAAGCTTTTCATTTTCAAACTAGTATTGCAATTAGTTGTTCATAACTTGTTTATCTGATCAACAGTGGATAATTTTAGGAGAAGGACTGTGTCTTAATCATTTACCAGGCCCCAGAGCTTAGTACTTATTAGCTGCTCAATACATTTTGAATTAATTAACAACTGAAATAAGGATGGGAGTCTGAGATGCTCCAGACAGATTATCAGGCCTCCTGGCATCCTAATCAGCCCTGGGAGGCCCACAGTTGCAGATTTATGAAGATTGTGACAGAAGCTACTGCTTGTCTCCTGTTCTCTTTTTATATAAAGTGTGTAACTGGGCACACATGGCCACTAGAATACATTACCCAACCTCCTGTGCATCTGGTCATATGACTAAGTGCTGGCCATGGGTAGGGAAGTAGAAGTGACAGGTGCAAATTATAAGTTATCTTCTTATAAAGAGGGCCTGCATTCCCTGGGAGGACAGGAGCTGGAGTATCTTGGACCATGATGCACTTGGAAGCGCATGTTGAGGCTGGCAGAGCAACAAGATAAAAGGTGTCTGGGTCTCCAATGATTATGGAGCCACCGTGCTGTACTAGATCACTTACAAAGATTTCTATGTGAGAGAAAAACACACTTTTATGTTGTTTGTTGTTGTTCATTGCCTTTTACTTGATTCTGACTCATGGCGCCCCCATGTATGCATAGTGCAACAGTGCTCCATATGATTTTCAAGTCTGTGACTTTTCAGAAACAAATCACCAGACTTGTCTTCTGAGGCACATCTGGGTGAGTTTAAGCTGCCAAGCTTTCAGCCAGTAGTCGAGCACTCAACTGTTTGCACCACCAGGGACTTTTTCTGGGTTGAGCCATTATTGTTTTTGGAGACTCTCAGTTAAAGCAGGTGAACTTGTATCTTCACTAAAACCAGACCACTCTGTAAGTCTTGTTAACCACAAAGGACTATAAAGAAAGTATATGCCAGAGATGTGTCAGGTCAGAGGCTCATAGTAGGTACTGAGTCAGGGTGAGCAGATAGACTCAGAACATACTGTTGTCATCAACTTGATTCTGATTCATGACAATCCTATGTGTGTGAGAGTAGAACTGTGTTCTGGTTACCTAGTGTCACTCTGACAAGAATATATAACACAAATGGGATGGCCTTAACAAACAGGAGTTTATTCTTACAATTTGGAGGCTTTAAGTTCAAGTTCAATGTGCCAAGCTCTAGGGGCTGGATGAAAGCCCCTCAACCTGGGAGTCCAGCTCTCCCTCCTGCTCCCGGCCCACAGGAACTAGAGGAGTTTCTTCACTCAGACAGCTAGCTGCTGGCTGCTGAGGCTGAGAAGCCCCAAGGTTGACAAGTCAAAAGGCAGTCCCGATGTCACCAAACCACATGGCAGGCCATTAATTTAAGTCCATTGTAAGTTGCAAGGTCGGCAGAGCATGGCAGGCTGCTGAGCAATGACATGGCTTCATGCAGGGTCCAAGTGTGCCGTAGGCTAGAGACCATTCCCAAGGCTTCTCCTTATACACAGGAAGCAGACCACATCCCAAAGGCAGCTACTCAGCTGCCTGTGGTAGACCCCACCATGGAGTTGATTGCCAGTCTCATCCTGGGGAATAACTACCACCAGCTACCCAGCCACTCAACCAGGCCCAGCCTAGTTGACACAAAAACATAACTACCACAAACTGTGATCCATAGGGTTTTTAATCACTGATGATTTGGAGGCAGATTGCCAGGCCTTTGTTCCCAGCCACCTCTGCACAGACTTGAACACCCATTCTCTTGGTTAGCAACCAAGTACATTAATCATTCACACCACCCAGGGACTCTAGGCATGTATGATGTGGTCCTAATTGCTTTCTCAAATTGGGCAAAGCAGTTTGGGCTAGCTGATGAGCCTGAACTGAAGATAGAGCCCAAGCAGAGAGAAGGTATACCACCCAAGGAAGCTGAGGGCAGGAATAGCTGAAGCAGAGAACTCTTTGGAAGTCATTGAATGGAACCACATATTCCTGACCAGACACACCTGATAGAGACACCAAACCCAAAGGGCCCAGAGTAGAATGCTCCATGAAGCCTGGACCCAGGACTCAGGAACAGTGGTGAGAGTGAAGTGAGTAGCATCTAGAATGCTTTCCATGAATAGAAGGAGCCCTAGTGATGCACTGGTTAAGTGCTTAACTGTTAACCAGAAGGTCAGCAGCTCAAAACCACCAGCTGTTCTGTGGGAGACAAATGTGGCAGTGTACTTCCATAAACTTTTATAGTCTTGGAAACTCTATTGGGCAGTTCTACTCTGTCCCATAATGCTGCTAAGAGTCAGAGTGGACCACGAGTAGAGGTTGGCATTTATAGCTCACCAGCGTGGGAGTGAGTTGGGTTGTTGTTGTTAACCTCTGTTAAGTCAGTGCCTAACTCACAGGGCTTCATGCACAGTGGAGCAAAACACTGCCCAGTTCTGTGCCACTCCCACGATCAGTCGTGGATCAAATCATTGTGTTCCATAGGGTTTTCACCGGTTGATTTTCAGAAGTAGATCACCAAACCGTTCTGCCTAGTCTGTCTTCATTTGGAAGCTTCATTGAAGCCTGTTCAGCAACATGTAAGCCTCCACTGACAGATGGGTGGTGGCTTCCCATGAGATACATTGATTGGAAATCAAACTCAAGTCCCCATCATGGAGGGTGAGAATTCTATCTATGAACCACCCAAGTTCCCTAGTTTATGGAGTACTATACTGGATTAAAGATATAGAGAGACAATGAGGGCCTGTTTTACACTTCTACTCTCTTATTCATGACATGTCCTATGCTTAGAATACCCGTGCATACCCTTTTCTTTATTTGGTTAATTTCACTTGTCCTAAAAGACTCAGCTTGGGTATCACTTCTCCAGGAAGCACTTCATAACACCTCCACCATAAATTGAGCTAGATGCTCCACTTCTGAGTGTTCCTAGACCCAGTTCTATTGTAGTAATTATCAATGCATTACTGAAATATAGTTTATGGCTGAATTTGACAGGATTTTCTAGGGACAGCAATATTTGCCTTCACTTGCTCAGTGCTTCCCATGTTTTCTGATACACAATGGGGTCCCCTGGGTTGAACAGAACCACAGGGGAGAACAGATGGATGATTGTACAGTGTGGAAGCACAGTGGTGGGACTCAGACACAACAGAAAATGGGTGGTTAATGTATTCTGAAAAGTCCATTCAAATTCTGGAAGGGAGCTGAGTGTCTAGACCAGGCAGTGAATAGAAGGAAACGGTCAGTACTGAGCTGATTTCAGAATGGCCTGAGTGCTATTGAGAACTGTATAACTCATCTTACTAGGCCATAGCAAGAAAGGCCAATTATCAGTAACCAAAGCAGCAAATAAGCATCATAAGTTTGCACACTGCATATCCCAGACAACATAATGCTCATTCTGTCCCTTTTCTACCCTGTGCCCTCAGAGGGAAGAAGCTGGAACAAATTCAACACCCTCATGTCATATACATACTCACATCCTGGCATATATTTTCTTTGGGGTGGAGGGTCAAAAAGCCACACTTAAATCAGGGGAGAGGACAGAGTGAGAGGAATCATGATCTGATGCCTTCTATTTCTATTTAATCATTTCATTACTAATTAATAGGGTCATTATGACACTTCGAAGGGAAAGAACTATGATTAAAGGTTAATGCTGTTGCTGCACACATCACACCTCAAATTGTGTTATAAAAATGTCCAGAGTGTTTAATTGAACCTATAAGCAAAAATTTAATTACACTTAATAATGTATGTACCACAGTATTTACTTGTTCCTCTCTGAGGCATGGAGAGCCCCACGTGGGAAGGTTAAGGAAGATCATGGTGATGCACTGCAACTCCTTGTTCTTTATTTCCCTAGTCCTATCTTCTTTCTC
Source organism: Orycteropus afer afer (assembly GCF_000298275.1). NCBI lineage: Eukaryota > Metazoa > Chordata > Mammalia > Tubulidentata > Orycteropodidae > Orycteropus > Orycteropus afer. Next base: position 10,373,641 of record NW_006921646.1, read on the forward strand.
TCTGCCACCCCCCACCCAGGGCATGAATAATAGAGGACTTGGTCATAAGAAATCTGGCCCCGTTTTCCAATTCTCAGTGGAAAAGGCCTAATGTCAAGGTTTCCAATGAGGGAGGTGAGGAGAGGCAAAAAGGCAGAAAAAATAACACTTACCTGAGCCTCTGGCACTTTGCAGTCTTTCCAAGTGGCCATGATTCTTCAAATCTATAATACACTTTTGTAACCCCATCCTTTGCTAATACTGTTTCCTCCTCTTGCAATGCCCCTTCCTTCTTTACAAAATATGGTGCATATGGTTAATTGCCCTCAGCAGTCATTCTCAATTTCTAGTATTTTCCTTCAGAGGAACAGCTACAAAGCTTAAACTACTTTTACCTGACTCCCTTGCAGCTAGGATTCTGGATGCAAATTGGATGACCACACTAGATGCCCTCATTTGAGATTTGGAATGTGACAGTGAGACAAAGGTGGGTTTTTTTTTTTTTTTTTTTTTTTTTACTTTTTTTTTTGATTATTTCAAATAGGAAGCAAGTTTGTGAAGGTGTGAGCAGTTTTGTATCAGCATTCCACACATTAAGGATGGTGGAACAGAAAGGTAAAGGATCCTAAAAGCTTCATGAACCAGAGTCACAATACTAACCCAAAGATACTCACCTCTATATTTACATGAAAAAAAAATAAAGTTCTGTCATGTTTTAACCAGTTATTTAAGGTTGTTCTATTACTTTCAGCTGAAACTAATTCTAACAGATACATCCACACTCAGATATTCTGTCCCTTTTCTGTCCATTACTGAACAGCCCATCATGTAGAACACACCTGTGTGCTTAGCATTTAACTGCCATCAACAGCTTAGAGTCATTTAGAGACTCAGAGATAACATTGGAATTGTTCGCCGTGGTTGGTTGGGGTATTGGCCTTGGCTCTTCATTCTTTGCCTTTGCAATTTTGCAGTGACCTCCCTCCATGGACAGGATAACTTGCCCTACTCATTGCCTCTGTGGTCAACCACATGACATGGCTTGACCAATAGAATAAGGCAGAAATGATGGTATTCTAGCTCCAAACCTAGGCCTCAAGAAGCCTGTGCATTTCCACAAGTTATCGGGCTAGCTTGCTGGTTCTAGAAGGCAAATAAAAGACAAATGGAATAAAGAAGAACTAATCAAGCTGAGTCTACCTAGATCAGTTGACTTCTAGCTGACCCCAGACATGTGAGCAAATCTACCAACTCCTAGTTGTCCCCATCTATTAATAAGCAATAAATGCTTATTGTCATGTCACTATGTTTTTGAGGTTGTTAGTTATACAGTATTTTTGTGACAAGGAATACTGATGCATCCTCTTCCTCATGATAAATATAAGTGTTTAATAAAGTGATCTCTGTCTATAAAGCTCTTAAATGTCCCTTTTAAAGGATAAAACAGTATTGGGAGTTAGGAAACCACCATTCTGCTTTTAGGATCTTCTGTCTATTAACTAGGCATATCTGGATGGCATAAACTGTTAACATTCAGCTGCTAACTGAAAGTTTGGCAGTTCAAATCTGCTCAGATGCATTGTCAGGGGTTGGATTGTGTGTCCCCAAATATGTGTAAACTTGTCTGGGCCATGATTTTCTGTGGTTTGGCAGTTATGTAATGATGTCATCATCCCCCATGATGTGATCTGATGTGATCAGCCAATCAGCTGTAGAGTGGGATGTAAATACCCTTACTCAGCCCTGATCCCCTGTAAGGGAAGTTTCCCTGAGGTATGGCCTACATCACCATTTATCTTACAAGAGATAAAAGGAGAGAGAAGGGAGCAGAGAGGAAGAGACTTCAGTACCACTAAGAAAGAAGAACTGGGAGTGAGTGTGTCCGTTGAATCAGGGGTCTCTGTGCTGAGAATCTCTTAGACCCAGAAGAAGATTGATTCCAAGACACATGGAGATCTCCAAGTGACTCTGGGCCCACAGATACAGTAAGGAGAGAAGGACCTTCCCCCAGAGTTGACAGACAGAAAAAGTTTTCTCCTATACATGGCACTCTGAATTCTGACTTCTAGCCTCTCAAACTATGAGAGAATAAATTTTTGTTTGTTAAAGCTATCTACTTGTGTTATTTCTCTTATAACAGTACCAGATAACTAAGACAGGCACCTTGGAAGAATGATTTACTTCCAACAGATCACTGCCACTTAAAATCCTATGGAGCAAATTTCTACTCTGATATACATAGAGTCACCTTGAGTCAGGATTGCTATGAGTCAGAGTCAACTAGACAGCAATGGTTAGTTGGTTACCTATTGACAATGTGATTTGAGTAAGTCACTTTCTCTGTGTCATGTCTTCAAACAACACATTTCTTCAAATGTGTCATTTCTTCAAATTTCTAACAAGATTATTTTAAGGATCAAGTTTTTAAGAACAAATATCTTTGAAAAGTTGAAACAAATTTTGCAGTTATTATTATTAGCTTACACAGTAGTATAGTGCCTAAGGCACTTGACTACTAACCAGAAGGCTGGCGGTTCAAACCCACCACTCCTCAGAAGGAAGATGGGGCAATATACTTCCATAGTGATACTGCCTTGGAAACCCAAGAAGGGGTCGCTATGTGTCGGGTCCAACGCGACAGCACATAACAACAACAACAACACAGTTTCCTATCTCAATTTGGAATTTGCACTAAAACAGCATATCTTGGGCAAATTAGTTTGTTTTGTATTTCCTATAGATTTTTAGCACATCATTCTAAAAGCTTAGATTCACTTCCTTCCTCCACTGGCTTCTCTTTGCCACTATCTATATATATGTCTTCACAAATAATTATAGATCTTTAGCCAGAAATTATTTCCCTTTACACAGCCATGTAGCCTTCCTCCCTGCTTGTTTCATTTGCTAGTTACCTTTACTGCCTGTTATATATTTGCTAGTGATGTTACTCTGTTATATATTTGCTAGTGACATTACTCGTATATTAACTAGTGGTTACTCTCAGTTATATATTTGCTAGTGATGTTACTTCTGTTATAACGAATTCAGTTAACTTGGCCAGTTTCACAGCCAGTCTTACTGTTCAACAGTTTCCAGACCCTTTGTGGAATCATAGCCACTCTCTTCAGCTCTCTGGAATTACGTCCCTTTGTAATAAGCACTTACACATTTTGGCCAACAATTCCCCAATTTCACCCTTGAGTTCCTTCACTACTCTCGAGTGAGTGCCATCTGGTCCTAGTGATTTATCCACATTTAGTTTGTCAATTAGGTATAAAATCACTTGCACACTTACTGCCATTTGAGTTGGTATCTCTGCCCTGTCAGTCCCAAAAGAATATCTAGCAATAGGAATTTTATAGAATCACATAGCATCATGGCACCTCAGAGCTGAAGGGTCCTTGGAGAGAATTTTAGAGGAAACTCCATCCATCCATTCATTCAGATATTCATTTATTCAAGAAGCAGTGACTGAGTACCTACTATGTGTTTGCATATAGCAGTGGGCTAGACAGGCTCAAAAATTGCCCTGGAGATCTCTACTATACCAGGCTCAGTGACTTTTCTCACCATCACATTTCAAGTTAGAGGCTGAGCTGGAGCAAGAATTGAGGCCTTCTGGCCCCTGCCATTCTGCCTCCCAGAATCATTCTCAGTAAAAAATAGTGATGGAGTAGGCAGTCAGGAAAAGGGTGAAATGTTTTATAGAGTAGATGAAGGGAATGGAAAGAGGAGCAATGTGAGCCTGTGGGAGCAATATAAGGAAGTCAAAATGAGGCAATATAAGGAGATCAAAATGAGCATCAAGGGGAATGGAAATGAAGACATATTGAATGGAAGAGAGAAAAGCTAAGAAGATAGGAGGAAGACAGTGGTTTGCTATTGAGGCTAGGGTTAAGTGGGATGGCTGAGAGACAGGCAGCAGAGTCACTGACCCCTTTGTTGTTCCCATCCTTAGCCTACTTGGCAGGTAAGGAGGTGATGCTGAGGTATCCATTATTGCTGATTGAGTTTATTATGCTGTGAGAGATCATCATTATTAAGAGAGGTGTTTATTGATCTGGCATGCACTCCCCTCTGAAGCCTCCAATAGGCCTAAGTCTGCTTCCAAGGGAGACTCTAGGATCACTGTGACCCTCACAAGATGAAGAAGAAAGGACTGAGAGAATTTTCCTAGCTATAGTGGCATAGTGCCTAAGGCATTTGACTGCTAACCAGAAAGCTGGCAGTTCAAATCCACCAGCCACTCCTCAGAAGGAAGATTGGACAATCTACTTCCATAGAGATACCACCTCAGAAACCCAAGGAAGGGTCGCTATAAGTTGAATCCAACTCGACAGCAATGAGTTTGGTTTTTGGTTTATAGTTATGTGAGGTCCTGGTAGAATGGAACCAGGAGTTTGGGGACAGAGGAGAAGGACATTGAGATGTCATGTAGTGACAAATCCTGGGAATTGTAAAGAAACATTTTGCTGTTTTGCAGACAGCATTGCAGTAAGTAGGAAGGAATTTCATGCCTAGAAACAGTGCTGCAGGAGCTGAGTGGCAAGATAACAAGGACTTAGCCAAAGGTCAAAAGTAGGGATACAAAGAGAAGGAGTGTGTGGTACGTTGTATTATTATTCCAAATAGTGGCTGCTTCCCAGTGGAAGAATTATATTCTCTTACCACTCCCATTGATAGCCTTGCTTATTTGCTTTAGGAGCTCTGGTGGCGTAGTGCCTAAGGCATTTGACTGCTAACCACAAGACTCGGGGTTCAAACCCACCAGCCACTCCTCGGAAGGAACATTGGGCAATCTACTTCCATAGTGATACTGCTTCAGAAACCCAAGGAGGGATGGTTATGTGTCAGAGTCAACTCGATGGCAATGGGTTTTTAGTTTTTGTGCTTTAGGTGTCCCTTCCAGCAGAAGGAAAAAGAATTCACACTCTATTAAATTTTGGAGAATCCCTGCGTGGTACAGATGTTTAAAGTGCTCAGCTGCTAACTGAAAGGTTGGTAGTTCAAGTCCACCCAAAGGTATTGTGGAAAAAAATCCTGCCAATCTACTTCGGAAAAGTCAGCCACTGAAAACCCTACGCAGTACAGTTCTGCTCTACACACACGGGATCATTATGACTTGGAGTCAACTAGACAGCAACTGGCTTACTAAACTCTGGGGCATCCACGTGACTTCATTCAGCCAAGCAATGAAATGGGAGTGGGAATCTTACCTAGTTACTTCCAAGCAGAAGTTTCAAGAACCAGCTCTTGGATTGTACCATTTCACTCGTCTCTTTACCATGAGACTGATAATGTAGGAAACAAAGGCACAAAGGGACAGAAAAGAGGGTGAAACTTTTGTTTACAATTTCCACAAGTGCCCACATGGGACATGGAGCATGGATAAGGCAATGTTGTTTTAAGCCATTTAGATCTCAGGACTGTTTTGTTACCACAGCATAGTCTAACCCATCTGTACTGATATGAGGAGGCTGTAGAAGCTGATGGAGCATGATATTACTGGTGTTGACAGCTAATCAACAAAGGTCAAAGCAAGAATTCAAGTGTATGAAGGACTCTTTGACAGGTAGGGATAAATAATCACAAAGAAATGGTGTGTGTGGGGGGGCACGTTTTGAGTGTCCAGAGGACACATAAACCCCTTGAGCTAGAAGAGAAGCAAGAAATCATATATATAGAGAGAGCGGACCTTGCCTGTTGACAGGATGGGCTCTGGAGACACTCCCTTTTTCTGTACTTACCACCTATAGAGGCTTGGACAAGTTACTCTGTGGTCCAGTTTTCTCTTCTGTAAAATAAAGGGTAATAAAAACAGCATCATATTATAGGGTTGTTGGGAGTAAATGAGTTACATACAAGTAGTGAATTACCCATGTGTATGTAGACAAGTATCCAATTCGTATTCATTGCCATTGAGTCTATTCTGACTCATAGTGACCCTATAGAATAGAGCAGAACCCCATAGGATTTCCAAGGACGTAAATCTTTATGGAAGCAGACTGTCACATCTTCTTCCTGCAAAGCAGCTGGTGGGTTCAAACTACCAACCTTTTACTTAGCAGCTGACTACTTTAACCACTGCACCACCAGAGCTCCCTGTTAAGGAAAAACAATTGTTAGTAAATTAAACATTGATTGTAAAAGGACTTCCAATTAAGATTTACTAATAGGATCACCAGCTCAATTGTCATGCAATTTATATACAATTACACCAGAACAAATATTTAATTACTTTCCTTTTAATACATTGAACTAACATTGTTCTTCAAGCTGTTGGCTAGGAATATGGAAATATTAAATTGACAAGAGACATGAAATCAGAGAATTAATGAGCAACAACTACACTGTCCTGCCAGTACCACACATCCCTTGGGGAATGAATCAAAAGAGGGAAGGTCCTTTTGCCTTCCTGTCCTATGATTTGTGGAGGTGAGTGAGGCTGGGGCATGATATAAAAACCTGGGACAACACTGAAGGGAGTTGCCCAAAGTTCTTGGAGTTGTCACTGGTTGGGTATGCATTGCATCTCAACTTTCCCTGCCACCCAATCTTACCTCCTTCATCCCCAACAATGTTGGCCCTAAACAGACTCCCTAATAAACATCCTCACACTCTACCTTACATAGTCTGCTTCCAGAGAACTTGATCTGCAACAAGAGGTCATTGGATTTTCCTGAGCAGAGAAGTGGCATATTCTGACTTACATGGTAGCAGGTTGTGACTGAGGAAGGCAAAGGGCGAAGCAGAGAGACCTGTTAGGAGACTTGTTGGGAGTTTGTCAGAGTATAAGATGCTCTGCTTCCATGGGAGGAGGGAAGGTCACAGTCAGGGGTCCTAGAGGAGGAGGATCCTGAGAGTCTGGCATGGGGGATGGAGTAGAAAAACCTGGGGATCACTGCAGGCAACTGTCCCTACTTTGCCTGAGATGGATGTCTGAGGCAGGAGTCTTGTCCTGTGCACCCAGTAACCAGTTCTCCCAGTTGTCTCCTGGGACTTCCCTTGCACTGAGCCTGAGTCACTCAGCATCCAGGGGATGCTTGAGGGTTTGGTTTGGAGAGGGAGCTATGAAACTTACATTGTATAGTTATTTCACAGGCTGATCGAATCACTGTAATAGATTAATAGTCTGCAATATAAAACTTATTACTTACTTAACCTGTCTGTTCAAGAAAAGCCAAGTTTGATTCACAGACTTCTAGAAACACAGAGAGTGAGAGCAATAAACTTAGGCCTTGAGGAGAGGGGAGGTTTCCTGGATATAAATCTTTTCCCTTTGCCAAGTCTTCTGAAAAATGGGACTCTATTCAGCACTAGCTTTGCTACTTACTAGCCATGTGAATTTAGTCAAATTATTTAATCTCTCTGAACCTCTTTCCTCCTCTGTGAAATGGGAATGATTACCACACTGGGCAGCTGATTGTGGAACAGACCATCAATTGCTCTTATGCATGTTCAAGTTGAAGCTGAAGACAATTAAAACAAGTCCATGAGAACCAAAATATGACCTTGAATATATCGCTCCTGAATTTAGAGACTATTTAAAGAATAGATCTGATGCCTTGAACACCGATGACCAAAAAACAGAGGAATTATGGGATGACGTAAAGAGCATCATCCATAAAGAAAGCAGGGGGTCATTAAAAAGATAGGAAAGGAAGAAAAGACCAAAATGGATGTCAGAAGAGGCTCTGAAATTTGCCCTTGAGTGGAGAGGAGCTAATGCAAATGGAAAAAATAACAAGATAAAAGAGCTGAACAGAAGATTTCAAAGAACAGCTGGAGAAGACAAAGCCAATTGCTATAATGAAATGTGCAAAGACCTGGAGTTAGACAACCAAAAGGCAGGGATATACTCAGTATTTCTCAAGATGAAAGAACTGAGGAAAAAATTTAAGCCTCGAGTTGCAACATTGAAAAATTCTATGGGCAAAATATTGAATGATGCAGGAAGTATTAAAAGAATGCATGCATCTTCTTTGCATACATACAGAGTCACTGTACCAAAAAGAATTGGTCGAAGTTCATCCATTTCAGGAGGTGGCATATGATCAAGAACCAATGGTATTGAAGGAAGAAGTAGAAGCTGCACTGAAAGAACTGGCACAGAACAAGGCTCCAGGAATTGACAGAATACCCACTGAGATGTTTCAACAAATGGATGCCCCACTGGTGGCACTCACTCAGCTATGCCAAGAGATTTGGAAGACAGCTACCTGACTGGAAGAGATCCATATTTGTATCCATTCCAAAGAAAGGTGATCCCACAGAATGTGGGCATTATCAAACAATATCATTAATATCACATGCAAGTAAAATCTTACTGAAGATAATTCAAAAATGGTTGCAGCAGTATATTGACAGAGAACTTCCAGAAATGCAAGCTGGATTCAGAAGAGGATGTGGAATGGGGGATATCATTGTTGATGTCAGATGGATCTTAGCTGAAAGCAAAGAATACCAGAAAGATGTTCACTTATGTTTTATTGACTATGCAAAAGCATTTGATTAAGTGGATCATAACAAATTGTCAATAACAGTGAGAATGGGAATTCCAGAACACTTGATTCTACTCATGAGGAACCTATACATAGATTAGGAGGCTGTCGTTGGAACAGAGTAAGGGGATGCTGCATGGTTCAAAATCAAGAAGGGAGTGTGTCAAGGTTGTATTCCTTCACCATACTTATTCAACTTGTATGCTGAGCAAATAATCCGAGAAGCTGGATTATATGAAGAAGAATGTGGCATCAGGATTGGAGGAAGACTCATTAACAACCTGCGATATGCAAATGATGCAACTTTGCTTGCTGAAAGTGTGCTATGAACTGAATAGTACACAGAAATGTGGCATGGATATTGTAGCCTCATGATTTTCTCTCATAAATGCTACTAAGGCAGAGGTGCCTCTGGGTGGATTTGAACCTCCAACCTTTAGTTTAGCATCCAAGTATGTTGACAATTTGCACCACCTAGGACTTCACATAACTAACTACTATGGCCAAATTAATCCCACTGAAGGAATACTTTGAGTGCTGTTCTCTATGTCTGATACTAAGATGCTCAGTTAATGCTAAAGGAATGATAAAGGGCATTCTTCTTCCTTCTCTCATTCTTTCTCCTTTATTCATTCTACCAGTATTTTTACTAAACTCTTACCTATCCTAGCTAACATAATACAGCCTTACATGGAGAGAGGACTCCTAAGATTTATGAGAAAGGCCCTTCCAGATTCAGATCAAAAGGCTTTTTAAGTAAATTACCATCTAATTCCAATTACAATCTCCATCCTCTGCCTTGCTTGCTTTATCAGTCTCCTATCACTTTCTGACATACTATGTTTGTCATAAGGAGCTCTGGTGGGGTAGTGGTTAAGACATTTGGCTGATAACCAAAAGTTGGTGGTTCAAATCCACCACCTCCTCCATGGAAGATGAGGCAGTCTGCATCTGTAAAGATTTACAGCCTTGGAAACCTGGTGGGGGTTGCTATGAGTTGGAATTGACTCTATAGTAGTGATTTTTTTTTTTAAATTTGGTTTATATTTGTATTGTTTTTTGTCTATTTCCTCCACAAGAGATTAAGCCCAATGAGGGCAGGAATTTATTTATTTATATTTATTTTTGTCTGTCTTGTTCACTACCTGGCACATATTGGATGATCCATAAATATTTGTTGAATGAAAAAATACATGTTCATCTATTGTTATTGTTAGGTGCCATTCAGTTTGGTCTGACTCATAGTGACCCTGTGTACAATAGAATAAAACTCTGTCCAGTCCTGAGCCACTCTGAAGCCATCCTTAAAATTGTTGCATTGTTTGAGCCCCTTCCAAATGGAGGGGCTCATCAGAAGATGAGCACTATAGCAGACAAGGTTTTCACTGGACGTAAGGGTGTTAAGTGTTTTTATATATTATCTCATCATCATATCAGCTCAGTGGGGCTGTTTTATCACCTTCATTTTATGGATGAGGAAACCTGAGTACGGGCACTGATTTGCCTAAGGGTCACTCACCTAGAAAATGACTGAACCTCAATTCTGATATCGGTGTCCTCAGTCACGGTACCTGTACACACTAGTCAGGCAAGAGATGCCCACAGGGAATAGTTCTGTCACACAAATGGGGACAGAATGTGAGGTTCACTGAGAGTCACACCAACCTAGGGTGCTAGAGTTGAGAGGTAAGGGAGATAAGGGCAGGAATAAGCAGAGGAGGCTTCTGGAGGAGAAGGTGATAGAGCCCAAAAGGGACTGGACAAGACACAGCAAGCTTAGAGCCAGAATCACTGTGGTGTGTTAAGGCCTGTGAGGCTGCACAGAGTGTGTGTGGCAAGAAGAAGGAATAAGGTATGAAGTTAGGGGTTGGTTTTTCATTCATTTATGAATCCATATGTATTGAATATATCTACTCTATTTGTTTTAAGGAGCTCTGGTGGCATAGTGGATAAGGCATTTGGTTGCTAACCAGAAGGTCAACAGTTCAAACCCACCAGCCACTCCATGGAAGGAAAATGGGGCTACCCACATCCATAAAGATTTACAGCCTCAGAAACCCAACAGGGGTGGCTATGAGTCGGAATCAACCTGATGGCAGTGAGTTTGGTTTTTTTGGTTTGGTGGCATAGTGGCTAAGGCATTTGGCTGCTAACCAGAAGGTCAGTGATTCAAACCCACCAGCTGCTCCATGGGAGGAAGACAAGGCAATCTAGTTCCGTAAAGATGTACAGCCTTGGAACCCCAATGGAGGATGCAATGAGTAGGAATCAACTCAATGGCAGTGAGTTTGGTTTTATATTTGTTTTACAACCTGATGCTAACCTAAAGATTACAAGCAAGAAAACACTCTGAAGCAGTTCTAATCTGTAACATGAGGTTGCCATGAGTCAGAATTGACTCAATGGCTTTTTTTTTTTTTTTAACCAAGCTGTGAGAACACAAAATGACTAAGACACAACATTTGCTCTCCAGGGGCTTATAGTCTGAAGAGAGAGAAATGCATCATGCAGAAGTTGTGGGAAATGTCTGTAGGAGTTAAGTGCAGGCATAAAAATAGAAGCAATTAAGTTCAGTGGGGAGAGAAAAACAGAAGGGAGGGCACTGTGGTGCAGAAATGACATCACTGAAGAGTCCTTCCTTGAGCTGAATTTTGGGTGACTGATTTGGTGTTTGCTGGAGCTTGGGAGTAAGGAAGGAACTTCTAGGCAGAGAGAAAGGTATGACCAGTGGTAGAGAGGCATGGAATAGCCTGGTTAATGGGCTGTGCATTATGACGTACTCTGGATGGGGCTATGGAGGATTACACAGAGGTAAGAAAGAAAAGCTGGGAGTGGCCAGATCATACAGAACTCTGCAAGCCAGGCTAAGGGGTACAGACTTTATCCCACAGACCAGAGATCAGCAAGCTCTGATACGGACCAGATGGTAAATAGTTTGGGCTTTGATCACTGCAGTTGTACCGAGAAAGAGGCCATAGACAATGTGTAAATGAATGAATATGTCTGTGTTTCAATAAAGCTTTATTTACAAAAATGGGCTGCAGGTTGTATTTACCTCACTATCTATATTTTGCCAATCCCTGCTATAAACAGTGCAAAGTCATAAGCAGTGTTTCAGTGGAGGACATTGTTCAAAAAAGACTTATGACACTATAATGAGAAAAATATATCAAAATAGGACTTGTTGGAAGCCAGATGAAACAGCTCAACTGTGAATTTACAAGTCTAACTAGGGTGGCATAAATGGGAAATGAAAAGAGAGGCCCAAAACACTTTGTACAAAGAGTGCAGGGACCTGGTAACTATAGGAGATGAAAGAAATGAAAGAGTTAAAAATGGATCCGAGATCTGAACACAGGTTGAAGGGAGAAAAGCAGTGACTTTGTGATTTAATTTTAGACAGTACCCTGCTGCTCTATACCAGAGATGTAGATAAAGATATTCATCAGGAATTGCAAAACAAATCAGGAAAAATCACTGCCATGTTGTTGCAAAGGCAGAGATTCTTCATAGAAGCACATATTACCAGCAGGTGGAGGGAAAAGGTTTGGGGGTAGCGGGCAGGGGAGAGACAATATCTTTCAAATAAGCTATTTGCTGACTTGAAGGGAAATGGATACATCTGGAAAGTTCAAAACTGTTTTCATAAGCGATGTGCACGGGGTGTTCGGGCCCTGTTTCTCAAATCCCAGGTGTTACATAAGATAATGTTACTAAAATGTTTGGGGCTTAGGGAGAGAGACTGTATAAACATGTGGTTTTACTATATAGCTCATAAAAGATGATTATATGGAAACCTCAGAAAAAATTGAAACTCTGAGCAGTGTAAATGGATGGCTTCCCTCTCCTTTTATTGCTGTGCCTTGCTCAATGCTTGAAGATGTGATTAGAAACGGGTGTCTGGAGGCCAGGCCAAGGTATTAGGATTTAGTAAGTTGCCTCCATTTGTCTGCCATGCCCAGCTGATTCTGGCGTGGTGTGAAAGGGGTCTGCAGCTGTGTGTAGACTTGTGCTCATGGGGCTCTTGGCCAGGCGTGGGAAGAAAAATGAGTGACTGTGGAGAAAGCAGTGGGACCCTCGGGAACTTGTTGATTCAGGTAGCTGAGACTCTGCAAAAATTCCAGGGGAACTTGACCTCAAAGCATCTCCTCAGCATTTTCCATTTTTTCAAGTAAAATGAAATGTGAAATGGACTTGTTTTCAGCCAGAGTGTTTTGTTTTTATTTGCCCACAAGAAGAGAGAATTGCAGTGCCTTCAGAAAGTCAGTGGTGTACGTAGCACTAGCATCTGATCTCTGGGGCATGCACGTGAGAACTTGTGTGCATCCAGTATACTTGCAAATCTGTCAGAAAGAAAGAGAGAAGGATGGGAGAGACAAAGCCTTCATTTCCTGGGATTTGGCAAAATTCCTTCTTGGCATTTCCTGCCCCCTGGCACTGTTTTGATCCCCCACCCCCAGAAGTCAACCTAATGTAGTCCACTGGGTATTGGGACAACAAAATGAGGTGGGGAGACATGGTGGATGGTTGGAGAACAAGATGAAGGGAATGATTTACAGTGGTTCACTTGGAAATCTTTCCTCACCTTAACTGAGAGTACTACTATCACTAGGGGGTGGTCGTGTAGCATGGGAAAAGCCAAGAATTGGAAACAGATGGTCAGGGGTTCAATTCTTGGATTAGCCACTTGCTAGATGCCTGGCCTCAGGCTACTTTCTTAATCTTCTGGAAGTTCCTTTCCTCATCTGTAAAAAGAAGATGCAAAGACCTCCAGACTTTGCTATAATCACCAAGACTATAGCCTACTCATTCAGTACACATTGGCCATTGCCAAGTTTTACTGCCCATAAGAACCAGGGTGTTCTGATTGTTGTTTCTTGGCTTCACATGGCAAGCTCAACCCTGGTTTTCACTATGTGGTCTCAGAAGGGCTGGGAGAGAGGATGGGGTAGGTATTTGAGATCTAATTGCTGAAACCTTTCAGTAAGCATGTACTGATGCAGGCTCTGTACTGTGCTCTGGTCTCACTGAGGCATACAAATACAAGACAGTCATACAGTGCGCTGAAAGGTTGAGCAGTAAAGCATGAACACAAATTGCATAGTGCAAGGTAGAGAGTGAGGTGAGCTCTGGGAATGGCAGATGGCTGGGCTGAAGCAACTCAAAGGAGAAAGCCTTTGGATTTGGGGATTCTGCAGCTTACTAGCTGTGCAATAAGCAAATCATCTAACCTTTATGGGCCTGTGTTCTCATTGGCAGGATGATGGAATGGGGATCATGAGGTCACTGGGAAGAGTAAATGAGGTAGCATATGAAAATCATGTATCAAAGTGCTGATATGCATTTGATGGTTATGATGAGCAGTCTATAAGTTAGTTTTCTTTTCTACCCTTAATTGAGCAAATCCTGTAGCTGAGCCCTATGATGAGAAGGAAATAGCTATATGTTCCAGAAGAGTAGGACTGGTGTATTATCTTTTTGTACCAAGGTCTACCACAAAGCTTGGCAGACAGGGATGGCACTTACCATAGCCAGTGAAAAAAATGGATGCACGCGATGGAGCTGGTCAGAGAGAACACCCCATGGCCCAGTGGTCCAGAAACCAAGAAAGGATGAAGAGAGAGAAATCTGTGTTGCATCTTTTCCTTTGTGCCCCCAGGACTACCTTTTGCCTTTCTCCAACCTGCTATGCTCTGGAGAGGCTGTATTAATGGGCTACCTTGCTTCTGCCTTCCAGTTGGGTTTGGCCAGTGTGAAGTACCAGCAGGAGACCAGAAAACAGTGGGTAAGTGAGATGGAATATTTATTACCTGGAATTCTTCCTTGCCAAGTCATGCAGATTAATGGCTTAGATCTACCAAAAGCTACATCTCTTGTCTTTTCAGACAGCTACTATCTGCAGTTCTGGTAGCCACTCTATCTCCTTATCCTAGTAGGCCCCGGGCAGGTAACAACTCCCTGCTGGTGCTAACATCAGGGTACTGCAGGGTTCTTTATGGGTTTCCCTAACTCTGCCCATGCTTTTACAAATAGTCCCTGCATTAATCTTCCCATTGAGTTTGTCATTTGCTAATGGTCAGGACTACAATGGCTAGACTTTGCCTCATTTACTTTGGTCATGTCAGAAGGCATCAGTCCCTGGAGAAGGATATCATGCTTGGTAAAGTAGAGGGGAAGACCCTCAATGAGATGAATTGACACAGTGGCTGAGACAATGGGCTCAAGTGTAGCAAAGACTGTGAAGATGGTGCATGACTGGGCAGTGTTTTGGTCTCTTATACATAGGGGTCACTATGAGTTGGAGCCAACTCGACAGCACCTAACAACCACAGCAATGATCAGAGAGCTTGGCTTCTGCACAATCTATTAAAAGATATTAGGAAACATGAAGAAAAAGTGGTTTGATCCAGAAAGGGAGGCTATCAAGAGCATTATGTAAAGAGCTGGAGTAAGATGGTGCCCGGGAAGGAGAAGTCATTTTAAGGACTTTTCTGGATGTGGGCAGTAGGTGAGCAATCTCCATTCAAGGTGTCAGAAATATGATCTGACAGAACCTAAGGGCAAGACCTAGGGCCCGGAATCTGAAGTGGGCAAGACCTAGAGCCAGAATCTGAAGTGAATTTATTTCTTCAGGAATCAGGAGAGCAGGAGAGAAGTCTCTGGGTTAAACAGGGCAGTAAAGATGGGCTTCAAAGACCCTACTCTCTGGTAACTTTCTCAGAGATAATGTGCACCCTGCAAGTTCTTGTGGCTAAGGACGTTTTGCATTTCCAAGGACAGATGATCCATGTGGAAAGTGTACTAGAGGAATAAAGAAGAATGATCTCAAGATCTTTCTTTCTTTTTTTCTTTCAAGATCTTCTTTCAGAAGAAACCCTCATAGTTCCAACGTAGTCATGCAGGGAGCAAATGGGAAAGGGACATCAGGCATTTTCTGGGGAGTGGGAGGGGTCTGGGCCTTTGTCTGTCAAGTAGATCATGGCCACACTGTTTGATGAGCATTTCCATAGGAACAGGCTACCTGGGATCAGGAGAAACTTTGTTCATGGGGGACAGTGTCAGGCCTAGAATTCAGTAGCTCCCTTTTCAGCCGAGTCAACAGTGGTTCAATTTCCATGGAGAACCTTAGCCAGTTTTGCTAGAGACAGAATGGGAGAGACTTATCAAACTGTCCCCATTTCCAGCCATGTCTTTAGGCACCCTTGTCACACACCCACACAGGACCATAATCCATCTTTTATAACACTGAGCACACTTGTAATTATGTGCTCAGAGTCTGTTCTCTCTGCTAGACTGTATGCTGTACAGGAACCATGTCTGTCTGGCCTTACCACAGAATCCCTCACATCTTGCCCAACACACAATAAGTACTCAATTGATATTCATGCCAATAAATAAAATTCTGAGGAACTGGCTGTAGGAATTTTGGGATAGGAGCCATTCCTAGAACTCTTTGTTCAGGTTAATTAGTTGGTCAGTCATGGGGATAGAATGCTTAGTGAATCAGAGCCCAGGACTGAGTACTCAAAGGAGTGGCAGAGAAAGATGATGATGAGCTACTTCTCCTAAATCCCTCCTCCAGGACAGCCACAGACTTGACATTAGGGGGCCTCTCTTGAGGAAGAGACACAACCCTGCCTCCAGGGAGCCCCAGTCTGAGGGGGAGGGCATATTTTCTTCTGCCAGGGAGCATTCATTCTGATAAGAGAAATTGTCCCTATTCTCTGGAGTATGTGCATCTGCTAGAGGAGATGAGACCTGAGGAACTGATATTCTGATCTTGTAAAAAGGAGCTGGATGCAAACATTTCATCCTACAGTCCAAGCCCAGAAGTGCTGAGAAAAGAATTCTTCAGTCTCCCAAGTCTTGATTTGTGAATTGTGCAACCCTAAGTTTGCCAGGAGCTTCATGAGCCCAACAGAAGAGGCCATTCTTTGCTCTCAGGGAGCCCATGCCAAGGCCTGGTGCCTGTCAGCTTGAGCCATTACAGATGTTCCACTTACAGTCTGACCATTTAGCATGGTCAGTTTGCAATATGGGCTTTTGGGGTATTGCCAACCATGTCTAATTCACTAATCTATTTTCATGCTCAAGTTGTAGAAAAACAAGCTGAGGACTACAGGTCAGGTGGCTAATGCCTAGCTGTCCCTGACAGGAAGGGGGAGTAGGAGAGGAATCATGGTCCTTAATGTGACAGAGAGGACAGGGATCAGCATATCTAGAGCATAAGTCAGAGACTTGGTGCAGAGAAGTGAAGAAATCCCAATTCTGCAGGGTGGTGAAAGTGTCTATGAGCTGGAGCAGCTTGGCAGCTCTGTGAAGGGCATAGGGAAAGGCACAGAAGAGAGCTGTTGCCTGACATTCTGAGTCTCATTAAAACCAACCCAACCCATTGCCTTCAAGCTAATTCTGATTCATAGTGACCCTATAGGACAGAGTAGAACTGCCACATAGTGTTTCCAAGGCTGTAAATCTTTATAAAGCAGACTGCTTTGCCTTTCTCCTATGGAGCTGCTAGTGCGTTCAAACTGCATGCATATAATACCTATATCCAGCATACACAGGTATAAATACATCCATACTCTACCTAGTGCAGCAGCTGCTCCAATATCTCCCTGGCACCCATCACCTTCATCTTGTCAGAGATATGGCAAGGGATGACACAAGAACTACTCAAACGTCAAAGGTCTGCACAGATCTTCTGTCTCTGAGCTGGCATAGGGCCAGCAGAGGGGCTGGGGCAGACCAGGACACATCAGTAATTACTGAGTTCCGTAGCAGGATGGGCTACTTTCAGTCTTTAAATCAGGTTTCCCCTCCTTCCTGCTACAGAGAAGAACCCTTCAGACCAGAGCTTGTGTTAGACTGTAACTCACAGATAAATGCCCTGAAGCTGGAGTATGTCTTATTTATCTTTGTAATCCCCCTCCCTTAACCCACACTGGCAAGGAGTAAGTCTAATAAGTAATGGGGGATTCATAGGAGAGAAGGGGATGCTAGACTGCCCATTAGGGAGATCTCCTTCTGACTAGGAGGCAGAATTTTCTCTTTGTTGGGAATGGAGAACTAGCTTAGAGAGAGGCACAAAAGGCTAAGATGTTTTCTCAAAGCACTTTTCTGAGCAGAAAGGTGTAGTCAAGGGTCTTATTTTCTTGCTTTGCTGCTGGGACCTAATATTATTTAACATTGCCATCAATCTTCCATATTCTCTATGATCTGGAGAGAGTAAACTGATAGCTCCTGCAAACTGCTCACCCCACCTTCTTGCTAAGTGCAATGTCAAGATGGAGGTCCCTGGAGAAGAATTTCCCCAAGCTGGGGAGTGGGAAGGAGCATGGTGGAAAAGTTTCTGTGGAGGAAAGTGAAAAAGATATGAGAGTGAAACTTTGAGAATGACAGCCTTGGACCCAGGGAGGGGCAGTCTGTCCAGGAATCTCAGAAGCCATAACCAAAGGTACTGGAGTCCCAACCACTTTTTCCCTACTTCTCAGTCAGGAATTGGTGGAAAGGCTCTGGAAAGTGGCTAGAAGTCATGGGTTCTAATTGCAGTTCTTCCACATGTTCTTTAAGGTCAAGTTAATTTAGAAATTGTTGACCTGTGAGATGATCTAGTCCAAACACTGCTCCCAGTACATACAGGGAAACTGAGGTCTAGAGAGGCCAAATGGCTTGTCCAAGTTCATACATGCTGCTAGTGGCTAAATGGGAAGTAAAAACAAAAAAACAAACTCATTGCCACTGAGTCAATTCTGACTCATAGCGACCCCTCCTTGGGTTTCCAAGGTAGTATCTCTATGGAAGTAGATTGCCCAGTCTTCCTTCCAAGGAGTGGCTGGTGGGTTTGAACCACCAGCTTTCTGGTTAGCAGTCAAATGCCTTGGGTAGTACACCACCAGAGCTCCTATAGAAAACAAAATAACCAATGCTCCATTTAATCCTCTTTCTGTTCCCTTAGGCCTCACTTCCCTGGATCTCATAAACCTTGATGGTTGTTGTATATTGTGTTCCCAAGAAGCAGACTCTAAGGTGGAGGTTAGTATGCAGGAGGGGGTCCACACCTGTGGAAGGAAAGGGGAGGTAGCAGAGTTGGTCAGAGGGAGAAGTTGGGCTGAAATGCAGTTTCTTTGAAACCTTCAGCCTACCCTATGGGGAGAGATCTGAAGATGGGATGAAAGGGACTTTATCCTAACCCTGCGATGGCCTCCACTCCATGTGGGCTGCCTTAGAAAGGGGCATGACTTCGGATAAGGCTTGTCTCTTCAGCTGAGGCAGTCCTCCAAGGGAGTGGCAACTAGGGAAGTAAATTCTCTGTTCTTGAATAGTGACCCTGGGGCTCATCACAGAACCACCACACTGGGGAAAAGGGAAGCAAACCACCTTCTCTGGATAACTAATGATGGCTATATGAGAATTAAATATAATACATAAATGCAGTTTGGAATATATTGTAAAAATGTGAGGAGACATCACTGTCTACCATGGCCTGCTGTACACAGCTCTTGGTTTTGTTGTCTAAGAAAAACAGGAACAAGTGAGAAGAGTTACACTTGACCCTGTGCACACCTCAGAGGGAGCCATGGAGTATGCAGGTCCCTTCTCCCCATGCTATTAAAGGTCTCTTCCTTGGTATTAAGGTCTCTAAGCCAGCAGGTTTCCCTGGGTGGCACCAATGGTTAAGCGCTTGACTAGTAACTGAAAGGTTGGTGATTTGAAAGGTTGGTGACTTGAAAGATAGGCCTGGTGATCTGCTTCAAAAAGGTCATGGCCTTGATAACCCTATGGAGCAGTTCTACTCTGCACACATGGGGTCACTCTGAGTTGAAATCAATTCAAGGGCAACTGACAACAGTAACTTCAGCAGAAACCAGCACCCTGGGAGAGAAAGAACACATTTGGGACTGAGTCTCTGGACTCACTAATGACAGTGCCACTCCTTTTCTTCTCCTTGGTTTCCCAGACCCACGTGCTTGGGCAGAGGAAGAAACAACCCCACAGAGTTTGGGGTGAGGTTCTACAGTCTTTGCATAATAAACCTTTACTTCCTTGACTGGGGAGGTAAAGTGAAAGCCCACAGGCTTTGGACTCAGGGGTTCATTGTCTTTAATCCTGTGCCAAAACTTACTAGCTTTGTAGCACTGGACAACTTCTCTCAACTTCAGTTTCCTCATTAGAAAAATGAGAATAATAGTAGAGAGGACTACATGATCTGTTGCATAAAATCCCTCTTATTGTGCTAGTTTTGTCAGCTGTTATTGAGTTGGCCCCTCCCTCATGGTGATCCCATGGACGATGGAATGAAACCCTGCCCAGTCCTGCACCATCTCCATGATCAGTTGTGGATCAGACTGTTATGATACATAGGGTTTTTATTAGCTGATTTTTAAAAGTAGTTCTTCAGACCTTTCTTCTTAGTCTTAGCGTGGAAGCTCCAGTGAAACCTGTGCTGCATCTTAGCAACACACAAGCCTTCACTGGCAGATGGGCGGTGGCTGCACATGAGATGCATTGATCGGGAATGGAACCCAGATCTCCCACAGGGAAGGCAAGAATTCTACCACTGAGCCATGTGTATAAAATGCCTATTACTGCCCAGCCACTCCTTGGAAGGAAGATTGAGCAATCTACTTCCATAGACATATAGCCTTGGAAACCCAAGGAGGGGTTGCTATGAGTCAAATCAACTTGACAGTAGTGAGTTTGGTTTTATTACTGTCCTCAACCAAACCAAAAACTCACTGCCATTGAGTCGGTCCCGACTCATAATAACCCCTCCTTGGGTTTCCAAGGCAGTATAACTACAGAAGTAGATTGCCCAGTCTTCCTTCGGAGGAGTGGCTGGTGGGTTTGAACCGCCAGCCTTCTGGTTAGCAGTCAAATGCCTTAGGCACTAGGCCACAAGAGCTACCCTATTACTGTCTTAGGTATGTGGAAAATTCTAGACCCCTCCCCTCCCTCTTTGCTTCAGTCCTTTGGGGAGATAACAGGAGCAACCACCCAGGGAACAGGACTGCTGTTTCTAATGCTCTTAAAGGAGAGAACAACCTTGTCCCTCATGCTCTACCCCTGCCCCACCCTAATCCTTTCATCCTCCCAAATATCAAGTACTTGAAGGAACAGCCTATGGATCCTGCATTTCTATATCTCCCAAGGTCCCTAGCCTATTTCCAGATACATAACAAAAGTAGTGACTCAGATTGGGATGGTTCAGGGAGAAAGATATGAGAGAGAAAGGGGTATTCTTGAGGAAGGCTGGAAGAAGTGGGGGTGCTTAAAGATAGTCGACACCTTTGGGAAGGCTCTGAGGCAGCAGCTGGGCTGTGTGAAATGGATGATTCACTCAAGAGGAAATATGATTTTTCTCTGGTCTTTGGAGCTAGTCAGGTAAGAGCTGGTTGATTGAAACCTTGAGAGATTAAGTAAACAGAGGGGAGCTTCGAGATTGAATCTGTGTCTCCCTTCCTCAAGAATCCCTGCAGTTTCCTGGAACTTGCAGCACCACCCCCACCCCCACTCCTACAGTGTCCACCTTCTGTCATAGGCATGTTCTCCCCAGCTTAGGCTGGAGGTGGGGAGAATCAGGAGCCCAGGTTCAGTTGGGAAAATTAAAGAACTGAATTTACATTAATAGATTCCCAAACTGCCTGCAATACTTGCAACACAGGCTTTAAGTAGGATCTAAAATGTGGACCTTAATAAGGACTAGCGAGGGTGGCTCCTAGCCAGACAGGAAATTGGAATTGAACACTGAAGAAGAAAACCTATTACTTTGTTGCTTGGGGAGTGCTACCATTGCAGACCACACAGGACAGAGGCAGGGAGAGGGCATGGGAAATCTAGTCATGGTTTCCTCTCCTTAACAGATGGACATAGGCCTGGGTCCCAGCTGACTGACCACCCAGCCCTTGCCTCACCTCCCAGAGGGGGATTCTTGGCCCAGGTTGTGGAGGTGTGGAGGACACCATAGGTATGCATATAAGTTCTGAGAGAGAGATGGGCGTGCCCAATTATGAAAGGGACCCTAACATAGAATGGCAAAAGAAAGAATAATGACAGCATCCTCAAAAACACATGATAAAGATAGGACCAAGCTTTGAGAAAAACCTCCTACTATTATTATTTTAAATACAATATGTTTTATCTTGTGCTACTATAATAAAAATACAACAGTGGATGACTTTAATAAACAGAAATTTATTCTCTCATTGTTTAGGGGGCTAGAAGTCTGAATTCAGGGCCTCAGCTCTAGGGGAAGGTTTCACCTGTCAGCTCTGGGGCAAGGTCCTTGTCTTCTTTCAAGATCTGAGCCTGGTGTTCATTGGAGTTCTCCATGTGTCATGGTGTCAATCTTCCCCAGGAGGTTCTCAGTACAGGGAGTCCAGGTCCAAAGAATGTACTCACTCCGAGCTCTTCTTCATTAGTGGTTCTGGTGGCATAGTGCCTAAGCCATTTGACTGCTAACCAGAGACTGGTGGTTCAAACCCACCACCCACTCCTTGGAAGGAAGATGGGGCAATCTATTTCTGTAGTGATACTGCCTTGGAAACCCAAGGAGGGGTCACTATAAGTCTGATCTGGCTCGACAGCAGTGAGTTTGGTTTTAGTTTTTGGAGGTCCCTCTGTCTCTACTTCCTTGTTTAATCTCTTTTACAACTCAAAAGAGATTGACTCAAGGTATAACCTCATCATGTAGATTGTGTTCTGCCTCATTAATACAACTGCCTCTAAGCTTGCCTCCTACCACTTGTCCATCAGTTTGTTGTACTGTGGTGGCTTGCATGTTGCTGTTAGTCTGGAGTCTGTGCCACTGGTATTTTAAACATCAGAAGGTCTCAGTGGCACTTCCAGACTAAGACAGACTGCGATGAAGGATGGGGGCCATCC
This sequence comes from Orycteropus afer afer, assembly GCF_000298275.1. Taxonomy (NCBI): domain Eukaryota; kingdom Metazoa; phylum Chordata; class Mammalia; order Tubulidentata; family Orycteropodidae; genus Orycteropus; species Orycteropus afer. The sequence continues at coordinate 10,396,002 of NW_006921646.1, forward strand.
ATTTCTGAAAGAATTGGCCACTGAAAACCTTATGAGTAGCAGTGAAACACTGTCTGACATAGTGCTGGAAAACTTTATGAAGAGCCATGAAACATTGTCTGATATAGTGGCAGAAGATGAGGCCCTCAGGTTGGAAGGCACTCAGAGTATGACTGGGGAAGAGCTGCCTCCTCAAAGTAAAGTCGATCTTAATGACTTGGATGGAGTGAAGCTTTCAAGACCTTTACTTGCTGATGGGGCATGACTCAAAATGAGAAGAAACAGCTATGAGTCAGATCCAACTCCATGGCAGTGTGTTGTGTTTTTGTTGCATATGGGCAAAACATTGAACAATGCAGGAAGCATCAAAAGAAGATGGAAGGAATACCAAGTCACTGAACCAAAAACAATTGCTCAACTTTCAATCATCTCAGGAGGTAGCATATATGATCAAGAACCAGGGCATTGAAGGAAGAAGTCCAACTGCACTGAAGGAATGGACAAAAAACAAGGCTGCAGGAATTGATGGAATACCAATTGAGATGTTTCAGCAAACAGATGTGGCACTGGAGGTGCTTACTCATTTATGCCAAGAAATTTGAAAGACAGCTACCTGGCTGTCTTTCTCTTCCAACAGAAAGAGATTCATATTTATGCCCACTTCAAGAAGAGGTGATTCAAGATAATGTGGAAATTATAGAACAATATCATACACAAATAAAAGTTTGTTGAAGATAATTCAAAAACAGTTGCAACAGTATATTGACAGGGAACTTCCAGAAATGCAAGCTGCATTCAGAAGAGGACATGGAATGAGGGATATCATTACTGATGTCAGATAGTTCTTAGCTGAAAGCAAAGAATATCAGAAGGATGTTTGCCTGTGTTTTATTGACTATGCAAAGGCGTTTGACTGGGTGGATCATACCAAATTATGGATAACATTGCGAAGAATAGAAATTCCAGAACACTTAATTGTGCTCACAAGGAAACTGTACATAGATGAAGAGGCTGTTACTTGAACAGAACAGGGGGATACTGCATGGTTTAAAATCAGGAAGAATGTGTGTCAGGGTTTTATACTTTCACCATATTTACTCAACCTGTATGCTGAGAAAATAAACTGAGAAGCTAGACAGTATGAAGAAAAATGTGGCATCAGGATTGGAGAAAGATTCCTTAATAACTTGTGATATGCGATGACACAACCTTGCTTGCTGAAAGTGAAGATGACTTGAAGCACTTACCGATGAAGATCAAAGACTACAGAATTCAGTATGGATTACACTTCAACATAGTGAAAACAAAAATCATCACAACAGGACCAATAAGCAACATAATGATAAATGGAGAAAAAAAAAAAATGAAGTTGTCAACGATTTCTTTTTACTTGGATCCACAATGAACACTCATGGTAGCAGCAGACAAGAAATCAGATGTCATACTGCACTAGCCAAATTTGCTGCAAAAGACCTCTTTAAAATGTTAAAGAGCAAAGATGTCACTTTGAAGACTGTTGCTGTTGTTGTTGTTATGTGCTGTCGAGTCGGACCCAACTCATAGCAACCCCTCCTTGGGTTTCTGAGGCGGTATCACTAAGGTGTCCTAAACCCAAGCCTTGGTAGGTATTTTCAATAGCCTCATATGCATGTGAAAGCTGAACAATGAATAAGGAAGATTGGAGAAGAATTGATGCCTCTGAACTGAGGTGTTAGCGAAGAATACTGAAAGTAACATGGACTGCCAGAAGTTCTGGAAGAAGTACAGACAGAAGCAAGAATGGCTAATTTTCACCTCACCTAAGGCTGATGGTTCAAACCCACCAGCCACTCCTCAGAAGGAAGATGGGGCAATCTACTTCCGAAGTGATACTGCCTCGGAAACCCAAGGAGGGGTTGCTATGAGTTGGGTCCGACTCAACGGCACATAACAACAACAACAACAACAACTTTGGTCACATGGTCAGAAGGGACCTGTCCTTGAAGAAGGATATCATGCTTAGTAAAGTGGAGGGGCAGTGAAAAAGGGAACAGACCCTCATTGAGATAGATTGACACAGTGGCTGCAACGATGGGCTCAAGTATAGCAAGAATTGTGAGGCTGGCACAGGACTGGACAGTGTTTTGTTCTGTTGTCCATATGACTCAATGGCACCTAACAACAACAACAAATTCTGTCTCATTAACATCGTAGACGTTAGGCTTTCTAGCCCACAGGATAATTACATCAGATCACAAAATGGAGGATAATTACATAATGCTGAGAATCACGGCCTAACCAATTTGACACATATTTTTTGGGGACACAATTCAATCTATAGCATAATGCCACCCCAGCTGAAATACCCTATTTTCTAACATTAACATGTGGGACAACAGTGTTAAGGGCATGTGAGGTGTGGGAAAGGTAGCACTCGTTCCTGATGACTGAAACTCTAACAGCAGTCTGAGCCCATGAAACTGTGTGAAGAATATTTACCAGTTGCCATTGAGTCTTTTGTAACTCTTGGCAACTCTGTGTGTGTCAGAGTAGAACTGTGCCCCACAGGGTTTTCAATGGCCGACTTTTCAGAAGTGGATCACCAGGCCTTTCTTCCATGGGTTCCTTGGGTTGACTCCAACCTCCAACTTTTCTGTATCAGAAAGCATGTAATTGTTTGCATCACCCAGGAACTCAAGGATATTTTAGCATCAGTAAAATCCTTAATGATGACCAATTTATCAAGACCTATAGGCTAATTCCCCTACTTGAAAATTCTCTATCTCTTTATTTTTTTGCTCCCACAGCAGGCTACTTTCACCTCTCTGAATTTTCTGTTCTTTGGGCAATTGTTTTCTTGTTTGGTTCCTTCCTAGACTGTCAGCTCTTGGAGTTCAGGAATCAGACCTTATCTAGCTCCTCCCTTATACCACTTGGCAGAGCCCACAGAAATAAATATAAAGAGAGAAATGTAGAAAATGCTTATACCAAACTTGTAACGGTATAAAAGGCCTATAGAGGGTGCAGCTTGTACTTCTCTACCTGCCAGCTGCTGTGGGTGATTGGTTGCCTGGTAGCAACTCACAGCTGCCTCGCCTTAGAAGAATTGCCTCCAGGCCAAAAAGAGCCCCCACCGGAAGGTTGCTCTGGAGATTGATAAGAAAGGCAGGCCTTGGCCACCTTCCCAGATTTTAGCCAATGGCTGACTGATCAAACAAACCAAGCCAAACCAAACCCATTGCCTTGGAGTCGATCTTGACTCATAGCAACCCTGTAGGACAGAGTAGAACTGACCCATAGGGTTTCTGGGCCTGTAAATCTTTATAGGAACAGAGTGCCACATCTTTCTCCCATGGAGGGGCTGAGGGGTATGATCCCCAACCTTTCAGTTAGCAGCCAAGTGCTTAACCAGTGCATCACCAGGGCTCCTTGACTGACTGACCAAAAAAGAAAAAAAAAGAGAAAAACAAACTCACTGCCAACAAATCGGATCTGACTCATAGTGACCTCTCCTTGGGTTTCCGAGGCAGTATCTGGTAGCATAGCGCCTAAGGCACTTGACTGCTAACCAGAAGGCTGGCGGTTCAAACCCATCAGCCACTCCACGGAAGGAAGATGGGGCAATCTGTTTCCGTTGTGATACTGCCTCGGAAACCCAAGGATGGCTCACTGTGAGTCGGGTCCGACTCCACAGCACATAACAACAACAACATCACTATGGAAGTAGATTGCCCAAGCTTCCTTCTGAGGAGTGGCTAGTGGGTTTGAACAGTCAGCCTTCTGGTTAGCAGTCAAATACCTTAGGCCACCTCCTTGCCTCAAAGAGAGACAAACTCTGCTGTGCAATTTGTCCCCCAGAGTGCCCTGTGGGATCAGGCTGAAGTAAATCTCTACCTGAGACCACATCCTTACTTAGCTTTCTGTTTCCTGCCCTCTCCTTCTTCTCCTGAGTGCTTGCCCCCTAAGTCACTTGAGGAAGAATCCCCATCTACTTCTAGGGAAACTAACCTGAGAAGGGGACTGATGTATAAAACCAATCCCCCCCCAAAAAAAAACACTGCCATCTAGTCAATTCTGACTCATAGCGACCCCATAAGACAGAGTAGAACTGCCCCATAGGCCCCATAGGGTTTCCAAGGTTGTAAAGCTTTTATGAAAGCAGACTGCCTTATCTTTTTCTTGCAGAGCTGCTGGTGGGTTTGAACTGCCCACCCTTTGGTTAGCAGCCAAATGCTTAACCAGTGTACCACCAGAGCTCCTTGACATGTGTATACAAAAACCAAAAAGATAAAAATAAAAAATAAAGCCAGACTCACTGCCATCAAGTTGAATCCGACTCATAGTGACCCCTCCTTGGGTTTCCAAGGCAATATCTCTATGGAAGTAGGTTGCCCAGTCTTCCTTCTAACCCAACCTGGTAGCCCTAAGTAAGGATATGAGTGCAAGTTCCTTTTGGGGATTGAACCCAGGAAGCTCTGTGAGGAAATGGGGAAGGGAGAATGCTAGCTAAAAAGCACATTAATGAGTAGGTTACCTGTATGGGCAACTGAGGCTTAATCCTACCGGGTACTATCTGAGACACTGTGAGGAGCACACCTTAGAATTGTCCCACTGGAGAGGCAAGAAACTGTGGTTTAAATTTACCGATTTCCCTTCCTCTGGTTGAAAATGGTTCTCAGGACATCAACTCCCCGATTCTCCTCCCAATCTGCCTGGCTCTAGCAACAAGAGAAACTCAGGCAGCTGTTCAGGAAGCCATGGGTGTCCAGGGAAACTGATTACAGCTTTCTGCCAAGGGTATACGATTGGAGGCACCAACATCACACTAAAACCAAAACTAAACCACAGAAAGACAAGCTGTGTTGGTGGGGTGAGCAATGAACTGCACCCAAAGTATTTGGTCTCTGCCTTTGATTCCTGAGAGATAACCTCTAAACCCTTGGATTTCCCAAGTGATTGGAATCTTTGTCATGCTGATGACGTGACTTATTGAGTGAGGGTTGGCCTTGTCAGCCCAGTCTCAAGGGAGCAGAGGGGGGTGGGGGGGCTAGGGGGGTGGAGGTTGAATTCAGGCATGTGGACAATGATTCAATCATGCCTATGTAGTGAAACCTCAATAAAAATTCTGAACACATATATTTTTTTGAGCCACATCTTTCAATCTGACTTCTTGAATCTCCACCCAGAGAAATCTTTTCTTGGAGTAATAAGATCCTCTCACCCCAAGAGGTTGAAATTTTTGTTTATTACAAAATCCATGTCCTCTTTCTGAAGCTCCATGGGAGAAATTTCTCTATTTTCAGAACCAATACACACTCTGTTCCTCCCATGCTTCTGAAGTGTTTTTATCTTATGGACTTAGTGACTCAAGTGAGAGAATGAGCTTCCCTTTTTGTACTGACTGTTAGAAGTCAGCAGCCAAATTCATGGCTGACCTCTGGCAAATGTAAAGACCCAAATGCCCCAGTATGAACTTCATCCATGGCCTCATCTTATGTTTCCTGTACTTTTTTTTCTGCCCATCCTCTTCCCTTTCTGCATTTATTTAAGATTTAGGCTTTAAGTTTTATGCATTTATCTAAGCTGTCCTTTCAGGGACAAAGAGAATTACAAATTCATACATAAACACACGTCAGTACACCAACATATTTACCTCTTATTGTCTTCTCCTATCTTGGCCTCCACTGCCTCAGTCCAGATACTCATGAGTCTGTTATTCAAATAATTTCCCTACTGATAAATTCATACTTCTGGTCATTATCCCCAGTTCATCCACCACACACAGCTGCCAGAATAATCTTTCTAACATGCAAATCTCATGAGGTCGGTCTTCTATTCAAAATTCTTCAATAGTTTCCTCAACCCTTACTCAATAAATCTAACTCTTGCCCTGCACTGGATATGAGGCTCTCCCTCCATAATAGCTGGCCCCTATCTGTCTGTTCAGCCTCATTTCTCACTCTTTCTTCTTCTTAACCCCCATTTAAAATTCCACAAATTATGAAAGCACCATACTATCTGTTCCTTGCTCCCCTTACCGATTTCCATACTCCTATTCACCCGCCAGCCACTCCTCGGAAGGAAGGTTGGGCAATCCTACTTCCATAGTGATACTGCCTCGGAAACCCAAGGAGGGGTCGCTATGAGTCGTGGCTGACTCTACGGCAAATAACAACAACAACAGGTTGGGCAATCCTACTTCCATAGTGATACTGCCTCGGAAACCCAAGGAGGGGTCGCTATGAGTCGTGGCTGACTCTACGGCAAATAACAACAACAACAACATTCAACCTTTGAAGCTCAGCTCAAAAACACCTCCTCTGTGAAGCCTTCTCTGATTCCCAAGTAGACTGCAATACTCCAGCTATAGAACTAATAGGACTTAGTAGCTTTGGCTACAACACCAAACCAGGTAAGAGGGAATTCAGGACCCTGAAGACTTGTATTTAAATGTTTTCAGAGCCAGAGGAGAAGACTCAAATGTTCTAGAGACATAAAAATATGAAAACTTCAAGCAGACAGTGAAGGAAATTATCTGGGTAAAGACTTCTCCCTGTTCTTCTCAGGAGAAATAGTAAGTGAGAATTGAACAAAAGGGATAGCATTGCAAAACCCATATGAAGGGGAGTCCTCCCCCAATTGTCCTAGCAACAATAACAAGGATCAAGCACACCCACTTTGGACACATCCTGGCAATTTCTATAGCCAGTCAGGAGTTAGGACATTAAGAAACTTCAGTGCACGTAAGATGGCTTCAGTGTAATGGGTCATAGTGACTAACCCACTAACTTCAACCCTCTTGAGGTTATAAATTCTGCTTCCTTTGGAACAGCAGTTTTCAGGGTGGTACCTGGACCAGCAATATCAGCATCACTGGGAACTTGTGAAAAATGAACGTTGTCAGTCCTTATCCCAGACCCACTGATTCAGAGCCTCCGGGGGTGGATCTTGGCTCTCTGTGTTGTAACAAGTCCTCTAGGTGGTTGTCATGCACTGTATCAGTGCAGTGGTTTCAACCCCAGGGAGCTCAAAATGCTAATGCCCAGAGCTGATAGCCACCACCTAGCAGGAATCTTTTCAGCCCTCAGTAGTTTTAGAAAAGATGGTGAAACAAATCAAATCCATGGCATTAATAGTTTTGGATTAGTTAATTACTATGCTTTGTAACCAAAGGGACAATCTGTAAAATTTGGAATTTAATGGGTTTCAATTGAAAATATATTGAATATATATTTTCTATCTGTTCCTTGCTCCCCTTACCGATTTCCATACTCCTATTCATCCTTTGAAGCTCAGCTCAAAAACACCTCCTCTGTGAAGCCTTCTCTGATTCCCAAGTAGACTGCAATACTCCAGCTATAGAACTAATAGGACTTAGTAGCTTTGGCTACAACACCAAACCAGGTAAGAGGGAATTCAGGACCCTGAAGACTTGTGCATTGTGAATAAGGAAGACCTAAGAAAAACTGGCATAAACCATATGACTGAGTAGTTGCACTCCTAGGTATATACTCAAGAGAAGTGACGCTCGTAGATGAAAGTCAGTAGCAGCACTACTCATAATAGCCCCAAAGTGGAAACAACCCAGTGCCCATTAATAATGATGAATGGATACTGTGTAGTATAGCCATAAATGGAATTTTGGTAGCAGTGGGTGAACTTTTAAAGCATTATACTAAGTGAAAGAAGCCAGTCAGAAAAGAACACACATTGTATAATACTGTTTGTATGAAATATCCAGAATAGGCAAATCTTTAGGAACAGATTAGTGGTTGCCAGGGTGGAATGAGGAGTAACTGGTAAAAGATGCAAGGATTTTTTTTGTGATGAAAATACTCTCAAATTAGATTATGGTGATGATTGGATAACTCTGAATACACTAAAATCCATTGAATTATATATTATTTAAATGAGTAAAATGTGTGGTATATGAATTATATCTCTATAATGCCATTTTTTAGGGGGGAGCACTGGTGGTATGGTGCCTAAGGCATTTGACTGCTAACCAAAAGATTGCCAGTTCAAAACCACCAGTTGCTCCATGGAAGGAAGATGGGGCAATCTACTTCCATAAAGATTTACTGCCTTGGAAACCAAATGGGGGTTGTTATGAGTCAGAATTGACTTGATGGCAGTGGGTTTTTGGGGGGGAGCGGAGAGAAGAATTGAAAGAGCTCTGGTGGCACAGTGGTTAAGAGGATTTCTGCTAACTGAAAGGTTGGTGGCTCAAACCCACCAACCACTCCATGGGAGAAAGATGTGGTAGTTTGCTTATGTAAAGATTTACAGCCTTGGAAACACTGTGGAGCAGTTCTACTGTATCTTACAGGGTCTCCATGAGTTGGAATCAACTTGACAGTAATGGGTAAGAAGAACTGATGCACTTCAGTGGTGGTGTTAGCAAAGAATATTGAATATGCCATGGTCTGCCAGAAGAATGAACAAATCTGTCTTGGAGGATGTACAGCCAGAATACTCCTTAGAAGCAAGGATGATGAGACTTCATATCACTTATTTTGGACACGTTATCAGGAGAGATCAATCCTTAGAGAAGGACATCATGTTTGGTAAAGTAGGTCAGTGAAAAAGAAGACCCTCAACAACATGGATTGACACAGTGTCTGCAACAATGGGCTCAGATATACCTATTTTGAGGACAGCTCAAAACCGGGCAATATTTTTGTTCTATTATACTTGGGTTCAGAATGAGTCAGCACTGACTTTATGGCCCCTCACAACAACATCCTTGAGTGATTAACATACTCGGCTGCTAACCAAAAGATTGGAGGTTCCAGTTTACCCAGAAGCAACTCAGAAGAAAGACCTGGCAATCTACTTCTGAAAAATCAGCCATTGAAAATACTATGGAGCAAAGTTCTACTTTGACATACACATATACAAGAATAAGAGTTGACTCGATGACAACTGGTTCTTATATATGTGTATATGTGGTATATGTCTGTCTGTCTTTCTCCCAGCTCCTCACTTATTGACTATCTGACATTTCACATTTGCAACAATAGTGAAAAATCTACTACTCAACTATTTTGCACATTAAGGACATATGTCTGGCAGTAATGAATGACTGAGGTCCCTGACAGGGTCCCTGATTGGCAGACCCTGTGTGTACCTAGAAAGGAATTTTTTAGTGCTTAGTATTTCACTGCTCTGAAAAGAAGAGGGGGCATGGTCTCTTCAAGCTGCTGGGGTGCTGGACGACATGGAGTGGGAGGCTGGAGTGGGGTCAGCAGGGACAGGACACTGCCTAGCAGGTCCTAGGTGCCCACAGGGGGCTGTGGTAAGGGCAGCAGTAAGGACAGCAGCAGCTGGTGTTCTGAAGGTGGGCCACCCTCATGACCAGGGAAGAAGTGGGACCCCAGGGTCTAGCTCTAGCTCCCTTCCCAAAGGGTATCAGGGCTGTGGTCAGAAGGAGCTCTGAGATGGGGCACTCAGATGCCTGTGTCACAGGACTCCATCTCAGCTGACTGGAACCTGTGCCAGCACAGGGGAGGGTCGAGCAGGCAACCTGAGTGTGGATGGAGTCAGAGGGTGAGTGGACAGTGGCAGCTGCAAGTTAAGATCAAGCACAAAGGCCAAGCCTTGTCATCATGGCCTTGGAGGAACTCTGGATTGTTGATTCTCATGTGGACATGGGGGTGGAGAGAGGCAAGGTCACCCAGTGAGGGCCAGGGGCTGCTTAGGTAAGGGGCTGCTGGGGGGACCCAGCAGGCAGAATGTGCTCTCATTGTGACACCCAGGCTCTCCTACCTATGGACAGGGAGGCCTCTACCCCCAACAAAGCTACTAAATTCATTTTAAGGTTATTGAGTAGAAGAACTAGGGCTATCCAATCTGAAAATATGGTGAGGACAGGAGAAGGAAGGGACCCCAGAGATGTGGAGGGGGATGGCACTCTGGCTCTGGAAGACTGTGGGCATCAGTGGGGCCCAAGCTCTCCTGAGGCAATGCTGGGGATGGAGTGGAAGCAGGACATTTACATATAGGGGATGAGATGATGTAGGCATCCTCCATTTTTTTTCCCATGTTGTTGTTGTTGTTATGTGCCATTAAGTCAGACCCGACTCATAGTGACCCCTCCTTGGATTTCCAAGGCAGTATCACAATGAAAGTAGATTGCCCAACTTTCCTTCTGAGGTATGGCTGGTGGGTTTGAACCACCAGCCTTCGGGTTAGCAGTCAAACGCCTTAGGCACTATGCTACCAAAGCTCCCCTTTTTTCCTATAACGACCTAATTTTTGAAATATAACCACATCAATAAGTGAGGAATGGGTATATATATTGTGGGTGTACTTGTGTAATGATAATTTTTAAATAACATCAAGTATTCACTATTTAACTTTCTAATTGTCTCATTAATGTTGCAATCTTTTCAGTTTTTTGAATCAGGAACCCTAACCTGGCTATTGGGTTATTGTTGTTAGGTATTAGTATTTCTAGGAGCTCTGGTGGCGTAGTACCTAAGCCATTTGACTGCTTACCAGAAAGCTGGTGGTTCAAACCCACCAGCCATTCCTCAGAAGGAAGACAATATACTTCCATAGAAATACTGCCTGGGAAACTCAAGCAGGGGTCACTATGAGTCGCAACCAACTCAATGGCATTGAGTTTGGTTCTTGGTTATTGGGTTGCCATTCCATAATTATAAAATTCCACTGCAATATATTGTTAAAGAAAACAATTTAAAATTAATCATTTATTTTAAAGCTGTGATTTAAAGTTGTAAGTTGTAAGGTAATTTGACTACATTTTGTGAAAATATCAGTATTAACTTGATGTTTTTTATACAGTAAATAAAGTCAGTTTACTATAGCTATTTAAATGCTTACAGAAGTTTTTTTTTTTTTTTTTTTTTTAAATTGTGATTTGGGTGAAAGTTTACAGAACAAATTCACTTTCCATACAGCAATTCACACACACGTTGTCTCATGACATTGACTACAATTTACCCCAATGCAACAGCTCCCCTCCCACTTCCTCCATACAGATAGCTACCTCTTCCCTGTGTCCATCCCTCCATATACTCCTGCCCCCTGAACTGTGTCCTTGTGCATAAGCAGCCCTTCTTTCTCCTATGATTGTTCTCTCCATGGAGTGTATCTACCTCAGGTACATGTTCAACTCTTATGCCTGTCTTTTGTTTGGCTAGAAGCCACAGGTGTGGGTTCAATTCCAGACCTGAAAGGCAGGTAGGGACCATAGTCTCAGTGGTTCTACCAGGCTCTATCAGACCAGCAAACCTGGTCTCCTTTTTTTTTTTCCCCAAATGATTTTGAGTTTTGTTCCACATTGTTCTCCCTCTCTATCCAGGATCTTCTACATAGATCACCCTCTGAGTGGTTGACAGTGGTAGCCAGGCACCATCTAGTTCTTCTGGTCTTATAGTCGTATAGGCTGAGGATCGCATGGTGTACCAGTCATGAGGACTAATTGTTTCCAGGAATCTTTGGTTTTCTTCATTCTTCTTTGCTCTGGACGAGGAGAGACCCATCATTGCATCTAGATGGCTGCTTGCAAGCTTTTAAGATCCCAGTCGTTACTAGCCAGAGTAGGAGGTAGAACAATGTTTTGTGCAGTATGTTATGCCAATTGAGTTTGATGTCCCCTGTGACTATGTCCCCGAGCCCACAGGTTCAACTACTTACTCTGTCCCTCTGGGAAGCTGGCTGTGACCAAGGGGTGACTACAACCTTGTCCCTTGTCAGCCCTACTATACTCCTGGGAATTCTTACAGAACATACAAATACACTTGTAGAACCATTGTCTGGCAATCCTATACATGGTCTTGGGTACACTCTCTGCTGCATAGACATACCTAATAGTTCAGCCTTTACTTAGGGAAGTTTTAAGTTAGCATCATGAGTTTCTCCCATTAGGTGGCTTAGTGCCTAAAGCATTTGACTGCTAACCAGAAGGTTTGACAGTTCAAACACACCAGCCACTTCATGGAAGGAAGACCAGACAATATACTTTTGTAAAGATTTACCACCTCAGAAACCCAAAGGGGGCCGCTAAGAGTCAGCATCAACTCGATGGCAGTGAGTTTGGTTTTATGGTTTTAAGGAGAGAATAAAATAGATTAAATATATAAATATAGTTTAAAATAGTGACTAAATTAAGCTAAGTCTGTAAGTTAGACTAATTATTCTCAGAGAATTTAATATGTTCAACTTGAATTGATGAAACATATTCAAAAGACCCATGGGAAGTGATCATTTCATTTTTCTTTAAAACGCACTAGGTTTGCAAGTAGAAAGACATGTATGTATTATAGGTGAGTATAAAGACTTAGGAAAACCAAATTTCAAATTATTTCATTCAAGAAAGTTAATTTAAAATGCAAAGAACTGTAAATAGTCCTTTCTGCATACATACACATAAACCCATGCTGACATTTCAAGCACAATGACAGTACTTACTTTATTGTATTATAACAGCTCATGTCCTCCTCACTGTAACCTCTGTACATTCTTTGAAAACCAAAAAAATAACAAACTCACTGCCGTCAAGTTGGTCACTACTCATAGCGACCCCTCCTTGGGTTTCCAAGGTGGTATCACTACGGAAGTAGATTGCCCAACCTTCCTTTTGAGGAATGGCTGGTGGGCTTGAACTGCCAGCCTTCTGGTTAGCAGTCAAATGCCTTAGGCACTATGCCACCAGAGCTCCCACATTTTTTGAAAGCAGGGACTTTTCAACTGTAGAGTCTCAGGCTCTTGTCCTGTGCCTGTAGCGGGCACAGTGATGTGCCACCAGATCCCTGTTTAATGAAAGACTCACTGCCCCAGCTGCTAGGGGGCTGTCAGCAGGTGGCCCTCACTGGCAGCCACTCCAGGTATTGCTTCTGCTGCAGAGAGCTGCCTGCTGGAGGTGACACCACTCCTGGGGCAGCCGACTCCCAGAGTGATTAATGGGGGACAGGGATAGGACAGGCCTAATTCTGGACCACTTTGAGGTCAGAGCTTGGGTGAGGCGTGGAGTGGCAGCAGCCAGGCTATTGTTAGCCTGCACAACGGGCCCACATCTCCCTTTGCCCATTCGTGCTCCCTGCACCTCCCTTCCACAGTTGTTGCTCCCAAGGACCTTCCTTAATAAATATCCTACATGTTGTACTCCATCTCAGAAGCTCTGGTGGCATTGTGCCTAAGATATTTGACTGCTAACCATAAGGCTGGCAGTTCAAACCCACCAGCCACTCCTCGGAAGGAAGGTTGAGCAATCTACTTCCATAGAGATACTGCCTTGGAAACCCAAGGAGGGGTTGTTATGAGTCAGATCCAACTCGATGGGGCAATGAGAGTACTCCATCTCAGAGCCTGCTTGCCAGACACCAACTTGCAACAGGCCTCAGCTGATAGACAGGAAAAGCCTGAGAAAATTATTTCCAGATCAAGAAGGAGAAATTGATAAAAATGTAACAATTCAGGGGATTAATATGAATGTTAATTGATTCTGGCAAGTTCCGATCAGATATTACACATCTGAGGTGACACATGCCCATTGGCTTAGATGTTGTGGGTCATAGGCAGCCTGAGAGCCTGCACTGTGGAAGGAGGTGAAGGCAGCTTTTAGGCTTTTGGCGGCTTTGGTTTGTTATGAAATTTCTATTCTTTTCCTGCCCATCTCTTCAGAGAAAGGTCCAACTTCCCTGGCCTGAATATTGTCTGATTTTAACATCTGAAAGGACAGTTTTCTTAACATATGATCTGCATGTCTTTAAGCTCAGATTTACTCTCCAAAAAGCTCTCCAAGCACACTGCTGAGTTTCCAGGCAGTATCTCTAGGGAAGTAGATTGCCCAATCTTCCTTCCAAGGAGTAGGTGGTGGGTTTGAACCACCAGCCTTCTGGTTAGCATTAAAATGCCTTAGCCACTAGGCCACCAGAGCTCCCTTGTGTGTAATGAATTCCAGAGATCCCTTTCACTGGCTCTGGGCTTCAAAATGTCCATTCTCCTAGATTCTTTGTGACATCAGTTTGATTGACTCGCCATGGCCCATGTGTACCACCCTTTATGGTCCAACCCTTTATCTTCTCACCCCTCAAGCCTGCACCCCCTCATCCCTAGCCTCTCACCCCTAACTCTTTATCCCTTGGCCCCAACCTCTCATCCCCAAAATTCTCACCCCATTCCTCTAGCCCTCTGGCCTCCAACTTCTAATTCCTCAAAACTTCTCATCCCGTGTGGTAGTTCAGTTTGTGTATCAACTTGGCTGGGCCTGGTGGATTGGCTGGGAAGCTGGTGGTAGTTATTCCCCATTACGAGACTGGCAATCAACTCCATGGTGGGATCTACCACAAGCAGCTTAGTAGCTGCCTTTGGAATGTGGTCTGCTTCCTCTATATAAGGAGAAGCCTTGGGAACGGTCTCTAGCTTATGGCACGCTTGGACCCTGCATGTAGCCGTGTCGTTGTTCAGTAGCCTGCCATGCTCTGCTGACATTGGGATTTACAATGGACTTAAGTTGATGGCCTGCCGTGTGGTTTGGTAACAATGGGATTGTGCCTTTTTATTTGTCAACCTTGGGTTTCTCAGCCTCAGTAGCTAGCAGCTGTCTGAGTAAAGAATGCCTCTAGCTCCAGTGGGCCAGGAGCAGGAAGCAGGGCTGGACCCCAAGGTTGAAGGGCTTTCACCCAGCCCCTAGAGCCTGGCACTTTGAACTTGGACTTAAAGCCTCCAAACTGTAAGAATAAACTGCTGTTTGTTAAGGCCATCCCATTTGTGGTATATTCTTGTCAGAGCAGCACTAGGTAACCAGAACATCCCCTAACCCCCAACCCCTAGGTCCTCATTCTCCAACCACTCACCCCCTCATCGCTCAACATCTCAACCCCTAGCCCCTTGTCTCCTCACCCTCCAGCCCCTCAACTCCAACTTCACAACCCCTCACCCCTAAGCCACATCCTCCTACAACAGTGTATGGAAAAGCAGCGTGCTAGATCAGACATTTACGCATGTCTTGATTACAGGAGCCCTCCATTAGAAACCAGTACTACAGCAGGCGTCCATAAATTTTTGTTAAAAGGATAAATGAAGAGAAATTTACAAAGCCTGAAAACAGATCAAGAACATTTCTCTGTGAACGTATGAGTTGCCAGAAGAAGCAGAGAAGCCCAACACGTGAGACTCATTTTAAAAGAAATCATTAAACAAAAGTATCATGAAAAGAAAAACAATCTGCAGGGGATATATCAAGTGGGTTCATTTCTTAAAGAAAGCTCTCCACTCCCTGGAAACAATCTTGTTAATTTTTTAAACTTTAAAGACAAAGACAGGATTTTTAAAGCTGCCAAGAGGAAAGGAAAGAATCTATTTAAGGCTGGAAGAATAAAAACAAATCTAAGCCTCTTTTGGTTTTTGTGTGTGTGTGTGTGTGTGTGTGTGAGAAGCCTGTTTCTTAGACTGAAGGATGAGAGCTGCTCAGGAAGAAAGTTCTAGTACCAAGCATAGGGAACTGGAGATCTTAACTCCAGGGAGTCCACATGGCATAACCAACAACCCCTATCCCCAACCCTCCCCCCCCAAAAAAAAAAAACCAAAACCACAAGCTCATTGCCATCAAGTCAATTCTGACTCACAGTGATCCCATAGGACAGAGCAGAACTGCCCCCATAGGGTTTCCAAGGCTGTAAATCTTTATGGAAGCAGATTACCTCATCTTTCTCCTGTGGAACGGCTGCTGGTCTTGAACCATCTGCCTTTGGGTTAGCAGTCAAGCATTTTAGCTACTACACTACCAGCGCACAGCCAAGTGGACAGTATTTCCAGGTGGCAGGACTATTGCAAGAAACAGTGGTGAGCCAAGATCAAAAAAGCTAAATAAAGTGTGGGAAAGAAAGGAGACTTTGGAAGAAGTAAGTAAATGTGAACTTTGACAATATCAACACTAACCAAATAAGCACCATTACAGAATTAAACCCATGCTGGAAGAGACTGCGGGTCTAAAGATGAAATTTTTATCATTTTACTGTAAATATTCTAACCCTTCTCAGTGCCTAGTAGATCTATTTTCCTACATTAAAATATATTTTTTTGTTATCTTTAATTTAAAACTGTCATATTTTTATACCTTTTAATATTTGAAATCACTTTCTTGGACTGGGAGCTCTGGTGGCATAGTGCCTAAGGCATTTGCTGCTAACCAGAAGGCAGGTGGTTCAAACACATCAGCCACTTCTCAGAAAGAAAATTGGGCAATCTACTTCCGTAGTGATACTGCCTCGGAAACCCAAGGAGGGGTCGCTATGAGTTGGATCCAACTCCACGGCAGTGAGTTAGGTTTTTTTTTTTGTTTTTGTTTTTGGACTTGGCAAGACTTAACTCACTAAGTAATTATTCCATAAAGTAGTTCAGATTCCCAAGATATAGAGATGAAGTGTGAATGGAAATAAAATAGGGGAGAGAGAGCTTTAAAAGCTGAACTTATATCCTGCTCAGGAAAGGGCTCACTCTTTATTTCATGCATTCCATATGCATTTACTGAATGCCTACAATGAGTTTGACATTGTACTAGACTCTAGAAAAATAACTAAATGAGGCAGGGTCCCTACATCCAATGAGGTAATTAATGTGATCAATAAACAGGAAAAGAAATGCATTTTCTTTCATATTTATTATAAGTTAGGAGGAGAATTAGTCTGAGTTACATGGTAATAAAGTTGATATCTAACTGGCAACACATAATCCCTCATACATGTTTTTAAATGCTAAGAATTAATGTGCAAAGAAAGAGAACATGACTAGCCTAATAAGAGAATAAGAAATGGTAAGTGTTGTTATTAAAGATTTATCCCACAAGAGGAGCCTATTCCAGATGGAATCCCTAGATGGTTTCCTTAACTTTCAGAAATCAAGGGTACTTGAGCTTTATATAGTCTTTAAGAATATAAAGTAAGAGGGAATGTTAGTTAAAATTTTCTGAGGCAAATGCAGGTTAGTATACAAATCTGACTGATATTAATCATGAAAGCAAATTAGAACAATTCACCTTAGAAAAATAGATGTGAAATCCCAAATAAAATTTAGGAAGTAAATACAGCACCTTAAGAGCATTATTCACTAAACCCAAATTAGGTTTTCTCATGGAGTTCAGAGCTGTCATATAGAAGTTAAAAGGCTCAAGCTAATTAATCATATCAGTAGAAATACATAACAGTAAGCACCTATTACCTTAATATGTGCCAGAAAAATCTTCAGCATATTTAAAAATTCATTTTTTATGTTCAATTATTTAAGATGAGATGAGTAGTTTCTTTTAAAAAATTATTTAATTATTTTAAATCAACTATTCATCTCATTTCTCATTTCAACCTACATATATTGAGTGACAGGTGCATGACACATTATACATGTTGGAAAAAAATGGAGTCATTTCCTTTAAAAAAAAAAAAAAAACAGGAATAAAGCAAAGATGCCTTCTTCAGTATGTCTATTTAATATAAGACCAGAAAAGCCTGGAATAACTACTGGAAAAGGAAAACAATAAAAGATATAAATATATGAAGGGAAGAAATAAAAATATGACTTCTTACTAGTGATCTAGAAAATCAAAAGAAATGAACCAAAAAATTATTAGAGGTAATAAATGAATTCAGTAGAGTTGTGGGATATAAGATGCAGCCTCAAAAGTCAATTGTGTTGTTATATATTGGTAGCACACTGTTGGAAAATAAAATGGTAATAAAGAAATTTGAATATTAACCTATGCCATAAGAGATTTATTCAAATAACATTGTAAATATTTAATGGCAAAAAGAAGACATTAATGACTGGGGAGAGAGAACTACCTAGTAATCTGCTGTCACTGAGTTGATTCTGACTCACAGTGACCCTATAGGACAGAGTAGAACTGCCCCTATAGGGTT
The DNA here is from genome assembly GCF_000298275.1 of Orycteropus afer afer. Lineage (NCBI taxonomy): Eukaryota > Metazoa > Chordata > Mammalia > Tubulidentata > Orycteropodidae > Orycteropus > Orycteropus afer. Next base: position 10,413,842 of record NW_006921646.1, read on the forward strand.
TCCAAGGCTGTAAATCTTTACGGAGGCAGATTGCCTCATCTTTCTCCCATGGGGCAGCTGGTGGATTCAAAACTTTGACCTTTGGTTAGCAGCTGAATGCTTTAACTACTACACCACCAGAGCTCCTTACCTTATGTCTAGGAATACCAAATGCAGTAAGATTAACAGCACACTTGTATTTTTCCAGCCCACCTCACCCCTTGTAGTGCTCTCTCCCTGTTGGTACTTAGTATTGTGGATGCAGTCCCCAATTTTCATCACCTCCTCTAAGTTTTCTAGTTCTAACTCCCAATCATTGAATTTCAAGTCCCAATTTTTGGCTATTTTTCTGGCATAACCCTTTCAGGATCTTTCCAATTGGTAAGATAGTCCCCTGGTCAGATCAACGAGTGCTAGCTATTTTATTTGGTCAGCCTTCAAACATCTTTCCTTGCATGTTGCTTCAGCCATCCATCTCCCAGTGCACTTGGCCATGTGAGATAGAATGCAATTTGAATTAAATCTTCCCTAGGATACTTTACCCACCAGCCACTTCTCAGAAGGAAGGTTGGGCAATCTACTTCCTCAGTGATGCTGCCTCGGAAACCCAAAGAGGGGTCACTATAGTCAGATCCCACTCGACAACAGTAAGTTTTTGAGTAAGGATACTTTAGAGTGGAAACTAATTGGAGCAAAAATGATGACAGAATGATTTGGAGATGTTGTTGTTTTTATTGGTTGCCTTAGAGCTGATCCCGACTCCCAGTGCACAGAGTAGAACTGCTCCACAGGGTTTTCAAAGTTATGACCTTTCAGAAGCCTATCACCAGGACAGTCTTCCCAGGAGCCTCTGAGTGGGTTTGAACTGCCAACCTTTTGCTTATAGCTGAGTCCTTAACCATTAGATCATTAAATATCATGTCAAAGCAAGCATAATATTTATGTTTTATGTATTTTGTGTTTTATATAGCACTATTAAAATATTTAAGAAAGAAAATGTAATATGGTGAACTAATGTGAGAAAATAGTTTCGTATAAGAAATGATTTTCTCCATGGTCACATGGGAAACAGAGAAAAGACAAAATTTGAACTCACATCATTTTGACACTAAAGCTAGGTTCTTAACTGCTGCTCTCTATAGACTCTGTGTGGATTAGAGATAAATACAAAAATCCTATTCATAAAGAATATCCAGAAGAAAACAGAACAGAATATTTATCTCCATTCTAGGAGTAAATTTATAAATATTAAAAATGGAGGATAGCATCAGGAACAAGATGAATGTGTTTAAATCCATAAAACCAAGGACTTTTGCACAATGAAAAGCAATAAAATAAATATCAGAAGGAAAGCAACAGAAAAGGAGACTGAAATTGATGAAAATAATCAGTAAATTTACTCTCCAAAATACACAAAGACTTGATAAAATATATAAGGTCAACACCAGCTTTCATAAAGCAAGAGATCAAAACAAGAGAAAGTGCTAACTCAAGGAACTTTTGATGGTAAATCATCTCAGGGAGAAAGGCATTCAACACTATCAATTAAAGAAATGCAAAGGAAAACAACTTTAAGGTAATTATACACATTTAATGAGTAAAACTAAACAAACCACTTTAGTGAAGTAGAATGGGCCATTTTCATGTTAGGTCTCCAACTGTTACAAGATTTTTTTTTAAACCATAACTCACTCAGGGGTCTATTACCCACAGGCCCTGGAGCAGCTTGAAAACAGCATGATTCATTCTAACTGATCCAGACTTAACACAGATAGAGGAATTTGAAAACCATGAGATGCTAGGCGATTCACCATTGGATCATCATTGTTATTATCGCTGACTTGCATGACTCAGTTTCCTAATTTCCCTCTCCCTTAGGTTGGGTTTGGTGAACAATAGACCTATTTAGGTGTAGCTCATAGGGTTACAGCAAGGAGGCATCTTTTAGATCCTTCAGGGAAGCCAGAGGTTAACTCCAAGAGAGCAAGATCAAAACAAAGTGAGTCCAAGAGCAGGTTACCCAGTTGATGAACCAGAGCCACAGTGCAGAGGTGAAGCCTGGGACAGTGAAAACCAGCAAACTGAAGGTATAGATGGAGTAGCTAATTTGAATATGGCTGGGAATATGCAGTCCTGGGCCAGTCTTACACACAGTCCCAGAGTAAATAGGCTGGGTTCATTTTAAGGGAAAGAGAAGGACAAATATAAATAACCATTGACTGCCTAGAACACCATACTGTTTCTCATATCTGTCCCTTTGCACATGTGAGTCTAACCTTCTTTGTTTACTGTGATGGCTTTGTAACCTGTCACCTTAGCTAAGCTGAACTGTGTTTCCCAGAATTCCCTTCCCCATATGTTTTTGGTGAGGGCCACAAGAAAAATTGGCAGAAGATTTGAAAGATAGTAGTGAGGTAGTCACCATGCTGACTCCCTGAAGGATACATGTCACACATATTTGACAAATCTTCAGCTCACCTGGCTGGTGTAGGAAGCAGGAGTGCCCTCAGCTCCTCCAACACTTGTGAGATCACTTCCTAGGTAATTCATGGCAGTGAAGTTGGAGGTTTAGGTTTCATCTCACTCCTCAAGGGGTCCAGGTGTCTCTGATCTCTCCTATTTCCCAGGCTTTGTGCTTCCCAAGCACAAAAAAAAACTGAAACCAGCAGAACTGAGACTGTCTTACCATCTTCCATGTAATGTAAAATCCCCAAAAAATAAAGCCTTTGTCTTATGTCATTCCTGTTGTATCTCTAACTGGTATGGGATTTGGTACCAGAAGTATTTACCAGAAAACACATATTGACCGAAACTTGGTTCTCTAAATCACCTCTGGAGCAGCTGTAATTGGTCCTCTGATTTTATTAAATTTAAAGGCATGAAAAGGAGCTCTGTAATAAATGCCAGTTACAATCATGTGACCAGTTGCAGAAATGAAGACTGCAGTAGTTATATTTCTTCCTTATTTTTATTTGAATATAATTGTACATAAGGAACCTGGTGGTGGAGTGGTTTAGCACTCAGTTGCTAACCCAAAGGTCAGTAGTTTGAACCTAGCAGCCACTCTGTGGGAGACAGATGTGGTAATCTGCTTCTGTAACGCTTTACAGCCTTGGAAACCCTAGGAGACAGTTCTGCTCTGTCCTATAAGATCACTATGAGCTGCAATTTTTTTTTTCTTTTTTTGGTATATTTGTATATATATTAACCCATTTTCTCCCCCCTCTCATTCTCCTGTGATCTAAAATAAGACGATATGTTAATAGTAATTAACTTTACATTTCAGTATTTAAGTTGCAGAATATCAAAGGGGGTGTGACGCAGCTACAAGAATGAATAGCACTCAAGGATATATAAAAGAATGTTGTATCCATATTTGAAGAGAGGGTTGACATGTTCTCAGAGTTACATTGTATTAGGTAGAAGCATTTGAAGAGAGGGTTGACATGTTCTCAGAGTTACATTGTATTAGGTAGAAGCATGACTTTGCTATAGTTTATATATGCGTGTGGATGTCAAGCTGTAAAGAGTTGGACTGTGGTGCTTTATACTTTGTTGACTTAGCTACACTAGAACTGTATTTCCTAGAATGTATGGTTTCAGGTTAGGGTTGCCACAAAAGAAGAGATTTTAAACTTGTAAGTGAAGCAGTAGTCAAGTCTACTCTCTGAAGGTCAATGTAGATAGATCTGTTCCTTTGAATGAATCTTGCCTGACACAGATAATCTCCCCCCTTTAACACCTAGCAAATTTCTCACGGGGGACAGAAAAGAGGGCTGATTCTGCCTCTTTGTTCCCATAAAGGAGACATTCACTATATTGCCCAAGATGGTCAAATTTTGGAATGATTATTATCAATCTTTCTTTCCTTTATCTTGTTTAGTCCTCCACATGGGAAGAAGGGTAGCCAATCTGGTGAGCAACAGACATTCTTTGGCCATGGTTCTACTGGTGGGAGAGGTCACTGTGAAAGGTCACTGCTCTTACATTCTTGGACCTATTCATGCATAGGGTGAATATATATTTCTTCTCCCCTTCCTATGCCCATTTAGTGTCAGCTACTAATGGGGAGGTTTCAAGTCTAAATTCATGATGAAAAATTTCTAGTATACCACTTGCTTCAGTGTAACAGTTACTAGTAGGCCTGCATTAGGGAAGGGAAGATGAATGGACACTTATTCAGTAATTGTTAACTGTAGGATATAGTCAACCAAATTTTAAAAACTTCACATCATGTTTAGGTTTCAAAGCAGTCAAAAGTTAGTTGAAACTCCCTTCTGATGTAGCAAGAAGAGAACAGAGAATCTGTTCATCATAAACATTTGGAATTTTCGCTGAGCTTTTTTTATTCAGTTTTGAAAATAATGCACCTTTAGAAAGAAGCTTAGTAAGCGTCACTGCTGGCTTATTTGTATCAAACAACACAGATTTTTTAAAAGTGTGAAACATATCATGCATACAAAAGAGTACATAAAATAGAGTTACAGTTTAAGGAATCATTATGATTTTATTTAATGTTAAGAAATCCCAGAGCTCTAGTGGTGTAGTGCCTAAGGCATTTGACTGCTAACCAGAAGGCTGGTGGTTCAAACTCACCAGCCACTCCTCGGAAGGAAGATTGGGCAATCTACTTCTGTAGTGATATCACCTCGGAAAGGCAAGGAGGGGTCACTATGAGTCGGAATCAACTTGATGGCAGTGAGTTCGATTCGGTTTGGTTTAGAAACACCTGTGTGTTATTCCCCAATTGCACACTCCCTCACCCCCATAGATAACTATTACATTGTTTTGCTTTCATCAGTATCTGTTTTTAATTTTTACCACCTACATATGCATAGGGAGCTCTAGTGGCACAGTGCCTAAGGCATTTGGCTGCTAACCAGAAGGCTGGCGGTTCAAACCCACCAGCCACTCCTCAGAAGGAAAGTTGGGCAATCTAGTTCCGTAGTGATACTGCCTCGGAAACTCAAAGAGGGGTTGCTATGAATCGGATCTGACTTCACAGCAGTGAGTTTGGTCAGAAAGCTATAGAATGTCAGTAGGAGCTCTGGTAGCATAGTGCCTAAGGCATTTAACTGCTAACCAGAAGGCTGGCAGTCAAACCCACCAGCCACTCGGAAGGAAGGTTGGGCAATCTACTTCCCTAGTGATACCGCCTCGGAAACCAAGGAGGGGTCACTATGAGTCAGGGCCGACTGGATGACACTTAACAACAACAAACTGAGCAGCAGACACAGATTTAGCTATGTGAGGTAAGGACAATATGATCCCTGTTAGATGAAGTCTTTCATGATAACTGAACTGAATCAAGTGACTTGGTCATAGTCTACCAGCAGTTGTTGTTGTTAGGTGCCATCGAGTCATTTCTGACTCATAGCAACCCCATCCACAGCAGAACAAAACACCGCCCAATCCCATGCCAGCTCCATGATCATTGCTATACTTGAGCCCATTGTCATAGCCACCGTGTCAATCCATCTCGTTGAAGGCCTTCCCTTCTTTCATTGATCCTCCACCTTACCAAGCATGACATCCTTCTCCAGGAAATGATCCCTTCTGACAATGTGACCAAAGTAGGTGAGATGAAGTCTGGCCATTCTTGCTTCCAAGGAGCATTCCAGCTGTACTTCCTCCAGGACAGATCTGTTAGTTCTTTTGGCAGTCCATGGTACCTTCAGCATTCTTCATCAGCACCACAGTTCAAAAGGATCAACTCTTCTTCAGTCTACTTTATTCATTGTCCAGCTCTCACATGCATATGAGGCAATTGAAAATATCATGGCTTGTGTCAGGTGCACCTTAGTCTTCAAGGAGACATCCTTGCTCCTCAGCACTTGAAAGAGTTCCTTCGCAGCCGACCTGCCCAGTGCTACACATCATCTAATGTCCTGACTGCTGCTTCCATTGGAGTCGATTGTAGAACCAAGCAATTTAATTCTTTGACAACCTCAGTCTTTTCTCCAATTATCGTGATGCTGCTTATTGGTCCAGTTGTCAGGATTTTTGTTTTCTTTATATTGAGATGTAATCCATACTGCAGACTATACTCTTCAATCTTCATCAGTAAGTCCCTTAAGTCATTCTCACTTTCAGCAAGCAAAGTTGTATGGTCAGCATATCTCAGGTTGTTAATGATTCTTCCTCCAAGTCTGGCTTCTCGGATTATTTGCTCAGCATATAGATTGAATAAGTATGGGGAAAGGATACAACCCTGATGCATTCCCTTGTGGATTTTAAACCATGTAGTGTCCCCTTGTTCCATTCAAATGACAGCCTCCTGGTCAATGTACAGGTTCCTCATGAGTACACTCAAGTGGTTGGGAATTCCCATTCTTCTCAATGTTATCTGTAATTTGTCATGATCCACACAATCAAATGCCTTTGCATAGTCAATAAAACACAAGTAAACATCTTTCCGGTATTCTTTGCCTTGAGCCAAGATCCTTTTGACAGCAGCTAAGATATCTCTCATTCCACATCTTCTTCTGAATCCAGCTTGCACCTCTGGAAGTTCCCTGTCAATATACTGCTGCAAACATTTTTGAATTATCTTCAGTAAGATCTTACTTGAGTGCAATATTAATGACATTGCTCAATAATTTCCACATTCTGTGGGATCACCTTTCTTTGGAATGGGTACAAATATGGATCTCTTCCAGTCAGTTGGCCAGGTAGCTGTCTTCCAAATCTCTTGGCATAACCAACTGAGTGCCTTCAGTGGGGCATCTGTTTGTTGGAATATCTCACTGGGTATTCTGTCAATTCCTGGAGCCTTGTTCTTCACCAATTCCTTCATTGTAAGCTTCAACTTCCTCCTTCAATACCATTGCTTCTAGATCATATGCCACCTCTTGAAATGGATGAAGATCAACCAGTTCTTTTTGGTACAGTGACTCTGTGTATTCCTGCCATTTTCTTTTGATGTTTCCTGTATCATTCAATATTTTGCCCATAGAATCTTTCAATATTACAATTTGAGGCTTAAATTTTTTCCTCAATTCTTTCAGCTTGAGAAATGTCAAGAGTGTTCTTCCCTTTTGTTTCTCTAACTCCAGGTGTTTGCACATTTCATTATAGTAATTGGCTTTGTCTTCTCAAGCTGCTCTTTGAAATCTTTTGTTCAGCTCTTTTATCTTGTCATTTCTTCCATTTGCTTTAGCTACTCTCCACTCAAGGGCAAGTTTGAGAGTCTCTTCTGTCATCCGTTGTAGTCTTCTCTTCTTTTCTCATCTTTTTAGTGACCTCTTGCTTTCTTCATGGATGATGTTCTTGCAGGGTACATGGTTAATACAAGCTTAGGACATAGAAGAACTTGGCCAAGCTAACCAGTTAAGTTTTATCCATTCTTAGGTAAAATGACAACTGGGATCCTCATTTATGAGTCTTCAACATATCATGAGTCACACATATCTGGACTAATTGCCTCTATGCTTCCTGTACAGCTGTCATCCTCCAGTCTTGTTCTTTATTATCCTTGCTTCTCTCTTATGATGGATCTCCTCTTCCTTTATCTAATATCTTCCTCTTTCTTTGTTTATTCTTTCAGTTTTGTGAAGCATATCCCCTAAGGAATTTCTTAAGAATGAATGCAAAAAAAGGTAAATTTTTTGAGACTCACTCTTTCAGGTCTATTTTGGCTAGGTACAGAATTTGACATTCAAGATAATTTCCTTCAGAATTTTTACAGCTCTGCTTCACTGTTTTCTAGCTTCTAGTTTCTATTGAGAAGTCAAAAGTCATCCTGATTCCTAATCCATTATAAATTTATTTTTTTCTGGAAGCTTTTGGAATCTTTTCCTTATGCCTAGTGGTATGATATTTCACAATAACATACCTCACCCTCGGTCTACTTTAAGCCATTATGCTAGGTATCTTGTTGATCTTTTCAATATAGAAATACAATCTTTCAATTGATAATTTTGAAACATTAACTGAGAATGAAAGGGAAGCTTCTACACTTCTGAAAAAAGAGTGGTTGTTATTTTAAAGAACCAGTTTTAAACCATTTGATCAATCAATGACAATTTGCCTCAGTCTACATCCATCAATGATAACTTGCTTCATTGAATGCACTTCTAAATCAATGGCAGTCTCATACTTTGAAAGTTAGTCAATCATCCGAGGACTTACTTTAATGACGTCTCTATCTCTTCATTACTTAAACAAGTAATAATGCAAATCCTTATTATACTACTCAATTTCATTATGCTATTTCATTATACCATTATGCTTTTTTGTTTTAATTATTCTTTGTTTCTATTTTTACCTTGTATATCCCTAAATTGAGTATCAGGTACAAACATGGTTGTGTAAGGAAAGGAAAACATGAATCCTGTTAGAAGAAGGCCCCCACAGCTTCAAAGCTGAATTGAGTGGATTCTCTTGGTCGTAACTTTTTGTTTCAGATGTTTGAATGGCAGCATTTTTCTTTTATATAACTGTAGTTTTAGGAAACAGTAGCTTAGTGATCACCCACACTTACAATCACTCTCACTCCAGAAATTGGCATGCCTATGATGTATCACAGGAGCCCTGGTGGTCTAGTGCCTAAGGCATTTGACCGCTAACCAGAGGCTGATTGTTCAAACCCACCAGCTACTTCTGGTTAGAAAAAAGATTGGGTGATCTACTTCCATAGTGATAACATCTCAGAAACCTAAGGAGGGGTCACTATGAGTCGGATCTGACTCCACAGCAGGTAGTTTTTTTTTTTAAATTTATGATGTATCACAGTTTACAATGTATGCTTCACATGTAAGACCTCATCTGTGGTTCGACTCCTCAAGAATCCCAGGATTATTTTCCCAAGTCAAGGTTCCCTTCAGCCTAAGCTTCCATTCCCAACCCCATTTCAAATCTAATACCTAACTCCTTGAAATCAACCAACTCATAATGGAACGAGAACCATCTATTATCTAAGAAGAAAATGCACTAAATGAGTAATCAGGATGGTTGGGTTCAAGCTCCAGTTAAGCAAATACTCAGTAAACTTATGTTAAATATATGCCTACATATGTTTCATTGTGCTTCAATTTTCCTGTCTGTGAAATAAAGCTTTGACCACATCAAAAGTTCTCAACCCTGACTGAAATGATAATCACCTGGTAGGTTTTTTTTAAATACTGAGTCCTAGGCCCTTACCCAGACCAATTAAATAAAAATCTTTAGGGTGAGGCCTGGATATCAGTATATTTTAAACCTTTCCTATGAGTCTAATGTAAAACTAAGATTAAGAACCACTGGACCTGGTGGTCTCTGAGGCTCCATTCACTACTGACACTTGGGTTTATAGGAATTACTCTGCTACTTTACTGAATAAGTTGGATATTGTGTTGGTAGGAGTCTGTTCTTTGGGATTCAAAGGGAGTAAGAAGTATGCAAAGCCACAAACAAGAACATCTGTGATGGAAATTATTTACATTGACGAGAAGTATCTGTAACAGAACCTTGTAGAAATCTGTGAAAGTAAAGTACAGATTGCAATCTTTTCTCAAACATGCCTATAACTGGTGACTATAGTTACTAGTAATAAACAAGGTTGTGATACCCATGAATCATTTCAAGCTTGTTGAGGTTGTATGTGTTTGGAGAAGTGAGTAGCTCCAGGTTGTCAGAGCCTCCTCCATAGCAGTTGAAAATTGCATTGTCCACATCTGCAGGGTCCAGGGTTCATTCACAAGCAAAGGTGGATCCCAAACACAGCCATCATTAAAGATTATGTCCTTATGTGGTGGTGGTGTTATGTGCCGTGGAGTCAGACCAGCCTCATAGCAACCCCTCCTTGGGTTTCTGAGGCAGTATCACTAAGGAAGTAGGTTGCCCAACCTTCCTTCTGAGGGGTGGCTGGTGGGTTTGAACCACCAGCCTTCTGGTTAGCAGTCAAGTACCTTAGGCACTATAATGTCCTGGTAGTAAACACAAATTGAGGTGGCAGATTGACTCCCAAGGATTCCCAAACCTCTGGTAAAGGCCTTGATACCCAGGATGGATCAGCCCTTTGAGAGCCATGTCTGCACCCTGTGGTTTTAGCCCTTCTAACTATAAATAACTGATCCAGGGTCAGCTTCCTAAGCCAAGTTGGGCCAATCTAACTCTTTCTCATGTAAAACTCAGTCAAGAGACCAGGAATTTCCAGAGCTGACTTTTTCAAAGGTAACTTCTTGGGAGAGAGTCCATCTCCCGCTTATCCCTGGAGTGGTTCTATTATCTGCCCATCCTGCAACCTGGCTGTTTGCTTATTCCTTTAATTTTTGTGAGATATTCCAGTATCTTTCAAGCAAAGTCCTTTTTTCATTAATTCATTTCATTAATCTCATTTAATTTAGCCAGTGCATTTCAGTTGCTTCATCATTATCTTAACTATTATAATCTGGTCCCCCAAATAAGAAGCCCTAATGCTACCAGAGGTAAGCACTCAGCAGTAAACCAAAAGGTTGGCCATTCAAATCCATGCAGTGATTCTTCAGGAGAAAGATCTGGCAATCTGTTTCCATAAAGATTACAGCCTAGAAACCACTTTAGGGAAGTTCTACTCTGTCACATGATGTCTCCATAAATTGAAAATTGACTCTATGACACCCAACATCAACCTCCAAATAATAATAGCTTTAGGTACTGGGCATCTTCAAATCACCAAACCAAAAAACAAACTTGTTGCCATTGAGTCAATTCTGACTAATGCAACCTACTGTGTTACAGAGCAGAATGGTTCCATAAAGTTTTCTTGGCTATAATCTTTACAGAAGCAAATTGCCAGGACTTTCTTGCATAGTACCACTGGGTGGGTTAGAACCACCACCCACCTTTAGGTTCATAGCCAAGAGCAAACCATTTGTGCCAGCCAGATACTCTCACAGCAGAAACAAATCCTAAAACTAACTCTACATGCCAGAATTATCACATTATGCAAATGAGGAAAATGAAGTTTTAAGTTACTTGCTCAAAAAACATAAAACTTATAAGCAGTAGAACCAAGATTTGAATTTACTCCTTTCCAACTGCAAATTCTAATCTCTTCTATTGCATGCTACTTCTCATAGAGATTTTATCATCTAGTGGCTAGCTAGTCCTTTCTACTACCAACCTCTACCCATACCCAAACCCACTGGATGGGGTCCGACTGAATTCCCCAGAGGAGATGGGAAATAGTACATGAGATTAATCTTTGCCTCACATGCTCCTGTCTCTTCTCACACAACAGAAGCCCTCAGGAGTCAAGGTCAAGCTCTCAGCACAATGTTTGCAGGCATTTGGTCAATACTAATCAATGAGGTTGATGGAAACAAAGACCCACCAAGCTTCAGCAAAGGAAAATTCAGCCTTGGGAAACTTGTTTGGATGGACATCTCAGAAAAGATGTAGGTAAAGATTATGTGATTAAAGAAGGGTGGAACTTGAAAATATCACAGAAATCATCTTAACACCTGCATTTTTTTCATTCAGAAGAGCTGAGGTCCAGAGCAGAAAAAGGGTCGCACAGCAAGGTGGTGACCAAGGCAGCCTGACCTTCTCTCCTTGGGTTCCCCATCCCCTCTACCCAGCCCAGGCCCAGGAGACAATTTGGGTGAAAGTTTACAGCAATGCAATGCAACGCACAGCTGTGGAGTCAGATCCAACTCATAGTGACCCCTCCTTGGGTTTCTGAGGCGATATCACTACATAAGTAGATTGCTCAACCTTCCTTCTGAGGAGTGGCTGGTGGGTTTGAACCTCCAGACTTCTGGTTAGCAGTCAAATGCCTTAGGCATTATGCCACCAGAGCTCCCAAAGTTTACAGAGCAAATTCATTTTCCATACAACACTTCATACACATTTTGTTTCATGACATTGATTGCAATCTCTGTCATGTAACAGCTCTCTTCCCACTTCCTCTCTGTGGTTACCTGCTCCCTGTGTCATTCTTTCCTATGCATTCCTGCCCCCTTAGCTGGCTCCCTGTGCATATACTTCCCTTCTGATCTCCCATGGTTGATTGTTCTAAGGAGTGTACCTACCTAGTGTAAATGTTCACCTTATATGCCTGTCTATTATTTGGCTGGAAGCTACAGAAGAGGGTTCACTTCCAGGCCTGAAGGGTGACTGGAGGCCATAATCTCAGGGTTTCTTTTACCAGTCTCTATCATATCAGTAAGCCTGGTCTTTTTTATGATTTTAAGCTTTTTTCCACTTTTTTCTCCCAATCTATCCAGGATCTCCTGCACTGGTCCCTTTCCAAGTGGTTGACAGTTGTAGATGGGCACCGCAGGAGATGGTTTATTCCATTGTTTATGTCACTTTAATATAGTTACTTGTGATGGGAATGCTGCTTTCCAAGGGGAGTGAGATTTAGAAGCTAACATATCTTGTTGCCCTCACACAAGTATGTTGAGTTTTGTCCCTAAGTCTTCTTGGCTCTGGAAAGGAAGTCCTAGAGAATTTTGCTTATCTTCTCATAAGATGATCTGTAATCATCTCGACTTTTAGGAAGCCATCTCTCTGGGGAGCCCTATTTCTTCTTGAATGTCTGAGATGCAGGTGTTCAGAAGTGAGAGGAAATTGAGAAGGATGTAGTGGCACCTGAGAGGTCAGAACCCCTAGGGTGTGCTGGACTTCAAAGGGACACTCTCTGTGCAACCACTGATGGCCACAGTCCAGTGATGTTGCTCAAGGTACCCCAGGCAGGCTCCTTGATGGTCCACCCTATCAGTTTATCTGTCCTCAAATGTGCTGTTGGCAGACTTAGAAAACCCCAGTTGCCTTTTTGAGAACTGAGAATGTACAAGCTTCACACTGAGAACACCACCCACTGCTTTCTTCCAAACTAACATCTGCACCCAAGTCCTTGCTTCAGGCTTTTCTTGTAGGGGAACCCAAACTAAGACAAGATATAATGAAAATGAGAGATTTTTTTTTTTTTTTTTTTTTTTTAATGAAACTTGTGAATGTTGTGGGTGAAAGAACTTTAAATAATTGGACAACCCAGGATGGTGAGGAGGAGAGCAAGTTGTCTATCTGACACAAGTAACCTAGGCATCATCATGATGGACTAGAGTTTCAAGAGAGAAGGCTGAGACTTCCAGGAACAACTTTGGATCCAGCAAGATGAGAAACATCCAGAGTACTGGTGAAGAGTGGAAGAGTTGGAGAAGGGCCAAGAACACAGCAAAAAGTAAAAAAGACTATGTAAGATGAAAACAATTGAAGGAACCAAGGACATGTTGGTCAAGTTCAAAGACTTTGTTCCCAGCCATGAGAAAGACAGGGAGTAAAGGCTGGCAGGGAAATTTCTGTGGGAAGATAACTTCATGAGCTTGTGGGGTATCTGTGGCAGCCCTCAGAATGTACTCTGCACACCTCCAACTAAAGGGAGAGTAATTGTCCAAGGGTTCCAGCTGCTGCCTCTGAAATCCATCATCCCATTTGCACTGAAGCCATACTCCCAGGGACAGCACAGCAGGATACTAAGGCAAGCTTGTCTCTGGGAAACTTGGGACTCCTCTTACAGATGTCTTTTGCTGAAGGACTCCCCGACAGCCTCATCAAACTTTCCTTAGACTGCTCTTCAGTCTAGGATACTTCCATGCAACCTTCCTTCCCTCTTCCCTTCACTAGGGGTTGACATTGCATAGCCAACTGATGGCTCTCCCTGCCTCTCTTGGCCCCTCCTCATGTTCTTTCTCATGTGTCTCCATTATTGAAATCCCTGCACATTTCATTCCCTCATGGCATCTGCTTCTTGGAAGAACTGAACGAACACATTGTCTATAACATGTACCTTTTGGCCTGAGGTGAGAAGATGGGCTAGGTGTCCAGATAGAAGGGCACTATGTTTTAGGCTGGGCCCAGGAATGTCTTCTGGGACACCACAGAGCTGGGACCATTAGAGGAGCTACTCCTTTGAGGTTACCTTTGAAGCTCTGAGTTCTAGAACACATCCCATAGCCTTGATATAGGAATCAGGAATTCACAGTCAGGAAACCAGGCCTGCACCTGGGCCCACACAACACTCTGTCTCCAACTACTGTGTTGAGCATGTCTGGCTTGTGACTTTCATTCACTGTATCCACCACAACTATTTCTCAACAACCAAGAAGCTGAAGAATGGGTGTTGGAATGCTGTTGCAGGAAAGCCAAGAAATCTATGTCTCCTCCACCTTGCTTTCCAGCAGAAAAATAGCCAAAAGGTACAGGAAGGTGACCTTTACCTCACTTCTGTCTTCCAAGTCTTGTGCAAGAACACTTGACTGGAAAAACTAATTCACATGTAGAAGAATAGCTATGAAGAAGTCTGAGAAATGTAGTTGCTTGTTTTCCAGACTTTTCAGTGCAGGAAGACACCCCAGAAGCAGGCAGGAAGGGGAGGTACATGAGCCAATCCCAGTGCCTGCACAGCCAGCTTCCCTGAACTGATAGAGTCTCCTTGCCTGTGTAAAACTCTTTAGATTTTCCATTTCTCAACATCTCTCCCATCTTCTTCTCAGAAGAGGGACTTAGGTATCCAATATATCTGGTACTTCTGTTATAACCAATTGGGCAATCCTTTATATACAGATTTGATTTAATAGATATTACATAATTATTTAATAATTATCAGTTATGTATGTATGTGTGTGTGTGTGAGAGAGAGAGAGTTCATAAGACCCTGTATTTTTGTTTCATGGAGCAATGCTAATGTCCAACTATTCAAATAATTTAATATGCCCAAGATAATAGAGGTTTTGGATATAAACAGACCTGAATCTCAGCTCTGCCACTATGTGGACTAAGCCCTGTTGCTTGTCTTTTTTGAGTTCAGTTTTTTCATCTGTAAAATGGGACTATGATACCAACCTCACAGGTTGTTTTGTTGTTGCTATTTGCTGTCAAGTTGGTTTCAACTTGTGGCGACCTTTTGTATAACAGAACAAAATATTACCTTGTCTTACACCATCTTCATGATTGCTGGTATGTTTGAGTTCCTTGCTGCATCAATCCATCTCACTGAGGGTTTCCCTCATTTTTGTTGTAGCAAAGTAAAAATGAGATCAAGCCTATAAAGTGCCTAGACATGTATACAGGGGTTTGAATCAATCACAGTCCTGGTTAATACATTTTGCAGGAATAGCCAACTCCAATGTCAATGAATGAACCTGTCTTTTGGATAAATATCAGTTGCATCACTTTGTTAGAGAAGGAGAAGTGATGAGAAGTTCCCCTAGTGCTTCAGGGAAACCTCCAAAGCCCTCACCTGGTGTTCTATGCAGCACATGTCACCAGAGATTGCATCTTAAAAACAGAAGGGGTCACTATGGCAGCATAGTAAGAAGGAAGGGCAGCAAGAGGTTTTTATACAATTCATCAAAATCAGTGTTTTTTAAATGGCAGGCCAAGACCCATTAGTGAGGAACAAAATCAATTTAGTAGGTTGTGACCAGCATTTTTCCAAATGAAATAGAACAGAAGAGAAGAGAGACAAGACAAGAGGCAAAGAGAAGAGGGAATATGAAACTGCATCTTAATTAGAGTATTGTTTTGTGAAACTCTTGTTTGAGTTCATGGATGTGTGTCTATGTGTGTGTGTGTGTGTGTGTACTGTGTCACAATGTGAAATGCATTTCTTACCTGGGTCACAGTTTAAAATGTTTGAAAAATAGTAATCAAGATAACTAGCTCCCTATTTTGGAGTTGGGTGACATTGATAACCACCTTGTTACAAAGGTTGTGACAAAAAGAGATTTAATTGAGAATAACCTAATTATTCGGTGTTATGGATTGAATTGTGTCCCCCTCCCCCCCCAAATATATATGTCAAGTTGATTAGGCCATGATTCTCAGTATTAGGTAACTATCTTCTATTTTGTGATCTGATGTAATTATCCTACGTGTTGTACATCCTAACAGCTATGATAAAGATGAGGCAGGATTAGAAGCAGTAATGTTAATGAGGCAGGACAAGATTAGATTGTATTGTTGAGTTTATTTCTTTTGAGATATGTAAGAGATTAAACAAGGGAGCAGACAGAGACCTACTATCACCAAGAAAGAAGAGCTAGGAGCAGAGTTTGTCCTTTGGCCCTGGGGTCCCTGCACTGAGAACCTATTGACGTAGGGGAAAATTGATGCCAAGACACATGGAGATCAAGGAACACTGAGGTGGACCAACAGATATTGAAAGGAGACAAGGATGCCTCCTCTAGGGCTGACAGAGAGAGCAGGTCATCTCCTGGAGCCAGTGCTCTGAATTCAGACTTCTAGCCTCCTAAATACTGAGAGAATAAATTTCTGTCTGTTAAAACCAGCCACTGTGTTATTTCTGTTGCAGCAGCACTAAGAAAATAAGACACCTGGGAGGTGAGTTTATATGAGAAATCTCTCAGCAACACTGTTGTTCCACTGCCCACTTGTTAGGGGCTCACCATCCTGCTGTAGGCGTTGCCCTCCTTACAGCATGGAGGAGGACTTGGCAGAGTTGGTCAAGGTGCTGCCTTGGCGCATGGTGCCTTTTGCCTCTGCCCTGGCCCCACAGGTGACCAGTGTCTCTCCTTTAAACCTTGGCACCCCACCCCCTTCCCTGGCCCCTTTCTTTGCAGAGCTCTTTTCTCCTGTGCTTTTGGTTCCACTCTCCTCCATTTGGTTGCTTCCTTCTTGCAGCTCCTCTCTCCTGTCAGTCCCACCTGCTGTTTCCACTGCTAAATGGCGCTCTGCTCTCGGCTGGCAAATAATTCCTGTCGCTTCACAGTCTGCACACAGATGCTGCTGCCTGCTGCAGCACCTGAGCCTGGGCCTTCTCAGGCTTGCAGTTTGGCTCACAGCCTTTATCAATGAGACTCTTGGGGCATGATGGCAGCAGGGTCACTTGGTGCCAGAGGGGGCTCACTCAGCCAAGGCCTTTCACCTCTCTGAGCCTTGATTTTCTTAAGTGCACAATGGGCTTGATAATAAGTGCCCTTGGTCCTCATCGATATGTTGTGAATATCACATAGGTCCATAAAGTGACTGCTGAAACCTGTGAGGGCCTGCAAAGGAGCTGTACAAGTTTAAGATGCTGTGGTTGAAGTATTGGGCTGCTAACCAAAAGGTCGGCAATTCAAACTCACCAGCCACTCCGTGGGAGAAAAATCAGGCAGTCTGCTTCTGTGAAAATTTACAGCCTTGGAAACCCGTGGGGCAATTCTACTCTGTCCTATAGGGTCACTATGAGTAGGAGTTGACTCAGTGGCCGTGGGTTTGGTGTTGGTTTTATGCTTTTCATGACTCTCTTCTTCTTCTTTCCTTGCTTTTTCCTCCTTCCCTCCCTCCCTCTCTTCTCCTTCCTTCCTTCTTTCCTCTTCTCTTCCTCTTTCCTCCGTGCCCTCCCTCCCTTCTTCCCTTCTTCTCCTCTCCACCTTCTCCTTCCTTCCCTCCCTCATTTCTTCACTTCCCCTGCTGCTACTTAGAGCATCCTATCTAAATACTGTGCTTTCCTGTGTGAGGTGCTCCTGAACTGGAGAAAAAGGAAGGGCCAGCAGGGGACAGCTTTCACTCCTTGGAAACCTAACACTTTATTTCTGGTACTGTCTGGCTGGATTCCTTACTTTGAACCCTCCCTAAGTTATAGGAAGCCTCCCTCCTAGAATGGGCTCTAAGACCAAGAGGATAGCCTTTAACTTTTAAGGGTCCATTATATGTGGGTTCCACCACTCATCTGTCAGTTTGTCATACTATGATGACTTGCATGCTGTTGTGAGGCTGGAGGCTATGCCACCGATATTTCAAATAGCAGCAGAGTCACCCATGGTGGACAGGTTTCAGCAGAGATTCCACATTAAAACAGACTGGGAAAAAATACTAAGGCAGTCCTAACCCAGGCCATGGTATTTTCAATCATGTAATATGCATGTGAAAGCTGAACAGTGAATATGGAAGACCACAGAATAGTTGATGCTTTTGAATTGTGGTGTTGGTGAATAATACTGAAAGTACCATGGACTTCCAGAAGAACCATCAAATCTGTCCTGGAAGAAGTGCAGCCAGAATGCTCCTTAGAAGTGAGAATGGCCAGACTTCCTCTCATTTGCTTTGGTCATGTTTTCAGAAGGGACCAGTTGCTGGAGAAGGATATCATGCTTGGTAAAGTAGAGGGTCAATGAAAAAGGGAGACCTTCAATGAGATGTACTGACACAGCAACTGCAACAACAGGCTCAAGCACAGCAAAGATTGTGAGGATGGTGCAGGACCAGGCAGTGTTTTGTTCTGTTGTACATAGAATCACTATGACTTGGAAGTCGACTGTTAGGATAGCACCTAATAACAACAACAAATGTAGGTTACTCTTAACCCACATACGTTCAAATGGCTTGGATCTTGGATGAATAAGCAGGTTCACTTTGTCCCTTCTTCTGGTTTTAGGCAGTGGTGGTAAGCTGGCTTCAGTTGAGGTAGCCTAGTAGAGAGCCCCACAGGGAAGGAGGCACAGGGTAGCATGACCCTGGAAAGCACTGGCTTGTTTGTTTCTTTCCTCTCATTTACCCATGGGAAAGGAAAGAATGGTGAGGTGGGGGAAAGACTGAAAACACAGGTGGGGTGGGAACTAACGTGTTTGGATGCTATCTTATGTCCCCCTGGACTGGGTGTTGCAGGCAGATATAAGGGTCCAGAGGACCAGGAAGAATCACTTGGGGACCAGTTGGAAATCAGATGTTTAAGACACAGAAAGTACTGGCCAATAGAACTTTCTGTGGTGACAGAAGTGAACAATCCAAGTGACCATAGTCACTTGCCATATATGGCTAATGAATGACACTTGATATATGGCTAGTGTGACCCAGGAACTGAATCATTAGTTTTACTATATTTTAATCAATTTAAATGTAAATAAGGGCAAGTGGCAGTGTCATGTTGGACAGCACAGCCTGAGACTCTCCATCTAGTTCTTCCTCCCTGCTTCTCTCTGAGTCTGGCCCCGGAATGACTGTTTTCCATGGGGGATGCTGACTTTGAGAAAGGCGAGCAAGACAGTCCCATTGAGTCCCTGGAGCCCACCCACCACCTCCTACAGTGCTTCATCCCAGAGCCTCCCCACCTCCTTTAGAATCCAACATACCCAGATCTGAGATGCCACTGTAATGACAGCAAAGACTACAGCTGGAGAAGGGAAGAGACAGGAAGGTAAACAAACACACATTAAAGAAACCAACATGAAGATTAAGTGATTAAAGGAACATGGCTCCTGCTGAGACAGCCCTGTGTAATGGAGCAAGACAGGCGTCAGTCTTCAGGCCAGAAGACTTATGCACAGGCTTAGCTCCCAACTAGAGACCCACTATTTCTCTTCACTAGTCATGGGTCACCTACAGTCAGTGGCCCCTTCCCTCCCAAGAAACCATCTCCCAGGGTGAGCTGGGAAGAAGCTGACTCATTTTTCTGTGAACTTTTTCAAAACAGGCCAAGAGAACACAGGCAGGATGCAGCCAAGTTCATGTGCTCCCTCCTGGAAAGCCAGAATAAGAAACATCCAGGGGGAAAAAGGGAATACCAGGACAGGAACAGGGGGCCTTGGAATGGAGACCCACCTTTGCTGTGAAATCTCCACTCATGGGTAGATCACTCCATCTCCCTGGGACTCAGTTTCAGTTTTTGTGGAGTTGCTGATTCAATGAACGTATAGGGCAAAAGCCTGCTGCTAGTGCTTAGCACAATGGCTGGTACATAGTAGGTGCTCAGGTGTTGTGGTAGTTCAGTTTCTGTGTCAACTTGGCTGGGCCTGGTTGAGTGGCTAGGCAGCTGGATGTAGTATTCCCCATGATGAGACTGATAATCAACTCCATGGTGGAATCTACTGTGAGCAGCTGAGTAGCTGCCTTAGGGAATGTGGTTTGCTTCCTGTGTATAAGCAGCAGCTTTGAGAATGGTCTCTAGCTTATGGTATGCTTGGACCCTGCATGTAACTGTGTCATTGTTCAGCAGCCTGCCATCCTCTGCTGACCTTGGGACTTACAATAAACTTGAATTAATGACCTTCCGTGTGGTTGGGTAACATTGGGACTATGCCTTTTTACTTGTCAAACTTGGGCTTCTCAGCCTTAGCAGGCAGCAGCTGTCTGAGTGAAGAAAAGCCTCTAGCTCCAGTGGGCCAGGAGCAGGAGGCAGAGCTGGACCTCAAGGTTGAAGGGCTTTCACCCAGCCCCTAAAACCTGGCACTTTGAACTTGTACTTACAGCCTCCAAACTGAGAATAAGCTCATTTGTTAAGGCCATCCCATTTGTGGTATATTCCTGTCAGAGTGGCACTAGGTAACCAAATCAGCTGTGATCCTCAAGTTCATAACTTCACTGATTAACTCAAGACATCTAACCTGATTATCAGGAATGGTAAGCACCCCAGCTGAGCATAGTCCATGGCTCTTGTCTTAGTCATCTAGTGCAGCTACAACAGAAACACCACACGTGGATGACTTTAAGAAACAGAACTTTATTTCCTCATAGTCTAGAAGTCCAAATTCAGGGTGTTGGCTCTAGGGGAAAGCTTTCTCTCCCTGTCAGCTCTAGAGAAGATCCTTGTTCCTTGGCTCCTTGGTGATCTTCATATGGTATGGCATCTGTCTTCCCCAGTCCCTACTTGCTTCTCTATGCCTAATCTGCTTTTATATCTCAAAGGTGATTGGGTTAGAATATACCCTACACTGATGTATCGAGTTGATTCTGACTCATGGTCACCCCCATTGGGTTTCCAAGGCTGTAAATCTTTATAGAGGTAGATTGCCTCATCTTCCTCCCACAGAGCAGCTGGTGGGTTTGAACTATCATCTTCTAGCAGCCAGATGCCTTACCTACTATGCCACCACAGCTCCTTAACCACAGATATAGGGGTTAGGATTTACAACATGTATTTTGAGGGACACAATCCATAGCAGTGTTGTAGAGAATCCCATATAATAGAGGACTTGCCTCTTGTACTAAATGGCATAATAAATGAGCTGATGTGGGGGTTATGGACAGAGAGTACAAGGGCCGGAGAGGTGGGCAGACTGAAGGTGGCAGTCAAGGAAGGCTTCGTGGAAGAACAAGGCTTCTAAGGTTGGTCTTGATGGATCCCTGTTCAGGTAGACAGAAGAGAGTAAATGAGACATTTCAATAAAAGAAATTGAATATTGACTGTAGATTCCACTTCATGTAACAGAGAAAAACCTCTGGAGAGCTGAAAGTGAGGAGGAATCTTGTTTCCCTTGTTAGTCACTGGAGACCTTCTCTTTCACCTTCCTGCTGGCACAGGAGCCCCACCCCCATTCCCTTTATTCTGGCTTGTAGCCACAGCTTTACTCCCAACATGCTGTATAACTTCAGGTCTCAGTTCCTTCATCTGTAAAATGGGCTGGCTTCCCCACCCAGCTTTGATGTTATAAGATCCTGCAACTTCCCTGTCCAGGAAGACATCAAACATCTGGGGACTGTTCATCAAAGAAGATTCCCCATACTATCAAATCTCCCCTTCTCTGTCTCTCGTATCAAAATTCTCATTAGACTCCAGAGCAAAAAGTGAACATGGTAGCCTCCTCTTTCTTCTTCTCTTTTGCTGCTCACTCCCATCTCTTCCCAGCAGTCCCCAACTCAATTCTTTGATTGCTCAGCTCTGAAGGGGGGATTTGCATATTAATTTGAGAATCAGATCAGTTATTAGCCATAACCTGTCATGTATCATCCAATGCATCTGGCCCTGGATTAGATTCAATATTGCCACATAATAAAGACAAGGGGAAAAAAAAACCTAAATAATTTAAACTCATTATTCTGCTAATCCTCCTGCTTGGCTGGGCTCCCTGGAGGTGTGTTAGGTAATTGAAAACATGGAGATTCTCTGAGAAGACATTTGAGACGAACATTGCCAGCCCAGGAAAGCACTGGCTTGATGGGTTTTCCTTTCGTTTACCCATGAGGAAGGTAAGAGAGTGGTGAGGTGGGCAGAGCAAGAGACTGAAAACACAGGGATAGGGTGTGGTGATAGTATTTTAAGACGCAGGGCACAATGGGACCAGCATGAAATGGGCTCTTTCCTTGAAGCCCCTGCACAGTGGAGGGAGAGGGTCCGTCTTGCACCCAACTCAGGCAGATACATACTCATTCTGCCCTTCTCTGTGGTTTTTCAGCCTTACACCAAAGCCAGGGTTGAAATCATAGGATGCAAATGGACAGCCCATGCGTGGTGTATGTTTTGTTTGACCTGATCACAGTATCTTTTTTTAAAAGAACAATGTAGGGGTTCCGGCAAGATGGCGGACTAGGCAGAAGGATTGCACAGACCCTCTTCAACAAAGAAAAGGGAAACCAATTAACACAAACACAGAAAATAATCTTGGACCCCTGAGCCTTGAAGGAAAGGATGCAGAATTGGACTAAATCCCAACTAGCAGAAGAATTTGCGTGAAAATACCAAAAAAAGGAGACCTACTGAGCTGCGGTCTGACAGCGAACTGAGTGACCCTGACAGTACAGGCAGCTCGGAGATACCCGACTGGTGGTAGG
>NW_006921646.1:10444225-10518675 GCF_000298275.1 Orycteropus afer afer
AAAAAAAAAAAAAAAAGAAGAAGAAGAATGTATGAATTTGGAAATTTCACATAGAAATCAGCTTTCTGTCTTCTCTTGACAGAGCAAAGTTCTGGCAGCTCTGAGTCTCTAGTTTCCTGAGACCGCTGCTGGCTGGGGCTGAATCGAGCAGCCTACTTAGGCAGAGAGCCAGCCTGATATTTTCCTGGAGTCCACGGCTTGGCTTCAAGCTTTTATACTACTTGCCTCAAACCCCATGCATTTGAATTTGCAGTGCCCTGGTGTAGAGACAAAGGGCCTTCCATTTCTGCTCCCTGCAAGTGGATAATCAGAGAATCCCAGAGTGATCCTCACTGAAAAAGGGTATTTCTAAGGTTAGCCACACAGGACAGGGGAAGATATTTGGGAAACATCTGTTCAGCCAGGACTGTGCTAGGCATAGAGGCTAACAAAGAGGAGTCATGAATGGGAGATGGACTGTGTCTCTATTAAAAAAACCCAAAGAAGCTATAAGAAAGAATTTTCTAATAGAGAGGTCCAATGATAGATTACTGTATTTCAGGGAGTGATGAGTTCCACCCTCCACCCTAAACACACACACACACACACACACCACACATAGGCCGGTTCTTTAGAAACTGGGTGTTCATAACCACAACATGCACCTCCTTGTGGTGAATAATGGTAAGGGTGTATTCCTGACTTGTACTCCAGTGGACTGGCCTGAGGACTGATGGAGATTCAAAAAAAAAAAAAAAAAACCAAATCACTGTTCCATTGAGTCAGATCCAACACTCATAGCCACCTCTCCTTGGGTTTCTGAGGCAGTATCACTATGGAAGTAGATTGCCCAACCTTCCTTCCAAGGAGTGGCTGGTGGAACAAGGTGGGCAGAAAAGTGCTTATAGAAGTCCGGGGCTCCAGGCAGACCTACTAGCAATTTGCTTTATGCTGTTGTTGCTAGGTGCTGCCGAGTCAGCTCTGACTCATAGCAACCCCGTGCATAAGAGAACAAAACATTGCCCGAGTCCTGCGCTAGTCTCACAATCATCGCTGTTTGGCCTGTTATTGCAGCCACTATATCAATCCATCTAATTGAAAGTCTTTCTGTTTTTCTCTGAGCCTCTGTTTTCATTAAGTATAATGTCCTTCTCCAGGGATTGGTCGCTCTAGATATGTGTCCAAAGTAAGCGAGAGGAATTCTCACCATCTCGCTTCTAAGGAGCATTCTGACTGTACTTTCTCTATTTGCTTTCTGCCCTTGGGCAAATTGCTGGGCATTTCTGAATGTCAATCTTCCCATCCATAGAATGGAACCCATGGTGCTTCCTGCTTCCCCTCTCTCCAGAAGAGAGTAAGATGTGAGAGCAGATGCCTCAGCCGCAGGGAATGTAGAAGACTGGCCAGGTCCACATGCAAGGCGGCTGCGGAAGAGCCTGACTTGAACCCATCCAAGGACATCCTCTTTTCAGCTACCCCAGCCCCTCTTCTCTAGAATGTGGAATACCTGGAAGAGCTGCAAGGAGCCTAACCTTCCACAACAAACCAAATGCTTGGTTGTTAGCATTATGTATCACCATTGTAGGGATTAGCTGCTGCTTAATTAATTTCTTAATGAAGAAAACAGGTTATATTCTCTGCACAACTAGAGAAAGGGAGGCAAACATTGTCTCCTTTGTTTCCCCATATTCTCCCCCTGACTTGTGGACTTGCACTATTATTTATATGTTCTGTTTTAAGGCTGGGACCCTGAGCAAGTCAATTGCCCTCTGCGTGCCTCAGTTTCTCCATCTGTAAAATGAGCAGTTGGACTACTATTCATGAACATATTATTTTCTTTTTGTTTCTTCCCTGAATATTCCACCTCCCACCCACCTCCACCCCCCTGCAGCAAAAAATCTCAAGACAAAAAAGAGAATAGACAGTGAAAAAAAAAAAAAAATACTCTGGCTTTCCATCAATTAAGCCCTTTAATTATGTGGGATCATTTCATTAATCACTTCTGCCTGGTTGAGCCTCAGCTGTGTGAAAGGGGGTAGAAAGTCCCTTGATTGTTACCAAAGTGACTAATGGAAATGAAGCTAAGTAAACCCCTGGTTCGTACCTCACCATTGTGATGCTGACAGTCTTGTTAGCGTACTTGGAAAATGACCTGCAGTTGACAAAATCTCTCTCGGGTTGAGAATGAAGCTTGCATTTGGGTTCTGTCCCTGCACATCAGATCCCATGAATCATTGCTCATTCAGGCTCTCACAGAGTCTTGTACAGTTCTTATCACTGGTATTAGGCTTCGTTTGTTTATGAGTTTGTCTTCCCTTCCTGGGAGGTACCATCTCACTGTCTCACCAATGTCTGTCCCAGAGCAGGCCTTTGGAGAATGATTTGTGAATAAATGAATGGATAGTGAGTGGTATCATCAATCAGCTAGGATCCTCTGTTGAGTTTACTCAAAATTAATGTATTTAAAAGGACCCTTAGTGGCACCAACAAACCTACCTAGTGGTGCCATGGTAGAAAGGCCTGGCAATCTGCTTCCATTTTCCAACAGCCAAGAAAAGCCTTTGAAGCAGTTCTACTCTGTCACCCATGGAGTTGCCATGAGTCAGAATCAACTTAACAGCAACATTTTTTTTTTTTTTTTTCTTGAGAGGGGCAGTTCCTGCAGGGGCTGCTGCAACATCTAGTGGCACAATGGTTAAGCACTTGGCTGTTAACTAAAAGGTCAGCAGTTTGAATCTGCCAGTCACTGTGCAGAAGAAAGATCAAGCAGTCTGCTTCTGTGAAGATTTATAGCCTTGAAAATCCTAGAGGGGCAGTTCTTCTCTGTCCTATAGTGCCTAAGGCACTTGACTGCTAACCAGAAGGCTGGTGGTTCAAACCCCCAGCCACTCCTTGGAAGGAAGGTTGGTCAATCTACTTCCATAGTGATACCACCTCAGAAACCCAAGGACGGGTCGCTATGAGTCAGGGCCGACTCCACGGCACATAACAACAACAACATAGGGTCACTATGAGTCAGAATTGACTATATGGTAATGGTTTTGTTGTTGTTTGTTTGTTTCCTTTGCCTGACTCCTCATCCTAGGTCTGCTGTTCTGCATATAAGACCTTGATCATCAGGGCCAGGACTTGAGTGAGGTGAGTAGAGATTTACCTAAGACAGGAAATTTAAGGCATCACCAAAAAAACTTAGTAATCAGATAGTATTTTGATGCATACTTAAAAAAAAAAATTCAAAATGAATGCTATAAAATCCATGATGAATGAAGCATCAACATTTTAAACAAAAAAGACAGCATCCCATCCAGCACTTATACAACTTGACCTCGCCTGCCTCAAACTAAGGGGTCTTCTGGAAATAATGCCTCAGAAACAGCACAGTCTAGGAAACTTGTCATAACATTTCCATCTGTTAGCTATCATCTTGGGGCCTTGGTTTCCTGAAAGAGCTTGGCCTGGGGTACTGGGAAGGGGAATTGGACTGTGTGGCTTCAGTGCCCCCTGCCACCAGTCCAAAGAGAAGTTTGAAATCCCCAGACTAGGTGGTTTTGGAAGCCTAGAAGATGAAGATTTTTAAGAGAGCCATCCAGAGCCAGGCTGGCCTTTTGATAGCCCACAGAGTATGTGATGTGGAGATCACATACTCTATCAAGGGTCTGCTCCTGTCATGACTTTTCTGCTACCCTGTATTCTGTGGGGTGGTATTTTCTCCATTTGATAGAATCCTGGAATATCAGTGCTGCAAAGGACCTTATAGAGCTTCCTGGCCTCAGAGTGCTGGTAAACCAGTTGCTGTCGGGTTGATTCCACCTCATGGCAGTCCCATGTGTGTCAGAGTAGAATATGCTCCATAAAGTTTTCAGTTGTTGATTTTTTGGAAGTAGATCACCAGGCCTTTCTTTGAGGTGCCTCAACCCCCAACCTTTAGGTTAGCAGCCCAACATTAACCTTTTGCATTACTCAGGGGCTTTCATGTTATTATTGTTGTTATTTGCCATCAAGTCAAACCCGACTCATAGCGACCCCTCCTTGAGTTTCTGAGGCAGTATCACTATGGAAGTAGATTGCCCAACCTTCCTTCAGAAGACTGGTTAGTGGATTTGAACCGCTAGACTTCTGGTTAGTAGTCAAGTGCCTTAGGCACTACGCTATCAGAGCTCCTAGGGACTTTCATTGTTGTTGTTGTTGTTATTTGCTGTTGAGTCAGACCTGATTCATGGCGACCCCTCCTTGGGTTTTTGAGGCAGTATCACTATGGAAGTAGATTGCCCCATCTTCCTTCTGAGGAGTGGCTGGTGGGTTTGAACCACCAGCCTTCTGGTTAGCAGTCGGGTGCCTTAGCCACTATGCTACCAGAGCTCCCAGGGGCTTTCATAGTACTTGTAAAGTAGAGGTTTTCAACATAGGGCAGTTTTTCCCCTAGGCGACATTTGGCAATGTATGGAGACATTTTAAGGAACTCTGGTGGTGCAGCGCTTAAGGCATTTGATTGCTAACCAAAAGGTTGCGAGTTCAAACACACCAGCTGCTCCATAGAAGGAAGATAGGGCAATCTACTTCTGTAAAGATTTGTTACCTTTCAAAGCCAACAGGGTCACTGAGTTGGAATAAGCTCAATGGCAGTGGGTTTGGTTTGGTTTAGTTTGGAGACATTTCAGTTGTCACAGCTTGGGGGATGGGGATACTACTGGCATCTAGTGGGTGGAGGCTAGGGATGTTGCTGAACATCCAACAGCACCTGTATGTGCAGGACAGCTCCCCACAACAAAGAATTACCCAGCCACAAATAGGGAAGAGGGGTTCAAATCCACATGGTTGGTGAGCAGAGTCCCCTGAATCTTGAAAACTCTTGTGGTCATTGTCTCTGTCCCTAGATAAAACCAGACCTCAAACCAAAAAACCAAACTCACTCCTGTCCAGTGAATTTGACTCATAGGGACCTCTCCTTGCATTTCCAAGACAGTATCTCTATGAAAGCAGATTGCCCAACTTTCCTTCTGAGGAGTGGCTGGTAGGTTTGAACTGCCAGCCTTCTGGATAGCAGTCAAATTCCTTAGGCACTACACCACCAGAGCTCCCAAAACCAATCCTAACTCAGACAATTATGAGAGAGGATTTCAGAATTTATGTAGGTCCTTATTACATTCCTATCACTTGCTGCCCTGGTTTTCAGAAAGTCCTTCCTGAGGTCTAGTCTTAATCTCTCCCGCTGCTGTTCAAAAATGTTTTTTTTTTTTTAGCAAGGAAGGATAGCAGATATTTCTCTCCTGCTTCCCTCCCAACACCTTCTGAACCTTTGAATAACCAAAATCCAAACTCACTGCTATTGAGTCGATTCTGCCTCATAATGACCCCTCCTTGGGTTTCTGAGGCGGTACCTCTAGGGAAGTAGAGGATTGCCCAGTCTTCCTTCCAGGAGTGGCTGGTGGGTTTGAACTGCCAGCCTTCTGGTTAGCAGTCAAATGCCTTTAGCACTACACCACCATGAATAGCCCACCATAATATTGCTGGTTGATGTTCTCTGGTCAAAGGAGAAAAAAGCAGCTCTTGTGTCATGTGAAAACGTAAAAGCAGTTTTGTTTCTTTGAGCATTTTCTACATAATGAGACAAGAAAGCACACAGGCACACAGGCAGCCTATGTTGGGTTAATTATGATGAAGCCAGACTTCTCAAGCTGGGACTCAAAGATTGAAAGCTAAATTCCCTGTTAGCTAAAAGTGACACATTCTCAGCTCAGAGACCCATTTCATTTGAGAAAGAGCCCAGCAAGAATCTGTTTCCATAGAGTAGAAGAAGAGGATTTGTCCCACAGGGGTCGTTCATTCTCTTCACAGATATTTGTTGAGCACTTCCTCTGTGCCAAAATCTCTGTTGGGGCTGTGGTTAAAACTTTGGCTGCTAACCAAAAACGTTGGTGGTTCGGATCCCACCAGCCACTTCATGGTAGAAAAATGAGGCAGACTGTTTCTGTGAAGATTTACAGCCTTGGGAACCCTGTGGGCAATTCTATTCTGTCCTATAGGGTGGCTATGGGTTGAATGATTCAATGACAGTGGGTTTGTTTTGGTCCTATGTGCCTGTGGCTCCCAAACTGGAGCATGCATCAGAACCCCTTGGAAGCCTTGTTAAAATAGATTGCTGGACCCCCCTCCCCAGAGTGTCCGATTCAGTAACTCTGGGTGGGGCCAAGAATCTGCGTGTCTAACAAGTTTCCAGGTGATGCTGTGGCTCTGGGGACCATACTTTTGACAACGCCTGTGCTCAACTGTTCTAGAAGCTAGGGATACTAAAGGGAATACTGTAAGTAATAAACATAACTTGTAAGAAAATTATGTGCTAAGTTAGAGGTTATTAAACCAAAAAACAAAACAAAACAAACCCAGTATCATTGCATCAATTCTGAATCATGGTGACCCCATGTGTTACAGCATAGAACTGAACTCCATGTTGGGTTTTTCTGGCTATAATTCTTAAGCAGATCACCAGGCCTTTCTTCCATGGTGCCACCAGGTGGGTTTGAACTGCCAACCTTTCGATTGCTATTCATTCGCAAATCATTTGTACCAACCAGGGACCTCTAAAGATGATTATGGCTATGAAAATAAATAAATAAATAAATAAATAAAAGTAATATCAGAATACATGAGACTTAGGGGTGTAAAGGGAGGGGAGAGGTTGAAATTTAAGTAAAAGAGTCAAATCTTATTAAAATAGGGTGATTGACTATCCCAGTTTGTCTGAGTCTGTCCCAGCCCTGTTCAGTGCTGTTTCAGCACTGAAAGTCTACAACCTGGAAAACGAATTGGAAAGAATTATAGAGTTATGCACATAGACATTCAGGGGAGGAGCCTTCTAGGTAGAGATAACAGCCAGTGCAAAATCTTAAGCTTGAGGGGAGTAAGTAAGGGAGTGGGGTGGGACATGAGATCAGAGTATTGGGGAGGGGCCATGTAGGGCCTTGTAGGTTAGATTAAGAATTTTTGGTTTCAACTGTGAGTAGGAGCTCATGAAGATCTGTATGTGGAGCTACATGATGAGGGCAGGGAGGAGCATATCTCAAACTGAGGAAACCACTGGAGGGTTTTGAGCAGTAGGTTCATGATCTCTGTCACATTTTAAATGATCACTCTAGCTACTGTACCGAAACTAGACAGTAGGAGGAGTGTCTTAGATTGGGTTTTCCCCAAAACCAGAATCCAAGATGAAGGCTCACATGCAGGTGGTTTATTTGGGGTGTGATCCCAAGGAGCAAGGGTAAGAGGCTGGGGAGCAAAACTGGAAGGAGTAAGAGCCAGGAGGAGAATGCATTAAGGAGCTGGCCACCAGTGTGGGCAATGGGGGTTTGATCTTGACAAGATTCTTTAAAAGCCTTAGGAAATACATCTCAGAATTCTCCATATGGAGAATGAATTGGGGAGCACCATTCCATGTCTTTCTTCCCCCAATGGTCAAGCATGGCCCCATGCACCTCTGGTTGTATGCATGCCAAATGGGCTTCTGCCAGCATCTGTGCCTCAGTGTCCAAGAAGTTCAGTACAGGAAGCAAGAGATATACGGCATGGATTTATATAAGATTCTGTTAAATTATAACCTGCATGGAGTGGATTGAAGCCTCCACAGGACTGGTTGCCATAGCAGTGGATGGAGTGAAAAGTAGAGTCAAGAAGGTGTAAATGGTATATAAGAGGTATCTGATACAATTAACCCCTTGAACCACTAAATCTTCTTGAGCCTTCTACTAAATCCAACCCATCAGAGTGGCCACAAATAAACTCTGGTAAAACTTCATTCAGGAAGTTATGGAACTAACTACAGACCTTGTGGTGGCTACTGTCCCTAAGACCATAGTTGTTATTCATCATCTCCCTCCTCCAACACATGTCCTACACTTTTCTCTCTCTTGGCCAGTGCTCTGGCTGGCCTACCTTTCTTTCTTGGTAAGGTAGGGCTGAGCCTCATCCCAAAGGATCTGGCCTTGAATTGCCTTGCCCTTCATAGGCTGTGATTGAAGTAATTGTCTTACCATTACCACCAAGAGACAGCTCGTGAATTCCTGACTTCTAGACATGCTTCTCACTTCCCCCAGTGCATTGCAGCAAACCCAGCTCCTCATGGTGGTCAGGGCCTAAGGGATGACAAAACACATTAGGGACAGAAGAATGAGATTAGAGAGAAGAAGTCAGAAGGGACTTACAGAGGACAGATTGGAATTTCTACCATCTCCTCAGCTGTTGAAAGCACGGGTTGGAGCAAGCAAGATAAATATCCAGTGTTCTGGATAATAGTAACTCTTTTGTTTGCCTGCTGGTCCACTGGCAGAAGAATCCCAAAATGACCATGCCGTGGTTATAGCTTAAAGTTTATTGTCCCCTGATGGAAGAGTATTCCCTTCCTGGGCATCTAGCCAAACGCAAGTTCACAGGGACAGAAATCACACTTTATTTAAGTGGTTCACTGGGACTGAAGGAGCAACCATTTATGAGCCATTGGTGTAATCCATATTGTAGGGTGGCAGCCCAAATCTGGAGGGTACTGTCAACTTAACCTGCTTTTCCCTTTCGCCTTCACACATATTCACAAGTGTGTGCTCAGGTGCACACACATGTGCATACATACACACACATTATTGTTGTTAGATGCCATCAAGTTGGTTCCAACTCATAGTGACCCTATGTACAATAGAGAAAACACTGCCCAGTCCTACACTATCCTCACATTCATTGCTATGTTTGAGCCCATTGTTGCAGCCACTGTGTCAATCCATCTCATTGAGGGTCTTCCTCTTTTCTTGCTGACCCTCTACTTTACCAAGCATGATGTCCTTCTCCAGGGACTGGTCCCTCCTGATACCATGTCCAAAGTACATAAGATGAAATCTCACCATTCTCACTTGTAAGGAGCATTCTGGCTGTACTTTTTCCAAGACAGATTTGTTCATTCTTCTGGCAGTTCATGGTATATTCAATATTCTTTGCTAACACCATAACTCAAAGGCATCAATTCTTCACTCTTCCTTATTTATTGTCAGCTTTCACATGCATATAAGGTGATTGAAAATACCATGGCGTAGGTCAGGTGCATCTTACTCTTCAAAGTGACATCTTTACTTTTGTACACTTTAAAGAGGCCTTTACAGTAGATTTGCCCAGTGCAATACATCTTACATACACTCACACAAAGACCCTGGATCAGAAGGCCTCTACCTACTCTGACATTACGTTTCATGTAAATGTATCCATCTACTCTGCCTGCCCAAAGGAGCTCTGGTGGCTTAGTGCCTAAGGCACTTGACTGCTAACCAGAAGGCTGGCAGTTCAAACCCACCAGCCACTCCTCAGAAGGAAGGTTGGACAATATAATTCCGCAGTGATACCATCTCGGAAACCCAAGGAAGTGTCGCTATGAATAGGTTCTGACTCAAAGGCAGTGCCTTTTTTTTTTTCTTTACTTTGCCCACATCTCATTCCTTCCGATCCCTAGCACTCTCTCAGGCCTTCTGTCCTCCAACCTGGGCCCACAGCTTTTCTTGGTGGAAGAGCCACTACTGTCCCTGCTACCCTCCGTAAGGATTATATTCCACCCCAACCCAGGACTAGACCTCAGTGCTCAATTTGTAATCCAAGGCTCTTCCTAATTCATCACTTGGTCCTCACTGTTTCTACTGCCTCAGACACCTTCATACCTGTGAGCATGCACACATGCACACACACACACACACATATAATAGCATTCTAGAACAAACTTAAATGGACACAGAAATGAGACCTCAACTGAAGCACATTCATTTAAACCATTGTTATGTGAGCTAGGGTGAGGGATGACAAAACACATTAGGGACAGAAGAATGAGATTAGAGAAAAGAGATCAGAAGGGACTCACAGAGGACAGATTGGAATCTCTACCATCTCCCCAGCTGTTGAAAGCACTGGTTGGAGCAAGCAAGATAGATATCCAGTGTTCTGCAGTATCAAAATACTAAAATGCTTCTGCCTTGAACCCTCCGATTGTCCCATACTACCTTTCCCCTTGGGACCTTCTAAGATCCAGAAACTAACCAGTTAATGCTGGCCCAGCAGGAGCCTGCAGACCCCCACTCCCGCACTGATCTGTATTCATGCCTTCCAATTTGCTCCTCCCTCTGGTGGTGTAGTGCCTAAGCCACCTGACTGTTAACCAGAAGGTTGGCAGTTCAAACCCACCAGCCACTCCTCGGAAGGAAGACTGGATGATCTACTTTCACAGTAATATCACCTCAGAAACCCAAGGAGGGGTCGCTTTGAGTTGGAAACAACTTGATGGTACATAACAACCACAACACAACAAAAAAAAACTCACTGCTGTGGAGTCAGTTGCAATTCATAGTGACCCCATCCTTGGGGTTCCGAGGGGTTATCTCTATGGAAGTAGATTGCCCAGTCTTCCTTCTGAGGAGTGGCTGGTGGGTTTGAACCACCATCCTTCTGGTTAGCAGTCAAATGTCTTAGGCACTGAGCCACCAGAGCTTCAATTTGCTAAACTCCCAAAAAAACAAACCCATTGCCATTAGGTTGATTCTGACTCATAATGTCCCTATCGGACAGAGTAAAAGTGCCTCATAGGGTTTCCAAGGCTGCAAATCTTTATGGAAGCAGCCTACTTCATCTTTCTCCCAAGGAGCAGCTGATGGGTTCAAGCCACTGACCTTTTAGTTAGCAGCCAAGCACTTTATCCACTGTGCCATCAGGGCTCCTCCTCCAGTTTGCTAAGTATTTTCAGTTTCTGCCCAGAGCATAAGAGGTCTCTGCAGGTGGATGTGTCAGAACAAACCCACAAAGGCTCTGCAAGAACATTTTCAAGAAGGATTGGTCAGCATCAGGGTTCTCGCCCAACACTCAGAAAATGAAAAAGAAGTGACAGAAAAGTGGAAAACGCAGTCAATTTGGTTATTTGGCAGCATGTAGATTTAGAAGCAATCCATTTGTCAGCTTGAATTCAGTATTGTTATTTTTGGTGTTTTTTGTTTTGTTTTGCTTTTCCTACGTTCAGCCAAAATTCAAGTTAGCAAGCTCAGATAGACAGCGTCTCAAAATCTCTCTGCGTAAAGAAGGGCTCTAATTGCTCCATTCCCTCACTTGGATATTTTGGCAAATTCTAAGACACATAAATAAGCCTGCTATTCAGGCACAGAAGAAAGTTGGATTTATTAATTTAAATGAGCTGATTTGGAGGTCTCTGGGGAAAGCCGCCTGCATTCTTCACTCGATAGTCCCACGGTGTAATTTACTGTGGGTTTTGCCTTTCTGTTTTGGACCTTGTAGATGAGAGGGCATAAATTTCCACCAGTTATTATTATTATAATTCATTATTCATTGAATGTTGACTCAGTGTAACACAAGAAGTGGCTGAAAGGCATGGTCCTCCCAAGGGGCTGGAAAGTCATGTCCCTGACATTTCCAGGGGGAGATAGAAAGACGGCAGCTGTGATCCAAAGAGGGTGGTGACTCCCCGGGACTCTGCTTGGAGCCTTTTTTATTTGACCAAGGGTCCCCAAAAGAAAAGGGTTTCTAAGCAGGGACAGTCTGAAGACAAGTGTTATGGACTGAATTGTTTTTTTCCCAAAATGTGTGTTGAACTCCTAACACCAGACTTGTGGATACAATCCCATTTGGGGATAGGATTTTTGTTGTGTTAATGAGGCCATGTCAGTGTAAGGGTGTGTCTTAAACCTAATGACTTTTGAGATATAGAAAGTAGATTAGGCAGATAGATGCCACATGGAATTCTTCAAGGGACAGAATGGAGGGGCTCGAATGAACTGAGGAATGCAGGGGCTAGAGAAACTGAGACAAGAACTTTCCCCCAAAGCAGAGAAAGACTTCCCCTACAGCCAGTGCCTGGGATTTGGGCTTCTAGCCTCTTAAACTGTGAGAAAATGAATTTCTGTTGTTTAGAAACAGCCACTTGTGGTATTTCTGTTACAGCAGCACTGAGGAACTAAGACAGCAGGCTAGTGGTAAATTGGCTATGAATTGGGCTGTTCCTTGGCCTTAGTTCAGACAAAGACTCCAATAGGGTAGGAGAAGGGCCTTGGGACAAGACAAGAAAGCTCAAGGCTCTGGGGTTGGGGTGGGAGGAAACGTGTTCAATTTGGAGCAATCTACTCACCTCCAGACGCTGGGGTAAGAACTAAGTTTTGTGCAATTGGACAAAAACCGTTCCCTGTATACCAACACTGCTTTAATTTTCTTCCCCTCCTCCCTCTTCCACCCAGGTTCTTCTCCCATGGGGATTAGCAGTATATATCTTCATTCCTCAATCACACTAAAACAATTATGCAGCTTGGAGGCACAGGCCTAGCAACGGAAAGCAATTAAATGCCATTTGACACTGCCTATAAGTGCAATAGGAATTACAGGGGAGACAAAATGATTTCAGATTGTCAAGACAGGGTGACTGGTGACAATATAGTGATATGTCTCCTCTCTCCCCTTTCCCTCCCTCCATCTCTCCAGCATTTCTTGAACATGTGTTCAACAGCCATGCCAGATTCTGCACTTTGTCAAGGTGTTCACTATAGGGGAAGAGGGGAAGGCACAAATCAATTCCTTCTACCAGGAAAGGGTCTGGTGGTGCAGGGACGTTATTTAACCTCACCAAGCTTCAGCTGGGAGCTCTGGCACCACAGTGTCTAAGGCACTTGACTGCTAACCAGAAGGCTGGCAGTTCAAACCCACCAGCCACTCCTCAGAAGGAAGATGGGGCAATCTACTTCCATAGTGATACTGCCTCGGAAACCCAAGGAGGGGTCGCTATGAGTCGGGTCCGACTCGACGGCACATAACAACAACAACAACAAGCTTCAGTTGCCCCATCTTTAAAAATGGGGTACACACCACCTCCCAGGATGGCTACCAGGAGGATGCAGAGTAGAGAGTCAAGAAAGATTAGCTATTTATTTCTGCAATTAACAATAAATGGTACTTAGTTAAGAAGTTTAGAAACGGTTCCCAGTAATTTCTCAGTATGCTGAGAACTATGCTTTTACCAAGTAACTGGCTTTCATTTTAAATTGTCAAGATATTCATGTACACACACACATCATAAACATGCAGCTTGATGAATTCTTACAGAGTGAAAATACTCATGTCACCCACACCCAGATCACAAGACAGAATATTACCAGCACTGCCCAGAGCCCCCCTTGCTCTCCTCCCAGTCTATCCCACTTCTGAAGATAACAATTATCTTGACTTTTAATAGCATGAATTACTTTTGCTTGTTTTTGTACTTGATATAAATGGAATCTCACAGTGTATTAGTTTCCTAGGGCTGCTGCAATTAATTACCACAAACTAAATGACTTAAAATAGCAGAAATATATTCTCTCACACTTCTGGAGGCCAGAAGTCTGAAATTAAGCTTCCCTCTGGAGGGTCTAGGGAAGAACCCTCCTCTGCCTCTTCCAGCTTCGAGTGGCTGTCAGTATTGCTTGGCTTCCTTGCCTTGTGGCCACATTACTCCAATCTCTTCTCTGTCTCCACATCACCATCTCCTCTTCCATCTGGCGAATCTCTTCTGTATGTCTCTTGTAAGAACATGTATTACTGGATTTAGGGACCACCTCAATAAGAAGGATGGTTTCCTCATCTCAAACTCTTTACCTTAATGACATTTCTAATGACCAAATAAGGTAACATTCACAGGTTCCAAGGATTTGACAGGGACCTATCTTTTGAGAACCATCATTCAACCAACTGCACACAAGGTGAACTCTTTGTGTCTGACTCCTTTCATTCGACCTTATGTTGGTGAGGTTCATCCATTTTGCAACTGATTTGTGGTTATGCATTTTGCAACAGACTCGCTATCTAGTGCTGCTGTAACAGAAATACCCAGTGGATGGTATTAACAAATAGAAATTTATTCTTTCACAGTTTTGGAGGCTAGAAGTCCACATTCCCAGCCCTAGCTCTAAGGGAAGGTTTCCCTCTCTGTCGGCACTGGAGGAAGGTCCTTGCCTCTTTAGCTTCTGCTTCCTGGTTCCCTGGAGATCTCCATGTGTCTTGGCCTCTATCTTATCCCATCTCTGCTACTCTTGATTGCTTGTTTAATCTCCTTTCTATCTCAAAAGAGATTGACTCAAGACACACCCAAAACTAACCCTACCCTTATTAACATAACAAAGTCAGCCCATTGCCAACTGGGATTTTAATCATAGGTATCAAACCAAACCATACTCACTGCTATCAAGTCAATTCTGACTCATAGCAACCCCTGTTGGGTTTTCAAGGCTGTAAATCTTTATAGAAGTAGATTGTCTCATCTTCCTCTCATGGAGCAGCAGGTAAGCTTGAACCACTGACCTTCTGGTTATCAGTCAAATGCCTTAGACACTATGCCACCAGAGCTCCTTATTAACAATAGGTATAGAAGTTAGGATTTATAAGACATTTTTGTGGGACACAATTCAATCCATTACACTTGCATTTGTCAGTGAATTTTGAAACTGATCACATTTTTATGCTGCTCAGAGCCAAAAGTATTTTCTTAGGGTGGCTATAATTAATTACAGAAAGTCACAGGACTGCATGAGAGGTGTTCTGTACCCTTTCCTTGCCCTTTCCCCTCACCCTGGTGGCATAATGACTAAAGCATTTGACTGCTAACCAGAGGGCTGGTAGTTCAAACCCACCAGCCACTCCTCGGAAAGAAGGTTTGACAATCTACTTTAGTAGTAATGCGGCCTTTGAAACCCAAGGAGGGGTTACTATGGGTCGGATCCAACTCAATGGCAGTGAGTGATTGAGTGAGTATGAAATCTTCCCATGTACTGTTTATTTGAGTGACATGTAAGAATGTTTATAATTTGCCTCAAAACCTATTTGGAATGGTATAAAGCCACTGCCATTGAGTCAGTTCCAACTCATAGTGAACCCCATTGGGTTTCTAAGCCTGTAAGTCTTGAAAAAAGTAGATTACCTCATCTTCTTCCTGAGGAGCAACTGGTGGGTTTGAATCATTAAACTTCTGGTTAGAAGGCAAATGCCTAGCCCACTATGCCACCAGAGTTCCTTCTTTGGAAAAAAAATTATAATAAATAAATGAATGTTCCTCTTCCTCACCTAGTCCAGGACTCTCACTACACAGCTCTGGTACAGAGATGACAAAGATGAAGATGATGAAGATGGTGATGCTATTGCAGATGATCATGAAGTTGATGATGATGATGAAGATAATGATGCAGCCTTTAATGAAATGATGATGGTGAAAATGAAGATGACAATGATAGCTAATCTATATATTGAACACTTGCTTACTACATACCAGGTCTTACATGTTATCATCATCAAACCCTTTGACATAGGTGTTTCTATCCCAACTTTCAATGAAAGAGACTAAGTATATTGCCCAAAGCCATGCAGCTGGAAAGTGGTAGATCCTGGATTAGAACTCAGGAGGTCTGGTCTGGAATCCAGCTATCAGCCAGCACCCCAATTCTGTCACTGCATTTATTGGAGGACAACCTCAGAGACACCATGCCCCTGGCTTGCTCTCCTCATCCATTTAATCTGTTATCAAAGCCCCAATGACAAGCTGATGTGCAGCTGAGGAATCTCATGTGTGTGTCTGTGTGAGAGAGAGAGAGAGAGAGTGCACGTGCATACACGCACATGCCTGGAAAGTGAGTGAAGCCCGATTTTAATGCAAATATACACAGGGCTGTAGGCTCCAGTAGAGCAGTCTTCTCCACAGCCTTTCCTGAGGCCGAGCACCAGGCTTAATTATCAGTGTCTTTCAATAGAGCCACAGGCAGCCTTCAGTGACATCAACAGCAATCATGAGAGAGAGAATTCACTGCAAATCAGACTGACCTGCTTAAAGAGGAAGGCTGCATGGGGAGGACAACCAGAGCTGACATCTGAGAGAGACATCTACCCAGTGCCAGTCAGACCTGCTCATCATGCTGCTTACAGCCAAAAATAATGGCTCACCTCCAGAAAGTCTAGAATACTATTTCTAAACTTCATGACGATCCCTTGAGGCAGGAGTCATTATCTCCATTTTCCAGATGAGGAAATTGAGGCTCCAGCAAGATGTGGCCAATTAATGGAAGTGTGAGCAGTCTGTAAAGATCTGCTAGTACAAAGGAAGCCTTACTCTTTGTTAAAGAGAGAAATAAAGTTGCTTTTCCCCACAAAATCAAAGTCTAGGATCATAGATAAGAACTAAAGGCCAAGGTCCCTGGAGCAGGGACAAGAGGGTATATGTGGTTCAGCCCGAACTGTGGATAGAGGTGTGGAGGAAACTATCTGTCTTCCTTCTGAGACGGAACAACAACAAACTTACTGCCATCAGGTCATTCTGATTCATAGCAACCCTATAGGACAGAGTAGAACTGCTCCACAGGGTTTGGTAGCATAGTGCCTAAGGCACTTGACTGCTAACCAGAAGGCTGGCGGTTCAAACCCACCAGCCACTCCTCAGAAGGAAGGTTGGGCAATCCTACTATCCGTAGTGATACTGCCTCGGAAACCCAAGGAGGGGTCGCTATGAGTCGGGGCCGACTCGACAGCAAATAACAACAACAACAACAAATCTTTATGAAAGCAGATTGCCTGACCTTTCTCCTGCAGAGTCGTTGGTGGGTTCGAACCACCAAACTTTTAGTTAGCAGCCCAGTGCTTTAACCACTATACTACCAGAATTTCATGTGAGACAGAACAAGCCACTTGTTTCCCTGGAGGTGCCACTGCACATAGGAATTACACGGAACACATGCAATGACCTCAGGCTCCCTAGACAAGCTACTCCCGTTCTAATTTCTTCCTTGGGCTTTAATCCCTCTTACTGCTTAATTTCTCAGTAAATTCTGTTGACAACTAGCCTGTGCTTTTTCCAGGAGCAATAAACACCTTGTAATTTATAAATCATTCCATCAATAATTGCCTGCGGAAGAAACCAACTAACCAAGGGCTGGGTGGAAAGGATGGAGAGGGGAAAAAGGTCTCAACAAATATAACTGTGATGCTTAAAGAAACAGAAGCTGGCTAAACCCTTTCTCTAAAGGGGCTGCCTGTCCTTGGCAAAAGATTCCTGCCATGACACTCAGAACGTGGGATTATTGGCTGTCACGACTGAGCACACTCATTGCCAGCAATTTCTCAATTGTTACCTCTAATCCACACGATAAATCTTCCATTGACATTATTATCTCTTCTCTTGCATGTGTGGAAATTAAGGCTCAGATGAGTTAAGGAGTCCGTTCAAGGTCATTCAACTTGCAAGTAGCAGAGCCAGGATTTGAGCCTTGTCTGATCGACTTGAAGCCCGTGCTGTCTCCCAGTGCTATCAGGATATTGTTATTGACAATGGCTTTCAAGTGTTCTTGATGGCAATTTATGGTAAGAAATAAATTCTACTTCTCTATGGTGCCAGAATTGTCCCTTTGTCCATCTGAATCTCCTGTCCTCTGTGCCACAAGGCTGAGCTCCAAGGCCCTGCACCCATGGCTTTCTTGCTGTCTGGTTGCTGAGGAGGTTCCACCAATGGGGTAAACTCCAGTAGGACATGGAACAGAGGGAGGAGAGTGAGGTCAATGGTTTTTGTCCCAGCTGCCTTCCTACTTGGTCACTCATTGTAGGTTGATTGTTCTTTAAGCAAAGGCCATCACTCGCTCGAGGTAACCTTTCTATACCATTCTTCTGCTGGGGTCCAGAAAGTACTCCTTCCCTGTGTTTCTTCTGCCCTGTGGGTGGTAATAGCTGTGCTATTGCAAGTCTTTCCATCCTGCACTAATGATTTCCATTTTCACCACATCACCAGTCTTAGTTCTCTTGTTGTTGTTGTTGTTATGTGCCGTCGAGTCAAACCCGCTCATAGTGACCCCTCCTTGGGTTTCCGAGGCAGTATCACTATGGAAGTAGGATTGCCCAATCTTCCTTCCGAGGAGTGGCTGGTGGGTTTGAACTGCCAGCCGTCTGGTTAGCAGGCAAGTGTCTTAGCCACTATGCTACCAGAGTTCCCCTTAGTTCTCTAGTGTTGCTATAATAGAAATGCCACAAGTGGATGGCTTTAACAAAGAGGAATTTATTCTCTTACAGTTTAGGAGGTTACAAGTCTGAATTCAGAGCAGAGATTTGGCTCTAGGGGCTGAGTGAAGGCCTCTCAGCCTTGGGCTTCAGCTCTGCCTCTTTTTCCAGCCCACTGGAGCTAGAGGCTTCTTCTGACTCATGCAGCTACCAGCTACTGAGGCTGATGAACCCAAGATCGGCAGGTAAAATGGCACAATCCCAAGATTGCCAGGCAACCCAGCAGGCCACTTGTTCAAGTCTAGCAACAATCACAAGATTGGCAGACAACATGGTAGGCCATTGGTACAAGTCAAGGAACTGGAGTTGAAGACTCAGCCAAACACAGAATTCAAATATTCCAAAAAGCTAGAAATCTTTCCAAAAGCTTCTCCATATATACTTGAAGCAGGCCTGATGGTAACTCCCTGTGATAGTTGGAGTTGTGTGTCAACTTGGCTGGACCACAATTCTGAGTGGTTTAAGCAATTGTGATGTGGGTTACTCCCATGATGAGATCGGGTGTATATGTTTTGAGCTGCCAATCTTTTGAAAGGGAATTTCCCTAGGGGTGACCTGCTTCCAATATATTTATGGACATCTTGGGAAAAGAGACAGTTTTCTATGGATCAGGATCCTGTTGTGCTGCCTACAACTGTCTGTGAGTGAACAATCCACCATTCAGCCTGGAGATCTTGGATTCGTCATCCGTTGGAGTCAACAGTATACTGCCTGCCGACCTTGAGCTCATCAGCCCCTGCAGCTGCGTGAGTCAGGAAAAGCCTCCAGCTTGACGTTTGATCCAAGAACTTGATACTTGCCAGCTTCTATAAGCGTGTGAGCCATTTTTCTAAGATAAATCTCTCTCTCTCTTCTCTCTCTCTCTCTCTCTCTCTCTAAGCTTTATTGGTTTTGCTTCTCCAGAGAACCCAGCCTAACACACTCCTCTTCAACTACTTAGCTGCTCATGGCAGATTCTAACATGGGGGTTGTGTTAGACTGGGTTCTCTAGAGAAACAAAACCAGTAAAGGTTATATATAGAGAGAAAGAGAAATTTATCTTAGGAAAATGGCTCACACACTTATAGAAGTGTGTGGCAACCCCACACACAATGGAATGAAATGCTGTTCAGTCCTACACCATTGCCACAATCAGTTGTGGATTGGACCATTGTAATCCATAGGGTTTTCATTGGCTAATTTTCTGAAATGGATCACCAGGCCTGTCTTCCTAGTCCATCTTAGACTGAAAGTTCTTCTGAAACCTGTCCAGCATCATACTGGTCACCAAATGATGAATGTTTATTTCATGACCCTCATTTTAGACCAAACCCATGGAAAGACCCACAGTGATCATCTTGGCCAACCCTATCTTTTTGGGAAAAGAAAATGAAGTTAACATGAGAAGTCAGTGCTCAAGAACAACCTGCTCCTGGTGGAGTCTGGATTAGAACCCAGCTCAAGTGACTATGGAGACTTCTCATAGCACTGAGGCCCACAGTCACTCTCTGATTTCTTTGGGGGTGCTTGACTCTCCCAAAACTTTCTGTTAGGAAGGACTGACTAAAAAAGAATTGTCTCTATACTAATCAGGTCTCCTCCTCTCCTCCTGGTCTTTTCCAAATGCTGCCACTTTTCTGCTCACCAGTGGTGCTGCCAGAGACTATAGAACCCTCACTTGTCAAGGCTGGAAGGGACCTCAGCTATCACTCAGTCCAACCCTCTCATTTTACAGGTGAGGAAATATGTCACCAGAAATGCAATGTGCCACTAAATCAAGCCGGCTGATTCACAGCACTCTGGCTGGAGGCTGAATATTACTGGGAGAAACCTATGAGCTTTCCTATATATAGCAAAAGGCAAAGCCATGGACACAGGTTTGAAGCATTCACTGTCAAGTGCACCCCAAAAGTCAGGAGGTGTTCATCATGACCCTCCAAGTGACCCCTCACTCTACAAAGGAAATGAAACTGTGAAGAATTCATAGTTGGAGAGAAGGGAAGCCTTGAGATTTCACCCTGATCATAAGGGGCTGGGTTCCTACCTGAGAATCAGCCTTGTTGATTGGGATTAGGAAGGTAGGGTATGGGACCACATGAAGAGAAAAGGCAAGAGTGGGGTGACTACTTCTTGTCTCTGATGTGACTAAAGCTCCTCTCCCATTGCTTGTAGCCATGGACTCTGTGGTGGTGAGCATGTCCTGTGAGGGTTATAAGGCAGAAATTGGGGAGTAAGAAGACATTTTCTCCCTGTAATGTTCAGCTTCAGGCAGTAGAAATTATAATTTCCATTTACCTTTATTTTTATCTTTAATCACTGTATTCCTTTTATTACTTAATATCCTGGCTCTCAGACTACATGCATATAAGGTATACACTCAAATCAAACTCACTGCCATCAAGTTGATTCCTACTCCTAGCGACTCCCAGTAGGTTTCTAAGGCTGTAAATCTTTATAGAAGCAGACTGCCTCATCTTTCTTCTGAGGAGCAGCTGGTGGGTTTGAACTACTGACCTTTTAGTTAGCAACCAAATGCCTTAAGCACTACACCACCAGAGCTCCTTTAAGGTATATACTCAAAAAGCAAACTCACTGCCATCAAGTCGATTCAGACTCATAGCAACCCCCACTGGGTTTCCGAGGCAGCACATAACAACAACAACAACAACAACAAATCTTTACAGAAGTAGATTGCTCCATCTTTCTTTCGCGGAACAGCTGGTGGGTTTGAACTGCCAACCTTCTGTTTAGC
Organism: Orycteropus afer afer; assembly: GCF_000298275.1. Taxonomy (NCBI): domain Eukaryota; kingdom Metazoa; phylum Chordata; class Mammalia; order Tubulidentata; family Orycteropodidae; genus Orycteropus; species Orycteropus afer. The sequence goes on from NW_006921646.1 coordinate 10,465,005, forward strand.
AGTCAAATGCCTTAAGGCATGTATACATAGGGTAAGAGCTGAAAGTGTCTACTCTTGGTGGAAGTCAGAAAAGATTCCTGGGGAACCAGGGGCCCTCAAAGTGTGCTCTTCATCAGGATCACGGGAGAGCCGGACTCCCTGGGGCAGGGCCAGTCATCTGCATATCAAAGAAGCTCACCTAGTAAGTCTAAGTTGGATAATGGTTACTTGAGGTCTGGCCTCTTTCTGGCACCCATTTAGCCCACAGTGGTCCCCACTGGGTTTCCATCCCAAAGTCACGCTTTCCAGAGCCTGAGTCCTCCATGCTGACCTGAGTTGAAAATAGGTCCTACTGTCCCACATTCCACATATTGCACTTGAGGGTTCCTGGAGATAAAGGTGCCAGGTTGTACACCTTGACATGGAAGCTGCATTTACCCCAACAAAGGGGAACCTTTTTTCTAATGTACCAGTTGCTGTTGAGTGAACTCAACTGTTGAGTGACTCATGGTGACCCCACATGTCTCAGAGTAGAACTGTGCTCCCTTGGGGTTTTCAAAGGCTGACCTTATTTTTTTGGTCATAGATAGCCAGGCCTTTCTTCCAAGGGCCTCTGGGTAGACACAAGCCTCCATCTTTTCAGTCAGCATCTGAGCATGTTAATCATTCACATCACTCAGGGACTACTTTCTAATGTACACAAGGCTTTCTTTATAAGGCTAGCAGAAACTCTGGGCCCTTCTCTAGATCTACCTGCAGGAGGAGCCCTGCCACTCCCTAGTGCTGACTGGGGTCACAAGAGAACACAAAACCTTTAAGGGGAGAAGAGAAAATGTGACTGAGACATTCCCAAGGCTGAGTTTAGGAAGAACTTCTGGCTTGAGGATGATAGGACATAGGCACACAAGTGCAGAGTCATAGAGGACCCACCTTAGGAAAAAAATGAAACCAAACCAGGTGCTGTTGAGTCACTTCCAACCCATGGTGACTGCACATGTATCAGAGTAGAATTGTGCCCCATTGGGTTTTCCTGGTTGTGGCCTTTCAGAAACAGACCCAAGGCACCTCTGGATGGGTGTGAACAACCAACCTTTTGGTGAGTAGCCAAGCACTAAACTGTTTGCTCTACCCAGAGTCCTACTTGGGGAAGCAGAGGAGAGATAAAGAGAGACTGGGAGAAACTTGGTACAGAAAAAAAGGGTGGATGAGAGAATAGGGGCAGAGTGAGGAACAGCAGTGTAGCATGCTTACCTTATAGGAAACATTGGGGTGTGGTAGAGGCAAGATTTGGCTGATTTTAGGGTCTCCTTTGTCTGTATGGGAGCTGTGGTAGCATAGTGCCTAAGGCACTAGACTGCTAACCAAAAGTCTAGCAGTTCAAACCCACCAGCCACTCCTCAGAAGGAAGGTTGGGCAATCCGCTTCCATAGTGATACAACCTCAGAAACCCAAGGAGGGGTCACTATGAGTTGGATCCAACTCGACAGCAGTGCGTTTGGTTTGGGTTTGGTTTGTCTGTATATTGAAGGAGGCCTGCAGTGGTTAAGCACTTACCTGCTAACCAAAAGCTTGGTGGTTCAAACCCACCAGCTGCTCTACAGGAGAAAGATGAGGCAGCCTGGCTCCATAGAGTTTTACAGTTTTAGAAACCCCATGGGGCAATTCTACTTTGTCCTATAGGGTTGCTATGAGTCAGAATTTTACTCAATGACAATGGGTTGTTTCTGGGTTTTCTGTCCGTGTAGGTACAGTCAACTCCATGGCAGTAGGTTTAGCTTAGGTTTGGTCTGTCTGTATAAGGAGTCCCAGTGGTGCAGTAGTTAAGCACTCAAACCAAAGGTCTGTGATTCAAACCCACTCACTGTTTCATGGGAGAAAGATGTGGCAGTCTGTTTCTATGAATCTACAGACCATGGAGACTCCATGTTTCTGGAATTTTCCCTAGCTAAGGCAAGAAAAAGGATTTTCCATTTCAATGGCTTTCCATTGGCCATTGGCCACTGGACCCCTTTTGCATTAGTGTTTTTGCACCCGAGTGACAAACCAGCAAATTACCTGTTCAGTTGTTTTAGCTGGCACGCTTGCTGCTGATGACATTTCCTCTGGTGATTTGCACCAATTGGAATTCTCTAGGGTAATTGCTATTATCGCATCATCAGGAGTTTATCTTGGGAGCACTTGAGTTTTGCGGATTTAATAACCAACCCCTGGAATCACTACCGTGGGGGAAGATATTTAGTTTGATGAAGAGAACAGACAGGTCCAGTGTCTTCTTCTGAGGTCAGGCCTGAGCTTATTTAAGAGAGTGAGAGTGAAAAAAATAAAATAAAAAAGTGCAAATGGAACATTTGCTTGTTTAATTGGCCATAGATTTTCCTGGCAATAATTTGCCGCAAGATAAGGGACCTCTTCAAGGTCATGCGGTTGGACATGGCTGGGTAAGGAAAAGGACTCAGGGAAATTCTGGGTGACTGGCTTTTTAAATGAGTTTGCTGATTCTCTAGGACTCATCCATCAGGTGTTGAATGTCTATTGTTTAACTGATGGCTCCTTTCTGGCTGGCTTGGCTCTCAGCCTGGACTCCTGGAGCAGCCAGGTCTGGATGAAGGCAAAAATGGAAGACCTGCCCTGGGGTCTGGAGCACCAAAGGCTTTTTATCGTACCCCAAAGGCATGAGCCTGCCCCTAAGTCAATCATTCAGAAGGGTTCACTGAGCCCTCACAGGGAGGCAGGTGGAAGACAGAGCAAGTGCTCTGGTCAGGAAGCACAAAGGAGCCGCAGCACCTGAGTGTGGGCTTGCACAGGCCCAGGACACTTCTCCCACCAGGCCATACCCTAGTCTCAGACTCCTAATTTTCTGGAGCCGACTTGCACATCCACCAGATTTTTTTTTTTTTAAAAAATACATTTTATTTTTCAGAGTAGTTTTAGGGTATACAGAAAAATTGTGCAGAAAGCAGAGTTCCCACATACGCCCTCCCCCCTACAACACTGTTTCTCCTGTTATTCTTGTAGTACATTTGTTACAAGTGATGAACCAATATTGATGCATCTCTGGTGGTGTAGTGCCTAAGGCATTTGACTGCTAACCACAAGGCTAGCAGTTCAAACCCACCAGCCTCTCCTCAAAAGGAAGACTAGGCAATCTACTTCCATAGAGATATGGCCTCGGATACCCAAGGAGGGGTCACTATGAGTTGGATCCTACTCAAGGGCAGTGAGTTTGGTTTGGTTTGGTTCATTAACTAAAGTCAACAGCTTACATTAAAGTTCTCTCTCAGTGTTGGGCAGCCCTATGGGGCTGTGACAATATCATACAGAATAGTTTCAGTGTTCTAGCTATGCCCTGTGTTCCATCGATCCTGAGTACCCAAATTTGACCTGGATTTGATTTTATAGGAAGACCCTGGATGATGCAAACAGTGGCTGGGCTTGGGTTGAAGTTATAGGTTTGAATCCATCCTAAGACACCTTGGAAGGAAGTCCTGGGGATCTATTTATGGAAAATTAGCCACTGAAATTCTCCAGAACCCAGTTCTACTTTGATGCACATGAGGTCGCCATGAGTCAGAATCAACTTAACAGCAAGTGGGTAAGATCATATTTAATTCTCCTTCTAGCCCTAACTTTCTTAAATCAGGGATTGGCAAACTTCCTCTAAAGGGATGGATAGTAAATATTTTTAAGTTCTGTGGGTCATAAGGGAGCTCTGGTGGCATAGTGCCTAAGGCATCTGAATGCTGACCAGGAGGCTGGCAGATCAAACCCACCAACCACTTCTTGAAAGGAAGGTTGGGCAATCTACTTCCATAGAGATACCACCTCATAAACCCAAGAAGGGGTCAATATAAGTCAAATCTGACTTAGCGGCAGTAAATTTTGAGTTTGGTGGGTCATAAGGTTTCTGTCACAAATACTCAGCTCCACCATTTTAGCATGAAGGCAGCCATAAACAATATGCAGAGAAATGAGTGTGGGTGTGTTCTAATAAAAGTTATATGCAGAAATCCATACTTTGCCTCAAAGGCCTTAGTTTGTTGACTGCTGCCTTATGTAATCAGTGTGGTGGTACTGCCCAAGGGTAAATGGTTTTCAGTGGGTGAGTGGACACTCACTGGTTGCTTTTCCTTGCCCTCCTAACCAACAGCATCCAGACTTTTCTTTGAGGCATTACTCATTTCCAATTGCTTCCTATATGATTTGGGTGTGGTGGACCTTAAGGTGAACCCAAGGGTAGACCCTAAGGGCTTTGAGTTCATCAGTATTTCCCATCACCTGGACCATAATGATTTATTGGGGAAGGGAAGTGAAAGATGCGCATAACCTAAATGGATCAATAAATTTGCTGGGGGTTCCTGAAGTGGTACTTCCTCTTTTTCTGCAGGAAACTCTGAAAGAGAACTTATATCTCTGCATAGTGATGCAGCCATTATGGTTACCATGATATGGAAGGGGTTGGCCAAAAAAGAAAACTGATGTAAAAATGGCATGGAGGAGGTGTCATCATACTCGGACCTCCTCTAACTTTACAAGGGAAGAGCAACAACGAGACCAACAGCCCAAGGCTAATTCCTATGATGCAGAAGTCAAGTATGCCTCCACCCTCCAAACTTTTACCCAATTCTGATACCAACCCTTCCTCCCATGGTACTTTCTGCTCCTCTGCCAGGTTAGAGATAATTTGTGGCAATGGCCACACAGAATTCACAGACCATCTCGGGATTATGGAGCTCATTAGGGAAGTAACAGGTCACATATCAAGATCAGAAATGACTCAGGATAGAGTTATTTGATCAGGACAACCTCTTCGCAGGTGGGCCTACAGGCAGGTTTCAATCTGGCCTTCAGCCCAGCCTCTGCCTTAAAGGGCAGGTGTTGCACTCCTCTTTTAGCTCTGCTGGTAAGTGCCCAGAGACACCCCACTCTATTAGTAAGCCTTGGCCCAAAGTCACCCAGCTCTAGCTCTGTGGGTGTGCAAACCTAGCTCCACCAAGTGCCTGGAGCACCTACTCCACTAGCAAGCCTCCTGGCCAAAGGTGCTCAGCTTTCTCACTCCATGGTCTGGGAAGCCCACCATATCATATCCTGCTGGTCTCCTGGTTCTACCACCTCTGTTGGTGCTGTTTCTCTGTCACTGCTTCTCACCAGCTCTCACTGTCTCTCTGGTGTATTGGCTCTCTCTGTCTCCTGGGTTGAGGAGGCTGTCAGCACAGGGATCCCAGGTCTGAAGGATGTGTTCGGCTTCTATCTCCTCTTCCTGGAGGTCATGAAGTCTCCCCTCTGCTTTGGAACTTGTTCTCTTTTAAACCTAGCAGGATGGCAAAACTGGCCAATCCCCTCGTTAGGATTCTATATACCTTATCTGCATGGTTCCACCCACACAAGTGTTCCATGAACCTTATTTGTTTTATTAGCAACCTGTCCAATCCCCTTGGTGGCCCACAAACACATTATTTGCTTAGTAAAGAAAAAAAAAAACCTCATTGCCATCGAGTAGATTGTGACTCACAGCAACCCAGCTACCTCTCCTTAGATTTCTGAGGCCATATCTCTATGGAAGTAGATTGCCCAATCTCCCTTCCGAAGAATGACTGATGGGTTTGAACCACCGGCCTCCTGGTTAGCAGTCAAATGCCTTAGGCACTATGCCACCAGAGCCCAATATTTTGGTAAGAGTATTACCAGATAATGGTAGAAGGGCCATATTAAATAATTCATTGCACCACAACTGAGTGGACCAGCCTAGGGAACCAGAGAAAAACAGACAGAGCTCTTTGGACAATGGGAACTTCTGGATCAAACCATGCTTAAAGTTGATCTTTATAAACTTTTCAATTACAAAGGGCCATTTTTACCTAAGAACAAGCTAAGTATCCTATCATTGAAAAGATTCTGAATTTAGGGTTCTGTCATTAAAAGAATCCTAATTGATGTAATTGGAGAATTCAGACAAAGAAAAACCCCCACTAGGTTCCAAAAGAATGAATCTGCAAAGGCAGAATTTCAGGCACCATGCGTAGCATGACTTCAGAAAGGGGTTTGAGGACAGGGAGCCATCTGATATTCCCCAACTCAGACCTCTGAGGGGCTGGATGTTCCAGGTCCCACCTGTGACCTGAGAAAGATGATTCCATTGAGGCCAGGGTTATAATGGTAGGAAACAAGCCCAGCTTCTTTGCCATTTCCCAGCCACAACCCTTTGAGGTAAGAAGAGAAGGGAGCCAGTCTACCATACACTCGCCTTGCGACTCATACCCAGTGAAAGGAGGGAGCAGGGACTGTCCTTCATCAGGAACCAGAATAAACCCTTGTGTTCTATCTTTCATCCAGGTGAGTCAGGGTTAAATAATCTAATACAACACCTTGCCCAGGATTCTGGACTCTGAATCTTTGCCCATGGGCCCCTAACTCAACAGGCAAAGCTCTTCTGAGTCCCACCCCTTTGCTCAGCTCTCCAAATGTCATGCAAATTACCATGTAGCAGCATTGACAGGTCCTGCTGAGTTAACTGCAGCCAGCACAGAACCATGGAGAACACAGATCCACAGATTGTCTCAATCAAAAGGAGAAAGGCGAAGCAGCTAATTAGGCCCTGTGTTATTTGACTAAGTGTGCCAGATTAATTGCAATTATTAATTATAGGGTACCCAGAGCAAAAATGTAATTTATCAATGCCTTCTCTTTGTGAGAGATGGCTGTGGGGTGATGGAAATCTGAGAACCCCATCAAAGATAACAGTATTCATTTTTCCAGCTAGGGCTGGGTAAGGGAGTTATTCCTTAGGCTGAGAGGTAGAGGATCACAGAGCCATAAACCAGTGTTTTTTGAGAGGAGACTATGACCTAGTGTGGCCAATTGGAGGGTGGTTCAAATTCTGGCTTGGGTTCTGCAATGTCAAGGTGGGAACTTGGCTCTGGTCCTAGCACTATTCCTAATGCCCTCTCACTGCCTTCGAGTCAGTCCCTGCTCATAGCAACCCCTCCTTGTGTTTCTGAGACGGTATCAATATGGAAGTACAGTGCCTAACATTTCTTCTGAGGAGTGGCTGGTGGGTTTGAGCCATCAGCCTTCTGATTAGCAGTCAACTGCCTTAGGCACTACACCACCTGAGCTCCTTCTAATGCCCTAGGGAAGCCTGAACTAATCAGTTCACCTGGGACTCAGTCCCTCATCTGTTAAGGAAGGATTGTTCTAGAATTAGTGTTTTTCAAGACAAGAGTACTACTAGGGCTAGTCGATTCTTCCTGTATGTAGGACTATTGCATGCATTGCAGGAAGATTATCAAACCTGGCTCCTGGATTCTAAATGTGACTTCAAATCCTCATCCTCCTTCCCTCCTCCTGGTGGCCTTAGCCACCATGACAACCAAAATCCACACACTCATATTTTCAGATGGCCCCAGGGAGACAGCACCTCCCCTGGTTGAGAATCACTATCTGGTAGTCTTCCTAAAGAGCCATGTGGCCTCTCTGTACCTCAGGGTCCTCATTTGCAATATAAGAACTAAAATGTGCCTTCCTCATTGAGTTAGGAAGATTAAATGAGATATTGCTTATAAAAACTAAGCACAGTGCCTGGCACATAGTAAGTCTAATAATTGTTACCCATTATGATGGACAGGGAGCCCCTCAATGGTGCAAGTCGTAAATGCACTGGGCTGCTAACCGAAAAGTTGGAGGTTCAAGTCCACCCAGAGTCACCTTGGAAGAAAGACTTGGTGATCTACTTCCAGAAAATAAGCCACTGAAAACCCTATGAAGCGCATTTCTACTTTGACACACACAGGATTGCCATGAGTTACAGAGGAGTCATAGCAACTGGTACGATGTATGGAGCCCCCTTCTAGGAGCTCTGGTGGCATAATGCCTAAGGCATTTGACTGTAATCAGAAGACTGGCGGTTCAAACCTACCAGCCACTCCTCAGAAGAAAGACTGGCCAATCTACTTCCATAGAGATACTGCCTCAGAAACCCAAGGAGTGGTTGCTATGAGTTGGAACCACTTGGTGGCAGTGAGTTTGGGGTTTTTGTTGTTGTTGCTTACCCTGTAAACCACATACTATTATCCCCATTGTGCGGATGAGAACCTGAGAGGTTAACTTAATCACTGAACTTCAACAGTGGGTCAGTGTGACTTCCCTGCCTGGCCTCTTCACAACACCTTTGTGAAAGTCTTGGTAAGCTCAGGCACTGATAAACATCTTTTGTAAGTTCTCTGTGCTGCCGGCAGAAGCCTGTCTACAGAAAATAGCACCTGAAATTGGAGAGGATAACGAGTGCCCGGGGCCAATCTCAAAGTTGCACCCCATCACCCACCCCAGTTTCAAGATTAATAGATATTGATAACAGCAACATGTCAACAGAAATGCCTTCCCCACTCTTGTCCAGCTGCCTCAGTGGGGCACCTTTTATATTTGTGGCACCTCAGAATGTCATTCCAGGTGCCTCATTAGACATCCCCTTGGACTTGCACCTGAAGCAAGTACCCCTTTTGCCCCCAAAACCCATGCCTCTGTGTCTTCTGTGCTTAAGGAAGGACTTTGGGCCATACTAGGTTAATAGATTGTTAACCAGAGGGCTGGTGATTCAAACCCACTAGTCAGTCCTCGGAAGGAAGGTTGGGCAATCTACTTCCATAGAGATACCACTTTGGAAACCCAAGGAGTGGTAGCTATGAGTCAAATTGACTTGACAGCAGTGAGTTTTTTTTTTTTTTTTTTGGTTTAAGTTAATAGAAACTGCTCAGTGGCATCCCTCCCCCCTTCAAGTGGCAATCAGGGCAAGCAACATACCTGCCGTACTTTAGATAGGTCTCTGGCTATGCAGGTAGAGAAAAGGCTGAAGAGTGGCCTGGACTGCAGTGATTACTGTGGGATTGGGGAAATAGGCAGGAAGTGAAGGCCATGCCTCTCTGGCACCTTGTTTGTAAATCCAAAGTTGTGGTCAAGGTCTTCTCCTCGACAGTTTGATTATGATTTTGCTGCCCACTACCACTGAGTTAGGAGCTCTGGTAGTGTAGTGCCTAAGGCAGTTGACTGCTAACCAGAAGGCTGGCAGTTCAAACCCACCAGCCACTCCTCAGAAGGAAGATGGGGCAATCTACTTCTGCAGTGAAATTGCCTTGGAAACCCAAGGAGGAGTCACTGTGAGTTGGGTCTGACTTGATGACACATAGTAACAACAACACTGAGTTGATACTGACTCCTAGCAACCCCCATAGGGTTTCCAAGGCTGGTGGTTTCGAATCTCTGACATTTTAGTTAGCAGCCAGATACCTTAACCACCAGAGCGCCTTTACGAAGGAGCAAGAAATGAATGGCTGCATTCCAGGGACCAGGCCTCTCTAATAACAGGGCTGGAGAAGGGCAGAGAGTTCAGGAGTGTAGTCCTAGGGGGAGGAGACTGTGTATATGTGTGTGTGGGGGGGGGCAGTGCGTGCAGGCAGGCCCTGGAGGGATACTTCCTCCACTATTCCTGATGGCTGATGGATCAACTGGTCCTGATTCCAGGACAGTGAGAATCTTCACCTGCAGACATTCAGAGCCCAGCCAGGGTACTACAGAAAAGCCACTGAAAGTTCAGGGAGCACCCTTCTCCCCCATGGGATGGATGGAGTCCTAGCCCCTTTACTGGAAGTTCCCACTCTTCATAGTGGCCCCCACAGGGCCCACCTCCAACCTATCTAACCTCATCTTTGCACCACTCCCCTTCACTCATATTCAGACCTTTCTGTTTCTCTCTCCCATCCAGCTCACGGCCTATGTACTTGTAATTCCTTTGACCTAGAATACTTTTAACCCAGATCTTCTTATAGGTGTCCCCATTTTGTCATTTGGAACTCTGATTAGAAGCCCCTGCTCAGAGAGGCTTTCCTAAATACCCCCTGACATAGCCACGTGCATCCTACCAGATCAATTATCCTACTTTCATTTTCTTCTTAGAGGTTATTACTACTTAACCGTGTTGTTGTTGTTAGTTGTCATCGAGTCAATGCCGGCTCACTATGACTCTGTATGACAGAATAGAACTGCCCCATGGGGTTTTCTAGACTGTAATCTTTATAGAAGCAGGTCACCAGGTCTTTCTCCTGTAGAGCTGCTGGACAGCCATCTGCCCCACCAGGGCTCTTTACTGCTTACCATGTTTGTTGTTAATTGTCTTTTCCCACAACTATTGTCACCTCCATAAGACCAGGATATTGCCTGTCCTTTTCAGTATAATATTCTGAATGGCTAGAACTATGCCTTGATCAGTAAAATTACTATTTACTGAGGTCATCAGGAAATATTAAATGGAATAGTGAAGGATGGAGACACAGCTTCTGATATCAGAGAACCTTTGGTCTGAGAGGGAGACACAGCCCTGCCCTCAGAGATCCCTAGTCTGAGGGGAGACACAGCCATCACACTACTAAGGAGCATACTGGCTGTACTTTTTCCAAGACAGATATGTTCGTTCATCTCAAAGTCCATAGTGTATTCAATATTCTTTGCTAACACCATAATTCAAATGCAACAATTCTTCTTTGGTCTTCTTTATTCATTGTCCAGCTTTTGCATATTCATTTACCCTGCTCCTTTTAGAAGGGTCACTGTAGTATACAACTCACACTGCAGTCTGTGAATTGCACCTTCCTCGAATTGTGCAGTGCACAACTTATGCAGCTATACGCACTGGCCTTGATAGACTCCAAGATTATCGGGCTAAACTGGATCTCAGAAAGCCTAGAGCATAGTCTATCTTAAAAATGAAGAAACTGAGGTTCCTTTGGAGACAGGCTTTCCCTAGGTCATGCAGTGGTGACTTAGTGATGTGGCAGGAATATGAACCCATAGCTCTTGGCTCCATGAGCAGCACCACGATCTATACACTGCCTCTCTATCTCCCTCCCACGAAGGCTCTATCAAAATGCCCCTTTCCCCTCCCTGTCAGCATACCTTGTGTGCTCTCTTCCCTGGCTTTATGCCTCATTCAGACTCAATACACACTATGATTTGTGGTCTTCCTGTTGTTATTGTTAGGTGCTGTCGAGTCGGCTCTGACTCATAGCGACCCTAGGCACAAGAGAACGAAATACTGCCTGCTCCTGCGCCAGCCTCACAATCCTTGATATACCTGAGCCCATCATTGTAGCCACTGTGCCGATCCACCTCGTTGAGGTTTTCCCCTTTTTCACTGACCTTCCATTTTACTAAGCAGGATGTCCTTCTCCAGGGAACAGTCCTTTCTGACAACATGACCAAAGTAGGGGAGATAAAGTCTGGCCATTTTTGATCTAAGGGGCATTCCAGCTGCACTTCTTCCAGGACATATTTGTTCATTCTTCAGGCAGTCCAATATACTTTCAGTATTCTTTGCCAGCGCCACAACTCAAAAGCACCAACTCTTCCTAAGTAACCATATAACCAGATGGTGGCACCAATCACGGACTCAACACAGAGTGGGAAACCTGAGATCAAGTTCTCTCTTCTGTGGGTGCTGGGCAATGAGGAAGAGGTAGAGAAGACCCCCGTCCTGGGAGGGTGGAAAGCACAGACGTTGGACACACAAGTAGATTGAGCCCTACAAAGCATAGGCCACATTTCCTTCAGGACTTAAGTATGTAGTTTGCACTGTTCATGGGCAGGCCCTTTGACAGGTTACCCAACCTTTCTGGGGTCCAGGTATCTCAACTATAAAAGGGAGCAAAAATAACCCTCCCTCCACTTCCTACCTCTAGTGTCCAAACCAAAAAACCACTGCTGTTGAGTCAATTCAGAGTCATAGTGACCCTAAAGGACAGAATAGAACTACCCCTAAGGGTTTCCAAAAAAAAAAAAAAAAACAAATTCACTGCTGTGGAGTTGAATCCAATTCATAGCAACCTCTCCTTGGGTTTCCGAGGTGGTATCTCTACGGAAGTAGATTGCCCAATCTCCTTCTGAGAAGTGGCTGGCAGGTTTGAACCGCCAGCCTTCTGGTTAACAGTCCAATGCCTTAGGCACTACACCACCAGAGTTTCCAAGGCTGTAAATTTTTATGGAAGGAGACTGCCTCATCTTTGTCCCTTGGAGCAGCTGGTGAGTTTGAACCACTTACCTTTAGGTTCACAGCCAAACACTTTAACAACTATGCCACTAGGGTCCTTCTAACCCTAGTGTGTTGTTGTTGTTGTTATTTGCCATCGAGTCAGCACCGACTCATAGCGACCCCTCCTTGGGTTTCCGAGGCAGTATCACTACGGAAGTAGGAATGCCCAACCTTCCTTCCGAGGAGTGGCTGGTGGGTTTGAACCGCCAGCCTTCTGGTTAGCAGTCAAGTGCCTTAGGCACTATGCTACCAGAGCTCCTAACCCTAGTGTAGTGAGGATGAAATAAGATGATTTATGTAACACAGGCAACAGGCCTGTTATGTAACTTGGCAACAGGCACAACAGCCCCCAGCATGGCCACCCTACCCTCTGAGATGCTCCTTCCTCCCCCCACAGCCTTTCTCTGGCCTGGGCTCTCTGGGTGCTTTGCAGATCTTTTCTGTGAAGGCCCTTTAGAGGCAGGAACTGTTATACTGGGAAGAGATAAAATCCTTGGCACAGCTCAGACATTACCAGAGATGTTTAACCAGCCCGCATCCGTAGGCAGGAGGACACGCATGAAAGCGTTTTATCTTTCTCCCTCAAAGGGAGAGCGGGAGCCCCGTGCTAGGCTGAGATGAAGGCTTCATTTTTTAAAATAGATGTTTAGGATTCTACTGATGCTTTGCTAACTCCCAGTCAAATCACAGCATCAATGAAAGAAAAACTCCATTTTCTGCTAAGATGTTGAAATGGCCCTTTCCAATTAGGCAGCAGACGTTGGGAAGGGGGGCCTGGCAGACAGCCTGCAGTAGTCTCTGCTCACATGTGCCTTCTGGGATCTGTGAACCCAGACCACCACACATGCAGCTAATGACAGCTGATCCTGTGTGTTCTAGGGTATCACAGGAGACGCCTCCATGTGAGTCCCTCTCCCCAGTGTCTCCCACCGGGCTGGGTTCCCGAGCATCCCTGGGAAGGATGTGAGACCCATCAATCACTAGTCACCTACATGTTTTGAAAATCAACCATTGTAAACTCTATGGATCACAATTGTCCCATTCTATATCTATCATGGGGATAGTGCAGGCTCAGGCAGTGTTGAGCATAGGGTTGTGCATATGCATGGTTTTGCCATGGGTGGTTGGCTGACCCACTGGCAGCTGACAACACCTTTTGCATATATTGGTTGGTTAGATCATCTACTTTGAATTAACAAAGACCAGGTTAAATACTTGGCTGCTAACTGAAAAGTGGGCAGTTCAAATCCACCAAGTGCTTCATGGGAGAAAGATATGGCATCTGCTTCCATAAACACTACAGTCTTGGAAATGCTATTTAGCAGTTCTACTCTGTCTATAGGATTGTTATGAGTTGGAATCAACTCAATGGCTACAGGTTTGGGTTTGGGTTTGGGTTTAAGACCCAGTCTGCACAAGCAGTACCATCTATCTGGAACTCTTCCCAGCTCTCCATAACTCCATCTCTACCAAAACTAAAAAAAAAACAGTTGTCTTTGAGTCAATTCTGACTCATGGTGGCCCTATGTGTGTGAGAACAGAACTATGCTCCCCAGGGTTTTCAATGGCTGTTTTTTCAGAAGTAATCACCAGGCCTTTCTTCTGAGGGATCTCTGGATGGACTCAAACTGCCAAACTTTGAGTTGGAAACTGAGCACATTAATTATTTGTTCTAGCCAGGAATTCCTCCCTCTCTACCATGAGAGCATAAATCCATCTTTTAAGACTCAGATCAAAGGCAATAATAATAATAGTAACAACAGACATTTGTATGGCCCTACTCTTTCAGTCTGGGAGCTCTGGCATAGTGGCTAAGGCACCTGGCTACTAACCAGAAGGCTGGTGGTTCAAACCCACCAGCCACTCCTCAGAAAGAAGATGGGGCAATCTACTTCCATAGTGATACTGCCTCGGCAACCCAAGGAGGTGTCACTATGACTCGGGTCCGACTCAACAGCACATAACAACAACAACAACACTTTCAGTCACTTCTCTATCTGCTTGAAATGTATTAACTCATTTAATCTTAATGTGACTGTGGTGGATTAAGGAATAGCCACAGATTCTACCCATTTATGGAGAGGTAAGTCTGAATCGCTTTGAATCTGGGAAGGTCCTGTGTCTGCTTTGACCAATAGAATGTGGTGGAAGTGCTGTACCAATTTCTGGACCAGACCTTAAGAAACTGGAAGTTTCTGCTTCCATCTCATGGAAAACTTTTCTTGGGAGCCTTGGGCCACCCTGTAAGTGTAATTAACCCAAGACTGCCATACTGAAGAAGCCACATGTAAATTCTATTGTTGACAATCCCAGTTGAGCCCCGACATTCAGCCATCCCACCCAATGTGCCAGCCATGTGAGACAAGACCCTTCAGGCCATCTGAATATCATAGAGCTACCTCAGCTGATGCCTTCTAGAGCAGAAGCATTACTCAGCCAAGCCCTGACCAAATAATTAACTCACACAATCATGAGATATAATAAAATGGCTGGGGTACTTTGTCATGCAGCAGTAGATAGTCAGAAAAAAACGCTTTCTAAGGTAGGTACCTTGGAGACACTATTTACAGATAGGAAAGCTGGAACACAGAAGTCAAGTAGCTTGCCCAAATTCACACAGCTATGAAGTGGTAGAGGAAGAATTTGAAACTTAGGTACCCTGGTCCCAGAGCCCATGCTTTCTCCCTCTCTAAATCCTTTTTTTTTTTCAGCTTTCTTAACACCTCTTGAACTTACCTATTGGCAAATCTCTCTCTCCTACTAGATACAAAGTCTGCTGGGAGACAGGTAACAATCCCTGACCATCTGGATAGTCTTGTTTCTGGCACAGAAGAAAAGTGCTCAGTGTTTTCTGAGATATTGGAGAAAATAAATGGATGGAGGGATGGATGGATGGATGGATAGATAGATAGATGAATGGATGGACAGACTTGAATGGGCAAGAGCCTGAAAGATGTGGAGGAGTTGATATTCTTGGGGAGATAGGCTCATGAGAGGTACATGTAAGGGAACAGAGGGTCCTGAAGGAGAGGAGAGCAGCACATCATGTAGAGGGGAACAAAGACCAGCCTTTCCAGACTCATGAAGAATCACACTTTAGAAGCAGGGATTGACTTTGAAAAACACTCTGTTGTAGTATCACGTGCTGCCTCCATTCTTATTTACTACAAAGGCCTGGTGGTCTCCTGAAAAATCAGCCACTGAAAACTCTATGGAGTACTGTTCTCTAACACACGTGGGGTCACACATGGGGGTCAGCTTGAGGTAACTGGTTTAATGAAGATCCAAAAAAGAGCTACCAAGAAGTAGATATGTCAGGAACCTGGAGTGAGCAAGTCAGTAGCTGGACATTAATTTTACCTCTGAATATCCCGATAACCCAGGCAAAAGAGAAAATATATTGTACTTAAGAGTTCTGGTAGCATAGTGCCTAAGGCACTTGACTGCTAACCAGAAGCCTGGCGGTTCAAACCCACCAGCCACTCCTTGGAAAGAAGATGGGGCAATCTACTTTCGTAGTAACACTGCCTTGGAAAACCAAGGAGGGGTTGCTATGAGTTGGGTCTGACTCGACAGCATGTAACAACAACAACAACAACAACAACAGAGTTCCAATTTTAGGGAGGTTGGTTTGTCTCCCCAAAACAAGTGCATGTTGTCAGTTAACTACCCCTCAATAATCGTATGTGCTGACAGACTCACCTTGGACCCCCACACAGAAAGCTACCCTACATTCAGCTCCTAGACACACAGACCCCACATTTTCACCATCAGTTCATTCTGGATGCAATGTTGCTTATTCCCACAATTTCTGCTATGGTTTTCAAAGTGGTGTTGGCCTGACATTCATCTCTTGAACACTGAGCACATTTCCTCAGTCCTGGAGATCTGTGCTTCTTGCCAGGGGAGTCAATACCCTCAGGATCTTCTCTTGAACATTCAGAACCTTCTAGAAAAACAGAAGTCCCTTGGGTCTTTCTTCTAATACTTTTCCTTTCAAGGTTTAAGGCAAACAAAATAATTTTTATTGTCTTGTCCAGGAGTGTTTTTCCAGGTGGAATGATCACTCCCAACCTCAGTAGAAATTTCCGTTGGACCTTTCTGTTTTCTGTAATCCATTACACAGAGCTACATTAAACTTACAGGATACAATTTCTAAGACGCTTAAGGTCGAGTTGTATAGTTCATGGTAACAAAGAAGGCAAATAAGTTTATCTGGAGAGATGAGATTTCTCTTGCAAAGAAGGTGGTCTCTGCTCAGAGTTCACACAGAACAATCTGTGATCTCAGGAGGGATTTATTGCCTATATGTTCTTACAAAGAATGTTGGATAACAAACACCAGGTGACCTAGAGATGTTCAGTGTCTCATTAACCCTTTGTGAGAAACCAAAACAGCAGACTCTGAGCTACTATAGAGGGTGACTTGGACATCCATACACAGCCAATCCTCACCTACACCTGCCCCCTACCAGCCTTTATCACCAAGCCTTGCTCAAGGCATTTAATTAACTGACATGGGGGAAATACTAAATCCCAGGCCTGGTCTCTACTGCTACTTTCTAGCTGTGAGACTTCAGACAAGTTACTAAATCTCTCTGTGTTTTTGTTTACCCTTCTGTGAGATCAGGACAATAACCATGTTTGCCTGATAAGGTTGTTGAGAGAATTGGAAAGTTTGTTGAATATTAATTGTTACCATTATCATTATCCTTCCCGTCAGGACCAGGATGAGTGCTGGAGGAAACTTGACTAGCTCCTGGACTGAATTGTGGAAATAAGAAAGGTGGCTGAAATCCACTGGGAAGGTAGAAACAGAGAGACAACAATGCAGGAGGGGTAGCTCCAAGAGAAATACGGGGGTCTGGAGAGCAAGGTAGAGTGGGGGTTTTATCCAACACATTCTGACTTCCTGAACATGAATCTGAGAGTTTTTTCTAAGCATCAAACCCATCTCCTCCTCTAGATCCACAGGATAATCTGAGAGTTCCTGGTTTAGATCTTCTCAGTGGGGGCTGAGTTGGGGGAGGGGGACTGTGGGCAGCTGTGTTGGCAGAGAGATGACAAATCATGATTTGTAGCATTTGCCAATTTCCATGGTGTAAATACTCCCACCATAGCTGATTTCAAACTATTATCATATCACTAAGCACATCATTATGTAGTATTTCCACCATGTACCTATAACAGATGTAAATAATCTCAAGAGCATGGATAATAGTAAAATGTCTCTAAATAATTAGGAGGTGATGGGTTTTGAGTCTTTATTATGTTTCTTTTTGCTATCATGCATTACCAAAAACCAAACTCATTGCCATTGAGTCTATTCCAACTCATAGCAACCCCTCCTTGGGGTTTCCAAAGCGATATCTCTACAGAAGTAGAGTGTCCAGTCTTCCTCCCAAGGGGATTGGCTGGTGGGTTTATTTAATTTTTAGCAATGGCTGCAACAGGTGGCTAGCAAAATTCCTGAAACATTAACAAATGTCTTTCAAGTCATTAGTAGTCTAGTAGTTTCCTCTGCCTGTCTTACTCTTCCTTCAGAAACCATGTACTTCTCTCCCCACTTGCTCAAATATCACTTTGTCATTTATCTTCTCTGAATAATCTCTGTAAAATAGCAGCCCCTCACTCATTCCCCAGTACTTCCTAATCTCCTAACTCAGTTTTAGTTTTCTCCAGAGTCCTTAATACCAAAGGGCTCTGGAGAAACCAAAACACATGATATATTTATTTGTTCATTGTCCATCTGCTCCCACTAGACTAGAAGGTCCATGAAGGCAGGGTCTTCTATCCATTGTATTCATGTGTCCCTAGTGCTTAAATAATGTCTGGCACATTACCAGTTACCATGGAGTCAACTCTGACTCATAGTGACCCTGTTTGTGTCTGAGTAGAACTGTGCTCTATATAGGGTTTTCAATGGCTGGTTTTTCATAGTAGATCATTAGACTTTTTGTCCAAGGCAGCTCTAACCAAAACACCAAATTCATTGCCTTCAAGTTGAATCCAACACATAGTGACCCCTCTTTGGGCTTCTGATGTGGTATCTCTTCAAAAGCAGATTGTCCAGTCTTCCTTCTGAGGAGTGGCTGGTAGGTTTGAACCACCAGCCTCCTTATCAGCAGTTGAATGCCTTAGGGACTACACCACCAGAGTTCCTCTGGGTAGACTTAAGCTTCACCCTTCTGGTTATCACATTGTTGTTAGCTGTCAGCAAACTGGTCCTCATTCACAGGGACCCCATGCATGATGGAACAACATTGCCCAGTGCTGTGCCAATCCCATGATCAGTTGTGGGTTGGACCATTGTTATCTATAGGGCTTTCATTGGACAATTTTCAGAAGTAGGTCACCAGACCTTTTCTCCTACCCCATCTGAGTCTGGAAGCTCCACTGAAAACTGTTCAGCAGTGTAGCAATACACAAGCCTCCACTACAGATGGGTGGTGGCTATGCAAAAGTTGTATTGGGTGGGAATTGAACCTGGCTCTTCTACAGCAAAGGCAAGAATTCTACCACTACCCTCAGAGTTAGCACATGTTGTTGTTGTTATATGCCATCGAGTTGGATCCGACTCATAGTGACCCCTCCTTGGGTTTCTGAGGCAATATCACTACGGAAGTAAATTGCCCATCTTCCTTCTGAGGAGTGGCTGGTGGGTTTGAACTGCCAGTCTTCTGGTTAGCAGTCAAGTGCCTTAGGCACTATGCTACCAGAGCTCCCAGAGTTAGCACATAGTAGCACATATATATACTAAATATATGTGTTTCTAGAATGAATAAGTATCTACAGCTCTCCATAGCAAAGCGCAGCCACGATTATCTCACATGCTCTTAACAACAAAGCAGTTATGATAACTCCAATTTTATGGAGAACTCCTGTCCCCCATCATAGAATATACAAGGCTGATGGAATAAAGTGACTTCTCCAAGATCACAGTTAGCCAGAAGACTGGTTGGGACTTTTTTCAGTTCTTTTGATTGCTAGTCCAGACCTTGTCCCCTACACTGGGCTGCCTCTTAGAAAACTAAGGAATAATACTGCCTGATACATCTCTGGGGTTTGAATTTCAAACTACACCTTGCCTCTCTCTGAGCTCCTAATGAAGTTCCTGGATCACATTAACTCCTCAGTGAACATGTTTCCACACTGAAATGAAGTCAGACAAGTTTTCCTCCAATGCCCTATCTCACTGTCTCTCTCCAGTCCCTCGCCCCATCTCTTCCACCTAAAATATTCTCTCATCAACTACTGGGCAGCTATGATGAAGTTATTGAGGTCAAGTATTGTCGGCCAAGGCTTAAAATATTTCCTTTTCAGGGTCATATGCAATGTCAAGTGCCTTGAGTTCCTAGCACAAATCTGGTAAAGGAAGTCTTAATAAATAAACGCTGAATAAATAAATAAATAGTTGAAGTGTCTGTGTAAGGTGAGAGGATGGCAGGAATGCTACGCTGATAGTGGCTGGAGTTTTAAGCATTCTTATGAGAGAGAAGAAGTTCCTTGGTGGTGCAAACATTAACATGCTTGACTGTTGAAAGGTGAGAGGTTTGAGCTCACCCAGAGGCACTTAGAAAGAAAGGTTTGGTAGTCTACTTATAAAAAATCAGCCATGAAAACCCCATTGGAGTACAGTACTACTCTGACACGCATGGGCCCACCATGAGTCAGAATGTACATGATGGCAACTGGTGAACTGGTGTAAGAGATGAGAAAGAAGATAGGGTCTTATGGAGTCCCTGTAATGGGGGAGAACAAGAATGAGAGGCTAGGACCCTCCCTTCCCCTCCACAACCTTGATATAATGGCTCTGGCTCAGAGTTAAGCAATACATGGAAAAGGGGAATGAGAATGTTTCATTTTTCTGATAACTGGTGGGTTCAGCAGCCTGCTCTAATCTTGTTATTCTTAGAGGGGTTCTTGCTTGGGAGGGAGGTGGGGAGGAAGGGAGAGGGTAAGCTGAGGGAAGAAGGAGGGAGGGAGCCAGGCTTCACAGGTCGCCTTCCAGAAAATGAGATGTCAGCTGGTGGGAATGAATTAATAAAAGGAAGCAGACCCTTCTGACCCAGCCTCATTCTCAGTAAATCTTGTGTTTGAGAAGTTTCTCCATGGCTTCCATTTCTTTTCAGGGGAGCACAGGGAGGCAGGTAGCAGAAAAGGGATGTGTGCATGGGTTGTGAGGAAGGAGATTTTAATTATCTTGTCCTTGGCTTTTCTGAATATTACCAAAAACCAAAACTAAACCCACCACCATCCAGTCAATTCTGACTCATAGTGACTGCCATAGGGTTTCCAAGGCTATAAATCCTTATGGAAATCGACTGCTTCATCTTTCTTCTAATGAAATTACGAGTGGCTGGTGAGTTTGAACTGCTGATGTTTTTGTTAGCAACAGAATGCTTTAAAAGGGAGATTTAAAAAGGTTGTTTCCAGGGCATTTTCTCCTGAAGAGGCAAGTTAGGGAAAGTCCAGGCGTTCTGGGAAACTCAGGCACCAAGAGTTGGGAGGGTCTTTGGTCACTGTTAAGCAGTGAAAACTCTAGGTCAGTGATTTTCTTCCTTTTGTCTCTATCAGAGTCACTTGGCTGTTGTTGCCATTGAGTTGTCTCCAACTCATAGCAACCCTATGCACAGCAGAATGAAACACCGCCTGGTCTATGCCAGCTCCATGATCCATGCTATACTTGAGCCCATTGCCACAGCCACTGACAGTGTCAATCCATCTTGTTGAGGGTCTTCCCCTCTTTCATCAACCCTCCACCTTACCAAGCATGACATCCTTCCTGATAACATGACCAAAGTAGGTGAGATGAAGTCTGGCCATTCTCTCTTCCAAGGATCATTCTGGCTGCACTTCCTCTGGGACAGATTTGTTAGTTCTTTTAGCAGTCCATGGTACTTTCAGCATTCTTTGCCAGCACAACTCAAAAGCATCAATTCTTCTTCGTTCCCCTCCCTTTCCTGCCTCTGGGGTGGGGCCTGTCTCCTTCCCCTTACCTGGATCCATTGGCTTTTGTAGTCTGTTACTGCCTTTTCCTGCCCTTTCCTGTCACCTGGAGGGCTTGTTAAAACTGGCTTTCCCCACTCCAAAACCAACCAAACTCACTGCCATTGAGTAGATTCTGACTCATAATGACCTCCGTTGGGTTTCCAAGGCAGTAAATCTTTACGGAAGTAGATTGCTTCATCTTCCGTCTGTGGAGTGGTTGGTGGATTTGAACCACCAGCTTTCTGGTTAGCAGTCAAATGCCCTAGCCACTACTCCACCAGAGTTCCTTGGCTGTAGCCACAAGTAGTTTCTAATTCAGTAGGTCTAGCTCAAGCTCTGGTAGCATAGTGCCTAAGACACTTGACGGCTAACCAGAAGGCTGGTGGTTCAAACCCACCAGCCACTCCTCGGAAGGAAGGTTGGGCAATCCTACTTCTGTAGTGATACTGCCTCGGAAACCCAAGGAGGGGTCTCTATGAGTTGGGTCCGACTCGACGGCAAACAACAACAACAACAGCTCAAACCCAAGAATCTGCATGTAGAATAAATTCCCAGATAGTGTCAATGTTGCTGATCCCAGAACCACTCTTTGAGAACCAATGCCCTTGGCTGATTCACTGGACCAGAAGTCCAGGGTAGGGTACAGAATCTAGGTGTTTCCCAAGCACCCCAGATGATTCCTAGCATCAAGACAGTCTATGAAGCTACTGAAATAGGAGGGCCACCTGCATAAAAAGGCATCTGGGACCCTTGTTAAAATGCCGATCCCTAGGCCCTGCCATGGCTCTGAGGACTCAGAATCTCTGGGGGTGGGCCCAGGAATCAGCATTTAGCAAGTTCTTTAGGTGATTCTAAGCTAATTAAATGTTGAGACTCATCACTCTATAGACCCTTCTGAGGTTCAGAAAGGAAAACTCAATGGTGAAGTCCTTACCATTATTTAGTGACCAAACTGAACCCACATAGGGCTGTTTTCCAATAAGAGAAGAATAGCCCAAGGTTAGTGTCTGCTCAAGTTGCTCTGAGAATCCCACACCCTGCCAGGCAGGGTAGGCAGAGCCCTCTGAACTCTGGCGCACCCTCTTCCAGTGCAGAGTCACGGGCACTATTCCCCAAACATACTTGTTTCTCTTGGGTTGCGAGCCTTTGGACGACCTGTGCTCTTGGCCAGGAATGTCCATCCTTTCTCCTGGTCTCTTCCGTATCTCAGCTCATGCTCTCTTCCCTCTGTGAAACTTCTGTGAGTCCCCAACAGGAAAGCACACTCTCTTCTGGACTCTCAACGACCTTGCATGTTTCTTTACTCACACTCTTACTGCTGTGACAAAGACCAATTTATTAAAGGATCACAGCTGTTCCCATCTTCTGAGGGTGTTTTTCTGTTTGATGTCTTACCTCTGCTGTACCAGCTGTGGGTAACAAGTAGGGGAAGGACCTCCCAGTATGGGAGCACTGGGGAGGCATGACATAATGAATAAGCTGGGCTGGTTGTTGTTGTTAGGTGCCATTGAGTCAATTCCAACCCATAGCAGCCCCATGTGACAGAGTGTAACTGCTTCACAAGGTTTTCTAGGCTATAATCTTTATAGGAGCAGATTGCCAGGTCTTTCTCCTGCAGAGCAGCTGGTTGTGTTTGAACCACCAACCTTTCAGTTAGCAGCTGAGCACTTAACCGTTATGTCATAGCTGGGCTGAAATTCTAGGAAAAGCAGATACATAGTAGAATGTTCCAGAAGGAGAGAGCAGGGTAAAGAAGACATTTAAGAGTTTTATTCTCTGCTGTGAGTTGTAACTGCCACCTCATTCCTGCCTCCTTAAAGAGAACCTTCAGCAAAGCTGCCCACTATTTTCAAAAGCTTTTGGATCCAGTTTTTCTGTTATTTTTATTGTGACCTTGTGCTGACAAGTGAGACAATAGATAAGAGTGTTCCTCGTAAAGTACAAAACACTGTGTGTAAGAAATCATGGGTTAGATGAAACCAGGAAGGTCCATTTTCATTGGGGATGTGAGATTCCATACTGTTATTGGATTAGTTATCTCTGGCTGCACAACAAATTATCTTGAAACTCAATGGCTTCAAATAATAATGAGTATCTCTCATGGTTTCTGGGTCAGGAGTTTAGATGCAGCTTAGCTAGGTGGTTCTGGCTTGGGATTTCTCATGAGGTTGCACCCAAGCTTCATTTAGGGCTGTAGTCATCTGAAGGCTTGAGTTGGGCTGGAGGATCCACTTTCAAGATGACACCCTCACCTGGCTTGTTGTTGTTATGTGCCGTCAAGTTGCAAGCTGGTATTGGCTGTTAGTGGCAGGCCATAGTTCTTCCTCATATAAGCCTCTTACAGGATTATATATATTGTACATATATATGAGGTCCCTGGGTGGTGCAAACAGTTTGCACTCAACTACTAACCTAAAAAAGAGTTCTGGGAGCACAGTGGTTAAGGCATTCATTCGGCTGCAAACTAAAAGGTTGGTCATTCAAACTCACCAGCCACTCCATGGAAGAAAGAGGAGGCAGTCTGTTTCCATAAAGATTTACAGCCTTAGAAACCCTAAGGGGGAGTTCTGCTCTGTCCTATAGAGTCACTATAAGTAGGAATCAACTCAGTGGCAGTAGGTTCAGGCTAACCTAAAGGTCAGTGGTTTGAACTCACCCAGTGGTGTCAGAGGGGAAAAAAAAAAAAAGACCCTAGCTATTTACTTCCATAAATATTACAGCCAAGAAACCCGATGGAGTAGTTCTTCTACTGTGTAACATATGGGTTCATCATGATTTGGAAAAGACTTAGAGGCAACAAGTTTTTGTGTGTGCATGTGTGTACATATACAGATAGAGAAGGAAAGAGAAGACAAAGTGAGATTTTTTTTTTTAAGGATTTCGCTCATATGATTGTGGGGGACTAGCAAGTCTAACATGTATAGGTCAAGTCACAGGCTGTAGACTCCTGCAGTTTTGTGTCCCAAGAGCCATAGGTCAGGCAACAGGAAGTGTGAAGAATGAAAGAGTTCTGGCACTTAAAATATGTATCTATAAATACTGGAAGCAGAATACTTTTAGCTCTTATGGCCTTCAACTGATTGGATGATGCCCACCCACATTACAGAGGGTGACCTGCTTAAGGCCAACTGATTTGAACAAATGTACCATACTTTTATACAAATAAGTGCACGTTTATACTTTTTTTTTTTTTTTTGCAAATGGTGCACTTTTCTCCAGTGTTAGTTTTTTATGCACTATGCATGTGTTACTTACACACTGTGAAAAATATAGTAACTACCTCATAATAGCAGCTAGACTCGGGTTCGACCAAACAGTGGGGCACCATAACCTAGCCAGTCCAGTCATGAAATTAACCATCATACCTCCTCTGGGTCCTTTTTCACAGATTAAGTGAGACAATAGATGAGAGTGTTCCTTGTAAAGTATAAAACACTGTATGTAAGAAATCATGATTTTTTACTTTCTACCCTTCTGAGCCCAGCAAGTTCTAACTCTTTCAGGAAACCCTCCAACAATCACTGACACCATTTTTAGGAACTTTTCTAGCAATTAGATCTCAACCACTGATCTCTGTGTTTAATCTGGACTGCCTTCACTTTTTTTTTTTCTCTCTTTCATTTATATTAGACCAGTTTCTGAAAAGATGGTGTAAGTGCAGCAGGCTTTGCATGTGTCTCCAGCACAGCACATACCACTGTGTGGGGTCCACATGGATGCTCAGTGCATCTGAGCTGACAGACCACACACAGTCATGCTGCTCTCCGGAGGCTCCAAACTGAGTTGCTCTCTGTTCTCTATTCTTCTGTCTATAGTCTTATTGAGCCCCTTTTAGCTACTACTGTTCCTGGGTGGTACAAACAGTTAATGGGCTTGGTTAGAGTTTCTAGTGCACCCAGAGGTACCTGGGAAGAAAGGCCTGGCAATCTACTTCTGAAAAATCAGCCATTAGAAACCCTATGGAGCACAGTTCTACTCTGACACACATGGGGTGCAATGAACCCACCAACTAGTTTGGTGGGTTCTTAACCTGGATTCCTTTAGATCCTTTTAGTATTTCTGTATGCCCACTCCTCCACCTCTGTGCACTTTGCTTCTAGTGATCCACACCTGAAATTCTCTTCAAAGCCCTACCTTTGGGTTACTGGAACTGCTTAGTCTACCCTGGCAGTCAATAGGCAAGATGGTTTATATCCCTCCCACCCCCAGCAGCCCATAGTCAGTGACTGACTGGTAAAGGAATAGGAAAGGCTACCTCCTCTGTCCCGGAGGTGTAATTCACTCTCCAGAGCTCCACTGAGGCTGGGATGTTGCCTCCCATTCACCTTACATGGCTTCTTCCCCTTTGCTATCCTATTTCCTCAATCTCTTCCTAGTTCCTTAAATAATGAATTTACACGTGAATCTTCTCAGAATCTGCTACCAGAAAACTGGCCTAAGACACTCCCCCTCCCTGTGCTTCCATCTCAACTGAGCAAGATGGCATTGATATACAAAAATGGACTGAGGATCTGCAGAAAGGAAAGGCAGAGAAGAAAACCATTTTCCTCTTTGGGCTGTTTTCCTGATCACCATCAACACCACTATTAGGGGGAAAAAAAATAAGTGATTAATTTTCAGTTTACTTTTTCTTTAACATAACAAACTTCCGCTTTTGGAGGCTTAATTGGATCTATTCTTGGATGTGACAAAAAGTTAGTGGGAGATGAAAGGGGCATATCAAGAAAAAAAAAAAAAACATTCCAAGTGAATAATTTAAGATCACATCCATAATTAATGGCATTTGGCATGCTTCCCCTGGAAGCCTAATTGCAGCTCGGAAAGTGCTAATTAAAGCGGTTTGGTGCAAATCAGCCGGTGCAGGTGTGTGTGGAGCAGCCGCCTCTGTTCTTTTCAACACCGGTAGCAATGGCGGCAGCGGCAGCAGCGAAGCAGGCGGCAGAAACAGACCCGGATCATTTCAGGTTGGGCGGGGCTGGAATAAAGGATGGGGCTCCAGTTTGAAAGTCTTTGTGAAGTGAGTTTCCTTTTGGAAGAAGGGGATGTGTATGTGTATGTTTGATTACGGGAGACAGCGGGCTGGAGAACTCAAGAACTTTAGGTAAGTTTCGCCCCACTTAGGGGCAGACAAGAAAGAGAATCAACTAGGACTGGGGTGGGGTGGGGTGGGGTGGGGTGGGGGGAGGTTTGAGGAGATGAGCTGACTACCTCCAGCTCCTGCACCCAATATATAGTGGGATGGACAACATGGCCTTTTGCGGTGCCTGGAAAAGGCAAGGTATGAGTGTGTTTTCTGGTTACACTCCCTTGCCCATTCTCCACGTTTTCTTCTCCCTGCTCACTACCACAGGAGGCCAGAAGCATGCATTCTACGCATGCACTCACTCCCTTGGTGTCTGGCATCTGGTTGGGTTTAGCAAATGGGGAGCAGATTGGAGGGAGGGAGAGAGCACACTCAGGTTATTTAATTTTCTATGGCCCTCTCTGCCTGGCTTCCTTTCCTTGTGCTCTTCCCAGTTTCAGGATGCCAATGATCAGCCCTTGTGGTGCAGTCTTTGAGTGCTAGACTGCTAACTGCAAACCCACCAGCTGCTCCACAGGAGAAGGTTGTGGCAATTTGCTTCTGTAAAGATCACAGCCTTGGAAACCCTACAGGGCAATTCTACTCTGTTCTATAGGGTTTTTAGGGTTGTTGTGAGTTGGAATTGTTCAACAGCAATGTTGTTGGTTTTTTTTTTTTTTTTTTTTTTTACTTCAGGCAGAGGAGTGTAACAACCCTACCATTACTAGCCTATGCTGTAGCACAGTCCCTTGTGGTTTGCCTATATGTCCCAAACCCAAACCAAACGCACTGCCTTTGAGTCAATTTGGACTCATAATTACACGATAGGACAGAGGCTGTGAATCTTTACTGAAGAAGATCTTTCTCCCATGGAGTGGCTGGTGGGTTTGAATAGTCAACCTTCTGGCTAGCAACTGAATGCTTTAACCACTGCGCCACCAGAGCTTCTATATTATTATGTGCTGTAATTGATTACATGTGCCCAATGATGCATATCATATAACAGAGACTTAGCACTGCTCCAGGTCTGTGTGTATGAATTTAATTATTTGGTACTTCTCAGTTTTTTATTGTTGTAAACTCCACAGAAAATCCAAACCAGTTGCCCTGGATTTAACTCTGACTCATGATGAACCGAATTCATGGTGATCCTATGTGTGTCAGGAGCTCTGGTAATGTAGTGCCTAAGGCATTTGACTGCTAACCAGAAGGTTGGCGGTTCAAACCCACCAGCCACTCCTCGAAAGGAAAGTTGGGCAATCTACTTCCGTAGTAATATCATCTCGGAAACCCAAGGAGGGGTAGCTATGAGTCGGATCTGACTTGACGGCACATAACAACAACAACTATGTGTGTCAGAGTAGAACTCCATAAGGTTTTCAGTGGCTGTATTTTCAGAAGTAGATTGCCAAGTCATTCTTCCAAGCTGCCTCTGGGTGGACTCGAGCCTCCAAGCTTTCTATAAGTGGCCAAATGAGTGTTTGTGCTACCCAGGGACTCCATTTGTTTTATGCACAATTCTAATAAATTTGATCCCCCCCTCCCGTTTCACACACCATTTGAATATTAAAAATCAAACCAAGCCTACTGCCATTGAATTAATTCTTACTCATAGTGACACCCATTGGGTTTCTAAGGCTTTAAATCTTTTCAGAAGTAAATTGCCTAATCTGCAGAGCAGCTGGTGGGTTTGAACACCTGCCTTCTGGTTAGCAGTCAAGTGCCTTAGGCACTATGCTACCAGAGCTCCCATTTGAGTCCTGTTGTTGTTGTTGTTATGTGCCGTCGAGTCGACCCCAACTCATAGCGACCCCTCCTTGGATTTCCGAGGCAGTATCACTACGGAAGTAGACCGCCCAACCTTCCTTCCGAGGAGTGGCTGGTGGGTTTGAACCACCAGCCTTCTGGTTAGCAGTCAAGTGCCTTAGGCACTATGCTACCAGAGCTCCCATATGAGACTAGAAAAAAATAAAAAACCAGAGCTCCTATTTGAGTCCTAGTAAACAACAAATAAGACTGAAGCCTGCAAGGTTGGCTCTGTTCAAAGTAGCAACCCTGCCAGCAGTAAGAGGTCCATACCTGGCCTTACTGAAAGAGCTAAGGCCAAGAAACAGGAAAATTGGGGTGAAGAGTATTGAAATTTGTGACCATTCAAAGGCAAGGACAAACCATCCCATATTTTTGGGTCCCCAAGATCTGCAGTGCCTAGCATGGTACAACAATCAATGTTTATGATCGGTTATCAAGAACAAATTAGATCATGTGCAATTACTTCTGTCGTTGTTGTTAGGTGACATTGAGTCAATTTTGACTCATAGTGACCTCTTGTGGCAGGTAGAACTGTTCTATAGAGCATGTGACAGAGTAGAACTGCCCCATAGAGTTTTCTAGGCTATAATCTTTATAGGAGCAGGTTGTCAAACCTTTCTCCCATGAAGCTGCTGGGTAGGTTTGAACTGCCAGCTTTTTGGTTAGCAGCATGCCTAACCACCAGGGCCCCTACTGCAGTTTTTTCTAACAGGCTTTTTATAAAACTCTCTGCAAATTATTCTGGTTGGAGGAGTCATCTCTCTACAGCTCCATCAGGACCCTGATGGAGATAGTTAGAAAAAGGCCTGCTTCACAAAAGTCACATTGTTTTTAAATAACTAGAGCTTTCTCCCTTAAAAACCAACTTTTTGGCAAATGTTCTTTTCCCTTTGAAGGGGAATCTTCATGTAATGCATCTCTTATTTCCCCATCTTCTTCAAAAGCAATTCAACTCACTGCCATTGAGTGGGTTCCAACTCATGACCCCTGTTTCCTTGGGTTTCTGAGGTAGTATCTCTACAGAAGTAGATGCCCAGTCTTCCTTCTAAGGAGTGGCTTATATAAACCCACCACCCTTCTGAGTATGTAGAGCCTTAGGCACTATGCCATCTTAAAGAGCGGTAACTGCGGATAGCCTAAGCTGCTCTTGATAATTGGTCATGAACTTTGATTGTAAATGTGGCACCTTACAAGTGGTGTAAGTTCATTGCCCTGAGTGGTTTCAAATTTTGATGCTCTCCATTTAGTTTTACAGTTTCTCTTCCTTATCTAGGAGCTCTGGTAGCGTAGTGCCTAAGGCACTTGACTGCTAACCAGAAAGCTGGCAGTTCAAACCCACCAGCCACTCCTCAGAAGGAAGATGGGGCAATCTACTTCCATAGTGATACTGCCTTGGAAACCCAAGGAGGGGTTGCTATGAGTCGGGTCCAACTCAAGGGCACACAACAACTTCCTTACCTCTTTCAGTAAGGCTGTGGATCTCGTGCTGTTGGCTACTTTCAGCAGAACCATCCTTGCCTACTTCAGTCTTACTTATTGTTTACTAGCACTCAAAAGGAAGGCACTCTGGTGGAGTAGTGGTTAGGGCATTTTGCTGCTAACAAGAAGGTAAGTAGTTTGAACCCACCAGCCGCTCTGCAGAAGAAAGATAAGGCAGTCTGCTTCCATAAAGATTTACAACCTGGAACCCAATGGGCTTCACTAGTTGGAATCAACTCAGAGGCAGTAGCTTTTGTTTTGATTTACTAGTACTCAAATGGGGTATGCTCTGAGGGTATAATGGGTAAGATATTTGGCTGCTAACCAGAAGATCAGCAGTTCAAACCCACCACCAAAGGAGGAAGATGAGGCAATCTACTTCCATAAAGATTTACAGCCTTGGAAACCCAATGGGGGTCTCTATGAGTCAGAATCAACTCAATGGCAGTGGGTTTTTGGTTGTTTTTTTTTTTTTTTTCCAAATGGTATATGAGACTGTTGTTGTTGTTTGTTGTTGTTATGTGCTGACGAGTCGGCCCTGACTCATAGAGACCCCTCCTTGGGTTTCCGAGGGAGTATCACTATGGAAGTAGATTGCCCAACCTTCCTTCCGAGGAGTGGCTGGTGGGTTTGAATTGCCAGCCTTCTGGTTAGCAACAAGTGCCTTAGGCACTATGCTACCAGAGCTCCCATATGAGACTAGAAAAAAATAAAAAATCAAGTTTATTAGAATTGACCCAGAGTTACTAGGTCCTGAGTGTCGGTCTAAATTGATTTCCCTTGAATAGTGTATGGATTTTAGCGCATAGACTTTATCATGATTTTTTTCTTTTTTTTTAATGCCTAAACGCTATTACTTTCTTACTCTGGGATTCTTGTCACATTCGTGTGTAGCTGAGGTTATCTCAGAAGGGGCATAGGATAAGTATAGTATCACAGTGACAGCTCTCTCTCTCTCTTCATCTTTATTTTTATGGGATCTGTTTCGAGCACAATGAATTTCGAAGTCTTGTAAGAGCAGGCCCTGTCTCATATCCCAGGATCTTCTTGCTTGAAATTAGTTGGAAACCTGGCTTCTGGGATCCCTGTTATATGTTCCCTCATAGGAGAGAGGATGTTGGATTTATTTGTCCACAGTGGGTTTCCAGGGAATTTGATTAGCTCTCAGGCCCTGCCTTAGCCATCCTTTGTTCCGGCCTGGACGGCACCGAGCCTAGTCAATAGGTGCCGATTTTATTAGGTGCAGCCCGTGTAATGTCGCACACGACTCCCCTCCAACCTCCTTGGCTTGTAATGCTCATTGGCAGGGACAGCTAATCGATAGTTGCTCCTCACCAGCCCCATAGATATCGACTCAGGGCTCGGGAAGACTTTATAAGGAGTCATCGGGGGGAATCTTTCAGTTCAAATTGAATTGTGGGCCATTAAATCTTTTTAGTAAAAGACTGCACCTCATATCATATACCAATACTCCTTCTGAATTTTTAACCAGCACTTAAGACCATCCCTTTGCTAGAGCCTTTGCTAGAGCCATCTCAGCAGGTTCCAAGTTTTTCTTTCCTGGGCAGATCTGGTTAATTGTTATGGATTTCCCAGCAGGTAAAAACATTTGGAGTTTGCAAAGTACAAGCTTTGTTTTCCTTGGGAAAGAAAACCAATTCTAGTGGTCTGCCTACACACCCAAGGAAGGATGGGGCAGGGGGAGCAGAGGGGAAGGAGCAGCAAGGGGAAAACTGGTCCTGGGGTGCTTGCCATCCTGGACATCTCAGCGGAATCCTGATGTCAGTGAGATGCCATGCATGTGATACACACACACACATCTACAAACAAACACACCCTCACACATGCACACAAACCCACACATAACATATATGCATGTGCATGCACACAAACACATATAAACATACAGACATGTGCATATATACACAGATACATAAACACATGTACATACACAGACATATAAACAAACACACATGAGAAGACACACAAACACATATGTGCATGTGCACATACATACTTCCTTCTAGCCCATGTTCATTCTTTGTGACTTTTTGAGTGAGCTTCAGGGAGAGAATGAAGGTAATGGGAAAAGAGCCTATTACAGTGGAAAGGATCCCACCCCAGCTCACCGTTATAAACTCCATGACATTAGGTGAGTTATGTGACTTCTTTCAAATGTTGTGTCCTCTGTAAAGTGGGAGGTAATCATTGTATAGCAAGTCATGGTGCAGATTAAATTAGTCCATGGCTAATGGGCACATATTGTTGTTGGGTGCTATTGAGTGGATTCCAACTCATCACCACCTCATGGAGTAGAATAGAACTGCCCGCTAGGGTTTTCTAGGCTGAAGGAGCTCTGGTAGCATAATGCCTAAGGCACTTGACTGCTAACCAGAAGGCTGGCGGTTCAAACCCACCAGCCACTCCTCGGAAAGAAGGTTGCGCAATCTACTTCTGTAGTGATATTGCCTCGGAAACCCAAGGAGTCAGGACTGACTCCACGGCAGTGAGTTTGGTTTGAGTTTGAGTCTTTACAGATCTCCAAGTCTTTCTTCCGAAGAGCCACTGAGTGGGTTCAAACCACAACCTTTCGGTTAGCAGCTATGTGCTTAACCATTAATTGTTAAATATCTGTCCCCCTACCTCTAATTCTTGGTGAGGTTTTCTCTGATTGAAATCAGAGATGGGAGGAGCCTTTAAAACCTTGTTTTATCATGAGGACACTGAGGCCCAGAGAGAGGACATATCTTGTTCAAGGTCATAAAGAGAGTTGGTAACAGGCTAGGGCTAGACTCCCAGTTCATTTTCTTCTAATCTTTTTTCTATTCTGCTGACTCCAATAAGAAGGGCCAAGAGGCCCTGCTACCCCACCTTCAACCCCAACAAGATTGATTGTTTTTATTAACAACTTATATTTGTGTAGCATTTTACTCTTTTCAAAGAGCAGAGACTAATTACAAATTGCAGTCCTCAGAGACGCTGCCCTGGGCTTCTTGTCGGCACCGTGCCCAGGTGAGGAGAATGGAAACCAGAGAGAATACCTCATCTATTATGAAGACATCACCCTTGCGTCTGACCACAATTTTCCTCCCTAGCCCGGATATGTGCCTTTAGAGGGCAGGGTCAGTGGTGTCAGGTGCCCCTGCCTAAGGACAACTATTGGCTTAGGAAAGTGCATACATATGGAGCTCTGGTGGTGCAGTACCTAAGGTATTTGACTGCTAACCAAAAGGTTGGCACTTCAAACCCTACCAGCTGCTTTAAGGAAGGAAGATGGGGCAATCTACTTTTGTAAAGATTTAGTGCTTTGGAAAGCCAGTGGGGGTCACTATGAGTCAGAATCAACTCGATGGCAGTGGGTTTGGTTTTTTGGGAGACAGATAGATAGATAAACAGACAGATAGATGATAGATAGATAGATAGGTAGATAGATAGATAGAAAGAAAGAACAATGAAGACATCCAGAGACAGGATGTTATGATAAGAACCAGAGACCACGAACTGGAGACCCCAGACTCAGCGTTAGAATGTCTAGTCAGGCATATAGTCAAGGTTAAGTTTGCTAAACCAAAGTCAGGAAGGAGTCAAAGTCAACCAAGGTCAGGAACGTCTGGGTCAATTCATTACATACTTGCCAACTACTGTCCACTGTCTAGTCAATAGCATACATTGACCGATATAAGATTGGAAAGGTACCTGGTGTTGTGGGACTTGTGGTTTAAAACCAGCCAGCAGTTGAGCACTTGCCATGTACCAACAACTATTATAAGGCTTTACATGTACTAACTCATCTACCTTTAGAACAACTCTATGAGATAAGGCCTGTCATTACTACATTTGGCAAGTGAAGAAACTGAGGCAAAGAGGACCTAAGTAACTGGCCCAAGGTCAGTACTAAGTGACAAAATTGAGATTTGACTCCACACAGTCTAGCACTAGAACCCACCTACTTAACAATGATGCCACTGTCTTCTTCTGGGCTCTCCTTAAACAAACCCT
The DNA here is from genome assembly GCF_000298275.1 of Orycteropus afer afer. Lineage (NCBI taxonomy): Eukaryota > Metazoa > Chordata > Mammalia > Tubulidentata > Orycteropodidae > Orycteropus > Orycteropus afer. Next base: position 10,498,393 of record NW_006921646.1, read on the forward strand.
GAGTCAAGAACTTGAATGCTAGTAGCTTATTGAGGGAACACAGGAAGAGGAATGGGGAAGTGGAATCGGAAAGGGAAGGAGGTTAATACTGTGTGTATTGCACTAAAGAGCAGATTACCACTATGGCAACTGCTAGGTGTTTTAGGAGTCACCATAGAACATGTACCTTAGCCACTCTCTGGCGATGGAGCTGGAGTATTTATGCACCAATTCGCATCAATCACTGGTGTGAGGGCTGTTCTGGAGACTAGTTCTCCAACAATCCCAGCCTGCCATGAATAGGCGACAGGGTTCCAGACCACGAGCAAAATGATGCAGGTTCAGGCAGTTGGAAGGAGGCTGCTATGCACTTGAGGGAATATGGGTAGAGGGAATATGGTTCATATGGCCACCTTGACCTTCTAGATGGGAGAAGAGGACAGGGATCCCTGTTTTATGCTCAGAAATCAATACAGGTTGATCCAGAGGGATGAGTGCTTACACATCTGAAGTACCTGGATCCATCTGGTGATGTCCCTTCTTTCCCTTGCCCCTAACTTACATATACACCCCTACAGCCTCCTTCCATGAACTTCCCCAAGTCCTAACACAGGGTACGCATTGTCAGGCCTGAACAAAGTTCATTTAAATTCAAGAATGAGACAAAGACCTTAGCTGACTCAACAGCTTCACCAGTCTGGCCTCTGCATCCAATCTTGGCCTGAGCAGTACAATAGACATCTGTGAGTTGAGTCTTTTTGTGCCCCTTCTTTTCCCACCCTATTATACATTGAATTGTGTCTCCCCAAAATATGTGTTGGAATCTTAACCCTTATACCTATGGATATAATCTTATTTGGAAATAGGTTTTACTTGTTATGTTAATGAGGCCACATCAGTGGAGGGTGTGTTTTAAGCCTAAATCTCTAAAGCATTATAAAAAGGGAAGATTAGGCACAGAAGTGTGTGTATAAACAGTGGGGTGGGGGCGGGAAGGATAAGTGCCCCATGAAGATCTCCAAGGAACCCAGGAACACTGGAGCTGCAGAAGCTGAAAGAGACAAGGATTTTCTTCCAGAGCCAACAGAGAGAAAGCCTTCCTCTGGAGCCAGTGTGTCCTGAATTCAGACTTCTGGTGGCGTAGTGCCTAAGGCATTTGACTGCTAACCAGAAGGTTGGCAGTTCAGACCCACCAGCCACTCCTCAGAAGGAAGACTGGGCAATCTGCTTCCATAGAGATACCACCTCAGAAACCCAAGGAGGGGTCACTATGAGTCTGAATCAACTCGATGGCAGTGAGTGAGTGAGCCTCCTAAATTGTGAGAGGGGCTCTGGTAGAGCAATGCTTAAGCATTCCGCTGCTAATCAAAAGGTCAGTGGTTCAAACCCATCAGCTGCTCTGCAGGGAAAAAGACCTGGTGATCTATTCCCATAAAGATTACAGCCTAGGAAACCTCATAGGGCAGTTCTACTCTGTCTTACAGGTTACTGTGAGTCGGAATTGACTTATGGGTACCTAACAACAAACTGTGAGAAAATAAATTTATGTTCTTTAATGTCACCCACTTGTGGTTTTTTCTGTTATAACAGCACTAGGAAATTAAGATACACCCTGACTAGGGAACTCAGGAGCAAGGTGTGGAGGTGGGAGAAGAAAGGGACAGGATGTCCCACCTGCAAAGTGATGCTGACCTCAAAGGCTGAGCTTTGGCAGGCTGGAGCAACATCCCTGCTCAGGAACAGAGACACGGCGGTGATGAATATGTACATCCTTGTTTGCTTGGAATCATGTAATTGGGCTGTTCTGTTGGTTAAGTGTTGGAAAATGCCAATGGAATGTGGAGAAAAGTGAATAGACATATGTAGAAAGAAAGCATTACATTTAAAATGATTCCCCACCCCCTTCCCCACAGCCTCAGGAAATTGTTGCTATCAAAGAAAGAAATGTGTCTTTCTCCAGAGCCTGGAAATATATGAGGATTCAGCAAGTGTGTGGTCCTACACTCATCCTTCCTTTACTCCCTCAGTGATGGTTTCTCAGGTGCTACAACAGGTGACAGTATCACCAGGAAGGCAGACATTGAACCAGCATATTCATAGGGATTCTCTGACCCAGCAAAGGGTCAGACTCTTTTCACCCCCCCCCCCAAGTTACAGAATATTTTGGAAATTTCTTAAGAGAAAAACCCTTAGAGTCTAGGGTATCTTGTGAGTGAGTTATTTATAAAAGGATTTTTTTTTTTTTTTTTTTTTTACTTTTTAACTTCTTATTCCCTTCTTCTTCATTCTCTAGTAACCATTAATCTTCTTTTGTGTTGATGGATTTACTTATTCTTGATATTTCATATGGCATCCCCAAAACAAAAACAAAAAGTCCCACTGCTATCAAGTCAATTCCAACCCTGTAGTGTTCCAGCCTGGTGCCAAATGGGTAACTTCCTCAGCTTCTAACTGAAAGGTTGGAAGCTAGAGTCTACTCAGAGGTACCTTGGAAGAAAAGTCCTGGCAATCTACTTCCAAAAAAGTCAGCCATTGAAAACCCTATGGGGCACAGATCTACTCTGACCACACAGAGTTACCATGAGTCTGAGGTGATGCAGTGGCAACTGGTCACTGCTAGGTATTTCATATAAGTGGGAACCTATACTATTTGTCCATTTGTGTCTAGCTTACTTCACTCAACATATCCACATCATAGTACCTATCAGGACTTCCTTCATTTCTCTGTATAACTGAATAACACTCCAATGTTTGTATGTACCACATTTTTTTTATCCATTCATCTGTTGATTAGCACCAGACTTCTTTTTGGCCCACTGGAATGTATTATTTTTTTATTCCAAGCACTCTGGGCAGCACAGAGTTTCCAAAGGCTCAGTCTTTGCACTTGTGGAGACTAGTTTCTTCACTTGTAAGGTGGGAATAATAATGTCTCCCAGAATTGCTACTGGGAATAAAGTCCATAAAGTTTCTACAACACAACACAATGTTTGGCACTGGGGGTCAGAGTCAGGACAACAATTCTTTAGAACCATTTATGGTTTTTCCATGTTTATTATATATATTATCTGTCTCAGGAGCTCTGGTGGTACAGCGGTTAAAGCATTTGGCTGCTAACCAAAAGGTTGGTGGTTTGAACCTACCAGCCGCTACACAAGAGAAAGATGAGGCAGTCTGCTTCCATAAAGATCTACAGCTTTGGAAACCCCATGGGGCAGTTCTATTCTGTCCTACAAGGTTGCTGTGAGTCAGAATTGACTTGATGGTAGTGAGTTGGTTTGTTTGGTTTTTATCATTTGTCTCCCACTCTGAAAAGTGAGCTATCTGAGAGAAAGATGTTTTCTGGCTTCTTTGCCACCCAGACAGTATTTGGAAATTTTGGATCCAACTCATAGAGACACCTCCTTGTGTTTCTGAGGCAGTATCTCTATGGAAGTGGATTGCCCAATTTTCCTTCCAAGGAGTGGCTGGTGGGTTTGAACCACCAGCCTTCTGGTTAGCAGTCAAATGCCTTAGGCACTATGCCACCAGAGCTCCCTTTAATAAGTATTGAAAGAATGAATGAATTAATTAATTGTAACAGCTCAAAACATAGTCACTTTTAGCTTTATGATATAAAATTTTAACCCCAGATTACTTAAGGCACTTGGTAACGTTTCCTGTCACACCCATCACAATTGTATTAACTACTCTTTTATGTAATTATTTGTTTACTGCCTGTCCTGTCTTTTAGAATGAAGCTTCATGATGTTGGGGACCATGTCTCTCTAGTTCACTGTGATATCTACAGGGGTGGGCGCTGTCACAAAGTTTGTGCTCACTAACTGATGGAAGGAAGAAAGGAAGGAAAGAGACAAAGAGGAAATATGACATGAAAGAGAAAATAAATATAGGAAGTGGAAGAGTGTCCTGGAAAACCATAGGAGCACCAAGATTGCCTACCAGACACAGCTCTTGGCTCTTGTGTGTATTGCGATGGAAAGGCGGGTCCTTGGCCTGAACAGGAAGCAGGTCTTCAGGAGTGAGTCTGGGACTCACAGCCCTGCTGTGGCCCAGGCTGTGGCTCAGTGACTTTCTCTCCACTCTGGTCCCTGTCTGCAATGCTGTTCTTGCTGCAGCCTGTGTACTTTCTGAGGGAAGAGGACTGTGGTTCTGGATCACAGATGCCTCGTAATGAGTCCGGCAAGCTGAGGGATTTCATTTCCTCTGTGCAGACGTCGTTCTCTTCCCCAGGCTGCTCTGGCAGTTTAAAGGTGGGAAGACAGACCAGAGAAACCCAGGAAACTCCTCAGGGGAGCCCCACCTGCTCCCTAGAAGCCAGTGCTATCTTTGCATATCACTGGCTGGGCTTGGACAAGGCACAGAGCATCCCTGTTTGTCTCCTGGTAGAAAACAGTGATTTCTACCTTATAATTGGAATTGCTCTGCCTGAAGCATAATGTTCCTTTTAATCACCAAAGGGTAAGCTCGTGGTTAGCATATTGCAACATGTTAATCCTCATCTACACAGGCTGGAGGGAAGAGGTAAGTGGAGAGAGCAGGGACGAGGGGGTGTCTGGCTCAGCCATAGCAGTGTCAAGGCAGAGACCAGGGAGAGGAATGTGCAGAAAGGAGATAGGTGCATTGCTGGGATGGGGGTGATGATGGGGAGTGAGCTAGAAAAAAAAAAGAGAGAAGTTCCTGACACCTGCTGTCAAGAGAACTCTGGTCTAAAGGGGAGACACAGCCCTGCCCTCAGGGATCCCCAGTCTGAGGGGGAGACACAGTCCTTGCTCTCAGCAAGCTCTCAGTCTGATGAGGAAGACGGAGTTCTTGATCTCAGGAAGTTTCCAGAATAATTGCAGAAGAAAGGAAAATAAACTCCATCCGGCTTTTACTATGTGCCAAGCAGCATGCTAGACACATTTACTTGCACATTCTCATATAACCCTGTTGTGTAAGCAGGGCCATATGTTGTATAACTCCACGGTGCCCCTGAAGATGTGCAGCACACCACTGGCCCAGGGTGCAAGCATGCCTACCCCCAATTTACACACCAGGTCATAGAAGCACAGAGAACCTAAGGACACACAGTGAAAAATGGTGGAACTAGGATCTGAACTTAGATTTTCTAAATTCAGCTCGGCTGTCCTTGGGCAGTTCCTGATATATAAGGGAAAGTGTCCACCACCCATCTGTCACTTTGTGGTGGTGGCTTGTGTATGCCTATGATGCTGAAAGCTATGCCACCAGTATTTCAAATACCAAGAGGGTCACCCATTGGCAGACAGGTTTCAGAACTTCCAGACAACTAGGAAGAAAGGCCTACCAATCTATTTCTGGAAATAGCCAATGAAAACCCTACAGATCTGAAAAAGACCAGACTTACTGATCTGATACAGACTGGTGGAACCCCCAAACCTGTGGCCCCTAGATACCCTTCAAGCCTGGAGCTGAACTCATCCCCGGGGGGATCAACTTTCAGCCACACAATGTTGTTGTTGTTAGATGCTGTCCAGTCAGCTCCGACTCACAGTGACCCTGTGTGTGTTTGTACAACTGAACAAAACACTGCCCAATACGGTGCCAGCCTCATAGTCCTTGCTATAACTGAACCCATTGTTGCTATTCATAAAAATTTCCAGTAATATATAAGACAGTGTTTCACTGCTATTCATAAGGTTTTCACTGGCCAATTGTTTGAGAAGTAGATGGCCCCTTCCTTCTTCCAAGTCTGTCTTAGTCTGGAAGCTCCGCTGAAACCTGTCCACCATGGGTGACCCTGCAGATATTTGAGCCACACAATAGAGAAGCCTATAAAGTGAACAACAAAATTCTTGAGGAATATACTCCTCAGTACAATCAACCGTAGGAGACCAAAAGAACAGCATTTGCCCCAAAACAAAGTTCAGAAGGCAGGAAGGGGCAGGAAAGAGAGATGAATGGAAATGGGGAACCCAGAGAGGAGGTGGGAAGAGTGCCATTGCATTGAGGGGATTGTAACCAATGTCCTGAAACAAAATGTGTATAAATTTACAAATGGAAAACTTATTTGCTCTGTAAACTTTCACCCAGACTGCAATGAAAACTTTAAAAAGTAAAATAAAAATAAACAATCCTAAGGATCACAGAATATTGTCTGAGACTTTTACTCACTCACTTTTGATACTTGATTTGGAGGGATGAGTGGCTGGAGAAGGACATCGTGTTTGATAAATAAATGGGGGGCGGCAGGGGGAGCTCAGTGAAGTTGAGGGAAACCCTACATGTGATTGATCGACACAGTGGCCACAGGAGTGGACTCAAACACGACAAGCATTAGAAACATGGTGCAAGACTGGACAACGTTTTGTCTTGGTATACACGGGGTTACCGTGAGTCAGCGTCAATTCAGTGTCAACTAACAACAACAGCAAAGGGGAAGTAGAACAGAGGAAGGTCAAGGCTTCCCTACACACCCTGTGTCTTGGCCCAAGTTGTTCTGAAACCAGCATCAAAGACAATTTTCCTGCAGGCAACTTACTAAGGAAGTGACCCCAGGGAGCAGGAGCAAGGGAGACTGGGGGTGGGGGAGGAATCAGGGAAAGCCCATATGAGAATGCATTGTCAGAGCTGTCACCACTGCAGACAATTGGTGCTTGATCCCACTGGGATATCTCAGGGGCTTCACAAAGTGTGTCTCAGCACTGTACACCTGGGGGTGAAAGGAAGAAGGCATTGCCCTTGGCTGCCACCTGCTACTGGTCAAGGGTGGTCCTGTGCACTTCCTGGTTACAAGTGCCTGAACACCAAGCTGGTAGCCATGGAAGTCCCATGCTGTGGCATCAGAGATGCTCTGATAGGAAGAGAGAGACATGGCACAGGCAGAGGTGAGACACTGTAGGTATGTACCTGTTAGAAACTTGTGGAAGCCTGCATGGCCATCAGAACCAGGGCTGAGAAATAAGCAGAGTAAAGTGATCCATGATGTCTGCTGCACCTCCTGGCCAGAGAGATCCTGGGAAGCAGAAGCTGGGGTGGAGTTAGGAATGGGAATGAATACTTGGGAAGGAAAAGGGGAGAAAGTGGATAGGGCACAGGAAGTTGGCTTTGGGATCTAGGATCTACAAGGAACCAGACTTCTTGTTCCCAACAATAATCTAAAATTCTGAGATGGAAGTCACACATGAGAGTCCCCATGGTCCAGAACAGATACAGTGGCAAAACTCCTAGCTCAGAATTCTGACACTTATCCAGGGAAAGGTATTGATTTGTGGCAGAGATTGCTAGTTGCCCCTGGTAACTTTTTCTCCAATTATCCTTAGTGACAGGATTCTTGATTTTTAGCTGGGCACAAGGACTCCTGGAACAAAATCTATATTCCCATCCTATTTGCAGACAGATGTAGCCATTTGACTAAATTCTAGCCAATAGAACACAAATGCAGAAGTTTGGAAAATATCCTTAAAGAGAGAAAGAGTGACTTTCTCTTCTCCATTTCCTCCATGTTGCTGGCTGGAGTGTGGATGAGATGGCTGGTGCTCCAGCAGCCACTTTGGAGCACAAGTGGAAGCTCTGTGCTGTGGAGGGAGAGGGACAAACGGAGGAACAAGAAAGCAGATGGGACTGCTAAAAAAGGATGGTGTCCTCTAGCAGCCCTGAACTGCCTACTTCCGTAATTGATTAATGTGAGGCAGAAATAAACTTTTATCTTGCTTGTTGTTGTTGTTGTTATGTGCCATCGTGTCGGCCCCGACTCATAGCGACCTCTCCTTGGGTTTCCGAGGCAGTATCACTACGGAAGTAGATTGCCCAACCTTCCTTCTGAGGAGTGGCTGGTGGGTTTGAACTGCCAGCCTTCTGGTTAGCAGTCAAATGCCTTAGGCATCTTGCTTATGCCACTGTTATTTAGGGTTTTATGTAATTATCTGTGTATCTATCTGCCTCCACACTGCTGGGGACTCAGGGAGGTCAGGGATTTGATAATGCTTACTTATTTTATGGCTCCTACACCCAGAACAGAAACTGTCATACAGTAAGCATTTAGTGTCTATTGAATGAATAAATGTATAATACATCTTCATTCCTATCTAACCCTTGGAGAGGTGATCTAACAGTTTCCCTTCTGGTCCCATCATAAGAGGACAGAATGAAATCCTAAGCTGGCAGCCCATGGTCCAAGAACCCAGCTAGGGCCATACCTTCTATCACTCAGTTCTGCTACCCTAAAGGCCTGGAGAAAGGTAAAAGTTTGTGGCCATAGGTGGGGAGCCCTCCAGGCATAGATACACACCCCAGCAAGCAGTGTCTTGCTGCAATTGGATGATGGGGAATTAACTAGAGCTATTTGCAGCTCCGGAACCTGCCATCCTCTCTCTTGCCTACTGGCCTCCACACAAGCAGTTCCCATTGCCTATCATGCCCTCTCCCCTCCCCAGCCATCCCCATTTTTCTTGCCTGGATCACTTTTCCCAGATTTCAACAAGAAAGACTCTCCCCTTCTTCCTGGAAGCCATTCTTGAAGGTCCAGCCTTGGTGAGTGATCCCAAGGCTCCTGCTTGCCTCATCAAGTACTTCTTTCCACACTGGATTGGGACCTCTGCAAAGTCAGGGACTGCGCTGCCTCTAACTCAGAGCCTGGCACATGTGGACATGCAGGGAAGGCTTGTTGAATTGCCTCTGATCAGAGCCCAGGAGTCTCCCAGCCCACAGCCCACAGGAGAACTTGGAAGCTAGAGCAGGCATGCTTGGAGAAGGTGGAAGAGCTCAGTGGGATCCACGGATTCCATCCCTGCCCTTCAGCCTGTCCCCATAGCCCACCAACAGTTTTCAGCTCTCATCGCTCTCCCCAAGACTTCCTCAGCAATGCCCTGGCAGACAGAGCTTTTTCTGCTCTTGGTGACCTGTGACTAAAGTCACCACAGCTAATTAGCACCCATCTGTGTGCTTGACCCCTGCCCCTGGCTGGCTAGCACCATTCTTGCTCATTCTCATTTAATGGTTTCAGTGCCTGCCTGGCAACCTCCATCCTCTCCCGCTTCATAAGATTTAGCTTGGAGCCCAAGAGTTCCCGCCCCCCCCACTCCTCCTCCCCATTTCTTTTCTTTCTGGTTTGCTTCACTTTGTAATTAACACTTTCTCCTGGCTGTTCTCTTTCCTCCTGCTCTGACTGTATACATGATGCTGAATTGGGCCTTCCTGGAAACCTCAGAGATAGGCCAATGCAGATGAGGGTCTTGCCCCAGGCAAGCCCTCAGTCAGGGCTGAGACATGGACAGGGAGAGGTAAGAACAAGGCATAGGGATACAAGAGCGAGAGGCCCTAGAGAGATGCATTCCACCTCTCTACCCATGATGCAGAGGGGAAGATTGTGGCCCAGAGAGGTTGAGCAGGCTGCCAGGACCATTCAGTGATTGGAAATATCTCAACTTGGGTTTCACCAAAAAACAAACCCTGAAACATGGCCTTGGATATGGATAGTGTGTTTTCAGAAGTGATCCCAAGGAACAGAACTAGAGGACTGGGAAGAGTGAGGCAAGAAGAGCAAGCTAATGCAAAAGTGCCTTAGCAAGCTGGCCACTGCTGTGGGAAACTTAGTGAGTTTCCATCTCACTAAGGGTCCTCTGAGTGCTTCAGAAATGTCCACCCAGGAGACTGTGTGCCCTTATTTACCCTTTAGTTTTTAGTCACCAGAGGGCACTGTCCTTACACCCCCAGGTCTGTGTCAATGTCAGTATAGTTGGGCAGTTTCTTGCAGGCAGCCAATGCCATGGCAGAGAGAGCTGTAGTGCGGCAAAGGCAAGGTGCCCTCAGAGGACTCCTGGTGGTTCCTGCAGTGATGGATGGAATGACAAGTCAGGCTGGGAGGATGTGACACAGGGCACATGAGATATCTGCCACATGACTAAGTCATGGAAGGGCAAGAAAGCATGGCCAACTAATCACTTAGGACTTTGTTCAGGAACAACAATCAGAAAACCCAACTCCAGTGCCCCAAAAGAGAGACCTTTATATTTCTTCCATAAGAAATCCAGAGGTAGGCCGCTGTTGGCACAGGTTCAAATAAGTCAACACTGAAGTCTGAGATTTTCTTAGTCTCCCTTATGTGAACAGAGTAGCTGCTGCAGTACCAGCTACCATATTTGTATTTTCAGCAAGAAGAAGGTATAGGCATGGTGGAGAGGAGAGAGGGACAACATCTTGATCAGGTTATCAGAAACTGTCTCCAGGACCTGCCTAGAGACTTCCATTACAACTCATTGACCAGAACGGTTGTCACTCAGCATCTCTGAATGCCAGAAAGGACTGTCTGCCACATAGACATGGCTCCATTTCCTTTTTCCTTTGAGGAGGAGCTGGCTTCTTCCCTTCTCTCAACTACGTACTTCCCTTTGTTGCTTTTAACTCATCACTGGCTCTGAGTGTTCCTGGTCCTTAGCATCATTTAGAGGGAATATTGGGTATTTCCACTGAGACCAGATGGATGAGGCAGGATGGAAAACGACCACAAGGCCACGAGCTTCTGCCTTTTTTTCCCTCTACTTTTCTCTTCCCATTGAAAGAAGGAGAAGTCCCTGGGGGCAAGTGAAGCAAGCATTATCTGATTGCACAGGGCATAATAAGGATGGTGTATTTGTTCCTCTCTTATGGCCTGTGGGAGATTTTCCCACATGATGAGCCTGGAGAATTGTGTCATTGAGAAAAATGGAATCGGAGTTTCCTGTAGTTGTTCCTTTGTCTGTTTGGAATACTAGGAAGCCAGGTGGCTCTGGGGGTCTCTGCCTTCTCCACATCCTGACCCAGTCACCAACAGTCTCAGAGCTTGAGTTAAGTTCAAAGTCCCTAGTGGTTGGAAAACAGTTTGGTTGTCCTCAAAAGGTTAAACATAGAATTATCATAGGACCCAGCAATTCTACTCCTAAATATATACCCCAAGAACTGAAAACAGTGACTCCAACAAATGCTTATAGACCAGTGTATTAGGCTGAGTTCTCTAGAGAAGCAAAACCAGTAAAGCTTATATATACATATAGAGAAAGAGAAATTTATCTTAGGAAAATGGCTCACACACTTATAGAAGCTGGCAAGTCCCAAGTTCTTAGATCAAACGTCAAGCTGGAGGTTTTCCCGACTCACACAGCTGCAAGGGCTGATGAGCTCAAGGTTGGCAGGCAGTATATACAGGCTGTTGACTCCAACAAATGATGAATCCAGGATCTCTAGGCCAAATGGTGGATTGTTCAATCACAGACAGTTATAGGCAGCACAACAGGATCCTGATCTACAAAAGACTGTCTCTTTTCCCAGGATGTCCATAAAAATATTGGAAGCAGGCCACACCCCTAGGGAAACTCCCTTTCAATGGATTGGCTGCTCAAAACATATACATCCAATCCCATAATGGGAATAACCCACATCACAACTGCTTAAACCCCACAGAATTGTGGTCCAACCAAGTTGACGCACAGCTCCAACTATCACAACCAGTGTTCACTACAGCCCTATTCACAATAGCCCAAAGGTGGAAACAACCTAAATGTCCATCAACAGATGAATGGGTAAACAAAACATGGAATATATATAACTGAAAAAATCCTATTGCCATCATGTTGATTCTGACTCATATCAACCCTATAGGACAAAGTAGACCTGGCCCCTTAGAGTTTCCAAGGCTGTAGTATTTATGGAAACAGACTTGTCTCGTGGAGCAGCTGGCAAGTTCAAATTGCCAACCTTTGGATAGCAGTCAAGTGCTTTAACCACTGTGCAGCCAGGACTCCTTTATATGCATACAATGGACTATTTTTTAGCCATAAAGAGAAATGAAGTTCTGATACATGGATGAACCTTGAAAGCATTATGTTGAGTGAAATAAAGCACATACAAAAGGACAAATATTGTATGATTCCACTTCTTTGAAATACATAGAATAGGCAAATACATAGTGGTCACCAGGGGCTGGGGGCAGGGAGGAACAGGCAGTCATTACTTAATGGGTGATGAGTTTCTCTTTGGGATAAGAAAAAATTTTGGAAACAGATAGTAAGATGGTTGTACAAGACAGTGAAAGTAATGTATTTGGTGTCACTGAGTTGTACACATAAACATGGTTAAAATAGCAAATTTTATATTATATATATATGTTACCACAATTTAAAAAAAATGATGAAAAATCCCTAGCAGTTAGTCAGGCTTTCTCCAACCTCTAGGGGGCACTGAGTCAAAACCCTCTCATGTGGCTAAAGGCACTCACCTTTCCAGCATCTCTGGACAGTTCAGGCCAGAAAGCCTCATAGTGATTGTCTTATTCTGGGTTCACTACAGAAAGGCAACCCTGACATGAGGATTCAAGTGCAATTGGTTTATTTGGAAGGAGAAGGTAGGGGAGCTGGAGAAGTGAAACAAGGAAGGGAAGGAAGCCCACAGGGTGCAAGATTTTCCCAGGTACTACTATGACAATGGAGGCTCAATCTCACTGGGGACCTTTGGGAGAATGTGTAGAATATGCCTCAGAGTTGTCTTACCCAAGGGATGAGGGAGCTGAAGTATTTATATCACAACTCCTGTCATTTATTGGTTGAGGACTACTCCTGGAAGTGTTGACTCCCCAGCATTCTGTTGCCACATGAACAACCAAAGCAGGGCCCAGCTGCCAGAGAAAGACTACAGGCAAAAAAAATGCAGGTGCTGCTTGTTAAAAGTTAAGCTGGGAGTGTGCTAAAATGGTCCAGACCAGAGGCATGTGGGTGGATCATTGACAGTGGCTATGGACACAATGAATATCCCAGCTGGAGGGATTGGAAGCAATCATCTCAGAGGGTGCTATTGACATTTTGATGGAATAATTTGTCTTATGTAGGACAATAGCTCTTTGTTGATATTCCTGGCCTCACCCACTCAACACCATCACATCCTTTACAGTCATTGTGACAACCAAAAGGGCCACCACACATTTCTAAACACCTCCACAGTTAAGAGCCAGTTCCCTGATGCCGCCACTTCCCAGATGCCCTTTCCCGCAGTTAACTCGAAGGCCCCACAGCTACAGTTCAGTGTAATCTCTTTATTTTCCAGATGAAGAAATTAAGGACAGAGAAGTCTTGCCCAGCAACACACAGCTAGTTCTGATAGGCCAATCCAGGACTGGAACTTAGGTTTCCTAAATCATACTTGTTCATTCCAAAAAAATAAAAAGATTGAGATGCTTCAGTGCTTATTTAAATAGCCTCTTCCAGCTCTCAGCCCCATGTCCGTATAAGGCTTGCCTTGTGCCCTCCTACTATGGCTCAGCCCCCATGTGTTCTGGACCCACTGGCTGGGAGAATAGTGGTTTTATTGCTGATGGGTTCTGTGGGAGAAAGGGCTGATGGCTGCAAGATGGCTGTCACTGTCTGTTGCTGGGTGGAAACTTCACTCTCAAACAACGTTGTTCCCTAATGCCCTTTCCTGCAGCTGACTTGAAGCCCCCGCAGCTGCAGTGATGGTAACAAGACCCTTAAGTACTGAACATAATGCTCCCGAATGCTGCCCAGCAGCCCTCTCAGAGCCGTTGCCTCCCAACCATCCATCTGCCGCTTGCTCACAGCACCTGCAGCCAGGCTCCCAGCCACCCTCCACCCTTCATGGCCTCTGGCTCCTCTGTGATTGGTGGCTTGCTCAGGCTTGGCACTGACACCTGGCACTGGGTGTTGTATGAGTGCCATGCCAGCCTCAGAAATGATGGCACTTCCCTGGCCACCACACTGAGGGGCCTGGTTCCCTGACCTGCCTCCAGCCAGAATCTGCCTGGCTCCCTCTGCTCTCTGCTAATGGCTGGGACCAGATGGTGAATTATCGGGGCTGATTTACAGCGACAGCTAAGTTGGCAGAGAATGAGACCTGGACACCAATGGGCACTGTCTGCGGGAGGGGAGCCTGCAAGGGGGTGGGTGGAGCAGGATGGGAATGGGGGGTCAGTAGGGGAGGAGAGGGAGAGGGTGTGCTGGAAGGAGACATAGTGGGACAAAGAGGAAGGAAATGCTCAGGGTGATGGAAGAAGGAAGAGAAGAGGGAGAAGGGAGGCAAGGAGATGAAAAGAGAGAAAATAATTATAGTTGATGTTTATTGAGTGCTTACCATATGGCTGGCACACATTTTCTCATGGGGCTTTTGTTTTAGACCAACACTGTCCAATATGGTAGCCACTTGCCACATCTGGTATTTTTAATTAAAATTAACTGAAAATTAAAATTTCAGTTCCTCTGTCACACTAGCCACATTTCAAGTGCTCAAAGATCACGTTTTCCATCATCACAGAAAGTTCAATTGGACAAGCTGGTAGAGGCAAAGGCAGATAATAAATAATACTTTACAATTGCATGTTGCTATCTATCTGTCTATCTATCTATCTATCTATCTATCTATCTATCTATATACATACATAAAACCAAAACCAAGCACATTGCCATGGAGTCGAACCTGACTCATAGCGACCCCTCCTTCAGTTTCCAAGGTGGTATCTCTAATGGAAGTAGATTGCCCAATCTTCCTTCTGAGGAGTAGCTGGCAGGTTTGAACCGCCAGCCTTCTGGTTAGCAGTCTAATGCCTTAGGCACTATGCCACCAGAGCTCCTATATATATATATACACATATATATATATATATATATATATATATACACACACACACACACACATATACATACATACATACATATACATATATATATATATATATATATATGTATGTATCTGATGTGTTGAGAGGTTAAGAGCCTAGATTTATATATATTTATATCTAAGAACTCTACATTAGACAGTTGATTCTCATTATTCACAGTAGTTATATTCTATAAAGTTGTCACAAACACTAAATTAGTGAATATTGATCCAGTTGCTTTTAGGGAAAATATAGGGTTAGATACCTACAAGCCTCTGGTCACATTTTCCTCAACTGATCAATACAGAACCTTACTTTAGGTGTGTTTCTGTTGAGAGACACCATATTTAGTATATAGTGTTGATTCATTAGCATTGAACTCATGGCCAGCTGCACTATCACTCATATATGAATGAAGCTAATCTAACATGCATATTTTCTCCATACGGCACATCACAGCCTTCCTGTGTTTAGGAAGACTGGCTAGCACTTTAACACCATACTTGGGGGCATTTTAAACAAAATCACCAGCAAAAAGCACAAAAATGAGAAAAATGTGGCATTAAGCAGAGAGCCACTAGGACAGTTGTTTACAGTATGAGCTGAAATAAGGAGGCAGAGCATTGCCTTGTTCTGCTTCACCTAGGACTGAGTGTGTTGGACGACTCAAAATGTTCACCACTCTGTATGTATTCACAAATACTTAAAAAGCACTGAGAATATTGATTTGGGGATTACAAATAGACTTTAGAAAGTAGGCAATTTTGCAAATACAGATTTTGTGAATAATGAGGATTGACTGTATATTAATTCATTTAATAAATAATTCAGGGGTCAGCAAACGTTTTCCATAAAGGTCCAGATGATAAATACGTTTTGCTTTATGGGTCATATATTCTCTGTTACAACCACTCAATTCAGCTGTTGAAGTGTTAAAACAGCCATAGGTAATATATAAATGAATGCACATGGCAGTGTTCCAATAAAACTTTATTAATAAACACTGAAATTTTTAATTACACACAATATTCATATGTCAGAAAATATTATTCTTCTTTTGATTTTTTCAACTATTTAAAAAATATAAAATCCATTCTTAACCTGTGGGTCAAATAAAAAACAAGTCAAATTTGGCTTACGGTCATTCCTAGTTTGTCAAGCCCTGATTACATGCCCTCCACTTCACAGATGTGGAAACTGAAGTGTCTTTGGGTTTCCGAGGCAGCATCTCTATGGAAGTAGATTGCCCAATCTTCCTTCTGAGGAGTGGTTGGTGGGTTTGAACCACCAGCCTTCTGGTTAGCAGTCAAATGCCTTAGGCACTACGCCACCAGAGCTCCTGAAGTGTAGAAAGACTGTCTAGTTTGCTTGAGGTCATACTGCTAGAAATGGCAAACCTGAGATTTTCACCAAATATTCTGGCTGCAGAATCAAGGCTGTTAACCTCTCAACACATCAGTGAACAAAGTAATTCTAATTAGTGATAATTGCTAAAAAGAAATTAAGAGTATGATATAGTAGCAACCAGGGGAGGGGGAGTCATTTGGGTCAGATGAGCAAGGAAAGTCTTGCTGAGGAGGCACATTTTGTCCTTAGGCTAGAATGATGAGAAGGCTCCAGCCATGCACTGAGCATCTCAGGCAGAGGAGACAGTAAGTGCAGCAGGACTCTGCAGCAGGACCAGGCCTTGCCTGTTCAAGAGACCACAAAGACAGAGTGGCTGGAGCACAGAGAGCGATAGGATAGGGGTCTAACATGAGGGCAGAGAGATGAGCATGTTCTGAGGCTCATGAACTAAGCTAAGCAGTATGGGTGTTATTTTAAAAGCAATGGGTAGTCATTGAAGTATTTTATCTGGAGAACCACTGAAGTCATTTATATACAAAATGAAAAGCAAGCAAACAAACAAACAACCACCCTAGATGCATAAGAGGAGACATAGCAAGCCAGTTAAGAGGCTGCAGCAATTGTCCACACAAGCAATGATGGTGGCTTGGAGTGAGGTGAGAACTGTGGAGATGCAGGTAAGAGGATAGATTTGGGTTGTTATCTGAATTGGAATCAACAGAATTCTTGTAGGTGTAAGGTAGATGTAAGAGGTGAGGGGAAGGAAGCACCTGGAAGGACTCTTAGTTTTGGAGGGCTTGAGCAATGAGTAATAGGCAATGCTATGTAGAGATTAGGAGGACAAGGAGAGGAATAGGTCTAGGGTGGGGAAATCAGATCTAGAACTTGTCTTTGTTTCCTGTTGTTGTTGTTGTGTGCTGTCGAGTTGAACCCGACTCACAGTGACCCCTTCTTGGGTTTCCGAGGTACCACTATGGAAGTAGATTGCCCAACCTTCCTTCTGAGGAGTGGCTGGTGGGTTTGAACCGCCAACCTTCTGGTTAGCAGTCAAATGCCTTAGGCACTATGCTACCAGAGCTCCCTCTTTGTTTCCTAGGGCTGCTCTAACAAAGTACTACTGGGTGGAGTGAAACAACAGAAGTATATTGTCTCAGAGTTTCAGTCTAGAAGTCTAAAATCAAGTGTTAGCAGGGCCATACTCTCTCTGAAGGCTCTAGGAGGAGATTTTAGTTCATCTCTTCTAGTTTCTACTTCCTGGCAATCCTTGGCATTCCCTGGCCTACAAATGCATTACTTCAATCTCTGCCTCTGACTTCTGTGTCTCTCTGTGTCTATGTCTCTGTGTCTCTTCTCCTCTTTTATAAGGACACCACTCACATTGGATTAGGAACCACACTATGGCCTCATGTTTATTTACTGGATAACATCTTCAAAGACCTTATCTCCACACAAGGTTATGTCCACAAATATCAGGGTTTAGAACTTTAGGATATCTTTTTGGAGAACAAACCAATAAAAACCAAACTCACTGCTGTCAAGTCAGATCCAACTCATAGCGACCCCTCCTTGGGTTTCTGAGGTGGCATCACTACAGAAGTAGATTGCCCAATCTTCCTTCTATAATAAACATGCTAGGTTGGAGAGATACAATTTGACTTCCAAGCAGTGATTTCAATGGGATGGTTCTCTTGCTGGAGTTGGAACCAGTGAAGAAATCATGGCTGGAGATACAAACTTGGAAAGCATCAGCACAAAGGTGCTATTTAAAGCCATAGGACTGTAGCTTCTTAACTGTCTTGCTGCCTCTCCTCTTATGCACTAAAGAGAGCATAGACAATGAAGAATAGAAGAAGGGCCTGCAACTGAGTCCATCATTTGAGGGAGAGCCAACATGGAGGCTCCAGCAAAAGAGACTGAGGTTGAAGGAGAGCCATGAGTATGAGGTCATGGAAGCTGTTTTGGTTACCTAGTGCCGCTCTGACAGGAATATACCATAAATGGGATGACTTTAACAAACAAGAGTTAATCTCTTACGGTTTGGGGGGCTTTAAGTCAGAGTTCAAAGTGCCAGGCTCTAGGGGCTGGGTGAAAGCCCCTCAGCCTTGGGCTTCAGCTCGGCCTCCTGCTCCCAGCCCACTGAAGCTGGAGGCTTTTCTTCACTCGGACAGCTGCTGGCTGCTGAGGCTGACAAACCGAAGTCAGACAAGTGAAAAGGCACAGCCCCAATGTTACCAAATAACATGGCAGGCCATTGATTCAAGTCCATTGAAAGTCCCAAAGTCAGCAGAGCATGCCAGGCTGCTGAACAATGACTCAGATACATGCAGGGTTCAAGCATGCCATAAGCTAGACACCATTCCCAAAGCTGCTCCTTTTATATGGGAAGCAGACCACATCCCTAAAGGAGCTGCTCAGCTGCTTGTGGTAGGTCCCACCACAGAGTTGATTGCCAGTCTCATCATGGGGAATAACTACCACCAGCTGCCCAGGCACTCAACCAGGCCCAGGCAAGTTGACACACAACCTTAACTACCACAGAAGCCAAGAGAAGAGAGAGTTTCAAAATATATAAGATAATCTAATTGTTTTTTTGAAAAAGAGACTAGGTTTGCTGTCTGATAGAGCCTGGTGGAACTACTTAGACTTGGCTCCTAGCTGCCCTTCAGGTCTGGAATTGAATCCACTCCTGTGGTTTCCAGCCAAACAAAAGATGGGCATATGAGTTGAACATTTATACTAGGTACATACACTCCTTGGATAGATCAATCATGGGAGAATAGAAGGGCTGTGTATGCACAGGGAGACAGCTCATGGGACAGGAGTGCATGGGAGGGAAGGACACAAGGAAGATGTTACCATGGGAAGGAAGTGGGAAGAGAGCTGTTGCATTGTGGAAAATTACAGTCAACGTCATGAAACAAAGTATGTGAACTGCTGCATGGAAAATGAATTTGCTCTGTAACCTTTCATCCAAATCACAACAAAAATTAAAAAATAAAAAAAAGATATAAGAGAATTTAAGAACATCAAACAATGCAGAAAGATCCAATAAGACGGGGATAGATGACCATCCACTGGATTCAGCAACAAGGTGGAGAGTACCAAACTTGAAAAGAGAAACTCCTATAGTTATGGAACTGAAAGTTTCCAAGGCGTTTACTTCATGGGTAAGTTGGGGCCAATGCAGGGCAGGGGTGAAGGAGGAGGCCCCATCAGTGGAGTTACAGGGATGGGATGAAGGTGGCAGACATTAGGTAAATATTTGTTCAAGATGAAAGGTAACTTTGTAATGTTCTAACCACTGGGGAAAGGCTCACTGGAGAAGCAGGATCCCAAGAGCTCTGGACATGAGTTCTGAGTTCCAAGTTGCCTGAGATGCTCCCAACCTTCCTGAAACTTCCACTGTACTGTCCATGTCCCACACCCGTGCTATTGCCAAGGTCAGAGGAACTGAGGGGCTGCTGGTGGCTGCTGAATCCCAAGTCTTCTGCAAACACCCAGGTATTTCTGGCAGATGCTATTCTTGAATTGACCTTGTAGTTTTTTCAACTTCTCAGTGCTGCCTCCAGGACAAACTTTCTCACCTCCTAAAGGATTGGGGTCACACCTTTGTCTGACTAAGGAAGGATAAGTGTTAGTTTCCAGCAGAGAGTATGAGAGGGGTCTAAGGAAGCAGCCTAAATTGAGCATTAGTGACAGGAAAGTCATAATGTCTGTCAGACACCGACTAGTAGCAGAATGGTCAGACATGCTAATTCCCTGAACTTAGCTCTTTCTGACAGGAGGCATAGATGTCTTCAACCTACAGGTAGTGGAGAGACCTGAAGCTTGAACTCACCTGTCTGTGTGGGTGTATAAGTATATGTGTGCTGAGGAGAGAGGTAATGAGAAAGTGCTGGAGCATATGGTGAAGACATCGGGCTGCCCCATTGAGTCATATCCCACCATGATCTGCATCCATTTTGTGTTTTATTTGCTTCAGTTCTTCTTGTACAGGACAGAGGACTAGGCATATCTATTACTCCCTTCCTTTTCCCTAAATCCCATTGAAGTGGCAGTAAAGAAGTTCCAGAAGGATTGTATCCACAATAGGCTAAGACCAAGGGAGAAACATAAGGGAACCAGACGTTTTCAGTGAACAGGAAGTGATTGGGTCCATTAGTGGAGAGCGCAAAACAGAGGAGCCACCACCCAAAGCTGACCAGAAATGCATGAGGTGGGGGTTAGGAGTTGGGGAGTGTGATAGTTGGAGCTGTGTGTCAACTTGGCTGGTCACTCCTGGTACCAAATGTGTTAGACTGGGTTCTCTAGAGAAACAAAACCCAGCAAAGCTTATATATATATATATATATATATATACA
>NW_006921646.1:10518775-10561342 GCF_000298275.1 Orycteropus afer afer
GCAAGTCCAAAGTCCCTAAAGGAAACGTCAGGCTGGAGGCTTTTCCCCGCAGGGGCCGAGAAGCTCAAGGCTGATAGACAGTAAGTACACTGGCTGTTGACTCCAACGGATGACAAATCCAAGATCTCCAGGCCAAATGGTGGACCATTCACTCACGGACAGTTGCAGGCAGCACAACAGAATCCTGATCCACAGAAGAATGTCTCTCTTCCCAGATGTCCTTTTGAGAAACAGCTTTTGGCTTGTTACTGGGCTTTGGTAGAGACTGAATGCCTAACCATGGGCCACCAAGTCACCATGAGGCCTAAGCTTCCCATCACAAACTGGGTGTTGTCTGACCCACAGAGTCATAAAGTTGGACTTGCACAACAGCACTCCATCGTTAAATGGAAGTGGTATATCAGAGATCGGGCTCGAGCAGGACCTGAAGGCACAAGTAAGTTGCATGAGGAAATGGCCCAAATACCTATGGTCTCCACTCCAGTCACATTACCTTCTCTGTCCCACTCTACACCTATGGTTCATGGGGAGTTCCTTATGATCAGTTGACTGAGGAAGAGAAAACTCGTGCCTGGTTTACAGATGGTTCTGCACGAAATGCAGGCACCACTCGAAAGTGGACAGCAGCGGCACTGCAGCCTCTTTCTGGGCCTTCCTTAAAGGACGGTGGTGAAGGGAAATCCTCCCAATGGGTAGAACTTTGAGCCATGCATATGGCTGTTCACTTTGCATGGAACAAGAAATGGCCAGAGGTGCGATTATATACAGATTCATGGGCTGTGGCTAACGGCTTAGTGGGATGGTCTGGGACTTGGAAGGAGCATGACTGGAAGATTGGTGATAAGGATGTATGGGGAAGAGGTATGTGGATAGATCTCTCTGAATGGGCCAAAGGAGTAAGAGTATTTGTGTCTCATGTGAATGCCCACCAAAAAGTGACCTCGGCAGAGGACGACTTTAACAATCAGGTGGATAGGATGACACGTTCAGTGGGAACCAGCCGCCCTTATTCCCCAGCTACTCCTGTCATTGCTCAATGGGCTCATGAACAAAGTGGCCATGGTGGCAGGGATAGAGGTTATGCATGGGCTCAGCAACATGGACTCCTGCTTACCAAGGCTTATTTGGCTACTGCCACTGCTGAGTCCTCAATCTGCCAACAGCAGAGACCAACAATGAGTCCTCGATATGGAACCATTCCTCGGGGTGATCAGCCAGCAACCTGGTGGCAGGTTGATTACATTGGACCACTTCCATCATGGAAAGGACAGTGTTTTGTTCTTACTGGAATAGATACTTATTCTGGATATGGATTTGCCTTCCCTGCACACAATGCTTCTGCTAAAACTACCATCCATGGACTTACAAAATGCCTTATCCACTGTCATGGTATCCCACACAGCATTGCTTCGGATTAAGGGACTCATTTCATAGCACATGAAGTGTGGCAATGGACTTATGCTCATGGAATTCACTGGTCTTATCATGTTCCCCATCATCCTGAAGCAGCTGCTTGATAGAATGATGGAATAGCCTCTTAAAAACACAAATATGGCACCAGCTAGGTGGCAATACCTTAAAGGGTTGGGGCAATGTTCTCCAGAAGGCTGTATATGCTCTAAACCAGCTTCCAATATAAGGTTCTCTTTCTCCAATAACCAGGATTCACAGGTCCAGGAACCAAAGGGTAGAAACAGGAGTGGTACCATTCACTATTACCCCTAGTGACCCACTCAAAAAATTTTTGCTTCCTGTTCCTGCTACCCTATTCTCTGAGGGTCTGGAGATCTTAGTCCCAAACGGAGGAACACTCCCATCTGGAGACACAATACTGATTGCATTGAACTGGAAATTAAGAATGTCACCTGGCCATTTTGGCTACCTCATGCCTCTGGATCAACAAAGAAGGGCATTACTATACTATCTGGTGTGATAGATCCTGATTACTAAGGGGGAATTGGGTTGGCTTTACATATGGAGATAAAGAAGAATATGTCTGGAATACAGGAGATTCTTTAGGACATCTCTTAGTACTACCATGCCCTGTGATTAAAGTCAATAGAAAATTACAACAACCCAATTCTGATAAGACTGCTAATAGCCCAGACCCTTCAGGGATGAAGGTTTGGGTCACCCCACCAGGCGAAGAACCACAACCAGCTGAGGTGCTTGCTTGGGGCAAGGGAAATACAGAATGGGTGGTGGAAGAAGGTAGTTCTGAATATCAGCTATGACCACATGACCAGCTGCAGAAACGAGGACTGTGATTGTTGTATTTCTTCATTGTATATGTGCATCAAATATTTTTGTTTCCTTCTGTTATGAACTGTGAAATATAAATAAGGTTAATGCATTTTGGTTGTATGTGTGTTAGTGTATCATGTTAGGCACAAATATGACTCTATAATTGTCCTTAGTTAGAGTATATATGGTTAAGAAGATGTGTACAACTGCCAAGTTGACAAGGGGTGGACTGTGATAGTTGGAGCTGTGTGTCAACTTGGCTGGACCCCAGTTCTGTATGGTTATGGTTGTTCCCATGATGGGATCGGATAACTGTGTTCTGAGTGGCCAATCTGTTCAAGGAGAGTTTCCCTAGGGGTGTGGCCTGCTTCCAGGATATCCTGGGACATCCTGGGAAGAGAGACATTCTTCTGTGGATCGGGAATCTCATTGGAGTCAACAGCTGGTGTGCTGCCTGCCAGCCTTGAGCTTCTCAGTCCCTGTGGTTGTGGGAGCCAGGAAAAGTCTCCAGCTTGATGTTTCATCTAGGGACTTTGGACTTGCCAGCTTCTATACATTTGTGAGCCATTTTCCTAAGATAAATTTCTCTCTCTCTTTATATATATATTTATATATATATATAAGCTTTGCTGGTTTTTGTTTCTCTAGAGAACCCAGTCTAACACAGGGAACTGGAGGAATTCCTTCTTGTCTTGGACTCTACAAATGTAGGAGTGGTGCAGAGGCAGAAGTGGAAGGCAGGACAAAGTTAAGGTGATTAACTAAGAGACAACTGTGTTTATATGGATTCCCATGCATGTGGAGTGACAGATAGGGTTAACCCTGAGCTAAAACAAGGCATATGCTCTCTACAAAAATGAAATACTACAAAGCAGGCTAGGACCTTAGAGTATGCCAGCTTCACA
Source organism: Orycteropus afer afer (assembly GCF_000298275.1). Lineage (NCBI taxonomy): Eukaryota > Metazoa > Chordata > Mammalia > Tubulidentata > Orycteropodidae > Orycteropus > Orycteropus afer. The sequence continues at coordinate 10,521,925 of NW_006921646.1, forward strand.
GAAGCACACTTTCCTTAATTTGTCAATTAAGAAATTCACTAAGGAATTTGTCCATCCTCCTGAACACTTGCAGAGCTTACAAAGGGGCTCCCATTCAAGAAAAAGGCTGTGAGGGATAGGGTAGGGAACATCTATTTATTATTTTATTTTATACCCTTCTGTGCTGTGCTGAAGGAATTTCTTTCTCTTTTAACCATAGTATTTACTACCATTGCAAAAAAATTAAGATAAACTAAGATAGAGCATTTATAACATATTTAACAAAATATTAATATTTATGGTATATAAGAGCTTTTATAGATAACCAGAAAAGGCAACCCTATAGAAAATGGGCAAAGAATACAAACAGGCAATTTATAGAAAAAAGTAACCATGGGTAATCTGTCAGCCAGAGTCCAGGCAAAACCTTCACCCCCAGATGGTTCAAATGATGGCAGTTAAATAAAAATCCACTACCATCCAGTCCATTCTGACTCATAACAACCCTATAGGACAAAGTAGAACTGCCCCATAGCATTTCCAAGGCTATAAATCTTTACAGAAGCAAATCTCCTTGTCTTTATCCCACAGAGCTGCTGGTGGGTACAAACTGCCGAACTTTTTGGTAAGCAGCTGAATGCCTTAACCACTGAGCCACCAGAGTTCCTGGTAATGAAATAAAGGACCTTAGAGGGATGAGCAGGATTAAAGGAAATAAGCAATGGATGGTAAGGCACCCATAGGCCAGCACCAGCAGGAATCCATTATCACTTATAGAGCCAATGAGAATGGGAAGAAAATATTACTGGAGCTCACAGGGAGCTAAAATATAGAGGAAAGGCTGTTCTGTGAGAGTTGTAGTTTTGGAATAACATAACTAATGCAAAAGACATGGGGTTGAGCAGAGAAGAAGTACTCAGACCTCGCTCTCCTCCCAACATTCAAACTTCTGATTCAGCATTTCAGAAATCTATCCCAAGGAAAGATTCACATATGCACACAAAATATGAGTTAAAAAAAAACAACCCTTCATTATGGCATTGTTTGTAATGGAAAGAATTGGAAATACTATTAATGTTCGTTGAGAACAATGATGATGATGATGATGACAGCTGTGAGTGTGCTCATGCACTTACCATGTGCCAGAATTGTTTCTGAGCTATTTACATGTATCATCTCATTTAATCTCACAATAATCTTATGTGGTAAGCATTCTTACTATCCCCACTTCACAGATGAGTAAACTGAGTGTCAATAGAGTTAGAGAGAAATCAGGACATAGATACACTATGGAACACTGTGTAGTCATTAAAAATAGGAAACAGATTCAGATGTATGGATCTGGACAGATGTCTGAATACATTGTTAAGAAAAAAAAAAGATCATATACAAATATGTATAATGTTTGTATGGTATGATCCCTTTTATATTTTCTAAAATAGGAACTGTGTATGTGTGTGTGTGTGTAGAAAAAAAGACCTACAAAGACACACAGTCAACAGATAATGGGTAGGGTAGTACTACTGGGGATTGAAGGAGAGTTTTATTTTTATTTTACATACAATCAGAATGTACTCACACATTATGTATTTAAAAATGAAAGAATAAACAAGTGAGAGAAAGTAGAGGATAAGAACTGTGTGTTTTTGACACACTGCTGCTCCATGTTCAGTTTCTTCATCCATGAAAGGGACTCATGCCAACCGCACATTTTACAGAGAACAATGGCTCCATAGAGTTTTCCTGGTTGTACTGTTTTCTGACAGTCATCTTTATGCAAACAGTTAGCCAGGTCTTTTTTCCTTGGCACTGCTAGGTAGGTTCAAACCACCAAACTTTAGTAGTCAAGCACTTGACACCATTCCTCACCCTGGGAAAGGGTAAGGAAACATACATTAAGCATGAAGCCCAATGAAGATGCCCTGCAGATACTCAGAAAATGCTTACTTATAAGTGCTTGGGCTTCCAGCCTTGGGGATGGCCTGGAGGAAGGTGGGCTGATAGGGGATGCCCTTTAGGGGGCCCCCAGGTGTATGGGGGCACTGTTCTCCCAACCTGAGCAAAGGCTTCTGGGTAGTCAGGTGTCTTGACCCAAGCTCTGTGCAGCCAGGCATGTCCTTTCAGTGTGGCTCCTCATTTTGGCAGAAAATGGCCTGAAGAATCATGTCCAGAGAATCTGCAGGTACATCCCCTGATTGTGAGTTTGGAGTAGAAGCAGAGGTCATTAAGTAGAAAGTGAGTTAGAGCCTCACATGTGTGCATCTCTAAGGCTGTCTAAACCCTAATTTAATTGTTTACCAAGTGTTGCCCAGCCACTTTTGGTGGACCTATTTTAATAAAGCTCATTTTCAATGAGCACATTGAGTGTTAATGTGGAACTAAATGCTTCTGAGAGGAATAGTTGGATCTACAAAATCCCCAGTAAGCTTATTCAAAGGGTCATCTTTCCCTAATGCTCCCTGACTTGAAAGGAAATTTAACAGCTCGAAGGAATACATGGATAAAACAAAATTATAAAAATATATGTATTTAAAAGTCTGGAAACATAAAAACCAAACTTATACCAGTAGTTACCTCTGTGTTATCCATTGTGTGTGTATGTGTGTGTGTGCACACATTCCTGTGTGTAGGGGGTGTGTATGTTTCAGAGGTGGTAAGGGAAGACATTCATACTTTGCTCCAAATACTGATACAGTGCTTCATTGCTTTATGATGAGAATGTATTCAGATATTTCTTTTGAAAAAAGTTTTAATAAAGTAAGAATGAAAAGGAGAAATGTGATGGGCAAAGTATCTTAAAAGTACCAAATAGGGTCATCCCATGGAACAAACAAGAGCATAGATTTTGAAAATGTGCCTGGTCCTTTTACTAGACATTTAAGTGCCAGTTTCTATAGAGTCAGCCTAAGCCATGGCGACCCCCTGTGTCTCGAGTAGAAAAGCCATGGTGACCCCATGTGTGTCAGAGTAGAACTGTGCTTTAGTGGGTTTTCAGTAGCTGATTTTTTTTGGTAGCAGATTGCCAGGCCTTTCTTCAATGTGCCTCTGGGTGGACTTGAACCTCCAACCTTCCAGTTAACAGCCAAGAGCTTCAACCATTTGTATTGCCCAGGGACTGGACATAAAAGTACAGTCAGTCCCAATGTTACAAATATCTGACTTAGTGACAATGCACACTTGCCCTTTAATGTTATACAGATTTGCTTCAAACCAGTTCATTCTGACTCAACCCCCTGCTAAGAATTTGCATTTCCACCCCAGGTATACTGAATCAGAATCTACATTTCAACAAGATCTTCAGAATTATTTCAGGATCTATAAGAATAACCTGGGAATCTTGTTAAAATGTAGGTTTTGATTCAGATATGGGGGGGTGCAAATTCTCAGCAGGGAGTTGAACTGGAATAGACCCATTAGAAGTCCAGCTTTGAAACGATTGAACCAACCCCGGTTGTTGTGTTGTTTTTAGGTGCAGTCGCATTGGCTCAGACTCATAGTGACCCTAGGTACAACAGAAAAAAACACTGCCCAATCATGCGCTGTCCTCACAATCTTTAGCCCATTGTTGCAGCCAGTGTGTCAATTCATCATGTTGAGGGTCTCCCCCTTTTTGCTGGCCCTCCACTTTACCAAGCACAAATTCTTCATGGCAATCACCTTTACTTCGTGCCCGTGTAGCTTTTAAATCATTGAAAATAATTTCTTGCACTGAAGTAAAACTAAATAAGAACCATACATATCTGCTTCCAATTACCTGCAAATTTGACTTAAAGACACATTAAGGAACAGATCTAGTAACCTGGGGAATGTGTGTATTGTTGTTATTATGTGCCATCAAGTCGGATCTGACTCATAGAGACCCCTCCTTGGGTTTCCGAGGTGCTATCACTAAAGGAAGTATATTGCTCAACCTCCCTTCCAAGAAGTGGCTGGTGTATTTGAACCATCAGCCTTCTGGTTAGCAGTCAAGTGCCTTAGGCATTATGCTACCAGAGCTCCTGGGGACTGTGTGTTGTTTTGTTGTTATGTGCCCTCGAGAAGGACCCGACTCATAGCGACCCCTCCTCGGGTTTCTGAAGCAGTATCACTACAGAAGTAGATTGCCCCATCTTCCTTCATACTGTTTATTGAGTGCCGATTAAGTGCCAGGTGCTGTTACAGACACTGTGTTGTTGTGATGACCCTACAAGGTAAGTAATATTAGCCCCTTTTACAGATGAGGCACATCAGGGCAAAGGTAGAACTATACTCAGAGTTTGTCTCCCAGGCCTTTGCATGTTAGTGAAATTACAGAGCCACTTGAAATGGATTTTCTCTTCCCAGAGAAAATCAAAGAACCTCACTGATGAGTCTCTGCCCCTTCTACCTGGGAATCCTCAGAGCACCTTGTAGCATCTGTTTGCATGTTATTGGGGAGCAAAATGCTGGGAAAATTGGAAAACCTGCAGTTTAGCCTCACTGGAATGAGTCTGGGAGGGTAATTAGTTTTCTGGATGAGGAAGAGCCTGGTCAAGGAGGGAACGAAACCAGGCTTGTCCCTTTACAGTGGGAACCAAGGGAAGACCCTAAACAAGAGGTTTGGGCTGTTGCTGTTTTTGCCCCCCAGGAACCATCCTGCAGCTGCAGCACCACCCAGGAGAGTAATGAGGTGGGGGTTTGAGTGGGCCCCTTCTCCCCAGAGTCTTCAGTAGTCATCAGGCTCACACCTGCCCTCCTCCAACGCTAAAATGAATTTATAGGAGCAGTAAGTGGACATAAACACAAGCAGATAGGTTGTCGCTGGTTCCAGCTTGGCTGTGCTGTATGCATAGCTTGGGTGTTTATAACCAATTCCCTTTCCATTTCTTGCTTCCTCATCTGCTTTCCTCACAGCTAGAGACAGAAGGATGTCTCAAAATGCCCCAATCATGGAGGGAACATGTCCCAGCCCACAGCTGTTCTCCTGGCAGCCATCCACTGCAGCCCCAGGTCCTGTGTTACAGGGCCATTCACCCTCCCTCCCTCAGCTTCCCTGCAAGTTCCCACCCCCAACCCCATGCCTCTCAGGCACTGGGTGGCAGAGAGCCAAAGACCCTTACCACACAGACATGTTTACAAGCCAGTTACATGGAATCCCTGCTGCTATATGGAAGCAGCAGTCAAGAAATCAAACAACGTATTGCATTGGGCAAATCTGCTGCAAAAGACGTCTTTAAAATATTCAAAAGCAAAGATGTCTCTTTAAGGACTAAGGAGCTTCTGACCCAAACCATGGTATTTTCAATTGCCTCATATGCATGAGAAAGCTGGACAATGAGTAAGGAAGACCATCAAAGAATTGATGGCTTTGAATTAAGGTGTTGGAGAAGAATATTGACTATACCATAGACTTTCAGAAGAACAAACAAAATTGTGCCAGAAAAAGTACAGCCAGAATGCTCCTTAAAAGTGAGGATGGTGAAACTTCAACTCATGTACTTTGGACATGTTATCAGGAGGAACCAGTGCCTGGAGGACATCATGCTTGTTTAAGTAGAGGGTCAGCAAAAAAGAGGAAGACCCTTAAAGAGATGGATTGACACAGGGGCTGCAACAATGGGCTCAAGCATAGCAAAGACTGTGAGGATGGTGTAGGACCAGGCAGTGTTGCATTCTGCTGTTCAAAGGGTCACAATGAGTCAGATCTAACTCAACAGCACCTAACAACAATGACTGCTACTGCAGGTGGTCTGAGGTTACTCTTACCTTGGATAAGATTCTAGGGGTGGAGGCTTTGGGTTCAAGAGTTTTCTGGAGTGATACATCAACTAACTTTCAGCCCTTGGATCATGTTAGAGTTGCTACTCTAACTCTGACCATTCCTGAAATTGCATGTTGGGGAAAGCCAATACTGAGAGATTCTATAGGCCAGCGGGGTCTTAAGTGGATAAGGAAATGGAGGATATTTAGAGATGATGAGACAGTGAGTCTATAATCAATCATCTCTTTTCACTTTCTGCTCCCTTCACCTCCTCAGAGAGGCCCTCCGTGACCACTCTATTTAAAATAACACCCATCCTATTCCATCACTTTTTGTCCTCTTTACTCTGCTTTATATTTTTGTAACACTTATCACCATCTCTAACCAGAAGGTTGGTGGTTCAAACCCACTACCAGCTGCTTTGCAGGAAGGAGATGGAGTAATCCACTTCCATAAAGATTTACCACCTTGGAAACCCAAACGACTTGATGGCAGTGGGTTTTTTTGTTTGTTTGTTTTTTGTTTTTTTGCTTTTTTTAATCACCATCTAACATATTATTAATTTGTTTGTTTACTTGTTTATTGCATAAACTCCATGAGGGTGGGGAGTTTGATGTGGCAAAGAATGCCTGACATGTAATAGGTGTTCAATAAATATTTGTGGGAATGAAAGAGTTAATAAATGACCATCTGAGCCTGTGCCCAATGGCCCTTCAAGTCCCTAGCAGGGCCGTGTATCCCTCTCTCACATGTCCAGCTTTGCCTCTCGTGCTGGGAACAATCTTGATGTTGGTCTAGGAAATTTAAGGATTTCTAGGCTGTCAGTCCACTGGCTCAGCCTCAGGCAACCTACAGATGGTTCCAGACTGACTTTGTGCCCTAGTCCTGCCATTTGTGGTCAATCCCTTGCCTTGGTTCTTACTTTTAGTATCTGCATCATCCCTCAGTGTCATTTCCTGATTCTATGTTCCTGCCTAAATAACAGTAAAAACAAGTTGCCATTGAGTTGATTACAACTCATGGTTCTATGTGTACCAGAGTAAAACTGTGCTCCTTAGGGTTTTCAGTGACTGAGTTCTCAGGAGTAGATCAAGAAGCCTTTCTTCTGAAGCAACTCTGGGTGGACTTGAACCACCAACCTTTCAGTTAGTAGCTGAGCAAAAACTGTGCCACCAAAAAAACCCAAACCAGTTACCATTGAGTAGATTCTAATTCATGGAAACTCCACATGTTTCAGAGTAGAACTGTCCTCCATAGGGTTTTCATGGCTATGACCTTTTGGAAACACATCACCAGATCTTTCTTTCAAGGAACCTCTGAGTGAGTTGGAACAACCAACCTTAACTATTTGGGCTACCCAAGGACTGAGGGTCCTGTAAATAACAATGAAAAAAACTTCACTGCCTTCTGGTCAATTCTGACTTATAGCAACCCTTTAGGACAGAGCAGAACTGCTCCATTGGGTTTCCAAGGCTGCAAAACTTTATGGAAGCAGACTGTCTTAACTTACTGCTGTGGAGCAGCTGGTGGGTTCAAACTGCTAACCTTTTGGTTAGTAGCCAAATCCTTTAACCACTATGCCACCAGAGCTACTGTAAGTAACAATAGCTCCTATTTATTGCCTGCTCATTGTAGGCACTGTGCTTGGTATTCTTTATACACTACCTCTAATCTTTGCAGCAACCTGCATGATAAGTGTTAATTATCCCAATGTTATGGATGAGGAGCAAGTTTAGAGAGAGTCAGCAATTTGGCACATGTGATTTCTACCACTCCAGCATTTCCCAGAGACAGTTCCCTATGATGCTTATTGGTGTTATGTGAAACCAGGAAAATGTTCTACAGTCAGAAATCTGGGATAACACTGCATTAAACAAAGCAGGATTCTTTATTACAGGGACTTTCAGAACCTCTAAACTGCCCATGTGCATGGCAACCTTCAAGTGGGGAGAAGTGTATATAGAACACACCATTTCCCAAAATTATTTGATTTTAGAATCTCTTTTGCAAGAAGCATCTCACAGGAAAAGCCTTGGAAAACAATGTCACAACCACAAGATGTGGTCTTGATTGTTATGACCATGAATGCCCAAGGGGTAGAGAGGACAAATGGCAGTTAGCTTTCGTATGTATCTCATCTGATCTTCACAACAGCCCTAGGAAGGAGGAATCTTATCCTCATTTCCCAGATGGGAAAACTGAGGGTCATAGAAGTAAAGTAGTTTGCCCTATATTGCCCTACAAATATTTGAAGCAAGTGGAGCATGACTCTTCACAAGGTGCCCTCTCCAGTAATGATGATTATGAAGGCTACTGTGATGTTTCATTGGGAACTATAGCCTTCATGCAAGGAGTTTGTGGGGGTAGAGGATGTGGGGCTGTACTGGTCCCTAAGGGTCCCCTCCACTCTTACAAATGGAAATTACCCCAATCCTCCAAACTCCTTCAGTCCCCATTCTTGAAATGCTCCTGCAGTTTAATTAAATGCTGTGTATGGTGGCTCATTAAGGAGAAAATGGTTGTTCTATTTCTAAGTAGCCTCAGGACTCTTCACTATTTTTACTGTTCAAACAACATTGCAGGGAATTTTATAGTGTTTGAACCAGAGCTTCGAACCAGTTCAGTCATAACTGATGAAGCAAAACCGGAGCAGACCCAAATGTTTAAAATGTGGGTGATTTAGAACACTAATCGGAATGGGAAAAACGTCATTGTTGAAGCCCTGGAATGGGAGACTCAGAAAAGGTTTAGTGAGCCTTTTCAGGATCCTGATGCATGACATAGAATTATTGCCAGGACTGTGGAGAATGACACACATTCAAAATCACATGGTTGGCTGCCATCTTTGAGCTGGGCACAGTTGTTTTCAACTCAGTTGGTCAAGAAATTCGGTTGCTGTGCAATGTGCATTCTGCCATTGTTTTCTAAGAAGGAGATTAAGTTTTCATCAGGACTACACCCAGTTACTATTCCAGTTCACTTACATTTTAAAAATTCGGGTCCATTCTAATGCCACTTTAATGGCCAGGACTGAACAACACTGAACCGCTTTAAAACCTTGGTTTGAATGTGGTATTGTCTATGAGCCTGGCAGGACCAACTCCAGGCCAGGGCTGAAACACCATTTGCTTCAATCCAAGGACACTAACATCACTAAAATCTGCCTTTAGGACCTGCTATTTCTCTGCCCTCTGTGACTACCTCTGGGGGGAATTGCTCAAACTTCCTCAATGAAAAGATCAACACTGACAAGTAGAAGGGCTTTTAGGGGGCTAGGCTGTATGCCTAATTTTTCATTACTGGATTTTTGCCTCACTCTGAGCTGAGCTCTTACACATACCATTTGACAGCTCTATTCTCTGTTTCAATCCTAGTCTTTTTCTGTGAAAAAGCCTATCAACAATATTAGCTTATCCTGACATAATACTTTTTATGAGCCAGGCACTGTTCTGACTTACTTAATATATTATCTTGCTTATTTCTCACAGCAACAGTACTGTTGTTATCTCATTTAATAGATGGGGAAACTGAAGCACCAAGGAGCTGAGTTCCTTGTCTAAGATTATAAATTAATTGGTGAAGCCAGGATTCAAACCCAGGCAATCTGGCTTGAGAACCTCTGCTCTTAACCACTATGTTATAGCATCTGATAATAACCTAATGTTGAGGTTATTACCTTGGCCTTGATTTGTCAACTGTGCTCTCAAGAACTTGAGAACTGAATCCCTGCCCAGTAACAACAGCTTGATTGGCCAACCTGCAAAGGTCTACAACCATCACCTAAGTCATTATTCATCATCCTGGATTTGTATCACCTGTGTTGAAGATTGTATTTTCCAAAAATGTTGCAATAATATGTCCATCATAAATACCCTTCTAGAACCTCCCTGCTTCCCCTCTTCCTTGAACTGGAGGAAATTTTTGTGAATGCCTCAGTCAACAGAGTATAGTAGTAGAAGTGACACTATCTGGCTTCCAAAGCTAGGCCATAAAAATGCCAAATACTTCTGTCTTTGTCTTTGGGGAATCAGCCACCATGTTGTGAAGAAGCACAAATAGCCGGTAGAGTGAGCCATGATGGGGGAAACTGAGGCCCTCAGCAAGCTCCAGTTTACCAGCCAGGTGAGCCAGTTTGAAAGTGGATCTTCCAGCCCCTTGTCAAGCCATTCCAGATAGTCCTGCATGGAGCAGAGGCAAACTGACCCTACCAATGCTGCCCAAATTTCAGGTTCCTGAGCAAAATAAATGATTGTTGCAGTTTTAAGCCCCTCAAGTTTGGGATGGCTTGTTACATTGCAGTGGATAACCAGAATACCTACCTGTCTGCCTTTTGAGACATCTTGTGACTCTGAGATAGGTCTCCTCAATAAGACTGTTTTACTACTAATTGTCTTTTATCTTTTTTTGAATATTGGATTCTATCTGCCAACCAGACCTCCCCACTCCTTCTCCGTCTCCATAATTCCTGTATCTCCCTAATAGAGAAAGTAAAATCAGTCAATGTTTTCTCATATTCCCCCATCTTCTACAGGTAACAGGGCACTAGTTGCTGAGTTGAGCTGGCATCTATTCTCCCTGGAATTTGTTCTTTTAATGCCGAGGAACGCATGATTTTTCTAAGGAGTGCACTTTCTTGGTTTAAGATCACTTCTAATCTATCCTCTAGTTCACAGATTTTGTCTTCAGCAGTACCCAGATCTGCTATTGATCCCTTCTGTTGAGTTTACACTTCGATTCTTATTTTCAGTTGTTAGAATTGTATTTAGTTATTTCCCCAACTGTCTGGTCAATTGTGTTAGTTTTTCATTGCTTCAGCATATTTTTAATCTCTTTTAATTGTTTAAACATATTAAGCATACTAACTTTATACTAGATATCTGATGATTATGAAAGTTGCTATTTTTGATGATCTGATGCTAGAATTTGCTATTTCTGATAATGCATGCTTAGGGTGACTTGTTTCCTTGAAGGTTTGATGATGTAAAATTGTGAGCTCTTGTTCTTCACAATTGATCTGTGATAATTCTTGAGCTCTGTGCTTACAAAGTATGTTCCTAAGGAAACACCAGTAGACTTCTTCAAGGCTACAGACGACAACACCAATATAAAATAACTGGCAAATTCCACATGGATTTATTAGATAAAATATGAATCTTCACAGTCATGCCACCATGGCCACATTAGATTCTGTCCTCAGTCCCCTGAGGCCCACTTTTCCTCTCCTCTACAATCATTTTGGAAGAAAAGTTTGCTTCAAGTTCTGGTCCTATTATAGTCCCCTAATGTGTAAAAGTCCACCACATTTTATTTAACTTTTTATTGTGATTTAGGTGAAAGTCAACAGAGAAAATTAGTTTTCTATTCAATAGTTCATACATATTTTGCTTAGTGACACTGATTGGAAACCCCACAATGTAACAGCTCTCTTCCTGCTTCTCTGTGGTTACCTTTTCCCGGTGTCTTTATTTTCTATGTATTCCTGCCTTTGGAGCTTTCTGCTTGTGCTAGTGCTACCCTTCTGATTTCTCATGGCTGATTGTTCTAAGGAGTGCACTTTCTTGGTTTAAGTGTTCACCTTGCAGACATGTGTATTGTTTTGCTCCAAGTCAAGCCATGGGAGTAAGTTCAATTTCAGGCCCAAAGGCTGGTTAGGAGCCATAGTCTCAAGGGTTTCACGAGTCTGTATCAGACGATAAAGGCTGGTCTTTTTCTATGCTTTTGAGTTTTGCTCCACATTTTTCTCCCACTCTAACCAGGATCTCTAATTTTGATTCCTTTCCAAGTGGTTGGCAGCAGTAGCTGGGCACTATGTAGTTCTGGTCTCAGAGTCATGTAGAATGAGGTACTCTTAGTCCACTAGTCCCTTGGACTAATTGTTCCCACGTATCTTTGATTTTGTTCACTCTTTGTTGCTCTTGATGAGGAAAGGCCAATAGTTGCCATCTTAAATGGCTGTTCTCAAGCTTTTAAGACCTCAGGAGCTACTCACCAAAGAAGGATGTAGAAAAATGTTTTTGTGTGCTATGTTATGAATCTACCACATTTTAACTGAGCTAGTTTTCATAACTTTCTCACTAGAGGCAACAATAGGACACTGGGTCTCTGTGGAGGAAAAGGAGTCACTAGAAATGAAGGAGCTCTGGTAGCATAGTGGCTAAGGCACTTGACTGCTAACCAGAAGGCTGGTGGTTCAAACCCACCAGCCACTCCTCAGAAGGAAGATGGGGCAATCTACTTCCATAGTGATACTGCCTCGGAAACCCAAGGAGGGGTCGCTATGAGTCGGGGCCCACTCGATGGCACATAACAACAACAACAACAACAACAACACAGAAATGGAGGAAGGTACCCTGGTGTCACAATGTTAAGCATTTGGCTGCTAACCGAAAAGTTATTGGTTCAAACTCCCCAGTGGCTCTGTAGGAAAAAAAGACCTGTAGATCTGCTTCCATTTAGATTATAGCCTTGGAAACACTATGAGGCAGTGCTACCCTGCCCCATAGGGTCGCTATGAGTCAGAATGGGCTCAACATCATCTAACAACAACAAAAATGGAGGAAAAAGTGTTAAAAGAAGGGAGTAAATGCACTGAAGGAAACTAAAGATAAAGACTTTTATGGAAAAGAAAAATTGTTGCCTTCTAAGGTTCCTGATGTGGTGTGACTATGGAAGTAGATTGCTCAGTCTTCCTTCTGAGAAGTGGCTGGTGGGTTTGAACCACCAGGCTTCTGGTCAGCAGTCAAATGCCTTAGGCACTATGCCACTAGAACTCCCAAGATATGGCTCTTGGTCTCTATTATCTGGAGCAAGAGATAGAAGGAAAACAAAGACTTAGAGAAGAAACTGGTCTATAGAACAAATAGTCTACAAAAACTACAGCCTCATCTATCCTGAGACCAGAAGAACTGGATGGTGCCCAGCTACCACTACCAGGGCCACAGAAGTTTCTTTTCCTTAAAGTAGGTTCCTCAATGTGATAACAATCCATTAACATTTACACCAGTTGCTGTAAGTCCTGAAATGTATTTCTTAAAAAAAAAAAAATATTCGAATTTCTTAATGAAATCAGGTTCTAACTAAATGAGTGGTTCAGTATCCTTTTCTGCTTGGTTTGTCTGCTCATGTTTGATTGAACAATCTCTGCAGTAAAGCTGACATATTACCTATCTAGTGCTACAATAGGAAATGGTGTGTAAAAATGGCTAAGTGCTCTGCTGCTAACTGAAAGGTGTGAACCCATCTAGCATCTCTGTGGGAGAAAGATCTGGTGATTTGCCTCCTTAAAGATTACAGCCAGAAAAATCCTATTGGGCACTTCTACTCTGTCTTATGGGGTCACTATGAGTGAAAATCTACTCAACAGCACCTAACAACAACACTGCTACAGAAACCACCTAACAACCACCCAACTACTTGATGACTTTAAACCATAAACATTTCAGTAGCATTTCAGCAATGACTTAGGCTGAGCTCAACTGTGCAGTTCTTCTGGTCCCACATGTCAGTGTGCTAACTGATTTAGGCTGTCTTTGGTTAGGACTAGGGCAACATGACTCTGCTCCACTTGTCTCATTCTCCAGCAGCCTCATCTGGGCATGTTCTCATGGGAAAGGCAGATGTGCAAGAGAGCGCTTTCTCAAGCCTCAATTGTGTCACATCCACAAGTATCTTATTTGCCAGAGCAAGTCACATAAGAAGCCCAGAATTAAGGGAAGTAATAGATGATCCCTCCTAGGCGAGAAGGTACAGTGAAGTTACATGGCAAAGGGCAGGGATGGTGGTGGTGGTGGTGGGGTGTTGGCTGAAGAATTGGGGCCACATGATGCAATGTATCACAGCTGATATCCAGGCATCCCTCTTGTAGGAAGCAGAGTCAGACAGCTGGGTTAATGGATAACAGGATCCTCAGGCTCTGGAGCAGGGATAGATAGAGCTTTCCACCCTCCTTCCTTGATCTTATTTTAACCTTGGCTCCAGAGTTAGGTTTATGTCTCACTCTCTTACTATACACTTGTCCCTGTTTAAAACTGCTAATAACACAATTTCAGAGTTTTCACAGGCCATTTAATAAGGCAAAGAGTAAGGTAGAGCCAGTCTTCCTGGGGTCAACAAGTCCACTTTTTAACCTGGGCCAGAGCAACTGCTCAGGTCTCTGGACATGTTGCTGAAAAATAAAATGTGACTGCAGTTCAATTACTTAATAACCAAACATTGTTTCTTTCCTGCAGTAACTGAGGACATTTTAAACAGATGACCTGTAGAGAAACTATCAAATCTTCCATTTGTCAATAGCAAGCCAAGGAAAGGAGTATCAATCAGAGAGCAATTTTGAGAAATTATGCCAGGATACTGCAAAGCTCAAAGTCAGGGGCATGGCCATCTCCTTGCCCTTTGTGCACCCAGAGTCCGCACTAGGGCTGGGTGTACACCACATATGTGATTAATAAGTGACAACTAGCCTTGACTTCACCAGCAGATGACGTCCTTGTGAAGTTTTGGTGCAAAGTGAGTGTAGCCTGAGGAATATGAGGCGAAGACCTTCAAGATCCATTAGCCTGAATCCTTGATATGGGATTTAATTGTCAGAACTCTCCTGGGAGAACATGTCAGAAACCTAATTCAGGGTAGCTGAACCAGAATAGAGGATTTATTGTCCCATGTGGCCAAATAACAAAGAAGGCCAGCAAAGAAGGTCAGCGTCAGCAGCTCTGTCCCTCTCCCTCTCTCTCCCCTGCATCCCAGTTTTCTCTGTGTAAATTCTAATTTCACTAACCCATTTTTTTTTTTTTTTCCATTTGTAAGTGAAGGAGTGGGGAGTGTTGAGGAACTGATGATTGACCAGTTTTGAACTCATGTCCATCTGGAAACTTTGTGACCAGTGAGAAACGTGTTCTCTCTTCCAAGCTCACATTTGAAAATCCTAGAGAAGGATTCTGACTGGCCAGTCCTGAGTCATGTGGTCAATACTAGTCTGATCACTGTGGCTGGAGTTGGGGGTATAGGGTAGGAATAGGTTACCATGGTTAGCAGCCCTCATCAGAATCTCATGGTTCACAGCAGGATTTCCCAGAAGAGGAAGTATGAGGGACATGAATAATATGAAAAGGATCCTGCCCACACAGGACTCTGGGAGAGAACCAGAGTACCACCAGGCACTGACCTGGTCCAAGAAAAAACACCAAACTCTTATTTTAAGATAATGCCAACTGAAACCTATTAACTAGCACAAAAATAACCCCATCCAACAGAGACTAGACATATTTTTTTTTCCTTGTTCTCCTGTACGTATGCTTGGACATAAGCAGTAAGTATATAAACCCACACCCTGAACAACCCTCCATGGACCTCTATCCAGTTGATTATCAGTGCTTCACTTGTCCATCATGAGATTTCTGACACTGACCTCTGTACACAAATTCCCTAATAAAGCTACATTTGATCAATCTGGCCTTCTCCATCACTTTTTTTTTTTTTTTTGAAAATCTGGCCTGTGGCCCTCAGAGCCACTCCTGCCACTGGTCCAGTGGGGTGCAACAAGTGGGTACTGCTCAGAGCAGAATGAACAGTACATGTCACTACACAGGGAAGAAGTATGCTAGAATAAGGGACAGCTTTGAAGTAATACCTCACCTACAGGTCCAACTTAGAGGTGATGAGCACAGATATGGTTTCATGACACACTTTTCCTGGGGGTGGGGTGCTAACCTAAGGTTAGTGGAACTTGAATGGAAGAGGAAAGTGGATGGAAATTCTCATTTTATTAACTGTATCAGGCATTTACAAAGTGCTTAGTGAGTATTATCTCTTTTAAACCTTATACTAACTGCCTGAAAAACACAGTCTTAGTCTCATTTTACGGATGAAGAATACCTAGGCTCAGAGAGGGCAAGTGTGTCATCCAGTCACACAGTGGTGGAGTGGGCACTTGAACAAAGTCTCTCTGACTCTCTACCCCTTAAAAAAATCATCACACTGTCAAAACCCTCTCCAAGACCCTGAAATTCCACTCCAAGGTTTTTCTTCTGGAGAAATGAGATCTATACCCATCAAACAACATGCATAAGAACATTAATGGCAACTTTATTCACAATGGTCCCAAATTAGAAACAAATGTCTATCAACAATAGACTATATAAATAATGTGAGGCATATTCACATGTGGAATGCTACCTAGCAAAGAAAATTCTTACATGCAACAGTATGAATGAATCTCAAAGATATTTTGTCGAATGAATGAAGTTAGACACAAAAGAGTATGTACCATATGAGTTCATTTACATGAGGTTCAAGAATAAACAAATCTATGCTTGGTGGCAGAGATCAGAGTAGTGCCTACCTCTGTAGTGAGGCCTTCAGGAAAAGCTGTGGAAGGACTGATCTGTGGAGGGACTGTGGGGTACACAAGTATACACATAAATAGGAACTCATCAACCGTACACTTAATATTTATATACTTTATTGTATGTTCATCATGCCTTAATTAAAAACAAACAAAAAAATGTAAGAACTATGTAATTACAAGTTTGATTGACTAAAGTTCCAAGCACATCAAATCTCTATTGTTCTTTATCTTCTTTATTGATTTATTTTTATTTTATTTCAAAAGATAACTGAGGATTCTCCATTTAGATTTGAGGATACACTGTCCATTTCTCAGTGTATCTATACCATTATTCAGTGCACCTATAGAGGCTTTAGTGAGACCTCACTTAAGAGGTCTAGGCTCAACCATCAGCATGAGTCAGGGTTAGGAATACCAGTTCTCAGCACAAGGTTGGCTCTGGCACTGTCCTTCTGTGCCAGGTAGCTCCTGTGTGGCTTGGAGGAGCTGGAGGCTCTTGGGGCTGAGCTGAAGAATGGATTCCTCTGCAGAGGCAGAGTGGGGAGAGATCAGTCCCTCCACAGCTTTTCCTGAAGGAGTACCCCCAGAAGAAATATCTTCATAGATACTAGCAGAACCAAACATGGGATTCATGTCTAGAATATGTCTGCTGTGGCCAGAATGCAGAGGGAGAGAGACATTTGTCTTGGATTTGCATCACAGGATGAATAGTTTCTTACCCACTGGGCAAGCCTGAGTGTGCCCATCTCACCAGTAAAATGCACTGAAATCAAGGCTTCTAAGTGCTTCTTCCTGGCTCAGCCATGGCCAATGAAGCAAAACCAGAATGGACCCAAAGCTGTAAAACATGGTTGTACCAGAACAATAACTGGATCAGGAAAAATTACCAGTTGATGCCCTGCTGGAAAATTCATCTCCCTCTTAGAAAACATGTTGCACAGCAGCCAAATCTCTTGACTGGTAGAGTTGGAAACAATGGTGCCCTGCTCGAAGATGGTGGCTGACCTCATCACTTTGGATGTGCTTTCTACAGCCTGACCATAATCCAGTCTCCCACATCAGGGTCCTTAAACGGCTCACTATGCCTCTTCTTAGTCTCCCATTCCTTCAACTCATAATTTTTCCTGTTCCAGTTATTGTCCTGGTACATCCACATTTTACAAATTTGTGTCTGTTATGATTTTGCTGTGTGGGCTACGACTGAACCAGTTTAAACCTGTTCAAAGCCCTGACCCAAATGAGTTATCAAAAGAGACTTTACAGAAAGACTAATCTAGCTTATATACAACCTTCATGTGCACTAGAAAAAAAGGAACTTCTCCTTCCATAAGACACTTTACTGCCATCCATTGGACATTTATTATAAAATACTGATTGTCCTAGAATTAGATGGTTGTGATGAGCTTTCAAATCTACGAGTTCTCTTATGTGACTGCTAACCACTTGTGTTGTGCAGTGCCCAATCTGAACAACTGTACACATGTGCCTGTTTGCAGCATATGAGGCACTATCCAAATATAAGAGACTTGCCTTGTTATTCTGTCCAGCAGCCTTTGGTTAGCTCCTTCATTCTTACAAGATACTGTTCTCATTTAAGAGTAACTTCCCTTGAAGAATTTATTGTTATCCTTCTCATAGTATTTGAATTTCCAAAGCTATCTAAACCCAATCCCCAAAAGAGTTAAGTGTTGACGGCGGACCTTTGAGCAGCATTTTAGTCAGCTGGGGGAGAAGGAGAGTGTCACCATTATCTGAGCCAGACTTCTTCCCTCATCACAGGGTGTAGGCATTAGATTCTTCTTCTTACTCCTGGAGGTGGTGGCCATGCCTCTGGGCTCTGAGGCTGTGCTTTCTGGGAAAGAGTCTGCCATTGCAAGATGCAAGAGTATTAAAGTCCCTAAAGGCAGAGTTTCCCATCCTTGCAGCCTCCCTCTGGCTATAAAATTAGACCTGTCTTTTTCAAAGGAAGCATCTGGCAGGTGGGAGGAATTAAGAGTGGGCCTTGACCTCTCCAGGGAAGCCTGGCTTAGAAACAATAAGGAAAATCATCTATTGGGCTTCCAGGAATTTCCTTCCTCCACAGTTTCTGCATTAGCATTTGGGGAGGAAAGGAATTCTGATGTTGAAAGTAGGCCCGAGTGCACAGCTTCTATCATAGGATACTGTGTCTTTGGGGAATCCACAGTCTCCTTGCCCTAACAGGCTTTCCTGGCCAGGACTCACACTGAGCTTCATCCAGATACTTGTTCATATGGCATCTGCCTGGTATCCCCACAGTGTGAGCATTGGGAGACAAAGATATTCAGGAACACACACTCTCACCCTTGGGAGTCAGCAGGCTCATGGAGACCTCACTACTGAAGGGTGTCGGAAGTTCTGTGAGAGCGGTAGGGGAGCTATGACTATTGGGGAACACAGAGGAGAGAGCGAGGAACTTCTCCCTGGCACCCAGGGGGCTAGGTCTTGCAGGATAGGTCAGAATTCACCAGACAGTGGATACTGTGGGTACAGCCGAAGGGAAGGGAGGTGATGTGGGTTTGGCAATGGATTGATCAGAGACCCAGGCAGGAGCAAGGTCCTAACTGGCCCATGGACCATGTTGAGATATTTGGGCTTTATCCAAACTAGGCATTGGGAACCATAGAGGATTTTAAGCACAAGCAGGAAGTAACTCCCCCAGTGAGCAACAGAATGTGTTCATCTGAAATCTGGGCTTTCCTAGGAAGGAGAAGCAGGGGCTTCCTTCGTGGGGCCTGGTCTCCTGAGATGGGGGGCCTGGCTATACTGGTAGCTTGGACTCTGAATGTCCACCCTAACCCCAGACTATATTCTACGAGTTTAATCCAGTATTTTTCACAGATTCTTACATACTTTTATGTCCATCTGGAAACTTTCAGTATTGCTTTTTCTGTCATGGTTCAGGTATGGAGAGTTTAACCTCAGTTGGGGAGGACAACTGAGACTCAGAATGGGGAACTGAACTTGTTCACCATGAGGAAAGTGTGAGGGATGTAAGGAATCGGGGGGAAGGCAGGCCCACATATATGTCAGGGCATAAGTCCAAAGAGGCCAATGTCAGAAGGGTACATCAACTTAGTAAAGGACGGCCAGAGAGCAAACAAGGGTGCAGGAACATCTTCAGTGTAAAGGCCCTGGGTTTTCTATTTATCGATTTATCTTCTATTTATCCTGGGTTATCCATTTATCTTTGATTTAGGCTTACTGTGTTATGTTGTAAGGTATTGTCTCCGTTGGGACCACAGCTCTGTGGAGAAGGTGTAAGATCTCCCCTAGACAAATTGACCATATGTTCATTTTCAGTCATGCCTACAAAAATAGAGTCCTCAGAAGAGACCCAGAACTTGAAAGGTGGTTCATGGACTGCAGAGAGAACATCCATCTTTCTCTGGGCCTCATCTTCCTGAGTCATTAGCATGAAGGTGCTGTCACCCAGGTAACAACTCTGGGTCATGGGAATCAAGATGGTGACCAGCACACGGAGGTATCAGGAAGCAGGGATGGGAGGGGCCAAGCCACCTCAAAGCAGGAGAGTCCCAGTGAACCAGATTGGCCAGTTGCACATGACTCTGTATATTTTTTCCCATCCTTTTGTAGTCCTGAACTTCCAGTAAAGCCTTGATGAACTGCCCCAGCCTAAGCAGGAATAAAAGAAAATATGGCCTTACTAGGGCAAAGTCTTAAAGAGTCATAGTGCCCCGAGGCCAGCCAAGTGTTTGTTGTTGTTGTTATTATGTGCTGTCAAGTCGAACCCGAGTCATAGTGACCCCTCCTTGGGTTTCCGAGGCAGTGTCACTACAGAAGTAGATTGCCCAACCTTCCTTCCAAGGAGTGGCTGGTGGGTTTGAGCCAAGTGGTAGCAATGGTAATTTGGAGACAAGGTGGGAACTTCAGGTCTCACTACCTTTCCTTCTCCTGCTGACTCACGTCTCCAAGATGAGTTTCTTTGGAGGATATGAGTTTAGGTGAATGAGAGATGATGGTTCTTTTGTGGTCTTAACATTTGAGAATCCAGAACAAGTGACCCTTCAAAAAAAAGAAGAAGAAGAAGCAATTAGTAGGTATTGGAGTCCCTGGGTGATGCAATGGTTAACTCATTTGGCTGCTAACTGAAAGGTTAGAGGTTCAAATCCACCCAAAAGTGCTTCAGAAGAAAAGCCTGGCAATTTACTTCTGAAAAACCAGCATAGTTCTCGTTAGACACAAATGAAGTCACCATAAGTCAGAATTGATTCTACAACAACTGGTCATTCATATTGGGAAAGTAGCAGACTGCCCACCTCCCACAGAGCCACAAGCAGGCTAGGAGTCTGGGCCAGAACTGGGTCCTGAGTGGGGCTAGGGTGAAAGGCAGCAGGCCCTCTAAGAGTGCTGGCCAGGAGAGCACCAAGTCAGGGTCTCAGGCTCAGAGCAAGGCACTCATATTCCTAAAAATATCTATGTGAAAATACACATAACACGTGCATTCAATACACATTCCCAGCCTGAGGAAACATCCTCCTGGCGCCCCCCCCCCACCTGCTCAGCTCCTAGCAGGCAGCTGCACAAGGGACCCTGACTTCCCAATAATCTTGCAAACAAATGAGTTTGACTTTAACTCCATTACCAGGGATAATCTGTCCCAACTCCTGCCTGATTCGCACAGGAAATGGGCTCATTCATTATGGATGGTGTGTGCACTTTGCTGAGTCCTCCAGAGAAATCGGTTAAGCAGTTTGCAGCAACACTTTAAGCAAAGGGAAGGGCCTGAGACATGTCTCCCAGGAAAAGTTCAGGCCACAGAGGAGATGGTTAAAATGACTCCTCCCAGCAACCCAGTGGACAGCTCAGCTGGCCCTGCAAAGGAGCTTGCAGTCTGCAGCATCATTACCCTTCAGCAGCTCCGTGACCATTTTGTGTTTTGATCTGATCTCTTCTTGGCTTACAGGCAGGAGAATAGAGTCTCTGGGAGTGACTGGTGGAGGTCATTCATTCATTTATGGTATTATGTTGTTTTTAACTGTGGTCAAGTCGACCCCCAACTCATAGCAACCCTGTGCAAGCAGGATCAGCACTGTGATTCATAATGATTTCATTAGCTGATTTTTATAAATACACCACCATGCCTTTCTTCCTACTCTGTTTTATTCTGAAGCTCCACAGAAACCTCTTCAGTATCATGTTGTTGTTGTTAAGTACCACTGAGTCCATTTCCATTTATAGCAACCCCATGTGACACCATGTGACAGAGTAAAACTGCCCCATAGAGCTTTTTAGGCTGCGATCTCTACTGGACCAGATCGTTAGTTCTTTCTCCCACGAGCCACTGGGTGGGTTCAAATCACCAACTTTTCAGTTGATAGCCAAGCACCACCAAGTCTCGTTTTCAGCATAATAGCAACATGAAAATGTTCACTGACAGATAGGTGGTGGCTGGTACATTGGCCAGGAATTGAACCCAGGCCTCCTCCTGGGAAGTAAGAGTTCTACCACTGAACCACGGATGGCCCCCCTCATATAGAGTAATGGTTCTCAAAAGTGAGGGTAGATCACTACCCTCTGTGGGACTTGTCTAATGCTAAATTGCTGGTTCCCACCCCAGAGTTTCTGATTCCTTAGAATTTCATTTCTAACAAGCTCCAGGCATGCTAATGCTGCTGGTCCAAAGACCACACTTTAAGAACCACTGGTCTAGTTACCTGGCTCCAGACTCCCTCCATAACTTTCCTCACAGGTAATGTTGGAAACCACACATGATTCTACATCTTAGATGCCTCCTCTTCCCAGTTTCTGCTCTGTATTTTATTTTCTTACTTGTCTGCCCTACCAGACTATCAGGCCTTGGAGAGAAGGCTGTGTCTGCAGTTACCTGTGTATCTCCAGGGCTGAGTGCATGGATGTAGATGTGTGAGGAAGAGGCTTAGCAGGACACATGCCCCTCCCAGAGCAGTGGAAAAGCAGGATTGGGGCAGCTGACTGCTGAAGAAAGGCTATTAATTTTTAATTCTATATAGTGCTATATTATTTAGGTTTTAAAAATGAGAATGATTAATGTGTTATTGTGCAATTAAAAAACAATGGAAAAAGACTATTCCCTTGATTAAAGCATCCTCTTTGAAGATGCTAATCTGCTAGCCCACTGTCCCACTGAGTCCTGAAATGTGTTTTGCTGATACCCTGGACTGCGAGAAGAATGAACAAATCAGTCTTAGAAAAAACAATCAGAATGTTCCTTAGAAACAAGGATGGTGACGCTTCAACTCACTTACTTTGGACACGTCATCAATAAAAGCCTATTGCTAGGGAAAAAAACATCATGTTCAGCAAATAGAGGGCCTGCGAAAACAAGAGAAGCTCTCAATGAGATAGATTGACACAACAGTCACAACACTGGACTCAAACATAGCCATGATTATGAAGATGGCGCAGGACCGGGCAATGTTGGATTCGGTCATGCATAAGACAGCCATGATTGGGAGGTGACTCGATGGCAGCTAACAACAACAACAACAACAGCATTGTTAAGTGCCAGGCACTGTTTAAAGAACTTCAAATATACAGACTTAGTGTCTACAATCACCGTGTGAGGTGGGTGCTATTTATTATCACTGTTGTACGTGTAGGGAAACTAAAGTAGAGAGAGGGTGATTAACTTATTCAAGCTCACAGGCCTAATTAGCATTGGAGTTGGCTATCACACCAGGCAGACTGGAGACAGGATTTATGGTCTGACCACTGTGCCGGGTTGGACCTCTGATGGACCACCTTCCTTGAGGTTCATCAAAAATTGTTATTATTTTAAGTTGCCGTTGAGTCAGTTCTGACTCATGGCAACCCCACCCCTGCAGAACGGGACTGCTCCGTAGGATTTTTAAGGCTGTGACTTTTCAGAAGCAGATCACTAGGTCTGTCTTCCCAGATACCTCTGGGTGGGTACAAACCATTCAGCTAGTAGTCAAGCCCTTAACCATTCTCATCTCCCAGGGACTTCTTCATCAAAAGACAGAGTCTTATTTTTTTATACATCACCTACTTTATTCTAACAAGTATTAGAGGGGACTGGTACTTGATTTCAGTATCTAAAGCTTAAATTACCTAGAAATGTTACCTTTAACGCAGTGTGTGCAAAAACACAAGCTCGGCCACATGGGCTTACCAAAAAAAAAAAAAAAAGTAGCTGTCAAAAGACATGATCAATGGATTCTGAGAGTCTCTGTTCATACTGGTTTCTCACTGATTATAGGCAGGCTTGCAGCTGCAGGTGCCAAAAGGAGAGGGAAAATTTATGGGGAAAAACTTTAAGTACAGTACATTCTATTCATTAGCTTGATTTCTTCTGTGAATTGGGAAAAGTGCTACATGACTAGATTTTAGTGCAGGACCCCCTTGGTTCTGCTCTCAGCACCCCAAGTTCCTGAGCAGCTGAGCTCTGAGCTTCTGAGTCTGAGGCATGTTTTCTTCCACCCTGGCTGCATGTCAGAATCATGGGAGGAGTTTTAACACAACTGCAAATGCTTAGCCCCTACCCGGTCTTCCTTAGTATCCTCAGGAGCTGGAGAGGGAAGGTGTCTGACATTTCTAGAGTTTACAAAATCAACACAGGTGGTTCCAATATGCAGCCAGGGCTGTGGGCCACTAGTAAGGTCCCTTAAATTTTAAAGTTCTGATTTTTGCCCTGAGATCTCATAGTTCTCGAATATTTTATGATCAAAGCCCTCTCCCCCAACCCCAGTGTATGGCCCTCCCTTTCCAGAGGACAGAGCTGGGCAGGTTTGGAATTTAATTACCTCCTTGGAAGCAGAGCCTAGCTCCCCAGGGGGCTGCTTGTTTGCCCCATGTGAGGCCAGCGGGTTTATTTATGGTTTCTGATTTTATTTATTTCACCGCCTCAGAGCTGTTCTTCTGCATACAGAGAGTGCACGCAGGCTGTCTGCTGCCCGAGCTGCCAGGCACTCCGTGAGCTGGGCTGGGATGGATGGGCCGAGTTCGCCCATTGGGTTGGCTGTGAAGCTGGTCGCCTTCCTGGGGGTGATTTATATGATGCTGCAGGGGCCTGCCTGCACCACAGTATCACCCCCATGAGCCCTCCCAACAGGGGGGTTATTAATAGAGGTGACAACATGGGCCTGGCCTACAGGAGAGAGGCTCCTGCAAAAATCTGTTCTAACTCAAAGGGGCAAATCATTATTTTGCCATTTGTCTCAGGACGGACCCAGGGAGCAGCAGTCAGAGCTTGTCCTGATGCATGTGTGTCCCACCACCACCAAGGACCAATTTAGAGGACTTGGCCTTGGGAGAGTGAATGTACGTATTGGAGACCGTGAGCAGGGAGGTAGGAAGGAAATCATTTTTACCTGATTCATATTTTTCATGTCTCTACCTCACTTGACACCCACTCCCTGCTCTCCAGGGTTCTGTCAAATGTATTAGTTAGGTGTATTAGTCAGGATCTAAATAGAAAAACAGAAATTAATTCAAAAATCTAACACAGGGAATGTGACACAAGTGTTGGAGGATCCAAGAGCCAAATGAGGCAGCGAAAAACTTCGGAATTAGCAACCTAGAAAAACCACTACCAGTCCCATGGCTAGAGAGAGAGAGGAGAGGCATGTTAACAGAGCCTGAGGTCTGGGCCACTAGAAGGAGAGGGCTGGGCCATGGAGAAGTAGCAACCCCAGGCATGGAGGAAGGGGGACAAATGTCTTGCTTTTTTGTCCTCTCCCTCCCTGTCCTCTCCCTCCAAGGAGACAGAAACTATTGACACAAGAGTCTGAGTGTGGCAGCCTGAATGGGTAAGCCCCTGAAATGCAGAGCAAGAGAAGGGCAAGGAATGGTTTTGAAAAATAAACAAGCCCCAGAGGAACCCAATGGGTGCTGCTAGGCCACCATGTAGTGAGTGACATTTTAAAGGGGCTTGTTCAAGATCTCACAGCTAATTAGTGATTGACCCAAGGCTTATCCTAATAGCCCAAGGATCTGACCCTATCTTGGGCCTTACTTGGTGTAGGATATTGTGGTACAGTGAATTACTTGGTATGACTCTCCTAGCCATGGTCTTTGTGACTCCCACTAGCTGACTGGGTGGAACTATGGAAATGTGAGGTGCTTGTGGCCTACCAAGGGGACTGGATACTTTTTGAGTAATGTAAATAAGGTACACGGCACCTTGTGGGTGTGGGACCATGCAAATAAGCTGTATGGAACCTTAATGTGGGGATTGGTTAGTTTCGTCATTCTTCTAGGCTTAAAACAAGCCTTCCTAGTGGCTAAAGGGGGGAACTCACTGCCATCAAGAGAGAAGGGTCAGAGGTAGAGTGGAGCGGGTCCTTGGAGCATGTCCTTGGAGCGTGTCCTGGACCTCCTTGGCAAAGATGACCAGCTGAGACAACTGGCTGAGACAACCAGCTGAGATGGTGACAGTGGAACCAAGATGTATAAGACAGAGTGTGGGCTTGCCAGCCCATGCAGCAGGAAAGCTGAGTGCCTTTGGGTAGGAGAATTGCAGGCAGAGTGTGGTGCATCTATTGGGAGACCTAAAAGAACTTTGTAACACTTACCTGAGCCAGGCAGAGGCCAGGCCAAAAGACCAAAGGCCAGGGAGGCCAAGGGCCAGGGAGGCGTGCTTGAGGGTATGGCTGAGGGGAGGCTGTCCTGATTGAAGAATTGTATCCTGAGCATTCCTGAACCTTAACTGTGATAAACTCCATAATAGTGAGTATTGTCTTTGAGTTCTGTGTGGCCATTGCAACAAATCATCGAGCCCAGCAGAAAAGTAGTGAGTGCCCTGGAAGGGATGGCTAGTGTCAAAACTGGTAAAAACGGCTGGAGGGTGGTGGCATGTCTGGCCTCATAGGAATAAGCCTTGGGCTGCTGCTGATTTTGTTTCCCCCTGATGAGCGTGGAGGGAGTCAGAGGAGGATGTCCTTTTTTGCAGATATATCAGGCCTTCCACCCCTGGCCCTCCTCCTTAGGACCAAAAGCTGCTTTGGAGATAGGTGGCAGAAGAAAGAGGTGCTGTTCCTGGCTGCTGGTTAAAAAAAACCTAAAGATGGCACCTGTAATCAGTCCAGCTGGGGGTTGAGGCAGGGCTAGGGGCATCAGTGCCTTTCTTCCTTTCCTTCCTCCCTTTATTCTTGTCCCAATGAATCTTTCCATCCTCTTTAGCTTTCAGGCAACCCTATTAACCTACAGCTTTCATGGTGAAGGTACTTTACCCAAACTTTTCTTCTGGGATCCAGTCATGTAGATTGCTGTGGCAGAGAAAGTGTTATGTACTCACCACCCCTATGTCTTCTTTCTGAGCACATGGTAAGATTCTGTTTCTCAGCCTCCCTTGCAGTTAAGTTGGGGCCATGTGACAAGTTCTGGCCAATGAGATATGAGCAGTAGTAATGTGGGTCCCTTCTAGTCTGAGTACTTAAAGAGCAGGCAAGTTCTCTAAGCTCTCCTTTTCCTGCCACATTACAATAGACACAGCCTTGGTCCCTGTAGAGAGGATGGCTTCCTTGCAGATAGTCACATGACCTGTACCAGAATTTGCATATGTGAGAAATAATACTTTATTGTGTAAAGCTACTGAGATTTTGAGGTTAATATTTTACTACATTATAGCCTGGCATTACTGAAATATACAGTGATTGACCCAAGGCTTATCCTAATAGCCCAAGGATATGACTCTATCTTGGGCCTTCCTTGGTGTAGGATACTGTGGTACAGTGAATTACTTGGTATATAAATAACCTCATATATAATAATAATAATAATAATAAGTTACTTTGCAGTCAATTCCAACTCATGGGAGCCCCATGTGTGTCAGAATAGAACTGCTCCATAGGGTTTTCAATGACTGATTTTTCTTAAGTAAATCCCCAAACTTTTTTTCCAAGGCACCTCTGGGTGGTCCTGGAACTCTAACCAAGTGTGTTAACCATTTGCATCATCAAGGGACTCTAGAGAGATGGCTAAATCCCCTCTTATCTTTTCCTCTGGGAAGGTCCCTGGACAATGCTTGTCCAATTTCAGTTTTGCTTTCCTTGGCAAAATTGTAACCCATGTGGAGGCCAAGCACCATCTTGCTCATGATGGTACCCCTGAGCCTAGCAGTGACTGGCTCAAAGGAGGCACTCATTGTTGACTAAATGAATGAATCAATATACAGTTGAATAAGCTAAGACTGGTTACTAGCATCTTAGGTCTAGATTCCAGCTGATGCTGGAGGACCAGAAGGAAAACACTCAGTTCAAGAAACAGGAATATAATTCAACAGAATTGTGATAAATAAGAAAAATGAGCCACTCAGGATGGGTGAAATAAAAAGCAAAGCTTCTAGAAACTTAACCCAAATCCAGTCAGTCTAGGAAAAGGAGAAGGAGGAAGCCAAAGGAACCCAAGATCATAAAGATCACAAACTTAACAGCCTCCTCAAAGAAGGGTCAGCCTAGAGCATGCTGGGACAGGAGGAACCAACACATGCAACCAGGTTGTGATCATTCCACTACATTTGGCCTTCTTCCAGCACCTAATTTTAGTTGTCATCTTTAAGAGGGATTGGGGGGTTCTGGAAGAAGCCCTGGTAGTGCAGTAGTTAAAGCACTTGGCTGCTAACCAAGAGGCTGGTGGTGCAAACCCACCAGCCATGGGAGAAAGATGTGTCATCTGATTCCATGAAGATTCACAGCTTTAGAAACCCTATGAGGCAGTTATACTCTTTCTTACAGAGTCTCTGTGAGTCATACTTAACACAATGACAGTGGGTTTAACTTCTGGGTTTTTTTGGAGTTTTTGGAGAGGGCCAGAGTGAATAAGAGAAATGGTAAAAGGTTGAAAAAATAGAACCCATAGGAAAAGCCTAGAGGAGGTGAGAGCTAAATGGGGCCAAGAGAGGCAGATGGATGCTATTGAACAACTCTCTAGTTCTGGAGGGACAGGAAGAGGAGACATGGGTTTCTATAGCAGCAAGAAGGATTTAAGCTAGACTCCTGGAAGTGGACATTGGTTGAAAGGAAGACATAACATTGGCAAAGGCAGGTCTTGCTTCTAGTGAAAAGAGCACTTCTCTTCATTGCTCCTCTTCTTAGGAGATCCTGGTGGTCCCTTCCCTGGTCTCCCCTACATGTGTCAGGCACAAAGGGAGACAGGGGGAGCAGTACAATGAACTACTTAATATGGCCCTTGTAGCCATAGTCTTTGGGAGCTCTGGTAGCGTAGTGCCTAAGACACTTGACTGCTAACCAGAAGGCTGGCAGTTCAAATCCACCAACCACTCCTTGGAAGGATGGTTGGGCAATCTACTTATATAGTGATATCGTCTCAGAAACCCAGGAGGGGCTGACCCGATGGCACATAACAACAACAACAACAACAACAACAACAACAGCCATAGTCTTTGTGATTCCCATACAATGGGAATAAGCATATAAGCAAATAAGGTGCTTGTTTTTCATCAAGGGATTGTATAGCCTGCTAATAATGCAAATAATGTGCATAGAACCTTGTGGGGGTGGGAGCATGCAACAACATGTATGGAATACTAACAAGGGGATTGTTCAATTTTAGTGCCTAAGACATCTGACTGCTAACCAGAAGTTTGGCGGTTCAAACCCACCAGCCACTCCACGGAAGGAAGACTGGGCAATCTACTTCCGTAAAGATTTATGCCCTCAGAAACCCAAAGGGGGTCATTATGAGTCAGAATCGACTCAATGGCAGTGAGTTGTTTTTTGGTTTTTTTTTTTTAGGCTTAAAAGAGAGCCAATCCCAATCTTAAAAGCCTCCAAGCAGCAATCTAGATGCAACAATGGGTCTCGCCTCATCCAGCACAAAGAAAAATGAAGAAAACCAAAGAGTCATGGAAAGAATTAGTCCTAGCGACTGGTACACCATGCAATCCACAGCCTATATGACTATGAGACCAGAAGAACTAGATGGTGCCTGGCTACCACTGTCAACTACTCGGAGGGGATGTAGGAGACCCTTGATAGAGAGGGAGAAAAATGTGGAACAAAACTCAAAAGCATTTGGAAAAAAAAAAAGGAGGACCAGGTTTGCTGGTCTGATAGAGCCTGATGGAACCCCTGAGACTATGGCCCCTAGCTGCCCTTCAGGTCTGGAACTGAACCCACACCTGTGGCTTCCAGCCAAGCAAAAGACAGGCATAGGAGCTAAACATTTACCTCAGGAAATACACTCCTTGGAGAGAACAATCATGGGAGAAAGAAGCTCAAGGGGCAGGGTGCATGGAGGGATGGACACAGGGAAGAGATGACTTGGAAGGAAGTGGGAGGGGAGCTGTAGCATTGTGGTCAATGTCATGAGACAAAGTGTATGTGAACTACTGTATGGAAAGTGAATTTGCTCTGTAAATTTTCACCCAAATCACAATATAAAAATAAGAGAGAGAGAGAGAGAGAGAGAGCCAATCCCAGGGCAGAGCGGGACCTCACTACCACCAAGAAAGAAGAGATGGGAATGGAATGTGTCCTTTGGACCTGGGGTTCCTGAGCTGAGAACCTCCTAGTTTCAGGAGAGAGAAAGAGAGTTGTGGAGATGGCACAAAGCAGCTGTGTAGAATGGCAGCAGCAGAACCAGGAGTCTGGCATGAGACAGCAGGGTGGGCTTCCTGGACCAGAGTGAGGTGGCTACAGTGGGTGTGCCGACCCACGGAGTGAGAGAGCTGAGTGCCTTTGGGCAGGAGGTAGAATAGGATGCCTCTGGGAACTTGGTGGAGCTAAAGGGCTATAACACTTGCTCTAGCAGGGTAGAGGCCAGGCCAAGGGGCCAAGGCCAGAGAGGCCTGCTTATGGGCAAGGCTGAGAAGAAGCTGTTCTGATGGATACATGGTATACTGAACCACTCCTGTTCCTGAATTGTAACATGTTACTTCCCTAAAAAACCCTATAATCAGGAATATTGTCTGTGAGTTCTGTGTGGCTATTGCAACAAATTACGGAACCCAGCAGCGAAGTAGAGAGTGCATGGCCGACATGACTGGTGTCAGAACTGGTAAAAAGGTCGGAGGATGGAAGTCTGTTTGACCTGTACCTTCTAAGAATCAGCCATGGGTTATGTTGATCTTGATTCTCCTCCTGCCTTGTTAAGTTAGACAAAGAGGTCAGACGCTGCCACCACACCATTTTGACAGTTGGTGCCATTTTTACAAAGCGGAATGTGAGGCCCTGCAGGTGTCCAAAGACAAGAGGTATCTGCTAATGTCACTGGTGTCATGTCCTGCCCATGGAGCCTGCCAAGAGGTTGGCCTGCTCTGCTTTATGGGCCTGAGGCAGGGGCTACACTTGATGACTTTAGGGATTCCTCAAATCCCAGAGTGATTTGGTAGTTTTTGGAAATTTGATGTTTTATGCTTTTCTCCAAAGTTATTTCTTGTATGACTATAACCCTTGGAAATGTCTTATGTGAGATTAAAGCAACTGATGTGCTTTCCTGATGACCTGAGACAGGCTTTAGGAAAGGGGTTATGGAGGACTGAGGGAAACTAATGTATCCCAGGATTCCAGAACTGAACGGATGATGTAACCCAAAGCCTTCTTTTACAAGGAAAGACACCGAGGCCCAGAGAGTGGACATCACCTTCCAGAATTATACAGTCAGGGGTGAAACCAGCACAAACCCAGGTCTTTGGACCTCTGACCCACTGCTCTTCCCACTACCACCTATTTGACCCTCAGTGTGAGCTCTACCAGAGGAAGAAGAATGAAGCATGGAGGCCTGGGGCAGGAGGAAGTGGAGTCAGGAATGAGGGAGGGGCAGGAAGGAGAAGACAGCCTCACTGCCCCTGGGCAGGGTGGTAGAGGAGCCAGGCATGGGGCTTCTCTGATGTTCTGAAGAGAGGGCAAGGTAGAGAGCATGGTGTCTGGGCAAAGCTGTTGAGAGGTGGGCTTCCCCAGTTGGAGGCTCCACTGGGGCTAGCATGTTCTGAGTTGGTGGGCTTCACCCACTTGCTTTCCCTGGATTCTTGCTCTTCCTCAGCATTCCCAACCAGTTTTCTCCTCAGCTGACCTGAGGGACCGCAAGAGCTGGATTTGGGAACAGGTATAGAGGGATGTGATGGGAACAGGCATCCTGGTAGGGGAGCCTAAAAGCAAATGTCTTCAGCCCGGAGGGTGTCTGAGCCTCAGTGAGGCTTCTTACCAGCATCTCAAAGCACTAAACAGTTCCCCATGTACTGAAGACCTAATTGTGGCAAAAGGTGCTGCAGAAAAGGAAGAGCAAGGAGATTTCAGATAAGGTTTTCCTTCATGCAAAAATGGTCTGATGCCTTTAGCTGAGGGCTTCACTGTTCTCAGGCCTATATCAGTGTATGAACAAAGGCATAAGTATAAGAGCATCCCTCTCCCAGTTCACAGCCCTCTCCCAGGGCACACACCTCTAGGATCTCCAGGTCCAGCTTCCTACTCTAAGTATTGCAGATACACCTCTAAGGACTGCACCCTTCTCTCCACAAGGGTGCAGTCCCTGGGCTCTGTCCAGCTTTTGTCATGCCTTTGAGCCAACTGTAGGCCACATGGATTCATGGAAGAGAACTGTTTCCAGCTGTGCTGGAGAAATAGCTAATACAGTGAACTCCCTTTCATTTACTTGTTCCCAGAGGTGTTCATTCACCTTGCTGAGCTCCCCAGAACTACTTGGCCCCTACTCTCTTTAGCAGGGATGCTGCAGCCGCCCTTGAACCTGGCCACTAGAGGGCACCATGCCCTCACCACCACCCTAGCTCTCTGGTCCTTTTCTGTTTCCTCCTTATAGACCTGTCAAAGGAGTCACAATGATACCATGATTAAAGCACTCGGCTGCTAACCAAAAGGTCCATGATTTGAATCTATCATCTGCTCCACAAGAGAAAGATGTGGCAGTCTGTTTCCATAATGATTTACAGCCTTGAAACGCTATGGAGCAGTTCTAGTCTGTCCTACGGGGTTGCTGTGAGTCAGAATTGACTTGATGGCAGTGGTCTTGTTTGTTTGTTTGTTTGTTTGTAGACCAGTCAGAGCCTTTGCGTGGTCCAAATGGTTATGTCACTTGGCTGCTAACTAAAAGGTTGGAGTTTTGAGTCCACTCAGAGACACCTATGAAGAAAGGCCTGGTGATCTACTTCTGAAGAGTCTGCCACTGAAACCCTAGGGAGCACAGTTCTGCTCTGACACGCATGGGTCTCCCATGACTTGGAGTCAACTCGATGGCAATTGTTAAAAAATAGACCAGGAAGAAAGCCAGAAAAGAACCAGTTAGGAGCTCTGGTGGCATAGTGCCTAAGGCATTTGATTGCTAACCAGAAGGCTAGTGGTTCAAACCTATCGGCCACTTTCCAGAAGGAAGGTTGGGCAATCTACTTCTATAGTGATACTGCCTCAGAAACCCAAGGAGGGGTCACTATGAGCGGGATTTGACTCCACGACAGTGAGGTTTATTTTTATTTTATTTTATTTTTTTAGGAAAGCCAGGGATGCCTTAAAGGGCTTAATCAAAGGGCATGCAGAGGCTAGAAGACAGGTAGAAATATGTGCCTGGCACTGTGCCAGCTGCTGGGGGTTAAAAGGTGAATAAGACCCATGTATGCCTACTTCTCACTCTTAAAAGAAAGACAAGGAAACAGGTAATAGGTATACAGTGGGGTGAGCAGGGATAGAGAAATGCAGTTGCTGAGGAAATGGCCCAAGAGGGGCCCCTAGCCTTCTACTGTGGCAGGGGTCTCAGGGAAGTTTCCTGGAGGGAGCCATCTCTGAGCAAAGACTGAAAAACAAATAGGAAGTAGCCAGGGAAGGAAGAGAAGGGCATCCCAGAGTGGGAAAGAAGCATGAACACATGGAGTTTTCCTGACAAGAATGTAAGGTAACTAAAGGTGTCATAGACTGGGAATCAGGCTCTGTTCCTCTCCTATTGCTGGTCTGAGGGAGCTTCTTGTGGGCTCCATTACCCTAGGAGGCCTAGTAGGGTTTTCAGGTCCTCTCATAACCCTCCCTTCCTCTTCCTCTCTCTGGGTAGGTCCAGGCTTAGGAGGAAGTGATCTGTCACCCAGTCCTCAAAGGTGCTCCCTGCATGCAGGCTCTTAATTCAGGTATGATGATGATGATGATTCTCATTTTGCTGATGAGGAATGCAGGGCTCAATGAGACTTAGTGACCTGTCCAACATTACACAGCTGGTGAGTGACAGAGCTGAGACTCAAATCCAGGCCTTCTGACCCCAGATCCTATGGCCTGGTGTTGACTAGATGCTCTGTTGCCCCACAATAGTCTATGAGACTAGACCCTAGCCATTTTTAACCAGATTATTTAAACTGAAGTTTCTCTCATGATAAAAGTAGTACATGATCATTATTTGAAAAATCAAGCAATATAAAGATCCACAATATTTAAAGTGAAAAAACAAAAACAAAAAACAACCCACTGCCATCAAGTTGATTCCAACTCATAGTGACCTTGTTGGGTTTTCGGGGCAGTAAATCTTTATGGAAGTAGATTGCCCAGCCTTGAAGTGCCTCAAAATCCTACATCTCCTTCCCCAAGATAACTACTAGTTATTCTTCTAGACTTTTCCATAAGTTTGCAAATCTCTATTATTATATATTTTTAAAAATGGAATCAAGTTTCTCTGCAACTTATTTGCTTCACTCCAGAGTCAATCTTGGACAACTTTTCTTATCTATACATATTGATCAAGAACCTTGGTGCACAATGGTTAAGCACTAACCAAAAGGTTGTTGGTCTGAACCCACTCAGCAGCTCCTCAGGGAAAGACTAGGGAATTTGCTTCCATAAAGATTATAGCCTCAAAAACCCCATGGGGCAATTCTACTCTGTTTCACAGGGTTGCTATGAATAAAGAACGATGTGACAGCACCTAACAACAACATATCCGTTTATAAATCAGGGTCCTTTGTGGTCCCCATTTATCACAGAGGAATCCAGGCTCAGGAAAGTAACTTGCCTGAGGCCATACAGCTCACAGGGCAGAGCCAGGACTTGGACCGGGTCAGTCCAATAGAATCTGAGGTGTCCAGCAGGGAGCTGCCCCCAGTTTCCCCTCCCATACCTCCTACTTTCCACTTTTCTCCCATAGGCTCTGCATCATCATTAGCTGCTGGGATTTTTTAGGAATGGATTTCTGTGTCATTTGTAATAGATCAGGAATATCCCAGCAAGACAGATTGCCTGTGCCTTCTAGAAGGGTGGTTTTCTGTGGGCTGATAAAGTCCTGTCAGTTTAAAATCTAGGCTCATTCCTTTTGTATGTAGAAGAATCCTTTACCAAGGAAGGAGAATTTTAAAGGCAGCTCCTGGAAAGGGGTGTGTGGTTGGGTGGTGCGGGGGAAGTACAGCCAGATCTGTTGACGCAACAGTCACCCGAAATAGCCAAACATCTGGGTCAAGGAGGGCAGGTGTCATTGGGACTCAGTAGTGTCCCTTTGGCCCAGGATACTCTACATATGTGTGGTTCCAGGACCAGTAGCATCAGTATCCCCGGTGGGCTAGTTAGAAATGCAGAATCTCAGGCCCCACCCAGGCCTACTGAATCAAAATCTGCATTTTAACCATCCATGACCCATGGGACATATAGCACTCACCACTATTTTCAGCCTTTCAGGTTTCTTGGGAAGCTGCTATCCCAGTTGTAGTGCATGCTACTTCTTGGTAGGCATCTATATAAGTATGTGAATCTGAAGAAATGGGCTTCACCCCACTCATCTTACCACCAGAGTCTGCTTGGGACATATGTGTTCCATATAATTGTATCAAAATCCATATTACTGCAGAAGAAATTTCTTTCCTTGATTTCAGCTTGCTGCCCATTACTGAAAAGAGCTCTGGTGTTGTAGTGGTTAAAGCATTCAACTGCTAACCAGAAGATCTGTGGTTTGACTGCACCAGCCACTCCATGACAGAAAGATGAGGCAGTCTGCTTCCATAAAGATTTGCAGACTTGGAACCCTATGGGGCAGTTCTACTCTGTCCTTTGGGGTCATTATAAATTGAAATCTGGCAATGGGTTGGGTCGGGTTTTTGTTTCCATTACTGAAAACACATTATATCAACAAAAAAATTCATGAAAGGGTTAACAAGGTCCCTAGGTCATTCATATGCCCAGTAAAGTGTGACTAGCAAGGCCTTAGCACTATCAGGAAGCATTTCTTCCCTCAATTGCCAGCACAAGGCTTCTCTTTTAGATGTTTAGTTGATGTACTCAGCTTCAGAAACTTAAGAGTTAGCAATTCCTGGGAGCTTTCTATGTGCCAGGCAACATTATAAGAGTTTTACTTGCATTAATTCACTTAATCCTCAGAAGAACACCAGGACATGAGGTACCATTACTCTCCTGATTTTACAGATGGAGAAACTGAGGTGCAGAGGAGTTAACTACTTGCCAGAGGCCACATGCCAACACGCAGATAAGCTGGGACTCAAATAAACCTAGCTTCTCATCCAGGATCCTAACCGCCACTCCACACTATCCCTATAAGAAGCTGGCTTGTCTGGCATGGAGCTGTTCTGACAGGCATCTCCAGAGCAGCATTTCCAAGCAGAGCTTGCCAATACATCTTGCTTTCCCCCCTGCCCCCCGCCTTCTGCCTCCCCAAAGACGGAGCACCTTCCAGAAGCAGCGAGCTCCATATTGATGCCGGGACCAAGAAATAACAGCCACACATTACATTTGCTAAGCCCTTTATCATCCGTTATCTGCCTTTACCCTCCCCAGAACCAAATGAGATGAAGCAGGTATTATTATTCTCACCAGAAAAACAGAAAAAGGAGGCCAGAGACGCCAAGTAACTTAGCCAAGGTCACACAGAATTTAGACTAGCAGCTAGGCCTCCTGACTGCCTGCGTACACTCCTCTTGTCTACTTAGGCTGCCCTCTTTTCCAGAGGACTCAGTCCTTGTCTCCCTACCCTGAGGGTGGCCCACATCTCCTCTTGGTGCTTCTGTAGCTCCGTTGGGAAACCAGGTCTCTGATGGAGTCTCAGCCTCTCTCCCAGACTGCCTCCTGCCTGAAGCAATTATAAATCACGGCATTTTCCCTTCATTCAGACCTGATGTTTAATTCATTGCTGTTCTGGCTGCTTTAATGCAGAACATTTATTCAGCGGAATAGCTTTGTTTTACCTCCCAAGCTTTCTTCTTCTGTTTAGAATACCGTTGCCATTGCAGAAAGGGGCTTGTGATTAGGAGTTCCAGGACCCTCTCCCTCCTGTTATCCAGAAGTGGTCCAGCTCTGCCTTTGGTGGGGACCCACCCTTGGTCTGGACTCAGTCCCTGACAAAGAGTCCAGGCATTTCTGTCCTTGGTCCAAGCACATGACATTTTTTTTCTCTCACACCACGTGCTTGGTGTAAGGAGCTGCCTGGCTTCCTGAGCCCTGACTCCCAAATCCACGGCTGAGCCATCAAGGATCCCTGCAGGTCTGAGCCTGCCTCAGGCCCCACACCTCAGGTGGGACTGCTCCTGCCCAGAACACAGGAAGCTGGAAGGTCCTGGGCAGGCAGAACAGTTGTCATGCAACCTCTTGGAGTTCCTGCCTCATGCCATTGACCAAAATTTCCATGTCTCCCAGTCCAGATAAGTAGAGGAGAAACTTGGACTCTTGTCCCTGGATGGGGATGTAATTCCCAGTTTCCTAGATCTTGACCTGTTTAAAATCAAGACAAATTGGCAAAGATTGCTAAATGTTTACAAAATATCCATTATCTCCCTCTTTTTTTTTTAACTGAGCAGTCGTAGCTCTGCTGACAAAGAAGACTACATTTTCCAGCCTCCCTTGCAGCTGTCGTTGTTGTTGTTATGTGCCGTCGAGTCAGACCGGACTCATAGCAACCCCTCCTTGGGTTTCCAAGGCAGTATCACTACAGAAGTAGATTGCCCCATCTTCCTGAGGAGTGGCTGGTGGGTTTGAACCGCCAGCCTTTTGGTTAGCAGTCAGGTGCCTTAGGCACTATGCTACCAGAGCTCCCTTGCAGCTGGGTAAAATCATATGACAAAGTTCCAGTCTATGAGATCTAAGTGGATATGTTATGTGGGACTTCTGGATAACTTCCTAAAAGGAAGGAGGCATAACTTCTTGATGTCTTACTTGCTAGCTGGAATGTGAATGCTAAGACTGGCACTCTAGCAATCATCTTAGACTATGAGATGGAAGCCACATGCTGAGTTTGGGGTAGACACAGGTAAGGGTCCTGATCTCTGACACTGATGCTTCACTCTATCTGTGTAATTGGTCTACCTCTGAATTTCTTTTACCTCTGTGGGCAAAGATGTCACTTTGAAAATTAAGGTGCACTTGACCCAAGATGTGGTATTTTCAACTGCCTCATATGCATAGGAAAGCTGGACAATGAATATGGAAGATGGAAGAATTTAGGCCTTTTAATTATGGTGGTCAAGAAAATTGAATGTACCATGGACTGCTAGAAGAACAAACATATCAGCCTTGGAAGAAGTAAAACCAGAATGCTCTTTAGAAGACAGGCTGGCAACACTTCTTCTCACATACTTTGGACATATTATCAGGAGGATCCAGTCCTGGGAGAAGAACATCATGCTTGGTAAAGGAGAGGGTCAGTGAAAAAGAGGAAGGCTCTCAATGAGATGGATTGACATAGAGTCTGTCTGCAGGAATGGACTCCAACAATTGTGAGGATGATGCAGGACTGGGCGGTGTTTCATTCTGTTGTACATAGTGTTGCTTTGAGTTGGAGCTGATGCAACAGCACCTAACAACAACAACAGCAAGTAACCAATAAGCTTCTACCTTGTTTTAGCCACTGTTATTTTGTGCCTTTTAGAAACAGGCAGCCACACCACCTACTTTGGCGAGTAGCGACTGGGATCTTAAAAGCTTGCAAACTGCCATCTAGATGCAACGATAGGTCTCTCCTTGCCCAGAGCAAAGAAGAATGAAGAAAACCAAAAATTCATGGAAACAATTAGTCCTAGCGACTGGTACACTATCAGATCTGCAGCCTATACGACTATGAGACCAGAAGAACTAGATGGTCCCTGGCTATCATTGTCAACCACTTGGAAGGGGATCTATGTAGGAGATCCTGGATAGAGAGGGAGAACAATGTGGAGCAAAATTCAAAATCATTTGGAGAAAAAAAAAAGGGGGGGTAACCAGGTTTGTGGTCCAATAGAGCCTGGTGGAACCACTGAGACTATGGCCCCTGGCTGCCCTTCAGATCTGGAATTGAATCCACACTGGTGGCTTCCAGCCAAACAAAAGACAGGCATATGAGTTGAACATTTACCTGAGGTAGATACACTCCTTGGAGAGAACAATCATGGAATATATAAGGGCTGTTTATGCACAGGGAGACAGCTCAGGGGGCAAGAGTGCATGGAGGGATGGACACAGGGAAGAGGTGACTATTGGACGGAAGTGGGAGGGGAGCTGTTGCATTGTGGTAAATTGTGGTCAATGTCATGAGACAAAGTATATGTGAACCGCTGTATGGAAAATGAATTTGCTCTGTAAATTTTCACTCAAATCACAATAAATAAATAAATAAAAGCCTAGACTGTAATAACTGGAAAAAAAAAAAAAAGAAAGAAAGAAACGGGCAGCCAAATTGATTCCTCACTGATGAAGACATGGCCATTTACCTCTTTCTTGATCTGCCTGATGGGAACTGCTTCTCTGTCAAACTCACTGCCTGAACCACTTTCTGATACATCTACAGACATGGTACTTGATGAGAATGAAGACAAAAGCACAGTGGCAGGAAAGAGGGGCAGGGACACAGAACTGAGAGGGTGTGGCTATACTCCAAGGTCCCTGAGTACACAAACGGTTTGCATTTGACCACTGTTTCAAAGTTTGTGGTTTGAGCCCATCCTGCAGCACCATTGAAATAAAGGCCTGGCAATCTGTTTCCATAAAAGTTGCAGCCAAGAAAATCCTATGGGGCAGGTCTCCTCTGTAACCCATGGGGCTGCCATGAATCGGAACTGACTCTATAGCAACGAGTATGGTTTGGCTTGGTTTGGTTTGGATATAATCTAATCTGTTCACTTTTTGGATGAGAAGATGGAGAGAGTAAATCATTAGTTCACAGTCACAGAGCCAATAAGTGTCAAATCCAGGAGCTGATATCAGATTTAACTGACTCTATTCACTATTCCAGGAGTCCCTGAGTGGCTCAAAGAGTTAGGCGATTGACTATTAACTGATAAGTTAGCAGTTTGAATTCACCCAGAAGTGCCACAGAAGCAAAGTCTGGCTTCTGGAAAATCAGCCATTGAAAACCCTATGGAGCACAGTTCCACTCTGACACACATGGGGTCACCATGAGTCAGAATCTCCCCAACAGCAACTGGCTTTTTTTTTTTTTTTTTAACTTACTATTCTACCACTAGGAGCTCTGGTAGCATAGTG
>NW_006921646.1:10561442-10580029 GCF_000298275.1 Orycteropus afer afer
TGGTAGCATAGTGCCTAAGACACTTGACTGCTAACCAGAAAGCTGGTGGTTCAAACCCACCAGCCACTCCTCAGAAGGAAGGTTGGGCAATCTACTGCCCTAGTGATACTGCCTCGGAAACCCAAGGAGGGGTTGCTATGAGTCGGGTCCGACTCAACGGCACATAACAACAACAACAACAACAATTCTACCACTGGGAGCTCTGGTGATGTAGTGCCTAAGGCATTTGACTGCTAACCAGAAAGCTGTTGGTCCAAATCCACCAGCCACTCCCTGGAAGGAAGGTTGAGCAATCTACTTCCGTAGTGATACTGCCTCAGAAACCCAAGGAGAGGTAGCTATGAGTTGGATCCGACTCCATGGCAGTAGTTGCGTTTTTGTGATTTTATTCTTCTACTATTTAGAGAGAGTTTGGGAGAACATCAGAGAAAAAGCCCGACAAGCTTTCCAATCTTGCCATGGGCTGGGCCTGACTGTAGAAATCAGAGTTTTTGTTAGCAAAGCTCCGTTCCTTTCTCCTTCTCTTGTGAGGTGCATTTATTTATAAAACACCAGGCTTCTCCTTATTATCATACAAAGCAGATGCAGGGAAAAGAATCAATCCTCTTTGGGGACAAAGCTGCCTAGGAGGAGATGAGCTGTTTCCACCCTGCCTGGGGCTGGAGGGAGGGCGGCTTCCATTTTTCCAAGCCCAGCCTCCTAGCGTTCAGCACACTCTCTGAAATCAGACCTCCCCCGGGTGAATTCTGGCCCTGACACTTAGTGACTGTGCGACCCTGGAAGAACCACTCACCCACTCCACACCTCAGCTTCCTCATCTGTAAAAGCCATAATAATTATACCTACCTCATAGGGTTTCTGTGCAGATCAAATGAGTTAGTAAGTGCATAGAGTACGTGTTAGCTCTTAGTATTTTCCAAGGATCCCAGGTGGCACAAACAGTTTACAATCTGCTACTAACTGGTGGCGTAGTGCCTAGGGCACTTGACTGCTAACCAGAAGGCTGGCCATTCAAATCCATCAGCCACTCCTCAGAAGGAAGATGGGGCAATCTACTTCCATAGTGATACTGCCTCAGAAACCCACGGAGGGGTTGCTATGAGTTGAATCCGACTCTGTGGCAGTGGGTTTGTTTTTTTGGTTTACTAACTAAAAGTTGGTGGCTTGAACCGATCCAGCAGCCTGCAGAAGAGAGGCCTGGCAATTTGCTGCCATAGAGATTACAGCCAAGAAAATTCTATGGAGTACTTCTACTCTGTAATGCATATGGTTGCCATGATTCTGGGGCTCAACAGCAGCTAACAAGCACAACAAACACAACAGTAGCATTTCCCACAGACTCCAGGTAAAGACTCCCTTGTAATAGAGGCCCTGATATGGCTCATATTGGGTTCTTTTGCTCAGTTTTATCCATTATCACATGATCAAAAGTTTCTTGATAGCAAGGAACAACTGTTTATGGGTCTCAGTTCCCCTGCACTCAGAATGATGCCCAGTACTGGCAGATATCAGAATAAAGAACTTGTTGAATAGAGCTGGGCAGAAGTGAATTCTTTCCTCAGTTTTCAGATAAACATCTCTCAACAGCATTCTCTCTCTCTTTCTCTCTCACTCACTCTCTCCCTCCACCATCTTTCTTTTTCTATATCACACACACATACTGTCTTTCAACTACTTTCCCTATTCCAGCTTCAAATTGATACACCCTTTTCCCTGGCAGCCTCATCCCCAAAGCTTGCCACGTCTGCTCCAAGCACATGCCCAAACTCCATCTTTGTCCCCAGCCTTGAGGTGGCCCAAGCACCAGGACTAGATGGAACCCTTACCACCCTTGCTCCTGTCCTAGCTCTTCACCTCTCAGAGGATGAGACCAAGTTCTGGAAAAAGAGTAAGACTGTTTCACGGTCACACAGCTGGTTTGTCACAGAGCTAAGATTAGAACCTCACCTTCCCAACTCTCAGCCCCATGTCCTTTTGACTATATCTTCCCCTGAGGCAGACTGGAAGAAAATAGTCAATGACGAATGAATGAATGAATGAATCATACTGAGTGAAGTATCACCCAAACAACCTCACTTCCCTTTTTCTGGAGCCTCACTTGTTCTGCTCTGCCCCTGCCCAGCTCCAATAGAAAAGCAGGTGGCAGTGGGAAGGAGGGCAGACACTTTGTGCCAAGGGGTCCCCCAGGAGGTCTTTTCTCCACTGCTTATGTTGGTACTGGTAGTCTTGCCTGTGTACACACTGCAGCGAGCTGGGGAAGCTCAAGGAGTTGCAGTTCCTCTCCCTCCACTCACCCTAGTGTGTATAAAGGCCATTTGCATTGTTCTTTGAGGACTGTGCTTTAGCAGTCCAAGGAGGCCATTCTCTGAGACTAAAGGTTCTTCCTAGAAAGGTGTGGCCCAGGCCCTTATTTTTGTGGGTGCCTGTCATCTCAGAGACATTCTGCCTACTCCACTGAGAGCTGGCACTCAGGATGACTGGCCAGAACATAGTATCCCTATTGGAGCCCTTTAGCATGTTCCTGGCTCTGCTTGTTCTTACTGTAAACGTAGTGCCCATCTTGGCCTCTGTTCCTCTCAAAGACAAGGGGATATCTTTACCTCACACCCCTTCTCCCAAAGCCCAGCCCAAGACTCTCCTTGTAGGCTCAGCCCCTCCTTCCCTATCCTCCTCCCCTGCACCACCCCCTGCATCCCCCTGAAAGCTACCTGGTGCTGCAGATCCTCCTTTCACTGTTCTTGTCTTAATTTCATCCTCTGCAATTGGAGCCTGAATAATGAGTTATTTCACAGAGAGATTGATCTGGGTATTAGGACATCGTTTAGTTTGCCATTACAACAGCCAATTTTGGTTACATCCTCAGGCTGTGAAGGGTGAAGGAGCCAGGCTGCTGGAGCTCTCTAAAGCATGACTCTGGTGGATGGGGGATGGGGGGTGGGATGCTGGACTTGTGGGCAGAGGTAGCAGAAGACCAGAGGGCAGGGGGTTCTGGCTGGCTATAGCCCATATATCATTATTCTTAGAAAATGATGAAGAGAAGGAAACTGACCAGGGATATAACCTTTTATCAAAGGGAGGGGGATGATCATGGTTTTGAGGCTGGTGATGTCAGCTGTGGGAAGGCCTCTGATAAACAACGAAATGAATGAACCCTAAATTAAAGAATATTTTCAGACTCCTCAAGATTTCAAGAATAGTTGACGATCCCTCCCAACTCACTGCCATCAAGTTGATTCCGACTCATAGCAACTCCCATAGGGCTTCCAAGGCTATAAATCTTTGAGGAAGCAGACTGCTTCATCTTTCTTCCCTGGAGTGGCTGGTGGTTTCAAACCACTGACCTTTTGGTTAGTACCCAAATGCCTTAACTGCTGTACCACCAGAGCTTCTTCCTATATACCCAATAATAAACTCAGCTGGAAGAAGCTCTGGTGGTGTAGTGGTTAAGGCATTTGGCTATTAACAGAAAAGTTAGCTTGGGGACCATGAATTAGATTATCGAATTAGAATCGACTCGATGGCAGTGAGTTTGGTTTTGATTTTGAGAGACCCAGATGGAGGA
Organism: Orycteropus afer afer; assembly: GCF_000298275.1. Classification (NCBI taxonomy): domain Eukaryota; kingdom Metazoa; phylum Chordata; class Mammalia; order Tubulidentata; family Orycteropodidae; genus Orycteropus; species Orycteropus afer. Next base: position 10,565,005 of record NW_006921646.1, read on the forward strand.
AGTTAGAGTGCTCTTCCTTCTGGATCTTCCAGTCTGATGGGGGAGACACAGCAAATGCCTTCAGGGAGCTCCCAGATGGGTGGAGGGGAACACTCTCTCTCCCATCACCTCTTCAGGGGATCTCCTCTGACCCCACATTACTGTATCAATCATCTCATTTATTTCCCTTATATAGGCACACCTCGTTTTATTACAGGAGCTCTGGTAGCGTAGTGCCTAAGGCACTTGACTGCTAACCGGAAGGCTGGCGGTTCAAACCCACCAGCCACTGCTCAGAAGGAAGGTTGGGCAATCTACTTCCGTAGTGATACTGCCTTGGAAACCCAAGGAGGGGTCGCTATGAGTTGGGTCTGACTCGATGGCACACAACAACAATAACAACAATGTTTTATTACACTTTGCTTTATTGTGCTTTGCAGATAATGTGCTTTTTACGGATTGAAGGTCTGTGGCAACCCTGCATTGATAAGTCTATCAGTGCCATTCTTTTCCAACAGCGTGTGGTTGGTTACTTCATGCGTCTGTATCACATTTTGGTAAGTCTCACAATATTTCAAACTTTTTCATAATGCTATTGCACACTTAATAGACTACAATATAGTATAAACATAACTTCAATATGTGCTGGGAAACCAAAAGTCATGTGACTCACTTTATTGCAATACTGACTTTATTGCAGTGGTCTGGAATTGAACCTTCAATCTCTCTGAGGTATGCCTGTACTACTTTGCACAACTGAACATTTCCTTTTTCAATTATTTTAACTCTCTTGCCTGTCTCCTTTCCAATTAGTATGGAATGTCCATGAGAGCAGAGGCCTTGTCCAGCCTGCTGATCAGTGTATCCCCACTGCCCAATAGAAGCACTCTATAAACATTTGCTGAATGAATGAATGACTGAAAGACTGAATGAGTGTCAGAAAGGCACTTGTTTCATGGGCTGGGTCTGGAGACAATCATGATAAGCACTTGTGGCTCTTAACATTCCTTCACTCTTTGGAGCATTTCATGAAAGCTTCTGACTTCCTCCTCAAGAGAAGGTGTATGTATAAATACATCCTCCATCTAGTATTCTGCAAGTACCTCTAGGGAACTCACAGAGAGTCCTATGGAAGCTAAACACTCTCTCTGGAACCCAACTTAAGAATCCCTGGTACAGAGTTGACTTTGGACTCAGAAGGTCTGAGGTCTGTCATTTGCAGAAGACACTGAACATCTCTGAAGTTTGCTTTCCTCACCTGTTTCATGAAAATCTCAAGTAATAATGTTCGTGAAAATGCTCCATTACCTGAAAAGGATTATATGAAAGCTAGTTGTTATAGTGGCACCATTAATCATTATTTTGACCATGGATACTAAAGAGGTGTGAAGGGAAGGCTATCCCATCAAGGGGAACAATTCAGCAATTACTAAGCAAAAGCAATCACTTTTGACTTCAGCCATAGAAGGGCCATCCTTGCCTTCCAAGGCTCTCAAATAACCTAATGTTCTGAGAACATCAAGCCTGGTCTCTTGGAGAGATAACCAGATGACCCAGTAATGATTTTCCTGAAGCATTTGGGTACCAGTAACAACTGAGGTTGAACAGGCTTTAGCTACATTACCAAAGCTATTAAAGTTAAAAACCACTAAACAACCACAGCTTGCATCCCATCATCCACCCCACAGGCATCCAGAATAAAACTAACAAGAACATGTTAGAATCAAAGGGACGCTGAGACTTATTAATATTTTGCCTTTGCACAGAGTTTTAAAAGCAAGTCCCAAGCATTGAGAGCATCAAGCATTCAGGTACTGTTGAGCAACATGGAGGTCCCTCCCAGAGCATCTCAAAAAAGGAAAAACAAAAAACAAAAAACCTCTAGGTCTGAGGCAAGTTTTTAGGTCTCATTATCAGGGGACATCCCTGAGCACGGCCATGACATAGGCAGATTGTGAGTGGAGGTTACCCTTGACACGAGTGATTGATGGGTCAGAGCTGAAGACCATGGGACAGGCAGAGTGGCCAGGGGGAGGGAAGGTGAACACCATATGGAAACTGAGATATAGGAATGAGGGAGAATACATGAATTAGTAAAGACACTGTGAATTCTGGGGGCAGAAGTAACCAATGGCATCCATCTGCAAACAGTCTTCTTTCATCAACTACTGGCAAGCTCTGCAAATGGAGGGAGGTTCTGCAAACAGCATGAGTATTCTAAATAGCTTTCAACTCTCTAAACAGTAGTTTGCTCTATACACAGAGAACGGTGCAATCAGGGACCTGGTGAGCGGACGGTCACAGGATTTGTACCCTAGGATTAAAACCACAAATGGAAAGAACATCTGCCAGTGCACATAGGATAGAGTGTTCAAATCACTCCCATGTCAAGTGACAGCATTGGCAGGATCATTTACCCCTCTATGGGGCTCTTTCTGCCCTAGCTCTGAAGGGATGAAATGGGCATTGGTCCCAATTCCTGGCCCCACTCAGCTTCGTTGTGGTCCACAGTGTAACAAGGCTCCTAATTGGGAATCACTCGGTGTCTGGCTGTGGCAGGTTGGGTCATGCATTATTAAGGGGGAGGGTGGCTCCTCACACAAGGCTGAAGTCAGTGGCAATCTCACCAAGCAGCAGCGTTTGGCCTTTTTGGTTTTCAGTCTGTTTGGGCATCCATTATTTCTGATGGTGGAGTGGCTATGAATAAGCAGAGACTCAATGAAGATAACATTCACAGAAGTGGTAGTTAATGCTGAGAAGTTATTCTTATATATCCTATACATCCTTTACCAGCACATACACACAGAGACAAAAAGAAACCAAAAGGGGATGAAGTTAGAGGAATTCAGAGGTGAAGAGAGACTGAGGTGAAAACAGAGAGATGGGAAAAGAGAGAAGTGATGAACCCTGGGGCTACCTCAGTCCTTTGCATCTTCCACACAGGGGTTCCCTTCTGTCTTGGGAGAGAGGTGATCTCCTGGCTCTAGGAGATCTCTGAGTGGAATCTCCCTGTCTCCTCTGTTCCCCTCTCTCCCTTCCATCTTAGTATTTGTCCCACATCCTTGTTCTATTCCTCAGGGAATGGAAGAGGTGAGGTACATCCTCTGAGAATCTTGGGTCATGCCTGGGAGGGGAATGTGATATCACATGTGACCTGCTATTTTCCTCTAGAGTTCATGGAATCAGACTATAGGAGAGGGGTGAGCAGCACTGCCAGGCAGGGGTATCTGTTAAAGAAATGACTAGGGAGGGAACGATAGGGAGCTGAGGCAGCAGAGAAAGGCTGAGGGAAGTGAAGAGAGAGATTAAAGGGAGAAGGAAGAAAGGAGAGGAAGGACAAAGGGGCTGATAAATGAGATAAATGAGGAGGGGATGGGAGAGAACATGGTGAAGTGGGAATGAAAGAGAGAGAGAGAAAGGGTGGAAATAGTCGAGATGAGGTAAGTGGAAGGAAGAGGAGAAGAGGACAGAAGAGAGGGACCTCTTTACACCTGTGTTTCAGAGCTGGGAGAATCCAACAGCCATAATTATGGTGCCTTAGTGAGAGGCCACTCAGGGAGACTCTTTGTCCAGTAGTCGCATTTGCCACTACCACTCTTACTGCATGGAGGCACCTCGAGGCGAATGGCAACCAAGTTTCCTGAATGTCCTGCATTCTGTGGTCCAGGTTCCTGGGCAGGACAGCCCATTGCTAAGCCTCCAGTCCCAGGCACCCTCCTCAATTCCATTCCAAGGAGGCACACAGCCAGGAGAACTTGGGAGCAGAACAGCAGGGCAGCTATGCCAGCAAGAGGGTCCAGGCCCTGGAGAGCAGGACAAGGAGGTTGCTGGCGGGAATATGTCTAACTTAGGAGAAGTGTGCCTATCTGGCCCAGGAGAAGTCAGGCAGGGCCAGCATGCCTGATCCCCCACCACCCCGTCTTCTGTCTGCCCTGCCCCATCTCTGCTGTCCTCACCTCTATTTCCAGATTGCTAGATTCCCAGTTTGCTTGGGGAGTCCTGCTGAGTCCTTTCAGGCTAACAAAAAGTCATATTCACACAGTCTTCCATCTCCTTCTGACCTGACATCTCTTCCTTCCATTCAAAACACAGTTTCATTGTTGTTATCATCGTCATAACCATCATTATGATCATCATTGCCTTTTAGCAGCCTAAAAGTTCCTTGATTTTGAAAATGGTGCAGAACCAGGCAATGTTTGGTTCTGTTGTATGTAGGGTCACCAAGAGTCAGAGCTAATGACAAAGCTCCTTGAGAGCTACACTGTCAAGAATAATGCCCAATCCACCCCCGTCAGCTCTACTCTTGCAAAGCCCCCACTGGTGCCACTGTTGGGCACACACTGCCCACCTCCCACTGCTGATACAAGGCTCTGAACCCTGGAACCTCCACCACTGCTGCCTGGAGCTGAATGCCCATGCCATTGTTCTTATGGAGAAATTGATGCTGATGGTACCTGATCCCTGGGGCTTGTTGCCAATGGAAGCCTCCTGCAGATGGGCCCCATTGGTCAAGGCTATGTCCGTGCCTGGCTACAAGACAGGTTTGGAAAGACTCTCATTTTCTCCCTCGTAGAGGCAGGGACTACAGAGTGGGAGATTCCCAAACAGAGGAATGGTATTCAAAAATGGGTTGTTGTTGTTAGGTCCTCTCATGTCAACTCTGACTCATAGTTGTACCCTATGTACAAAAGAACGAAGCACTGTCTGGTCCTGCACCATCCTCACAATCTCTGCTGTGCTTGAGCCCATCACTGCAGTCACTGCATCAATCCTTCTTGTTGAAGATCTTCCCCTTTTTTCTGACCTTCTTCTTCACCAAGCATGATATCCTTTTCCAGAACTGGTCCCTTCTGACAACATAAAGCAGGTGAGATGAAGTCTGATCATTCTCGTTTCTAAGGAGCATTCCAACTGCACTTTCTCCAGGACAGATATGTTTGTTCAAAAACATGGATGGGCAGAAAGTGTGCTGGATGTCCTCTAGAGATAGTGAAGGTGCCCACCTGTGCCAGAGTGCAGGAGGGGAGTGAGGGGAGCATTTAGCAAAGCAGTCACTCATTTATCCCACTGCTTAGTGTGAGGAAACAAAACAGGTGTATCAGGCATGCTTCATGCTCTTAGGAACAGTTTGTACTCCTGGGTAGTGCAAACAGTTAGTACACTTGACTGCTAATTGAAATGTCAGAGGCTCAAGTCCACCCAGAGGGACCTTGGAAGAAAAGCTGGCAATCCATTTCCAAAAATCTCAGCCACTGAAAATCCGATGGAATACAGTTCTACTCTGGCACACACGTGGCCTCCATGAGTCAGAATTGACCTGATGGCAACTGGTTCCTGTACTCAAGAAAAATATGGCCCTCAGGATTGTGTGTAGCGGCATCTCTATTGCAATCCCCACAATGTTAACAGCACTCTCCTCACTTCCTCCCTGTGGTTACCATTTCCCTCTGTTTTCTTTTTCTATCCATTCCTGCTCTCTGAGCTTTACCCCTGGGTGAATGCTGCCCTTTTTTTCTCTTACGGTTCATTATATTATGGAAGGCATGTTAAGGTATCATTGCAGGGAGGTGGGTCTCTTCTTTTTTCTTTTTGCAAGCAGAAAGGGCAGAGGCACTGACACAGCAGATCAGGGGTAACCAGGAAGGATGAGGTGGGCTGACTCCAGGTACAACCCTGAGCCCCATTGAGAAGAAAGTTAGATACACTCTTGGTGTCTTTCTACCTGTGGTCACCTTCCTTCAGGAAGCTAGCTAGCTAGTCCTTCAGCAGAAATGGTAAGGGAATCCCAGGTGTATTTCTGGTTAAAAAAAGACCCAAAGTAAGAACATGGAACTTGGACCTAAAGGCATGAAGCAGGACACTCCGGCTGTGGCATATGTCAACTGTTCTCTGAAGATACTTCTGCTCATCCAGGCACCCATGCTTTCAGCAGGACAACCTCCTCTATGGATGGGAGCAGGGCCATAAAAGACAAGGATACTCCCTGCTGGACTCTCCAGAAATGCAAGATACTGATGCTGGATTTCAAGCACCTGGTAGGGACTGAAGGAGCTCTGGTGGCAGGCATAGTGGATAAGGCATTTGGCTGCTAACCAGAAGGTCAGTGGTTCAAACACATCAACTTCTCCACAGAAGGAAGATGGGCAATCTGCTTCCATAAAGATTTATAGCCTCAGAAACCCAATGAGGATTGCTATGAGTTGGAACTGATGCAATGGCAGTGCATTTGATTTTGAGTTGGTAGGGATTGGGGGTCCTGGGGTGTGGGGGTCCTCTTGGAGTGGGATTGAGTCATTCCTTCCACCTCAGCATCACACCAGTAGGTCCTTTTGCCTCCTCCTCTATGTCTCCCATCTATAGACCCTTCATAAAAATCACCTGGCAACCTCCCAGCACGAAGTGCTCCTGATTTCCGTTTATCTCTGCAGCTTTCAGCTAAAGGGATTTGCAAGCAGCAGGCAGGTTCACAAGCCTAATCGGGCCTGATGCATCTCTAACCAGACAGGGAGTGTATGTCTGGATTTGTCGCCCAACAGATACAGATGTTGGAGGCTCTCATCAATGAAGCTGAACCACTCTTGGGGATTGAGAGGTTCAGAGGGTGTCAGTCAGAGACAGGCCACACATCTCAAATCAGGGACAGAGGCTACTGGCAAAGCCTCTGCAGCAGACTGAGGGCTGCAGGCCCAGGACATTATAGACCAAATTATGGGAGTCAGTCCTTGCAGAGCTGAGAATTTCTAAGGAAGAAGGACATCTCTTTTGTATAGCATTTCATATCACATCTTCCTTCTCAGCCAGTGAGTCATTCTTGGCCAGTCCAGATAAAGCAATGAACACAGCCTTGGAGACCAATGACTCACGATGGAAACCCAGCGCCACTGTCTACTAGCTGAGAGACCTTATCTCTCTGAAGTCACTTTAGTCTCAGTTCATTCATCTCACCTCATGGGCTTGATGGAAGCAGTGACTGGGATTCACTTTGTGGTTGCTCCATCTCCTGTGCTCCTGCGTATGTTCAGTAATGCAATAGTTAAGGGTCTGTGCTCTAATTCTACTCCTGAACTTTCTGTGTGGCATTGAACAAATTATTTCACCTCTCTGAGACCCACTTAAACCAAACCAAAAAAACTAAAACCATACTCACTACCATCATGTTGATGTCAACTCATAGCCACCTCTATTAGGTTTCCAAGGCAATAAATCTTTACAGAAGTAGATTGCCCCATGTTCCTTCCACAGAGCAGCTGGTGGATTTGAATTGCCAACCTTCTGGTTAGCAGTCAAATACCTTAAACACTGAATCACCAGAGCTCCTTTAAACCAAACCAGTTGCTATTAAATTGACTCTGATGATGAGCCCCATGGGAACCCATGAAAACTTGGATCATGGCAATCCCACGTGAGTCAGAGTTGAACTGTGCTCCATAGGGTTTTCAACAACTGATCTTTTGGAAACAGATAACCAGGTCTTTCTTCTGAGGTGCTTCTGGTTAGACTCAAACCTCCAACTTTACAGTTAGTAGATGAGCTTGTTAACTCTTTGTACCATGCATGTACTCCAAGACCCAGTGCCTAAAACAGAGGTAGTAACAGTAGCTACTTGATAGGGTTGTCAAGAGGGTTAAACAACGTTGGTTGTTGATAGTGGGGGCAGGGGTGCAAAGGAGGAGGATATTCCAGTATCCACCTCTGGGTTGGAATGTTCCTGCTTGTCTATCTTGCCTTTCCTGGTCAGGGGCAAGAACTGTATTCCGCCTGGGTTCTGGCAGAGTGCACTATTAGAGTGCACTATCCTATTTGATGGATCATTGAGAAAGAGGCTGCTATGTGAGTGACAACATACCATGGTGATGTTGGGCAGGGTACAGGACTCTAGATACCAGCAAGCAGTCTCACAGGACTTGGGCAAGTGACCCCTCCTCTCTAAGCCTCTGCCTCCCCATCTGTGATGTGAGGACAGTATCCTGTAGCTTTGGATAATTTGTTAGATGTCATTCTCTGATAACTTCAATTGACTAGAGCTCTGGAGGTTTGGGGACAGTATCACTGTAGCTTTGGAGAAACTACAGCTGATTGCTGTTACTCACAGTAGTTATGCTTCATAATGTCACTGCAAATGCTGACTTGGTGAATACTAAACCGTTGTTCTTGAAATGGTTGGATTCTGGAAAAGATTGGATTGGATTCCTGAAAGCCTCTGGTCATAGTTTCCCAAACTTATCAACAGATAATCTTGCTTTATGTGTGTCTCTGTTTAACCAGTACAAAATACCAGTTGCTGTTGAATCTACTCTGACTCATGGTCTTCCATATACATCAGAGTAGAACTGTGATCCACAGGGTTTTCAATGGCTGATTGTTCAGAACTGGATCACCTTTCTTCTGAAGTGGCTCTGGGTGGACTTGAACCTCCAGTCTTTCAGTTAGCAGTCATGCACTTAACCATTTGTACCACCCAGGGAGTCCCTTGTCTCTGTTTAAAACACTTTATGGGATGTATATGGTGGATTCATTAACAGTGAACTCATGACCAATGACACTGTAACTCCCAATGAAGCTTGTCTAAAGCATGTATTTCCTACACAGGGTACTTTTCAGCCTTCTTGCTCTTAGGAGCACTAGACAGCACTTAATACTATACTTGGGGGCCATTTTAAACAGTGAAATCACCCCCAAAAAGCAGAAAGATGCAGAAAATGCGACACTAACTAGACTGCTGAAAGGACATTTGTTTACAGCATGAGCTGAAGCAAGAAGGCCAAACATTGCCCAGTTCAACCTATGTTGGGAATGTGTGTGTCAGGTGACAAAATTTTTGCAACTCTGCCCATATCCACAAATGACCACAAAAGCACCACCACTATTGATTTTGTGGTGACAGATAAATTTTAGCAAGTAGGCAAATTCACAAATATGGAATCTATGAATAATGAGGATTGACTGTAGATAATGTTTCTGAAGCTCTCAGCACAATACTGGACCCTCTTCGTGGCTAGAAGAGGTCCACCCCAGAAAAACAGTGAAGATGGCCAGCAATCTCTCACTTTTCTCTTCTCTTGCCCTGCTTTCTTGCAAGGTGGTGTCACAGACTTCAAAATCACTCTGACCCACCCCCCAAACCTCCAGAGCTCTAGTCAATTGAACTTATCAGAGAATGACATCTAACAAATTAGTTCCCATGAAATGTAATTTATGGGAATGAGTAGGCTGTACCTTTCCCAGGGACACAAGATAGAAATTTGGAGATGACACTCTTCACAAGGTACCAAACAGGTAAAGTGAAAGTTTAGTAGATAAGTGGGATGGTAGGCAGTGATAGGGACCAGGAAGAATTAGAGAACATATTCATGAAGAACTATGCTAGCCAAACAAAACACCTGGCTCTGGGCCCCCAATTTGCTACCCCTGAGACAAAGGCTTATGGGAAGTGTGGAATTCCAAGCTGTAGACTGAGCATCGATGAAGTAACAGCAAGATCCCTGGGTGGTACACCAGACTACTAACCTGAAAACTGGAGGTTTGAACTGTGGAAAGCAGTATGGCGATTCTTTAAAAAGCTGGAATTAGACCTACCATTTGACCCAGCAATCCCATTACTAGGTGTATGTCCTAAAGAAGTGAAAGCCACACCCATGTCCATCATAACACTATTTACAATAGCAAAAAGATGGAAACAACCTATGTGCCCATCAATAGAAGAATGGGTAACCAAACTGTGGTACATACACACAGTGGAACATTATGCAACACTAAGGAATAATGTAGAATCTGCAAAACACCGCATAACATGGATGAACTTGGAGGACATTATGCTGAGTGAAATAAGTCAATCACAGAAGGACAAATAGAGTATTAGTTCATTATTTTAAAAAGTCAAGGAGAGGTTTATATATGGAAGGAAACTTTCTTTGTTGGTTACCAGGAGTGGGAGGGGAGAGGAGAGAACACTGAAAAAAAAAATGCATTGACCCATGTCACTTTAGTTTTGAGTATTTCACTGTACATAAATTATAGTTCAATAAAATTTATTTTAAAAAAAATAAAGATTACAGCCAAAAAAATCCTATGGAGCAGTTCTGCCCTGTAACGCATAGAGTCACCATGAGTCAGAACTGACCCGATAGTAATGGGTTTGCATTTGCTTTGTGGGGGTAGCAGCACTTCTCTTCCACCTTCAGATCATCCCAGGGCAGCTCCAAGTGTCCTCAAGCAGCATAAAGAAAGCCAGCTCCCCAGAGCCTTCTTGCTCTTCACCTGTTCCTCTAAAAGCCAGTCCAAGAGCCAGACACACAGGGACACTGCCCCTCGTGCCTCACAGAAGGCCTGCCATGATACAAACCAAAGCCAATGCTCTAACTTTCTGTATTTAGAATGAGTTGGGACTGAAATGTCACCGGATGATACTGGAGCAGCATGACAGCTACCAGCTTAAACAGAAAGAAAGAAAAGAAGGTGGGGGGTGGGAAATCACCCAGTACCCATCAAGCCAGGCCAGAAAGGAGGAGAAAAGCCTTCTCTTTTGGCATTAATGTCTCGCCTGCCTTGCCTAGGTGGGAAGGTGTCTGGGGAGAAAGCTGGGCAGGGGAGGAGAGTGAGGGGCTGGAGAGAGGTTGGAAGTGGCACTGACACAGATGGGCTCACGAAGAGACAGACTCAGAAGGCCCCCCTGCTCTGTTTGGCACTGTAGCACAATAGTTACACCTATGGTTCTGGACTATGCTGACTGGGTTCAAGTCCCAGTGCCTCCACTCGCTCTGTGACCTTGGGCAATGTACTCAACCTCCCAGAGCCTCAGTTTCCTTTTCCGTAACTTTGGACAAATAACTCCTCTTGGGACTGAATGAGGCAGTGGCTGTAAGTCATGTGGCAGGCAGCGAGTCCTCAGCAAAGGTTATCTCTGATTTGCACCTCTGGCAAAGCTGTCACCTCACATCTGGGTGGGTGTCATCTGTGTCCAAATGAACAGATCCAGTGATGGTGAAGCTCCGTGCAGGTGAGAATACTAAGCTTTTGCCTTTGATCTTTTATCTCAGGTTTGGTCTCCTGTGGAGAGAAAGCCAGAGAGTGTTCAAAGTCTGTAACCTTACTGGATGTGGATAACAGAGAGTTAAGCAATCGTCTGATTAATTGGTTCAATTAATAAAGGTAATAATAACAGCAGCTTGAATTATCAGATGCTTGCTATGGGCCAGATGCTGCTCTAAGCTCTTAACCTTTAGGCCTCAGGTTTAATACTCATGTTACCCCTTGAGATGGATATTACTATTATCCTCCATTTTACAGAGATGGGGTGTAAGCAATCTTGGAACTGAAGGATTTGGGGTTAGAACCCATGTGAGCTGTGTGGGGGTTTGCTTGTCCAATGTGGAGGGAGGGCATTTATACCAATCAGACATATTCAAGAACGAGGAGCCAGTAACAGCACAGCTCACACCTAACTCCATTGTTGTTGTTTTTGTTGTGTGCTGTCGAGTCCATCCTGACTCATAGTGACCCCATATGACAGTAGAACAGTTCCATAGGATTTCCAAAGCTATAAATCTTTATGGAAGCATTTGTCAGGTCGTTTCTTCTTCCAAGCTGCTGGTGGTTCAAACCACTGACATTTTGGTTAGCACCCAAGCACTTCACTTTTGTGCCACCAGAACCCCTTCTAATGCCATTACCCAGAGTCATTTCAGCCTCTCACATTCTTTATTTTTATTGTTTCTTAGGGAACGGGTGTGGTACTCCAATGTGGGTCTTGCCTCAACTAGGCACCTCTTGGGCCAGCCTCAGCCTCTCCTTCACCTTGAGTGTGGGGCTCAGGGGGGCATGTAGGAGCCTAGATTGTAACTCTGAGCCACCCACCTTCCTATGGCACCTCCTCCTTCCAGGATGACCCCCATTTTTGTTGCCCAGAGGCAGGGGAATGGTAGAGATGAGTCCTTTGGGGCCAATGCAAAAATAAACAAAGAAAAAGCAGTTTCCCTCAAGTCAATTCCAATGCATGGCAACCCCATGTATGTAAAGTAGAACTGTGATCTATCGGGTTTTCAAGGCCGTGACCTTTTGGAAATAGATGTTTAATCTATTATTCCAAGGTGCCTTTGGGTGGGTTCAAACCACCAGCCTTTTGGTTCATAGCCAGCCACTTAACCAATTGTGCCACCTAGGGAGAAGAGCTAATGCAGCCAGGGCAATTTCCCTGGGAAATGTCCTCCACAGTCTGTGTGATTGACCATTCTTGAAGGGGTTGCTTGCTTGGCTGTACTAGAATTGTTTCCACAACCTGACCAGCATGGTGTTGGGCTCTTGGTGAGAGGTAGCCTGGATTTGTCTCCCCATTCTCTTGGGTAGAATGCCAGAACACTCTTTGGTCTCTGAATACTGCCAGTGCTGGACCATCTTTGAAAAAGCCTTCTGGCATTTTTGCCCTGATGTCTGCCAGTGTCTACATTGGGGCATTGAGGTCTTATTGGTAGTCCTTCCCTAGCCACCCAGGTAGCTTGTGACCTTGGCTCCCCAAGTCCCTACAGCTCACAATTCTTTCCAACCACATCCCAACCACATTAGAGACACCAGCCGTTGAGTCAGACCCATGTCCAGCCCTCCTCTGTTCAGCCAGCATCTACCTGTCCCTGTCATGTGTCTGTCAGAATTCTGTGTAGGAAACAGAAACACCTGAGATATTTCCAACAGAAAGGAATTTCATAAGGAAATTGTTCATTGCTGTCAAGTTGGCTGTAGTGTACAGCAACCCCATTTACAACAGAACAAAACTTTGCCTGGTCCTGTACCATATTCATGACTGTTGGCATGCTCAAGTCCATTGTTAAGGTCACTGTTCATTTTGAATGCCTTCCAACGTAGGGGGCTCATCTTATAATATTCTATTGGAGATATTTTGTGATCTCATAGGGATTTCATTGGCTAATTTCAAAAGTAGACCATCAGGCCTTTCTTCCTAGTCTATCTTAGGGGAAGCTCCACTGAAACCAGTCCTCCATAGATGACCCTGCTAGGATTTGAACTACTGTTGACATACCTTCCAACATCACAGCAATGTGCAAACCACCATAAGATGGCAAACTGACAGATGGGTGGTGGGTAAGGGAATTAGGAGCTCACAAAACCATCAAAGGGGCTTGACAAATGGAAATCAGGGACCACTGACAGAGTTTTAGTTTAGGTCACAGACCAGGAGGCAGTTGCTGCCACCACAACTGTCCCACACCTAGGAAACTGATATCAAGACTATGGATATGCCAGTCACTGTAAACCTTCACATCAGAGTCCACTCACCATCCAAGCCCACTCTAGAAGGAACAGCTTCTGCATCCCTGCCATCTTCAAAATCTCATACAGCTAGATCTCACTGGCAAAGCCTAAGTTTCAGCAAGAATCCTAGCAGCAAGGAACTGTCATCTTTGCCGTTCTAGTCCTGGGATGCAGAGCAGATAGAAGGTGGTGGAAATAGATGCCAGGTGCCAAAAGACCCCAAAACTTACTCAGACCCTAGCTGGGCCTCCAGCCACAGCCTGGTTTCAGCCCCACCCAAGCCTGAGATCCTTGCCCAGACTCCAGCCCAAGTCCCCTGCCTTCCTTTGCATTATCCTCAGTAGCCAGAGTGAAGAGCTGGCCCGAGCTCCAACCGTTTTCCACTCCACACCCAACTCCTTCCATTCTTTCTTTCTTTTTTTTTTTTTTTAATATTTTATTGTGATCTGGGTGCAAATTTACAAATCAGATTAGTTTTACTCACAACAGTTCATGCACATTTGGTTTCACACACCAGTTACAATCCCAACAATAAAAAGCTTCCTCCCTGTGACTAAGCCCTCCTCGTGCCATTCTTATCTATGCATTCCTGTCTGTCCAGCTTTCCCTCTATGCAAATGCTCCCCTTCTGATGTCTTATGGCTGATTGATCTAAGGGGTACATCTCCCTAGGGTTGGTAGGTATGTCCCCCTGGGGTAGGTGTTCTGCTTGTAGGCCTTTCTATTATTGGGCTTAGAGCTAATCTATAGCAGTGAGTCCAGTTCCAGGCCCAAAGGATAACCTAGGGACATAGTCTTGGGGGTTCTGCAAGCCTCTATGCAACCAGTAATTCTAGTCATTTTTGTGTTTTTGAATTTTATTGTATATTTTCCCCTCCCACTCTATGCAGAATCTCCAATTTTGATTCCTTTCTGAATGGTTGACTTTCAGCTAGGCACCAACCATCTAGCTCTTCTGGTCTCAGGGTTGTGAATGCTGAGGTCCCTTTGGTCCATCATATACTTGGACTAATAGTTTCCCTATGATTTTTATTTTCTTTCTTTCTTTTTAATTTTATCGTGATTTGGGCAAAAGTTTACAGAGAAAATTCATCTTCCATACAGCAGTTGCATATACTTTGTCTCATGACATTGACTGTAATCTCCCACAATCCAACAGTTCTCCTCTCACTTCCTCCCCATAGCCACCTCTTCCCTGTGTCTTTCCCTCCCATGTACTCCTGCCACCTCCACCCCCCAGCTGTCTCCCTGTGCATACAATGCCCTTCTATTCTCCCATGATTGATGTCTACAAGGAGTGTATCTACTTAATGTAAATGTTCAGCTCATATGGCTGTCTTTTGTTGGCTGGAACCCACAGAGTAGGTTCAATTCCAGACCTGAAGAGCAGCAAGGGGCCATAGTCTTGGTTCCACCAGGCCCTATCAGACCAGCAAACCTGGTCCATTTTTTTAAATTTTTCATGATTTTGAGTTTTGTTTGACATTGTTCTCCCACTCTATCCAGGATCTCCTACATAGATCCACCTCCAAGTGGTTGACAGTAGTAGCCAGGCACCATCTAGTTCTTCTGGTCCAATAGTCGTATAGGCTGAGGATTGCATGGTGTATCAGTCACTTGGACTAATTGTTTTCATGTGTCTTTGGTTTTCTTCATTCTTCTTTGCTCTGGATGAGGAGAGATTCATCGTTGCCTCTGGATGGCTGCTTGCAAACTTTTAAGATCCCATGCTCACCAACGTAGGATGCGGAACAATGTTTTTTTTTTTAATTAGGATTTGGGT
>NW_006921646.1:10587689-10603314 GCF_000298275.1 Orycteropus afer afer
GAACAATGTTTTTGTGTAGTATATTATGCCAATTGAGTTTGATGTCCCCTGCGACCATGGTCCTGAGCCCACAGGTGCAACTACTCACTCCCTCTGGGTAGCATGCTGTGGCCAAGAAGTGTCTACAACCTTGTCCCTTGTCAGCTCTGCTATATACTTGGGAATTCTTACAGAACATACAAATACACTTGTAGAAATATTGTCTGCCAACCCTATACATGGTCATGGGCACACTCTCCCTTGCCTAAAGCAAGCAAACAAACAAAAAAACAAACTCATTGCCATGGAGTTGGATCCAACTCACAGCAACCCCTCCTTGGGTTTCCGAGGCAGTATCTCTATGGAAGTAGATTGCCCATCCTTCCTTCTGAAGAGTGGCTCGTGGGTTTGAACTGCCAGCCTTCTCGTTATCAGTAAAATGCCTTAAGCACTACGCCACCAGAGCTCCCCCCACCCCACCCCCACATAAACATACTAATCATTCAGCATGTACACCCATCTACCCACCTGTAGATCAATGTTTGCCATCACTGACAATGCAGTACTGTATGTGCAAAAGGACAAAAAGACTGTATGTGTCTTTGTTGTCTGTACCTCCCATTCACCTTTCTATGTCTTCCTTTTCCTCAATGCCACTGTGTTGATCACTCATATTTGGTACATTGCCCTTCCCTTCACCCATTAGTTTGATTTTCTTCACTCTTCTTTGCTCTAGATGAGGGGAGATCAATAGTTGCATATTAGATGGCTGCTGGAAAGACTTTAAGACTCAGTCGCTACTTGCCAATGTAGAGGCACTCCTAGCGCCTTAAGCCTAGGCCAGCCTGCCCCAATCTAGATTCATCAGCCTTCCTGGGGTTCTTTGGGATGGAATCAAACCCAAAGCAGGCTGTCCCTACAGAGAGCACTGGCCTGGGGTTCAGAAAGCTCAGAATGCCTGGACTTTAGCTGTATACACATCATGCCCCATCTCTGAGCTCCTGTCTCAGACTGAAATCATCCCTCAGGTCACACGTAGCTGTGAGAATTTGAAATTTCTAAATACATTTTCTTCTGAGCAGAGTGGACACGATCATAAACCACAGTCCCTGGGGATCTGGGTGCAATTTTGCTGGGTCAACCTAGTCACTGGTCAACTCCACTCCAGAAGGGTGGGGCAAACATAGGTGCTGGGGGAGAAATTGTGGCTGAGGCAGAAGGTAGGGAAAGTTGGAAAGTACCGCTCACCTGGCAATCCACCTGCCACTGACAACCCATCCCCCACCTGACAATCCACCTCTCACTGACAAACTCCCATTGACAACCCATCCCCCACCTGACAATCCACCTCTCACTGACAAACCCCCATTGACAACCCATCCCCCACCTGACAATCCATCCTCACTGACAACCCCCACACTGGCAACCCCTCTACTGAAAACTCATCAAATTCTCACAGCTACATGTGACCTGAGAGATGATTTCAGTCTGAGACGGGAGCTCAGAGATGGGGCATGATGTGTATACAGCTAAACTCATCCCCACACCTGACAATCCACCCCTCTCACTTGGAATCCCCCTCAAAGACAACCCAACCTTCCACCTAACAACCACCCCCCACACCGGCAACCTACTCCCTGCCAAGGTAAAGCTCAAGTCTGTCACTTTAAGGTCTTAGGACCCAGACTGGCTAAGGAAACCTGTGGAAGGCAGGCTAAGGGGAGGGCAGAGTAGCCTTGGAGGTTGGGGTAGTTTGGAGAGAAACTCTGGTTACTTAGGGCAAGAGTGAGGAACTTGTACCATCTGTATGGAAAGGCCACTGTCTGAGCGGGGATGGCCCATTGGGCTCAGGCCCCGCCCCCATACTGTCTCCTCCTTCACATCCCACCTCAAACAGACCCCTCCCAAAGCAGCCACAGCTGCAGCAATGCCAATGACCTTGAGGCTGTACATTCAGTTTAATCCACATCAGCGTCAGAGTGAAGGTCTTGCTGTCATTCCGGGATATTTATAACCTGCCAGCCAGGCCCTAGTACCTGGCAGCCGTCTGGAAACTAGGCCACAGGAGCCACAGAGAAGGCAGGCCTACTCCCTACTCCAGTCACAGGCAGCTCTCAGGAGTGGGGCCTGGGCTGGGGGAGAGGCTGGAGAGCCACTCCATCCCAGCTGGAAAACTTGCCCCATCCTCCTTCATGAGTAGGGTTTCTGGAAAAGGCTTCTCTAGTGGTTGGTTAATAAGCTTGTCTCTGGACTGTGTCTCCTACCTGCTTATATAGAGCAGCCCCTTGGCACATGCCTTAGCTGTGTGCATCCTTCCTTGTCTCTGCTCTGTCCTGACAATCAAACCCCACTTGAGCTTCCAGGATCTGTGGGGTCAAGTCCACATGCCTAAGGTCAATGTCCAAGGCTTTCACCCCAGGTGGCAATGTGATGTGGTCACTCAGGACTCAGACTACCTGGGGTCAGAGTCTAGGTCCTCTATTGTAGTAGCAGTACAGTGGCCCCCAAAGACATCAATCAGCTCGTAATCACTGGACCCTATGTACATTATCTATGTGGCCAAAACTTTGCAAAATACTGTTAAGTTAAAGATATTGAAAAGAGGAGATTACCATGGATTATCAGGGTGGGCTTTAAATGCAATCACAGGTATCCCTTGACTACAGACACATACCAAAGAGGGGGAGGCACTGTGACTGTCGAGGCAGAAATGGGAGTGATGCAGCCACAAGCCAAGGAATGCTGGCAGCCACAAGAAGCTGGGAGAAGAAACTCCTCTAGGCCTCCAGAGGGAGTGCAATCCTGCTGACACTGGTATTCAGCCCAGTGACACTGATTTGGGACTTCTGTCCTCCAGAGCTATGAGAAAATAAATTTCTGTTGTTTTAAAACACCAAGGTTTGCAGTGATTTGGTTATAGCCATCACGAGAAACTAATACAACTACTTTTCATGTGACCTTGAGTCATTTATCTAACTACTCTGTGTCTCAGTTTTCTCATCAGTAAGCTGGTGTTAATAATAAGGATTTAGTGAATAAAGGGCTCCAATTGGTGCCTGACATATAATAAGTGCTTACTGTGTGCACCTTGTATAAAGAAGTATGTTGGTTAGAAGAAGAGGCCCTGGAAAAAGGCTGCCTGAGTTCAAATCCTGGTTCTGCCACTCCCTGGCTGTGTGACCTTGTGCATGTTACTTAACTTCTCTGGGCCCCAGTTTCTTCCTCTGTAAAATGAGGAGTAATAATAATTGCTACTTCCCAGCATGGTTGTGAGGATTAACATGTAAATCTCTAAGAACAGTGCCTGGCACAGAGTAGGTGCTCAATTTGTATTAGCTCTGATGTTGATGATGACCTTGCCAGGTCACTTCTCTCCTTCCTGCCTCTATACTTTTGCTGACACAATTCCTGTATTTCTTCATTCCCTTCCTCTTCTTCCCTAGCAATTCAAATGTTTTGCTTCTTCAAGCCCCACCTCCTCCATGCAGCCTTCCCTGACCACTTTGGTGGACTTTGAGCTGCTGCCCTTCTCCAAACCCTTTGGCCTTACCTCCAATAGCCACAAGCACCTACTCTTCTGAAACAATCTTGCCTCCTGATTCTAAGGGCAAGACCTTTGCCAACTTGCCTCTCATACCTTCTGTTTTGGTTACCTAGTGCTGCTCTGACAAGAATATACCATAAATGGGATGGCCTTAACAGGAGTTTATTCTCTTACAGTTTGGGAGGCTAGAAGTCTGAGTTTCAAGTGCCAGGCTCTAAGGGCTGTGTGAAAGCCCCTCGACCTTTGGCTTCAGCTCTGCTTCTTGCTCCTGACCCACTGAAGCTAGAGGCATCTCTCCACTCAGGCAGCTGCTAGCTACTGAGGCTGATAAACCCAAGGTTGACAAAGGAAAAGGCATAGTCCTGATGTTACCAAACCACACAGCAGGCCATTAATCCAGGTCTGTTGAAAGTCCCAAAGTCGGCAGAGCATGGCAAGCTGCTGAACAACGACATGGCTACATGCAGGGTTCAAGTGTGCCATAAGCCAGAGACCATTTCCCAGGGCTTCTCCTTATATACAGGAAGCAGACCACATCCCTAAGGCAGCTACTCAGCTGCTCAGAGTAACTTCCACCATGGAGTTGATTACCAGTCCCATCATGGGGAATACTACATCCAACTGCCCAACCACTCAACCAGGCCCAGCCAAACTGACACACAAACATAACTACCACACCTTCCTAAACCCATGGTGCCCTACCTTGTGTGGAACAAACAGCAGACAAGTCAAAGATTTCCTTGGTCAGTCCTCTCCTTGCTGAGTCTTTTTACCTCTGGGTGGGGTCTGGATTTCTGGAGTGGGGTGCAATGTGATTGTGAGACCCCTCTAAACTGGCCCCTGACAAACACACACACACACACACACACACACACACAATGCTCATGCCTTTCCAAAAGACCAAACCAAACTCAATGCCACTAAGTCAATTCCTACTCATAAGCAACCCCCATTGGGTTTCCAAGGCTGTAAATCATTACGGAAGCAGACGGCCTCATCTTTCTTCCATGGAGCAGCTGGTGGGTTCAAACTACTGATCTTCTGGTTAAAAGCCAGGGGCCAAAACCACTACACCACCAGAGCTCCTTGCCCCTGCCTTCATAGGTTAATGAAAGTAGAACTTAGTTGTTTTTCTAGAAATAATTACACATGCCCAGTAATGATAACCAAAATATTCCTAGGTCTAATCATTCTCTTGATTTTCCCACTTCAGCCCAGGACCAGACCAGCATGCCTTTCCAGCCCCACTCCAGGAGGCCAGGGCAGGTCTGGCCTCCTAGGTTTTGATATCTTAGGAATAGAACACTTCCTGCCCAGAAAAGCACAGGCAGGACAAAATGTTCTCTAAAGTACCAAGGCATAGCACCCCCAGGGACACCAAGGTCATCATGGGAGTAGGGTGATAATCTTGTTAAAGCCACTGCAATCGACAGCCCCGAGTCCACACTCAGTCCAGGCTCCTCTAGGACACTGCTGTCTCCCCCTTTGCTCCCCTTCTACAGACCTGGGCTCCCAGGGTTGTTCCTCCCTGTACTCTTCACTTTGGAGGGCTCTCCTCCAGTCTTCTCACACTCTCTGTGCCAACCATTGCCTCTCCTTCTGAGCTGAGCCATGGACAGAGGCACCATTGTTCCTCCCCTCTGGGCTGCCTTTGTGGGTTTCTCCCTTCCCCCAGTGAGCTAGAGCAGGGGGCAGGGGAGGAAGGGTTGGGCAGGGCCGGGAGGAACACTTCTTTCATCCTCACTGTGCAACATGGGCTGCTGTCAAGTGCAACCCCAAGTCAGCCTTCTCAAAATGGATGAGGATGGAAGAGGTCCCTTCACTCATCCCCTCATTGCAAATCTGGAGCCTACTCCAACCCCTTGGCTCTCAAACTGTGCCTAGTCTGATCCTTCTTCCCTGCTCTAGTCTGAGAGGATCTGAACACAAATTCTCATAAGATTAGGTGATAACCTAAAGTTAACCCTTTTCCATTTTCTTTGTGAATTAGCCCAGAGAATGATGCCTACCCCAAAAAACATCTGTCTAATGGTGGGTGCCCAGGTACTGCAGTGGGCCAGGGGATAGACAGGATGAGAGAAGTTGTATAAATGTCACAAAGCCATGGTCTGTGCACTTCATCCACATGTAAGTTGAAATCAGGGCATTTCTTCAGTTCCAGAGCATGAGAACACATGCTGTAATGGTAGCCAGTATTTATATAGCACATTATAGTGAAAAGAAGCTTCTCACTCCCTCTCTCAATTTGTTACCCTTTTACACTACCAGAGGCATGGGAGGATTCTGAGCCCTGCTCAACAGGGCAGGAAGCTGAACCTCAGAGTGACTAGATGACTGCTCCAGGTATCCTAGACTGTACAGATGTACCAGATGCCCCACGTGGATCTCCTTTCCCAGCTGGGACACCCATCTCATGCTGTGAGTGTTGGCTGGTAATGGTTCATAACTGCACCCTCTCCAAAGGATCGCCCTTGACCAACAGGAAACACTTTCCAGGGAGATGCCTAAAAAGTTAAGCACAACCCCTACTGCCCTCAAAAAACCTCTTGGCTAATGGCTGACTGAATCTGTCTTGGGAGAAGTGCACCTGGAATGCTCCTTAGAAGAGAGAATGGCCAGACTTCACCTCATCTACTTTGGTCATGTTGTCAGAAAGGACCAGTCCCTGGAGAAGAATACCATGCTTGGTGAACTAGAGGGTTAGCAAGAAACGAGAAGACCCTCAATAAGATGGATTGACACAGTGGCTGCAATGATAGGTTCAAACATAGCAAGGATTGTGAGTATGGCACAGGCCTAGGCAGTGTTTCATTCTATTATACACAAGGTGGTTATGAGTTGGACCCAACCTGATGTTGCCTAACAGCAATGGCTGATTATGGTGGCAGTGGTGGTTCAGTGGCAGAATTCTTACCTCCCATGCAGAAGACCAGGTTTGATTTCCGACCAGCACCTCTCATGGGCAGCTACCACCTGTCTGTCATTGGAGGCTTGTGTGTGTTGCTATGATGCTCAAGAGGTTTCAGCAGAGCTTCCAGACAAAGGAGGGGTAGGAAGACAGGCCTGCAGAAGTACTTGAAAATGAGCCACTGAAAGCCCTATGGATCACCATGGTCCATTCCACAACCAGTCATGGAGATGTTGCAGAACAAAGCAGTGTTTTATTCCATTGTGCTCGGGATTGCCATGAGTTGGGAATGACTTGACAACACCGAACAACAACAATGGCTGACTGGTGGAACAAACTGTGATGCAGCCATGCTCCAGAATTCCCTATGAGATCTGGCTGAGGATAGACCCCAACAGAAGTGACACCTTTGCTTGGCTTATTCCTCCACTCTTACTTGCTTACCGCTCTCCCACACCTGTGACAGTTGTTCCTGAGAGCACACCATCAACACACCACACACACAGCAATCCCTGTCTCAGGCTCTGCTTGTAGGGAACCAGAGACAAAGCACAAACGTGGAATTTCTGATCCTAAATCTGCAGTCTTTAGACAGTACCTGAGGCACCATGTGGACTTTGTTGTTTGAGAACGCGGTTCTCTGGAACCTGGCTCTGTGATGGGTTCTAGTCTCCCTCTCTTTTCCTAGAGGAGAAGCCAGCTCTCAACACTTTCCCTGGGAATGAGGGCTGATGTTGCCTGGAATTCCTGGCACCTCCCACATCCCACCCCTGGCAGTGGCAGCCAACACCATGACTCATCCCATCCCATCACCACAATCCTCAGTGGGTCCCCAAATTGTTACTTCATGCCCAGGCATGTTAAGAAGTGCAGATGGCAACTAAATGCATGATGTGAATACATCCCAACCCTAATTATTTCAGGGATGAGTCTAGGGACCATTAATAAGTGATGAAGAAGAGTCTTTCCAGAAGCTCCTTGCTGGCCTTGTACTGGCATGTGGAGGGCTGGGGACTAAAGGGGACCATTCCCCAGACACAGTTCAGAGATGTGCCCAGGCAAGTACAATGAGTTTATCAGAGGAAGCCAACCCATTTTTCCGAGCACTGAAACATAAAACTGTCAGAACTACGTCCTCCTCCTTCAGACAAGCAGAAAGCAAATAGCATTCCTTGTGTGTTCTCTGATGAATAACTGATGGTAGAATGGCATCTCCTGAATGCATTCCAGAACAACTCCCAGTCAACCCTTTCTGCACTCCTACATCCTCCTCCCATTCCTCACCCAATCCAGGTAGCAGACAGATTTTCCATTTTCCCCAAATAATCCAGCTTCCTCTGTGATTCCCCTCAAGGTGGCCCTCAAGATGATGCCCATGGGGAGCAGTCAGACACAGGAGATGAGCGGCATTCTCAGATAGTGATATGAGCTTCTTACAGTCTGCCCTTTGCTTGTCTTTTTCCAGCAACATATCACAACAAAGCCTGGGAGAGAAAGAAGGAAATTTTATTCATGGATCTTTTTATGTATCAGAGTGAATGCAAATGCACACATTCCCACACATCCACATGCATCTATAGCTACATCTGTGCTTGCAGGCATGCACACACACATATACTCACACCCTTGTGCACACACATGCACTTCCACATATATGTGTCCATGCACACACACACATAGACAGATTTTTCTATAATTTGGAAGGCCTCAATACAAACAATTATATTTATGGGGGTGGGCAATATCTGCTTTACAAAAGGACTTGAACGGGGCTTCTTTAAACAATAAGAAACAAAAGTGCATTGAAAATAGGATTTAATTTATAAAAATTTGATTACCTGTAAATTTTCAGTAGCCCATATTTTGTAGGGGTATGGAGGTGTGTTTGTAAATATGCAGAGTTTGTCAGTTCCTCTTTTCATTGCATTTTGGGAGGGGGAAGCAAGCCTTTCAGATGGAAGTCTTTCCTAGAGCTGGCTGGCTACACATCTAACAGGTCTGGTCGCAGGGTGTGTCTTCTAGCTCAGGCCACAGATACCATTTCCTCCAACTCCAGCTAGCAAAGGGAAAGAAAACCCTTTATCCCCAAACACAGGCTACCAAAAACGCAGGGCTCATTATCCCTGAAGAGGCCCTCCATCTATGAATACTCTCTTTACATCCTAAGCCCCAACCGCCCAGCCTCCACGGATGGTTTGAGGATACTCTGTGTGCTACACATTCAGATCCTCCCAACAAAATTCCCAGCATCATAATCATGTAATCATAGAACTATAAAATATTTTATTAATCATCTGAACCAACTCTTTCACTTCACAGATGACCAAATGAGGCTGTGACTGTCCCCAGTCCAGTGTGCAAGAAATCTTCACATTTAATCCTCTCAACCTGGCTGTTTACACAGTGCACAGTGCAGATCAGACCAGTAAGGACTTCCAGGGACCCCAGTTCTTGCTGTCCAGTCTTTCCCAGCCCCATGCCTGCCTCTCTACACATTGCTTTGTTTTGCCTCTTTCCCCTGCTCCAGGTGATAGATGTGTCCTGTGAGCTTTGACATGTCTATGGCACTCTTGTGGATGAGATTTGAACTCACTCCCTGAGTAAAAACCTCATATTCTTATTAACACCTTACCCCTAGGACCCAATCCCATCTCAGACACTTACCTGGAATTCAACAGAACTGGCCTGTTGCCCCTTAAAAGGACTGGACACCCAGGGGTTTAAAGAAACAAGAAGTAAAATTCAGGTCCCTCCTAATTTCTTGTCTAGAACTTGTCCTACTAGATGCATCTCTTAATACCAATGCTCTTTTACTTTAGTAATAATAGTACAGATAATAATTGCAATTATTTATTAAGAAGAATAACCTGAGAAAACCAAACTCATTGATGTCAAATCAATTCTGATTCATAGCAACCCTATAGGACATATGGTTTCTAAGGCTGTAATGTTTATGGTCACAACTTGTCTGTCAGTTTGTCTTATGGTGGTGTCTTACATGTTTCTGTGAGGCTGGGGACTATATCACTGTTATTTCAAATACCATCAGGGTCACCCATGGTGGACAGGTTTCAGCAGAGCTTCCATACTAAGACAAACTGGGAAGAAAGATGATGCCATTACTTCTGAAAAAATTGACCAGTGAAAACCTTATGAATAGCAGTGGGACCAACCAAAACGAAACTCACTGGCATTGAGTCAATTCTGACTCACAGCAACCCCCACTGGGTTTCTGAGGTGGTAAATCTTTACAGAAGTACATTGAGCAGTGGAACATCTGATATATTACTGGAAAACTTTATGAATAGTTCTGAAACACTACCTGATATAGTGCCAGAAGATGAGCCCCTCAGGTTGGAAGGCATTCAAAATACAACTGAGAAAGAGCTGCCTCCTCAAAGTAGAGTCGACCTTAATGGAGGGTATGGAATAAAGCTTTCAGGACCTTCATTTGCTGATAGGGCTTGACTCAAAATGGGAAGAAAGAGCTGCAAACATCCATTAATAATCAGAACATGCAATGTATGAAGTATAAATCTAGGAAAGTTGGAAGTTGCCAAAAATGAAATGGAACATATAAAGATTGATATCCTAGGCATTAGTGAGCTGAAATGGACTGGTATTGGCAATTTTGAATCAGACAATCATATGGTCTAATATGCCAGAGATGACAAATTGAAGAGGAATGGTGTGGCATTCCTGAAGTAAAATGTTGTTAGTGATAGGATAATAACCATATCCCTACAAGGAAGATCAGTTAATACTATTATTACTCAAATTTAAACACCAATCATTAAAGCCAAAGACGAGGATATTGAAGATTTTTACCAACTTCTGCAGTTTGAAGTTGACCAAACATGCAATTATGACTGGTGAAGTTGGAAACAAAGAAGAATTATTCGTAGTTGGAAAATACGGCCTTGGTGAAAGAAAGGATGCTGGAGATCACATGATAGAATTTTGCAAGAACACCAACTTATTCATTGCAAATACCCTTTTTCAACAACATAAATGGCAGCTGTATAAGTGGACCTCACCAGACAGATTACATAGGGATCAGATTGACTACATATGTGGAAAGAGGCGATAGAGAAGCTCAATACCTTCAGTCAAAACAAGAGGAGCTGACTGTGGAACAGACCATCAATTGCTAATATGTAAGTTCAAGTTGAAGCTGAAGAAAATTAAAACAAATCCACAAGAGCAAAAATACGACCTTGAATATATCCCACCTGAGTTTAGAGACCATCTGAAGAAAAGAATAAGTACATTGAACACCAATGACCAAACACCAGACAAGTTATGGGATGACATCAAGAACATCATACATGAAGAAAGCAAACTGTCATTAAAAAATCAGGAAATAAAGAAAAGACCAAAATTGATGTCAGAAGAGACTCTGAAACTTGCTCTTGAATAAAACTAAAACAAACTAAATGCACTTCCATAGAGTCAATTTTGGCTCATAGCAACCCCCGTTGGGTTTCTGCGAAGGTAAATCTTTATGGAAGTAGATTACCCAGTCTTCCTTCCATGGACTGGCTGGTGGGTGTGAACCACCAACCTTCTGGTTAGCAGTCAGCTGCCTTAAGCACTGTGCCTCCAGAGCTCCTTTGCTCCTCTACCCTGTCCAGAGTAACTAAATCTAATGGAAGAAATGATGAGATAAAAGAGCTAATAAAAAGATTTCAAAGGGCAGTTTGAGAAGATAAAGTCAATTACTATAATGAAATGTGCAAAGACCTGGAATTAGAAAAACAAAAGGGAAGAACACACTTGGTATTTTTCAAACTGAAAGAACTGACTTAAAATTTCAAGGCTTGAGTTCCAATATTGAAGGATTCTATGGGCAAAATGTTGCATGATGTAGGAAGTATCAAAGTAATTACAGAGTCACTGTACTAAGAAGAATTGGTCAATGTTCAACTATTTCAGCAGGTAGCATATGATTAAGAAAACATGGTACTGAAGGAAGAAGCTGAAGCTGCACTGAAGGAATTGGTGGAAAACAAGGCACCAGGAATTGACAGAACACCCATTGAGGTAATTTAAACAAATGGGTGCAGCACTGGAGGCACTTCCTCATTTATGCCAAAAAATTTGGAAAACAGCTACCTGGCCAACTGACTGGAAGAGATCTCTATTTGTGCCCATTCCAAAGAAAAGTGATCCAGCAGAATGTGGAAATTAGTGAACAATATCATTAATATCACAAGTAAGTAAAATTTTCCTGAAGATAATTCAAAAACCATGACAGCAGTATATTGACAGGGAACTTCCAGAAATTCAAACTGGATTCAGAAGAGGATATGGAACAAGGAATACCATTGCTGATATCAGACGGATCTTGGCTGAAAGCAAAGAACATCAGAAAGATGTTTGTCTGTGTTTTATTGACTATGGAAAGGCATTCAACTGTAGATCATAACAAATTATGAATAACCTTGCAAGGAGTGGGAACTCTAGAACACTCAATTGTGCTCATGAGGAACCTGTACATAGACCAAAATCTTATCATTGGAACAGAACAAAAGGATACTGCATGGTTTAGAATCAGCAGGGGTGTGTATCAATACTTATTCAATCTGAATGCTGAGCAAGTAATCTAAAAAGCTGGACCATATGAAGAAGAACAGGGCATTAGGATTGGAGGAAGACTCATTAACAACCTGAGATACGCAGATGGCAGAACTTTGCTTGCTGAAAATGAGAATGACTTGAAGCACTTACTGATGAAGATCAAAGACTATAACCTTCAGTATGGATTACACCTCAACATAAAGAAAACAAAAATCCTCACAACTGGACCAAAAAGCAGTATCACTATAAATGGAGAAGAGGTTGAAGTTGTCAGGGATTTTATTTTACTTAGATCCACAACCAACAATGATGGAAGCAGCAGTCAAGAAATCAGATGTTGGAAAGATGGCAGAATAGGCAGAAAGACTGCACAAACTCTCTTCAACAAAGAAAAGGGGACCCAATTAACACAGATACAGAAGATAATCCTGCACCCTTGAGCTTTGAAGGGAAGGATATAGAAGTGGATTAAACTCCACCTAGCAGAATTTGTATGAAAAAAACAAAAAAGGAGACATATGGAGCTGCCATCTGGCAGCGATCCTGATGGCACAGGCAGCTTGGATATTGACAAGTGGTGGTAGGACCTAAGTATTAACCTGAAAATCAGCCCTGCCAGCCAGAGACTACATGAAGGAGTGCTCTGGTGGCTGGGGAATAAAAGGGGAAGCACCGAAGAGGAAGGCGGGCTGAACTGTGGATTTTGCCTGTCCGGAAGGCTCAGCCATTTTGAATGTTTACAAGCGGCTTGACAATTTTGGATATTTAAAGCAACAGCATTCTCCCATATTCCAAGGACTTAAGAACAGGCTCCACTTGCTGGGAATCACAAGGACATTCCAGAGACACAGACTACTGAAAAGGTGAAGCATTCCCTTTGTTACTCTTATATCTCACACCCTATTGGTGAACGGAGGTGCAGCCATCCCTCACTTCCACCCATCTTCTAGGTAGGCAGGAATTCCATCCCAGTATGTGTGCTCCCATAGAGCCTGGGTGTCCTGCCCCACCCTATCCAGATTTTTCTTTTTCTTTTTTCTTGTTAGTTTGTTTGTTTTTGTCTGTTTTAAAACTACTACTATTATTATTACTTTTGTCCTTTTTATTATCATTCTTTATTCTTCCCTTCCCAGGTTTTAGTTTTCAGCTTTTTTTCGTTTCCCTGATCCTAGTTCCAATTTTTTTTTTCTTGTGGTTAACCCCATTCCTTGTTTTTCTTTTTGTGTTTTTTCCCATTTTTTTCTTCATTGTTCTCCTTTGCTACCTTTTTTCACTTATTACCCTCTCCCCAGACATTGTGATGTTTTTTGTTTTGTTCAGACAAATAGCTGAATACTTCTTTGGAAAGGAATCAGTCAGAAAAAAAGGTCAAAACAAAATGAACAAAATCTAAGGTTCATGTGGGATACCATCAAAAGGAATAACCTACACATCATTGGAATTCCAGAACAGGAAGAGAAAAATTAAACCACTGAGAAAATTCCAAGATTTGTTGGAAGAGACCTTCCCTGATTTGATGAAAGATGAGAATATATCCATTCAGGAAGTTCAATGAGCCCCAAACAGGATAGACCCCAAAAGAAAATCACCAAGACATAACATCATCAAACTCATCAAAACCAAAGGCAAAGACAGAATCCTGAAAGCAGCATGGGAAAAACAAAAAATGACTTACAAAAGATAACCAGTAAGAATAAGCTTTGATTTCTCAGCAGAAACCAAGCAAGTGAGAAGGCAATGGGATGGTATAAATAAAATACTGAAAGAGAAAAATTTTCAACAAAGAATTTTATACCAGGTAAAATTGTCCCTTAAATATGATGGTGTAATTAGATTTCCAGATAAGCAGAAACTAAGGGAATTTGTTAAAACCAGACCAACCTTACAAGAGATACAAAAAGGAGTCTTTTGAACAGAGAACCAAAAATAGCAAACAAAAACTGACCATTATTATACCAGATGACATAACACAGAAACCACAGCTATGGACATATTCAAAGTAAAATAAGCTTACAAGACTCTAAATAGGGAACCAGAGACTTCAATTGGCAAGTGAGGACAACTACAAACCAAAAAGAGGGACGATACTGTGTAGTTACAGAACTTCTAAATGTTAAGGAAGTCAAGTGAGTTGCAAGATAGAATGGACTATTCCAAACTCAGGGAGAAAATTATAAATCACAGGGTAACCTCAAAGAAAAATGATAAACCTTCACATCACAATAAAAAAGAGGACAAGCACAAATATTCAGCAAATACTAAAACAACAGCAACAAAGGAAATGGTAACACGATTCATAAACATAATGAGCTCAGCACAGAAAATAATATGGAACAAAGATACCAGGAACACCATGAAAAAACACGTAACAAAATGACAGCAACCAATTCATACTTGTCAATTATTACACTGAATGTTTATGGATTAAATGCACTACTCAAGGATGGAGAGTTGCAGATTGGATAAGAAAACAAAATCCATCAATATGCTGTCTACAAGAGACACACCTTAGAGACAAAGACAAAAATAGACTATAAATCAAAGGTTGGAAAAAGATGTATCAAGCAAATGACAAGTGTTAAAGAGCAGGAGTGATGATATTAATTTCTGATCAAATTGACTTTAAGATAAAAACCACCAGAGGAGACAAGGAAGGACATTATAGAATGATTAAAGGATCAATTGAACACTATTATATAACCACAATAAATATCTATGAACCCAATGAAAGAGCCCCAAAATACATAAATCAGACTTTAAAAGAGTTGAAAAGGCAAATAAATGACTCCACAGTCATAGTAGGAGACTTTAATATACCACTTTCAATGAAAGATAAAACAATTGGAAAGAAACTCAACAAACATGCAGAAGAGCTAAACAAGACAATCCACCAACTTGACCTTATAGACATCTACAGAGCATTTCACCCAACAATAGCACAATATACATTCTTTACCAGTGCACATGGAACATTTTCCATGATAGACTATATGTTAGGCCATAAAGCAAGCCTTCATGAATTTAAAAACATTGATATACTACAAAACATCTTCTCAGATCATAACACTATCAAATTAGAAATCAACAATAAGAAGATCAATGAAAAAAGAGTAAAGACATGGAAACTGAACAGCACCCTCCTTAAGAAAGACTGGGTAAGAGAAGAAATAAAAAGTGAAATTGAAAAATTCCTTGAATCAAATGAGAATGAAAGCACAATATACCAAAATCTATGGGACACAGCAAAAGCAGGAATAAGAGGCAAATTTATAGCAATAAATCCACACATCAAAAAAGAAGAAAAAGCCAAAATCAACACTTTAAATCAACATCTCCAACAATTAGAAAAAGCCTACAGTCACCAGAAGAAAGAAAATAATCAAGATTCAAGCAGAAATCAATTAAACAAAAAATAGAAAAACAATAGAGAAAATCAACAAGACCAGAAGTTGTTTTGTTGAAAAAATTAATAAAACTGACAAACTACTAGCAAATTTAACAAAGGAAAAGAGGGAGAGAATACAAATAACACGAATAACAAATAAAATGGGTGACATCACAACAGAACTAACTGAAATAAAAAGGATAATATCAGGATACTATGAAGAACTGTA
>NW_006921646.1:10604276-10617669 GCF_000298275.1 Orycteropus afer afer
AAATCAGTTAGATTCTTCTACACCAGCAAAGAATTTTGCAGATTGCTGCAAAAGAAATAAAAAAATTAATACAATTTACAATAGCTACCAAAAAAAAAAAAAAAACCTAGGAATAAATCAAACCAGGGACACAAAAGATCTGTACAAAGAAAACTATAAAAAAAACTGCTTCAAGAAACCATAAGAGATCTACATAAACGGAAGAACATCCTATGCTTCTGGATAGGAAGATTGAACATTGTGAAAATGTCACTTCTATCCAAAGCAATCTGTGAATTCAATGTAATCCCAATCTAGATCCTGTCAACATTTTTTAAGGAT
This sequence comes from Orycteropus afer afer, assembly GCF_000298275.1. Taxonomy (NCBI): domain Eukaryota; kingdom Metazoa; phylum Chordata; class Mammalia; order Tubulidentata; family Orycteropodidae; genus Orycteropus; species Orycteropus afer. Next base: position 10,604,598 of record NW_006921646.1, read on the forward strand.
ATGGAAAAAACAATCACTAACTTTATATGGAAAGGAAAGAGACCTCAGATAAACAAAGCACTATTAAAGAAGAAGAACAAAGTAGGAGGTCTCACACTGCCAGATCTCAAAACATACTAACTATATAGCCACAGTAGTCAAAACTGCCTGGTATTGGTACAATGACAGACACATAGACCAATAGAATAGAATTGAGAATCCAGAAATAGATCCATCGACCTATGGTCAGCTGATCTTTGACAAAGGCCCAAAATCCATTAAATGGGGAAGAGAATGTTTGTTTAATAAATGGTGCTGGCAAAATTGGAGATCTATTTGCAGAAAAATGAAACAAGATCTGTACCTCACACCATACACAAAAAGGAACTCTAGATGGATCAAAGACTTAAATGTGAAACCTAAAACTATAGCATTCCTCAAGGAAAAACTAGGGGCAAATTTAGAGGCCCTATTATATGGCATAAATACACTATCAAGCATAACCCAAAATGCACAAACAGCAAAAGAGAAACTAGATGAATGGGACCTTCTAAAAATTAAATTTGTATGTGCTTCCAAAGACTTCTCCAAAAGAGCCAAAAGAGAACCTACAGATTGGGAAAAAATATTTGGCAATCTGACAAGGGATTTATCTCTAGAATTTATAGAAATCTCCAAAACCTTAATAACAAAAAGACAAACAATCCAGTTAATAAATGGGCAGAAGACATGAATAGACACTTCACCAAGGAGGATACTCAGGCGGCCAACAAACATATGAAGAAATGCTCACGATCATTAGCCATTAGAGAGTTGCAAATCAAAACAACAAGATACCGTCTTGCCCCAGCACTAGCAGCAAAGTTCAACAAGACAGAAAATAACAAATGCTGGTGAGGATGGAGAGATTGGTATTCTCATACTGCTGGTGGAACAGTCAAATGGTACAACCACTGTGGGCAATTCCTTAAAAAGTTGGAAATAGAAATACCATTTGAGCCAGACTTCCATTACTAGGTATATATCCTAAAGAAGTGAGAACCATGACAAGAACAGACATATGCACACCCATGTTCATTGCAACAATATTTACAATAGCAAAAAGTTGGAAACAGCCTAGGTGTCCATCAACTGAGGAATGGATAATCAAACGATAGTACATACACACAGTGGAATACTATATAACCCTAAAGAATAATGTAGAATCTTCAAAACACTGCATAATGTGGATGAACTTGGAGGACATTATGCTGAGTGAAATAAGTCAATCACAGAAGGACAAATATCGTATTAGTCCATTATTATAAAAGTCAAGGAATGGTTTATCTATGGAAGTAGATTTTCTTTGTTGTTTACCAGGGGTGGGAGGGGAGGGGAGGGAACACTGTTAGATAGGTAGAGATAAGTATTGATTTGGGTGAAGAAAAAGGCAATGTACCAAATGTGAGTGATCAACATGGTGGCATTGAGGAAGAGGAAGACATAGAGAGGTACATGGGAGGTACAGACAACAAAGATGAACCCTTTTGCACATACAGTACTGTGTTGTGTGTGAAGGCAAACATGGGTACACGAGTAGATAGATGGGTGGACAGACTGAACTAAAATATAAAAAATAAATCAGATGTCATATTGCACTGGGCAAATCTGCTGCAAATGATCTGTTTAAAGTTTTGAGAAGCAAAAATGTCACTATGAAGTTTAAGGTGCACCCAACCCAAGCTATGGTATTTGCAATAGCTTCATATGCAGATGAAAGCTGGACAATGAATAAGAAAGATTGATGAAGAGGTGATGCCTTTGAAGAATGGTGTTGTTGATGAACATTGAAAATACCATTGAGTGTCAGTAGAACAAACAAATCTGTCCTAGATGAAGTGCACCCGAAATGCTCCTTGGAAACAAGAATGGCCAGAGTTTGTCTCACCTACTTTGGTCATGTTGTCAAAAGGGACCATTCCCTGCATCCCCAGGGGTCCTCATTAATAAGAATAGTTGACACTAGCACCTACTATGTGCCAGGCAGTGTTCTGAAGCCTTTCAAGAAAAAAAACAAACCACCAAACCCACTGCTCTTGAGTTGATTCTGACTCATTGTGATCCTACAGGACAGAGTAGAACTGTTCTATAAGGTTTCCAAGGCTGTAAATCTTTACATAAGCAGATTGCTTCATCTTTCTCCTGTGGAGAGGCTGGTGGGTTCGAACCATAGACCTTTGGGTTAGCAGCTGCATATTTTAACCACTGCACCACCAGAATTGCTTCTAGGCCCTTTACGTGTGTTAAACCATTCAGTTGTCACAACTATAAATAATATATTATCATTACCCTCCAACCACCTGTCTGTGAATTTGATGTACTATAATGGTCTGCGTGTTGCCATGATGGTGGGAGCTCTGCCACTGGTATTTCAAATACCAGCAGGGTCACCCATGATGTGCAGGTTTCAGTAGAGCTTCTTGCCTAAGACAAACTAGGAAGAAAGGCCTGGAGATCTACTTCTGAGAAGTAGCCAATGAAAGCCCTATAAAGGCCCTAAGAATATTGTCTTGCACAGTGCTGAAAGGTGAGTCCTCTAGGTTGGTAGGCACTCAAAATACACAGAGGCTGTAATGACCATGAAGATGGCACAGGACCAGACAATGTTTCTGTTGTACATGAGATCACCATGATTCAGAGCTGACTCTGAATTACCCCAGAGGTTCAGAGAGGTTAAGTATCTTGCCCAGGTCACACAGCTAATAAGTGGAACTTTGAAGAACTGTGTCTAGGCAATCTGACTCCTCAGTCCATGACCTAAGCTCTGTAGGATCCCACTCCTGTTGACATGTCTTCGACTTCAGAACCTACCATCCTTCACTCTCCTGGAATGCACTCTTTTCTGCTTTTCCTCCTGGGACCTTTGCCTTTGTTCCCTATACCTAGAATGCCCAGCCCCAGGCTTTCTTGTTTCCTCAGAGAGGCCTCTCCTGAAAGCCCCATCCAAAGGAGCACACCTACCCTACCCCTAAATCACTGTTCACCAATCTTCTCATTGTCTTCAGTATTTCTTACTACCTGAAGTGATCTTGTTTGTTTACTGCTTCTTTCCATCTCAAGAATATAAACCCCATTTGTGCCTCAATTGTGCCTCCTCCTCTGTTGTGTGTCCCCCATTTAGATCACCTTGGCCTTGCACATTGGCCCTTGATAAAGATCTGCAGATCAATGAGTACTCTATTCACATACCAACACATGCACTCACACACACACATACTGTCCACACACTGGTGTGTACACACAAACGAGTTTACATGGGGGCCACAGATGTTCAATGGGTTGGTGATGTACTCCACAGTGTAACACCAGAGAAAAGTGGTAAGACCAGCTTGACAGAAATGGGCTTTCTAACAGCTGAAGCTAAGAGACAGAATTCCTCTGAGGACGTGTTTGTAATTACACAGCCTGGAAGAATGCAAAACAGAAAATAGAACCTCTGTGTGGGAGCCCAAGCATCTCTACCACCTGGTTCAGGCTTTTTGTGTTGGTTGCCTGGAGAAATGGGAGACTTGATGTGAGATGTGAGAAACTGGTCTTTCCAGAGTGTTCTGAAAGGGGGTGAGGGGAGACTGGGGTGGCCCAGGTTCTCAGGTCACCAAGGTGAGCTTACTAAATATAGCCAAACTGAGGCAGGTCTCACATCAGACAGTGTGTGAGCATCCACAACTTCCATCCCTGGCTCCCTAACCCCACCTTACCACTCCAGGACTAATCTGGAAAGAAGGAGAGCCATCTGCGCCCTTGACAAGGAAAAAGAGAGAGAGGGGCTGCAGAAGCCCACATTTATGGATGTTATGGCCTGGTGCCTGACCTAAGCAGGAGCATGACATTCTGGACAACAGGTGTTTGGAAAATAGAGGATCATACACTGTGTGTCCTCTGTGGTGACTAGATCCTACAGGCATTGAGTTGATTCCAACTCATAGTGACCCCCTTTTGGTTTCAAAGACTGTAAATCTTTATGGAAGTAGAGTGCCTTGTCTTCCTCCTGTGGAGATGCTGATGGGTTTGAACCACTGACCTTCTGGTTGGTGCCCAAATGTCTTACCCACTATACCACCAGAGCTCCTTCTAAAAGAAAAAAAAAAAAAAGAAAGAAAGAAATGCATTGCCATTGAGTAGATTCTGACTCATAGCAATCCCCACTGGGTTTTTGAGGTGGTAAATCTTTATAGAACTATATTCCCCAGTCTTCCTTCTGCAGAGTGGCAGATGGGTTTGAACTGCCAACCTTCTGGTTAGCAGTCAAAAGTGTTAGGCACTACACCACCAGAACTCCTTAGAGCTCCTTCTAGGTACAGCCAAACTCCAGCAGATGAGACCTTTGCTCAATGATATTCAGGCCTCATCGAGTTCAGTGATGCTCAAAGCCCTCACATTCATGAAGAGATGATTCAGACAGTAGGAGTAGTATAGTTACCTCATCCCTGGAACATGGTTAAAAGCCAAGACATCACATACATGATGACATCAGGGAGCTGAGGCAGGAGGGCATAGGTGGAACCATAAGTCTAGAACTTTCACTATTGGCATGGGGCTGGATCAGTCCTCATTGGCCCAGCAGATCACAAAAGCCTCTGCTTCCAAGTAAGATTTCTCAGAATTGTGTATTGTGTGGAAAGCGACGCTGTAGGACTGAGTAGAAATGCTGTATAAGGTTTCCAAGGCTGTAATCCTCACGGAAACACACTGTCACATCTTTCTCCCATGGAGCTGCTGATGGGTTTGAAGCATGGACCTTTTGGTTAGCAGCTGAGCACTTAACCACTGCACCATCAGGGATCCTTACTGGATGGAAAGGGCTGGACCAAGTTCTTTGTAGTGGGCCGAATGGTTTTCCTCTCCCCCACCCCACCCCACCCCCCCAAAAAATTCATGTCTTCCAGGAACTTCAGAATGTTTGCTACCTTATTTGGAAATAGGAGGTCCCTAAATTCAATGACTGATGATCTTAAAAGAAGAGCCATACAGACATAGACACACACAAAGGGAAGACGGCCTTGTGAAGACAGGGGAAGAGATTGGAGTGATGCAGCTGCAAGACCAGGAACACCAAAGATTGCCAGCAACTACCAGAAGCTAAAAGAGACAAGAAAGGATTCTCCCACAGAGCCTTCAGAGAGTGATGGGCCTGTCAACACGTTGATTTTGGACTTCTAGCTTCCAAAACTGTGAGACAATAAATTTCTTTTGTTTTAAGCCTCCCAGTTTGTGTACTTTGCTATAGCAGTCCACCCCTTTGAGACACTGAGCAAGACATCTCTGAAATCCTTCATGCCAGAGGGGGCCAACCTGCCTCAGTCTCAGCCTCTGAAGCTCTTGGTGCCCTAAACCTCAGACTACCTCCAAATGATGCCCCCAGACTCTAGGGAAGCCACTCAGGAAGCCCTGGCTAGAGGCATGGAGCTGGCTGAAGGGGCAGTCCAGAGAGCATCCACTATTGTTCTTCTGCAGAACATAAGCTCATCAGAGTATCAGTAATCATTCTGGTCCAGATGTCTGCAAGCCAGCCCACCCTTGCTGCTGCCAGCCAGGGAACCCCATGTGTGAAGTGGGAACATAATGTTCTCTTCACAGAGTTGTCATTCACAGGGAGTCTGGACCCATGCTTGCCTTTGTATGTCTGGAGTGACATGGGGGCTTTGGGGGTTCTTTAGCTAGCACTGAGGCAGGGAACTCAATTTCTCTCTGGACCTGGGGATGCCCCTTTCCCCTTATTTGCTTCCCTCAGGGCCATGATGAGATGACAGTAGACACCACAGAAATGTTTTCCAATCCAGGCCCTGATCCATGACTTGTTTTCCTATTTAGATTATGACCACAGCCTGCTTCCGTTACCAGATCTGTCTGCTAAGGATCCATGAAGGCAAGCATGAATCTTGTCCATCTGGGGCTGCCTCGAGTAAGTGGTGAACCCCCTCCCACAATCCACGGGTGAACTCTGAAATTCAACATGCCCTTTATTACTTTGGACAAGATCAGTACTCCTTGGCACCAAAAAAAAAAAAAAAAAAAAAATTCACTGCTGTTGAGTTGGTCCCCATTCATAACGACCCCTCCTTGGCCCTCATTGGGTTTCTGAGGCTGTATCTCTATGGAAGTGGATTGCCCAATCTTCCTTCTGAGGAGTGGTTAATGAATTTGAACTGCCAGTCTTCTGGTTAGCAGTCAAATGCCTTAAGCACTATGCCACCAGAGCTTTAAAATCAGATGTGGAAGACAGGGTTGGATAAGGCACTATTCTAAGCCAATTATTCTAGAATCCAAATAATCAATATTATTATTAAACCAAAACAAAACAAAACCCACTGCCATCGAGTCAATTCTTTCTCATAAGTGGCCCTAAAGGACAGAGCAGAACTGCCCCATAGGGCTTTCAAAGCTATAAATCTTTAGAGAAGATATCTTCTCCAGTGGAGCTGCTGATGGGTTCGAACTGCTAACCTTTTGGTTAGCAGCCAAATGCTTTAACCATTACGTCACCAGACCTCCTATATCATCATATGCTGTAATTGATTACAGTGTATTCAATGATGCATATCATTAATACAACAGTGACTCTTAGCACTTCACCTCTCCCGTTCTGTGTGTATGTATTTAGTTACTTGATACTTCTCAGTTTGTTATTGCTGTTGTTTGGTGCCATGGGGTCAATGTGACAGACTGGAACTGCCCCATGGAGTATGCTAGGCTGTAATCTTTATGGGAGCAGATCGCAGAGCTGCAGAGTGTACGTTTGAACTGTCAACCTCAGTTTACAAATACGCAAATCTTTAAGCTAGATCTTCCTCTATTGTCATCTTATAAATTAAGGAACTGAGGCCAGGAAATATAACCCTTTGTGTCTCACTCATGAAGAGACAAGCTACCTCTGTTTGTGTGTCTGAAGGAGTCTCCCACTGCCCTTTGACTTATTGCTTGACCTTCCACCACAAACCCACCTATCCACATCCCCTCAGAGCTTGAGTTTCCTTTCTCAATGCTCTTCTATCCTCAGAAGCCATAGCCCAGTATTAACTGGTTCCTGGACTCAAAGCAAATCGCTGGTTTTCAAGGCCTTAATCTCCTTCTTTAAGGACCCCAGCATTCTTCCTGCTGTATGAGCCACTGGTGATCCCCTGGGCAATTCCTTCCCCAGGCAGTGTTTCTCAGAAAACAGATTCCATTTGAGATGCATGTACAACATGCCCATCTTTGTAAACCAGAGACAGATTCCTCAGGGAGATGTGTAAGGACCTCAAGGGCATTGGCAGTGTTGTCCGGAGTTCTTATATCTCACAATATGGGGCAGAGTCTCTAGTATCTAGCTAATCATTAGATGTGGGCTGTTCCATTTTCTCCAGCTCCCTCACATAGCTCCTGGGCTCTGCCTTCTAAAGTCCATGGCCTGTGTATTAGAATTCAGGAGTTTAGGGATTAAGGCATTTTCTGGGTTTCATGTCAATTCCAATGCAGACAAATATGTTTTTTGAAAGCTTACTCAGCCCTGTCATTTACCAGGGGTGTGACTGTGGACAATTTGTTTAACTTTTCTATGTCTAAATTTACTTACCTGAAAAATAGGTGCCCTATCCTCAATGCCATGAGATTTCGGGTTAATTGGGATAATACATATGAAGTGCTTAGCAGGTTTGTAAATAAGCACCAACTTCTCTCTTCCCTACTTGTAAAGCTTTTTCTACAATGCTGAGTTTCTCTTCATGGAGCCTCAGAATAGTCAAGTAACGTTAGTGGGGCTTCATCTCCTGAGCCCCAATCTTTCTTTAGATGTGCATGGCTTGAGCCATTCAGTGTCTTTGGAAGGTCAAGTCTCAGAGCCCCTCCACTGCTCCCAAACTTGCCCAACTCCCCTGAACCCCAGCTTTATCTAGATGATCTCTAGATCATAAGCATTTCTAGGGCAATGACTCTATCCCCTCACTTTGAGGTAATAATGGATTTTGATACAATTATGTAGGAAATAGGTCCCAAGTGGACTCTGGTGGTAAGATTGGTGGGGTGAGGTCCATTTCTTCAGATTCATGCAGTTGTACAGGTCCTTGCCAGGTGGTACACATGCTACATTTTGGATAGCAATTTCCCAAGAAACCTGAGAGCCTGAACATGTTGGTGGGTGATCGACGTCCCATGGGTCATGTTATTTTCACAGTCAATATTTAGAATCAATAATTTACTACTTCAATTAGGATGTAGAAATCTTACCAGCACACAGGTGTCCTTTAGCTCCCTACTTTATGCTGTACCAAAAAACAAACCAAACTCACTGCTGTAAAGTTGATTCTGACTCACAGTGACTTCCATTGGGTTTCTGTAAATCTTTACAGAAGCAGACTACATCATCAGTTTTCCATGGAGCAGCTGATGGGTTTGAACCACCGACCTTGGGGTTAGCAGACAAATACCTTAAACACTACACCACCAGAGCTCTCTAGTTGTCTTATTAATTACATTTGCACACATTGAAAATGCCAGACAGTGTTATCTTTTTTTGTTCTCCATCACCAAACATATCTTAAAGATTTCTAGGGGGGAAGGATAGTCTATTATATTAATCCATCAATACCACTTTTCTTCCTCTTTCTTCATACCTGATGTTCCAAGTTTCTTTTTGATATCATTTCCCTTCTGTATGAATAATGCATTTTAGCAATTCTTTTAGAGCAGATCTGCTAGCTATGCATTCTCTTAGCTTTCCTTCACCTTCACTTCTGAAGGATATTTTCATTGAATAGGGAATTCTCAGTTAATAGTTCTTTTCTTTGGAACACATTAAGAATGTTATGTCAGTTTGGCCACGTATACGGTCGGCAGACAATGTTTCAAGTGTATTGGCAAGTTCTGTAAGAATTCCCAGGTATATAGTAGAGCTGACAAAGGCCAAGGTTGTTGTCACTTCTTGGCCACAGCCAACTACCTAGAGGGAGGGAGTAGTTGGACCTGTGGGCTTGGGACCATAGTCGCAGGGGACATCAAGCTCAACTGACATAACATACTACACAAAAACATTGTTCCACTTTCAACTCTGGCAAATAGCAACTGGGATCTTAAAAGCTTGCAAGCAGCCATCTAGATGCAATGATGGGTTTCTCCTTGTCCAGAGCAAAGGAGAATGAAGAAAATCAAAGATGCATGGAGATAATTAGTCCAAGCAACTGGTGCACCATGAGATCTTCAGCCTATACAACTATGAGACCAGAAGAACTAGATGGTGCCTGGCTACCATTGTCAACCACTCAAAGGGGGTATCTATATAGGAGATCCTGGATAGAATGGGAGAACAATGTGAAATAAAACTCAAAATCATTAAAAAAAAAAAGGACCAGATTTGCTGGTCTGATAGAGCCTGATGGAACCACTGAGACTATGGCTCCTAGATGCCCTTCAGGTCTGGAATTGAACCCACTCCTGTGGCTTCCAGCCAAACAAAAGACATACATATGAGCTAGACATTTACCTTAGGCAGACACACTCCTTGGAGAGATCAATCATGGGAGAATAGAAGGGCTGTGTATGCACAGGAAGACAGGTCAGGGGGCAGGAACGAATGGGAGAGAAGGACACAGGGAAGAGGTAACTATGGGCAGGCAGTAGGAGGGGAGCTGTTGCATTGTGGGAAATTTCAGTCAATGTCATGAGACAAAGGGTATGTGAGCTGCTGTATGGAAAGTGAACTTGCTCTGTAAACTTTCACACAAATCACAATAAAAATTAAAAAAAGAAAAGAAAAAGAATGTTGTGTCAGCTTTGATAGCTCAGTCTGTAGAGCACCAGACTTTTAATCTGAGGCTCCAGGGTTCAAAGCCCTGTTTGGTACTGCTATTTTATTTAATGTATACAGAATAAAGTTTATTAGTAGTTACCAGGGTCAGTAAGGAGAGGAAAAGGGAGGGTTAATGATGATGGAAATATCATATTGATTAAAGATAAGTTTGCATAGCTGATTACTGTAATTGCAGTCAATAAATTGCATGGTGGCTAAAGTACTTGACTGCTAACCAGAAGGCTGGCGGTTCAAACCCACCAGCCACTCCTCGGAAGGAAGGTTGGGCAATCCTACTTCCGTAGTGATATTGCCTTGGAAACCCAAGGAGGGGTCGCTATGAGTCGGGGCCGACTCGACGGCACATAACAACAACAACAAAAAATTCAATTGGCAAAAGTTGTATGACATATATATTTAAAATAACCAAAAAAAAAAAAGAAAGAAAGAAAAGTAGCTGCTGACTTCTTAGATACAACCAAAAACCTCATGGGATTTGGTTTCTTGGTTTGTAAATTTAAGGTCATGGTTTGACGGGATATCCCAGTTAATTGGCCTAATAACATGCTTCTATTCTACCTCCTATTTTGCTAGTGCCTGCAATTTTCAAAGCTTGCAAATGGCTATTCAAGGCACAATAATTGGTCTTTATTCATGACAGAAGAACAACAGAAGAAGGAGAGTCAGGAATAGGAGGAGGATATGGAATACATGGCTAACCGTGAACAACTTGCTCCTTTGCCACAAGACCAGAACTGGATGGTGCCTGGCTACCCTTACTGAGGTTCCAAGATCCCACAGAAGAATTAAAAGGGGGAAAATACAGAACAGAATTTTAAATTCTTATGGAGTCCAGAATAAATGAAATTATAATTAAAAAAAAAAAAATCCTGCTATTTCCTTGTAGCCTTCACAATTTCTAAGTAGAAATCTGCAGTGCTTTGAATAATTATTCCCTTATAGGTAAAATGCTGTTTGTCTTGGGATGCTTTCAAGATTTTTGTTTGCTTTGAGTTTTCAACAGTTTGATTATGATGTGTCTAGATGTGGATTTCTTTGAGTTTATCCTCTTTAGGGTTCACTGAGCTTCTTGACTTGGGGTGTTTGTCTCTGACCAAACTTGGGAAGTTTTCAACTTTATTTATTTACTCTTCCTCCTCTCCTCCAGGTATTTCAGCATAAGTATTAGACATTTTCCTGTAGTCCCACAGGTCTCTGAAGTTCTGGTCATATTTTTAAATAATTTTTTCTTTCTGTTGTTCATATTGGATAATTTTTTCCCATGTATCTTCAAGTTCATTGAATCTTCATCATCTCCATTCTGTTGAGTCAGTCCAGTGGGTTTTTTATTCTTTTTTTTTTTTTTCATTCTAAAATTTCCATTTGGTTCTTTGTATCATCTATTTCTTTCCCAAGATTTTTTTTTCATTTGTTTTAAGACCTCACAATTATTTGTTCAAGCACTTTTGTAATACTTACTTTGAAGTCTTTGTTGACAATTCCAACATTGCCATTGATGTTGACTGATTGTGGTTTTCCATATGAATTGAGAGTTTACGGGTTCTTTGTATGTCAACTAATTTTAGAATATACCTTGGACATTTTAAATATTATATTGTGATACCCTTGAGCCTTGTTTAAATCTTAAGCAGAAAGTTGATATTTTAATTTTGGCAGGAATTGACCTGGTTATGTTCAGGTTGCACGTTCTAACCTACTTTCTATGACTGTGGTTCCCAAATCAGTTTAGTTGTGAAGTCTTTGCTGGGCTTTTCAGATATGTCCCACAAGTGCCCCAGCTAGTGGTCAATCTGGGACCTGGAATGATGACTATCAGCTCAATTCTCAGTCTCTAGTATGCTAATTGGGAGCTCTGGTAGCATAGTGGCTAAGACACTTGACTGCTAACCAGAAGGCTGGTGGTTCAAACCCACCAGCCACTCTTCGGAAGGAAGATGGGGCAATCTTCTTCCGTAGTGATACTGCCTTGGAAACCCAAGGAGGGGTCACTATGAGTCGGGTCCGACTCGACGGCACATAACAACAACAGTATGCTAATTAGGATCAGATTCACTATTGCACAAGTCAGGGGGTGATCTGAGAAGTTCATGAACAGCTATCCCGGGTTCCTCCCTCTTTGTTATCTCCCTGCCACTTTCAGGTACCTTGAAAATTTCCTTTCTGGTACTCTGGCCAGAGATTGCCCACTTCTGTGATTGCACCATGGCAGGAGGACATAACCACTGCCATCGAGTCAGATCCAACTCATAGAGACCCCTCCTTGGGTTTCTGAGGTGGTATCACTACAGAAGTAGATTGCCCAACCTTCCTTCCAAGGAGTGGCTGGTGGGTTTGAACCACCAGCCTTCTGGTTAGCAGTCAAGTGCCTTAGGCACTATGCCACCAGAGCTCCTGCAGGACATGGGGTGGGGGGCAATGTGATTTGGCCCCAGCCTCTTGAAGCTATGATTCCTTTAAATGAACAAGAAGGATTCCCATCTTGGAAGTTTAGCACCTGCATTTTTTTGGTTGCCAGATAATTTTGTTCTCGTTGCTGCTTTCACCACTGGATTCCCACATGGCTGGGGCATGAGAGAGTGAAGGAAAAATAATTTTAAAATCTGGCAATTTATCCCACTCTCTCTGAATGTTAGCGACTTCTTGAGCTGGAACTGGAGTTTCTCCCATACCTATCTCTCGCTCTCTCTGTCCCACAGTGTTCTCTTCTGAATTTCAGGATGTGTTGACTTTAGCCAGGCGGATATAGGCGAAAAAAAATGGTAAACTCACCACCAGTTTCGAATGCTGATTTTCTCCCCCAGTCACCTGTTAGTATTTACTTTTTAGATACTTCACAGAAGGACACCATGCATTCTGTCTACATTTTATAGTGGCTTGAAATCTACTTCCAAAATTTCAGCCATTGAAAACCCTGTAGAGTGCTGTTCTTTTCTGACATTCATGGGGTTACCATTAGTTGGAATCAATGGCAACTAGGTTTATCAGTGGGAGAGCAATGTTGGTATGCACTTACTTCACATTATCTGGAACTAAAACATAATGAGATTTTAAACCCTCTCAAGTTCTAAAACCCTTGGTCCTCTTTCCCATGAGAAAAGAGACAAGTCCTGCTTGGTTGTTATATTTTCCTATATCTCCATAAAGGCCCAATCACATCCATTAATTCATTCATTAATTTAACAAATATTTCTTGATATCTGTTCTGTGTTAGGCTCTTTCTGGACACAGGATACTGAGGTAAATAGACAAAGTCACTGTCAGACAGGACAGAAA
>NW_006921646.1:10617999-10631433 GCF_000298275.1 Orycteropus afer afer
CTCAAATATAGCAATGATTGTGAGGATGGCACAGGACTGGACAGTATTTTGTTCTGTTATACGTAGGGTCAATATAACTCAGAACTGGCTTGACAACACCTAACAACAACAAGCAGATAGCTGAAGAAGCCATGGTGGTGCAACAGTTAAGTGCTCAGCTTTGACCCGGAAGATTATTAGTTTGAACACACCCACCTGCACTGCAGGAATAAGACCTGGTGATCTGCTTCTGTGGAGATTATGGCCAAGAAAACCCTATGGAACAATTCTACTCAGTCACACAGGGTTGCTATGAGTAGGAATAGACTTGACAGTACTCAACAACACAAATATAGGAGTCAAAAGCAGTCCAGGAAGAAGAAATTGCAAAGACCCTTTAAGAAAAGACAAAGCATGCCTGACATGCTTGAGGAACAGCTGGGAAGCCAGTTTAGGCAAGACTGTGGGAACAAGGAGAGTACCGTTGGGGATGAGGTCAGAGAGATTGAGATGGGACCTAGTGGGTCACATGTGACTCTGTAGGTCTATGAAAATAGCATGGCAGAGGCATCTGACCTCCTCTAACTTCATGATGGGGAGAGAGAATCAAATATCAGCATCAGCCTAAGGTTGGTTCCTATTAAGTGAAGGTCAGATATATCTTCTCTATCTAAACTTTTTACCAGTTCTGACACAAGCCATCGCACCCATTGCACTCTCTAATTTTCTGCTAGGTTCAGTAATTCATTGCAATGGCCACATAGAACTCACAATCAATAATCAAGATTATGAGGTTTATTAGGTAAGTAAAATGTTAGAATTCAGGATCAGAAACACCTCTTCTCAACCATGTCTGCAGGCAGGCCTATCGCTGGCCCTCAGTCTCTTGGTCCTCTTGGGTCCCTTTCTCAGCCTCTGCTCTGTTCAGACAAGTGCTACAAAGTTCTTTGGCTCTGACAATAAGTGCCTGGAGGCACCCTATTCCACCAGTAAGCTGGAACACACTCTGTTCCCATCTCTACTTCTTTATGGTAGCCAGCTACCCTCTTTTCACTTCTGAGATGGCTCATGATAAGCCTAGTTGGATGGCAAAAATGACCAATCACTTAGTTAGGGTTCCATACCTCATTTGCATGGTCCCACCTCCATAGGGTTTCATGCATTTTATGTACATTATTAGCAAAGTGTGCAATCCTCTTGGTGGGTCACAAACACCTTATGAGCAGAGTCCCACCCAATCATTTGGTGGGACTTTAAGATCATGCCTAGAAAGGCCATAAAAAAGTGATATATTGCACTGCAAGGACATTGTTAGGACTCTGGTTTTTACTAACCTTAAGATAAGGAATAAATGTGGAGTTTGATACACAGGAGTGATATTATGTGACTTATAATTTAGTAGGATCAATTTGACTGCAGTTTTGAGAATAGATTGTGGTAAGGGAGTAGAAACCAAGAACAAAACAGAGAAGTCATCTTGAAAGCTATTTAAATAATTCAGAAGAGCGTGAACTGTATACGAATCCAAGATGATTCAGGTGAAGGAAGTTAGAAATGGTTAGACTCTGAATATATGAATGGACAAGATATGTTAACAGAGTGAGTTTGAGTAGTGAGAGAAGCTAAGTGGCTACCTTGAAGTTGCCATAGAGAGCAACTGGTAATCACACAACTAATCTAAGAATCCCTTCCCTAATATCCCTGACATCATGTTACCCAATCACTTAATAAATATTCTTTGAGAGAGAGAATTCACTACTTCACACATTAGCCTTTTCTGGTCCTTTAATATGGAACGAGGGATATCATTGCTAATGTCAGATGGATCTTGGCTAAAAGCAAAGTATACCAGAAAGATGTTTACCTGTGCTTTATTGACTATGCAAAGACATCTGGCTATGTGGATCATATCAAATTATGGATAAAATTGTAAAGAATGGAAATTCCAGAACATTGTGCTCACGAGGAACTTGTACATAGACCAAGAGGGTGTTGTTCAAACAGAACAAGGGGATACTTCATGGTTTAAAATCAGGAAGGGTATGTGGCACAGTTGTATCATTTCACCATATTTATTCAATCTGTATGCTGAGCAAATAATCCAAGAAGCTGGACTATATGAATAATGTGACATCAGGATTGGAGGAAGACTCATTAACAACCTGTGACATGCCTATGACACAACTTTGTTTGCTGAAAGTGAAGAAGACTTGAAGCACTTACTGATGAAGATCAAAGACTACAGTCTTTAATATTAATTACACCTCAACATAAAGAAAACAAAAATCCTCACAACTGGACCAATAAACAGCATCAAGATAAGTGGGGAAAAGATTGAAGTTGTCAAGGATTTCATTTTACTTGGACCCACAAATCAACACCCATGGAAACAGCAGTCAAGAAATCAGATGATGTATTCCACTGCTACAAAACACATCTTTAAAGTGTTAAGCAAAGATGTCACTTTGAAGACTAAGGTGTGCCTAACCCGAGCCATGGTATTTTCAATTT
This sequence comes from Orycteropus afer afer, assembly GCF_000298275.1. Classification (NCBI taxonomy): domain Eukaryota; kingdom Metazoa; phylum Chordata; class Mammalia; order Tubulidentata; family Orycteropodidae; genus Orycteropus; species Orycteropus afer. Next base: position 10,620,490 of record NW_006921646.1, read on the forward strand.
CTTCATCTACATGTGAAAGCTGGACAATGAATAAGGAAGAGGGAAGAAGAGTTGATGCCTTTGGATTATGGTGTTGGAGAAGAATACTGAAAATGCCATGGACTGCCAGAAGAACAAATAAATCTATCCTGGATGAAGTGCAGACAGAATGCTCCTTGGAAGTGAGAATGGCCAGATTTTGCCTCACCTACTTTGGTCATGTTGTTAGAAGGGACCATTCCTTGGAAAAAGACACCATGCTTGGTATAGTAGAAGGTCAGTGAAAATGAGGAAGACCTTCAACAAGATGGATTGACACAGTGGCTACCACAATGGGCTCAAGTGTAGCAAGCATTGTGATAATGTGCATGACTAGTCAGTGTCTCATTCTGTTGTACATAGGGTCCCTATGAGTTGGAGCTTAATAACAACAGTCATTTGAAGACCTCTCTTATACTCACTCAAAATCTTTGTCCCTGTCTCTTTCTCTTATAAAGCAATACAGAACAAGTCTCTGCCATCTCCCACAGGATAATCTTCCAGATTACTGACACAGAAATTGGCCTCCAAGTTAGTCCAGTGCCTGACCTCTCCCTTAGTTCATATTCTCTGTCAATGCTATTCTTAGTCCCTCTGGACATGGACAGATCCCAGGAGGATCTTCATTACTACTTATGCTCTGTGCTTCTTATAGAAAATTATTCATGGTGTTTGGTAAATCATTCACCAAATCCAAATCTGGCAAATGCAATAGTCTCCATCATTGTTTCCAGGTGGGAGGGATTTGAGAATTAGCTTATATCCTGCTTCCTTATCATTAAGAAAACCAAAGCAGTTAAAAAGCACTTCCTTAACACCCACTTCCACATCTCTTCACCTATCAGCATGCTTACCCACACTCTCTGCTTTTCTGCTGGTTATACCAAAGGACTATTTGTGCTCCTCTCTAAAACCAGTCCCTCCATGTTTCCACTACACCCTACGGTTTCTCACATATGCAAGAACATTGGTGCTTCTGGAAAGCATGGATGGGAAACAATGAAAGAGTTTGCATTTCTAAAGTGGAATCCAAGAATTCTTTATAGAAATAAAAGATGACCTAAAATTTATATAAGGGCTAACCAAACGCCTGGAAAAATTGACTGAAAATGAGCAACACAGCCTGTAAAATTGTTAGAGTTTAAAGACAAACAAACAATATTCAAGGCTTCTAGGAACAATACTCATAATACATACAAATATATGAAAATTATATTGGTATCAGGATATTTGAGAATAACATTCAAAGCAAAACTAGAGTATTATTTTCAAGTAATCAAATAAAAGGAAATATATTGTGAGTCAAAGACTCACAATGCAGCACAGACATCATTCAATAACAAAGGCTTTTGTAAAATAATTATATATACATGGAGTAAGAGGATTCTGTACACATGAACCCTTCTTAGGTAACCTATTGGAGGATGAACTTTACCCAACTAAGAGAAAGTTTGGCAAAACAAATGACAGGGAATGTATAGGATATTTAAGTATGCATCCAAGATGTAAACAAGATTGGAGACAATGTTGGAAAATGATTAGTAAGTGTTATACGTTCTGACAAAATTGGAAAGAATGTGTCTTCAAATGTGAGAGCAGGATGGAGATAGAAAAAGAAAACTGAGTAACTGTTTCATAGGAAATAGGTAGGAATTAAATTATGTCATTTAAAGTCAACAATCCAGATAGTAAAATGTTAAGTAAGAAAAGTGGTGAATAAGGACATTTTAAAAGGTACCAATGGAGGGGTCACTATGAGTCGGGGCCAACTGGACAGCACATAACAACAACAATGCAAATAAATGTAGCCACCAGAACAAAAATGTATACTTTTGTAAATATCAAAATATATTTTTAGAAACAGCAACAAAGACATAATATAGAAGTGAAAACCCACAGTACATGTAACACGGTACCCAGTGTGAATTCTAATACAAGATGATAAAAAGAGTTGAAACTCAATGCACTAGTCATACCAATACATGTGAATGAGCTCAACTTGCCTAGTAAAATAAATAGATTTTCAAAATATCTTATAAAGCAAACAAGTCTATTCTATATGCAAGAAATGCACTGAAAACAAAGTTATTCAAAAGACCAAAAATAAAGTTAAAATTATTGGGAAAAGTTACATCAACTATGACAACCACAAAGTAGGGATAACAACACTGAGAACAGACAATGTAGAAGTTAGGCCAAAAGCATTAAACAAGACAAATAAAAGCATATTATAATGCAAAAATCCACAAATGACAATGACATGTCTATGCAGGATTATATAGAAACTGTAAGTAAAACAGAAATTGCAGCAATGCAAGGAAAAATAGATAGAAACAATAATGATAGGAGTTTTACACATCACTCTCAGGAAAAGCGAGGTCATGAGGACAAAGAAATAATTGCAGGTAGAGACGACCTAAACAGCATCAATGATGAATTAGATTTCATGAATATTTATTAAACACTGCACTCTGTAATAAAGAATATACCTTCTTCTCCAGCACATGTAAAACATTCATTGACGTTTTTCATACATTAGATCAAAAAGGAAACAGTACCAAGTTCCATACTAGCAATATTACAAACATAATTCTCTGATCACAATGCAATAAAACTAGAAATAAAAAGCAAAATTTTAAAATCCTTTCTACAGATGGACACAAAGACCCAGATTCACCCTACCACCTGAAACAACAAAAAATATGAACAAACTATTGTTGTTGTTGTTGTAAGTCGCAATTGCGTTAGTTCTGACTCATAGAAACAGAACAAAAAACTGCCGGATCCTGCACAGCCTCACAATTGTTTGAGCCCATTATTGCTCCCACTGTGTCAGTACATTTTGTTAAGGATCTTCCTCTTTTTCCCTCATTCTCTACTTTACCAAGCATGATGTCCTTCTCCAGGGACTGGTCCCTCCTGAGAATATGTCCAAAGTACATGAGATGAAGTCTCACCATCCTCACTTTTAAGAAGCATTCTGGTTGTACTTCTTCAAAGACAGACTTGTTCATTCTCCTGCAAGTATAGTCAATATGCAATTCAAATGTGTCAATTCTTCCTTGCTCTACCTTATTCACTGTCCAACTCTCACATGCATATGAGGTGATTGAAAATACCATTACTTGGGTCAGACTCATCACTCAAAGTGATATCTTTGCTTTTTAACACATTAAAGACATCTTTTGCAGCAGATTTGCCCAACACAATATATTGTTTGATTTCTTGGCTGCTGCTTCCAGGGTATTGACTGTGGATCCAAGTAAAATGAAATCCTTGACAACTTCAATCCAGTTGTGAGAATTTTTGTTTTCTTTATGTTGAGATATAATCCATATGGAAGGCTGTAGTCTTTGATCTTCATCAGTAAGTGTTTTAAATCCTCTTCATCTTTAGCAGGCAATGTTGCATCTGCATGACACAGGTTATTAATGGGTCTTCCTCCAATCCTGATGACAGGTTCTTCTTCATCTAGTCCAGCTTCTCAGATTGTTTGCTCAGTGTACTGATTGAATAAATATAGTGAAAGGATACAACCCTTATATGCACTTTTTCTGATTTTAAACTACAAAGTATTGCCTTGTTCTGCCTCTTGGTCTACGTACAGGGTCCTCATGAACATAATTAAGTGTTCTTGAATTCCCTTTGTTTGCAATGTTATCCATAATCTGTCAGGATTCACACAGCTGAATCCCTTCACATGGTCAATAACACAAGCAAACAACTTTCTGTATTCTCTGTGTTCAGCCACAATCCATCTGCCATCAGTAAATGATATCCCTTATTCCATGTCCTTGTCATAATCTGGTTGAATTTCTGGCAGTTCTCTGTTAAAGTACTACTGCAACTGTGTTTTAATTATCTTCAGCATAATTTTACTTGTGTGTAATGTTAATGACATTATTAGATAGTTTTCATATTCCATTAACTCATCTTTCTTTGGAATAGACATATATATGTGTCTCTTCTAGTTAGTTGGACACTGTCTTCCAAATTTCTTGTCATAGATGAGTGAGTGCTTCCAGCTTTGAACTCCTTTGTTGAAACATCTCAGTTGGTATTCTATTGATTCCTAAAGCCTCATTTTTCACCAATGCATTTAGTACACCTTGGACTTTTTCCTTCAGTACCATCGGTTCTTGATCATATGCTACCTCCTGAAATAGTTGAACATTGGCCAATTCTCTTTGGTACAGTGACTCTGTATTGCTTCCATCTTCTTTTGATGCCTCCTGCTTTGTTTATTTTTTTTTTACCCATGGAATCCTTCACTATTGCAACTCTAGGCTAGAATTTTTTCTTAAGTGCTTTAGCTTGAGAAATGCCAGGTGTCTTCTTCCCTTTTGTTTTTCTAACACCAGGTCTCTGCACATGTCATTATAATTCTTTAATTTGTTGTCTCGAGCTGCCCTTTAAAATCTGTTCAGCTATTTTACTTCATCATTTCTTCTGTTCACTTTAGATAGTCTACATTCAAGAGCAAGCAGTCTCTTCTGAGACTTTTTATCTTTTCTTTCTTTCCTACCCTTTAATGACCTTTTCCTTTCCTGTAACAATTTTCCATATATTAGACATCAAGGCATGAAAGTAAGTGATCATAAGAGATAGGAAACAATGGATATGAGTTCTTTAATTTCTCCAGCATAGTGCGTTGAGAGTTTCCTGGCCACAGTGCAGGGAGAGAGAACCCAAGCACAGCACAGTGTGCTGTCTGCTTAAAGGCACTGAGAATCTGAGGAGATGAAGATGCCTAAAGTTAAAGGCAGAGTACCAGAGAGAAGAGAACTGCATAGAGAAAGAACTCCAGAGATCTGAAGAGGGTCCCCCTCAAGTATTCAGCAGATCAGTACATGTATGTTAGGAAACTACTCTAATCCATGGAAAGAATGACCTGAAAGTACTAGAGAAAACACTGACATATACTTTCACAGGGCCAAACACAGTGTCTGTTCCAACTAGCTGGACTGGACAATTTCATAGGATCTTGCCTCAGAAATGGGGAACACCTAGTCCTGGACTGAAAAGTATTCTGGTTTCATCTGGAAAAATTTAAGGCAAGACCTAAAAGAATTTTAACTGTTCCCAAGTAACTGAATTGATGTAACTGTTTCAAGTATCCTAATTACATCCCAGAACAAAATTCAAAAATATTTATAGGAACACAAAAATATGCAGCACTCAATAAGTTAAAACTCATAACATATGACATCCCACTGCCATTGAGTCAATTCTGACTCATAGCAATCTTTATGGAAGTAAATTGTCTCATCTTCTTCCCATGGAGCAGTGGGTGGGCTTGAATCACTGACCTTCCGGATAGCAGCCAAATGCCTTACCCATTACACCACCACAGCTCCTTAATGTATGACATACAATAAAAAATTACCAGGCTAGTGAAGTAGGAAAGTTCAAACCATAATGAGAAGAAAAACTGACACACGTTATAATTAGCAGAAAAGGACATTAAAATAGTTATTCCAACTGTACTCCATTTGTTCAAAAATTTATATTGAGACTTGAAAGATGGACAAAAGATCCAAATTAAACATCCAAAGAAGAAAACTACAATGCTGGACATAAAAAATATAACAATATATTAATAATAGATTAGACATAGACAAAAAGATCAATTAACTTAAACATAGGAATAGAAACAATATAAACTGAAACACAGACAGAAAAAATAACTGAAAAAACATCATTGAGCTATTGTTGTAGTTATGTGCCATAGTTAGTTTTGACTCATAGTGACCCCATGTACAACATAACGAAACACTCGTCCTGCACATCCTCACAATTGTTCCTGTGTTTGAGCCTATTGTTGTAGTCACTGTGTCAGTCCATCTTATTGAGGGTCTTCCTCTTTTTTACTGCTTTACCAAATGTGATATCATTTTTCAGCGATTGGTCCCTTCTGATAACATGACCAAAGTACATGAGATAAAATCTCATCATCTTTGCTTGTAAAGAGCATTCCAGTTGTACTTCAACCAAGACAGATTTGTTTGTTCTTCTGGCAGTTCATGGTATATTCAATGTTCTTCACCCATACTATAATTCAAGGGCATTGATTTTTCTTTGGTTTTCCTTATTCATTGTCCAACACAACTTTATACAGCCTATAATACCTATAGTCAGCCTCTCCAAAGGAGAGTAGAGACAGAAAAAAATATTTAAAGAAATAGTGATGCAAAATACTCTAAGTTTGATGAAAAGTATTAATCCACAGTTCAAGAAGTTCAACAAATTTCACACCCCAGAAACACAAAGAAAACTATACCAAGCCAAATCATAATAAAATAACTCAAAATCAGTAATAAAGAGATAATATTAAAAGCAACCAGAGAAAAAGACACATAAAAAGAAACAAATAAAAGAATAATAACACTTCTAATCAGAAACAGTGCAAAATGAGAAGATAGCAAAACAACATGTTTGAAGTACTAGAAAAAGTAAATTGTCAATCTAGAATTCTACATCCAGTGAAAACATCTTTCAAAAATGAAGGCAAATCAAAATTTTTTTAGACATGCAAAAGCTGAAAGAATTCATGCCCAGCAGAATGACACTACAATAAATGTTAAAGGACGCCCTTCAGGCAAAGGAAAATTATACCAGATGGAAATGGAGATATATATATATATATATATATACACATATATAATGTTTTTCTTATTATTTAAATGTCTTCAAAACAACATTGTGCTGTGGAGTTTCTAACATGTAAAAACAAGCTGTGTGACATCAATAACATACTCAGAAGAGAGAAATCTAGGGTTCATATGCATATATAAAGTAGTATAAAATCACTTGAAGGTATGTAACTAATAATATACACTATGAACCCTAAAGAATCCACTAAAATAGCCAAATAAAGAGTAAAAGTCAAAAAAGGAGAGAAAATAGAGTCATAAAACTACTCAATTAATTCAAAAGAAAGGAAAAAAAGAAGAAAACAGAAATAAAGAACATATAGAACAAACAGAAAACAAATTACAATATGATAAATGTAAACTTTACCACATTAATAATCACAGTACATGGAAATGGCCTAAAAACCCATATAAAAAGCCAGAGATTGTAAGAGTGGATTAAAAAAAGCAAGCCCTTTCCAGCCAAACAAAAGACAGGCATAAGGGTTGAACATGTACCTGAGGTAGATACACTCCTTGGAAAGAACAATCATGGGAGAAAGAAGGGCTGCTTATGCATAGGGAGACAGCTCAGGGGCAGGAGTACATGAAGGGATGGACACAGGGAAGAGGTAACTATCAGAGGGAAGTGGGAGGGGGGAAGGAAAAAAGCAAGCCCTACTATTGTTACCTACACAAAACTCCCTTTAACTATAAAGGCACAATAAGTTAAGGGTAGAGGAATGTGAAGAATAATCAAAAGGAAGCAGAAGTGGTTATATTAACATCAGACAAAGTAGATTTAAAAAGAAGGAATATTATCAGGGATAAAAATGTAATTTCATAATGATAAAGGGCTCAATCTATTAAGAGGATATAATAATCCTAAATACTTATGCACTTAATAATAGAATTTCAAAATACATGAAACAAAAACTGATAGATAAATCCACAATTACAGCTGAAATTTTCAATATCCTTCTTTCAATAACTGATAAAGCAAATAGACAAAAAAATCAATAAAGATATAAGATATTTGAACAACACTATCGACAAATTTGACCTATTTGGCATTTACAGAACACTCCTTCCATTCTTGACAAGTCTATTCTTCCATTCTTCTTAAGTTCATATGGAACATTTACCAAGATATTCTGGGCCATAAGATAAATCTCAATACATTTAAAAGGATTCTAGTCATATAAATTATATTATCTGAGCATAATGGCATTAAAGTAGAAATCAATAACTGAAAGATCATTGTAAGTCCCTATATATTTGGAAACTAAATAACATACTTTTAAATAACCCATGGGTCAAAAACTATATCAAAAAGGAAATTAGAAAGTATTTTGAACTGAATGAAATAAGAGCAAAAAGATAAAAATTTTTGGAATGCTTCTAAATCATCATTCAGAGGGAATATACAGTACTAGATACATATATTAAAAAAGAAAAATAGCCTCATATCAATAAACTCCTAGCCAAACTGATCAAAAGAAAAAAATAGAGAAAACACATTATCAATATCAGAAATAATAGCAGTAACATCACTACAGAGTCTATGAATATTAAAAGGATAATGGTGGAATATTTAAACATCATCATGCCAATAAATTTGACAACTTAGATGAACTGGACAAGTTTATGGAAAAAGATGACCTCTCAAACTTTATGCAAGAAGAAATAGATAACCTGAATAGTCCTATAATTATTAAAGAAATTTAACCTGTAAATTCAATATTTGGGGGGGGGGGGAAACATTTTGTTTGCAACTTTCAAAGGAGCTCTGGTGGCACAATGATTAATATGTTGGCTGCTAACCAAAAGGTGGGCAGTTTGAACCCACCAGCTACTTCATGGGAGAAAGGTATGTCAGTCTACTTCCTTAAAGATCTACAGCCTTGGAAACCCTGTGAAGCAATTCTATTCTGTCCTGTAGGGTGGCTGTGAGTCTGAACTGGCTCAACAAGAATGAGTTCTTTGGTTTTAACATTCAAACAAATGAACAAAAGTCTTTAAATATATGAAGCATCACTGCAAATTCTACCAAACAAATGAGGAAGAAAAAAAATGCCATGTTAAAATAGCATGTTTTGCTATACATAGTTTAATCAATTAAAAAAGAAGACAAAAAGAAAGAATATCAATTCAGTCCAAACTTTTCCAGAAAATTGAAGAGAAAATATTGCCCAACTCATTTGATGGGCAAGCATTACCCATAATTTCACTATACTTATTCAACCTGCATGCTGAGCAAATAATCCAAGAAACTGGACTCCATAAAGAAGAATGAGGCATCAGGACTGAAGGAAGGCTCTTTAACCACCTGTGACACAACTTTCTTGTTGAAAATGAAGAGGACTTGAAGCATTTTATGATGAAAATCAAAGACTACAGTCTTCAGTATGGGTTTCACCTCAACATAAAGCGTGGTAGTTAAGTTCGTGTGTCAACTTGGCTGGGTCTGGTAGAGTGGCTGGGCAGCTGGATGTAGTATATTCCACATGATGAGACTGGTAATCAACTCCATGGTGGAATCTACTATGAGCAGCTGTGTAGCTGCCTAAGGGATGTGGTCTGCTTCCCATATGTAAGGAGAAGACTTGGGGAACAGTCTGTAGCTTATGGCATGCTTGGACCCTGCATGTAGCCGTGTCATTGTTCAGCAGCCTGGCATGCTCTGCTGACCTTGGGACTCTCAAAGGACTTGAATTAATGACCTGCCATGTGGTTTGGTAATATCAGAACTGTGCCTTTTTACTTGTCAACCTTGGGCTTGTCAGTCTTAGCAGCCAGCAGCTGTCTCAGTGAAAAAAAGCCTCTAGCTCCAGTGGGCCAGGAGCAGGAAGCAGAGCTGAAGCCTAAGGTTGAGGGGCTTTCCCCCAGCCCCTAGAGCCTGGCATTTTGAACTTGGATTTAAAGCCTCCAAACTGTAAGAGAATAATTTCCTGTTTGTTAAAGCCATCCCATTTGTGGTACATTCCTTTCAGAGTGGCACAGAGGTAACCAGAGCATAAAGAAAACAAAAAATCCTCACAACTGGACCAATAAGCAGCATTATGATGAAGAAAAGGTTATGATGGATAAAAGATTGAAATTGTCAAGGATTTCATTTTACTTGGATCCACAAACAACACCCATAGACACCCACCCACCACAACCCACTGCCATCAAGTTAGATCCGACTCATAAAGACCCCTCCTTGGGTTTCTGAGATGGTATCACCATGGAAGTAGATTCCCCAACCTTCCTTCCAAGGAGTGGCTAGTGGATATGAACCACTAGCCTTCTGGTTAGCAGTCAAATGCCTTAGGCACTATGCCATAGCAGTCCAGAAATCAAACGATTTGCATTGGGCAAATCTGCTGCAAAAGACCTCTTTAAAATGTTAAAAAAAAAAAAGATGTCACTTTCAGATCTATTGTGTGCCAGACCCAAGCAAAAGTATTTCCAATCACCTCACATGCATATGAAAGCTGGACGATAAATAAGGAAGACTGAAGAAGAATTGATGCCTTTGAATAATGGTCTTGGCAAAGAATGCTAAATATACCATGAACTTCCAGAAGAATGAATAAATCTGTTTTGGAAGAAGTATAGCCAGAATGTTCCTTAGAAGCCGGTGTGGCAAGACTTTGTTTCACATACTTTGGACATGTTATCAGGAGGATCAGTCCCTGGAGGAGGAGGTCATACTTGGTAGAGGATCAGTGAAAAAAGAAGACCCTCAATGAGATGGCTTGACACTGTGGCTGCAATAATGGGCTCAGACACAACAACAATTGTGAGGCTGGCACAGGAATGAGCAGTGTTTCATTCTGTTGTACATAAGGTCACTGTGAGTCAGAATTGACTTGATGGCACTTAACAACAACATTACCCTGGGAACAAAGTTACTCAAAGATATTACAAAAAGGAAAAATAAGGACAAACACATTCCAATAAAATATTAAAAGTCTACTTACTATGTTTCCCATATTCTTCAGTAGCAGGAGAAAGGTATGGGACAGAGCTTCCTTGAGGGTTTCCATGGGCTGGCTAAGCCCTTTCAATCCTTTTTAGAAAGAGGTCTCTTGTTGATGGGAAAAGTAAGTTGAGATGTTGGCATTAGGAGGGTATGAATTGCAGTCCAGACCTTGACTCTTGTGTGGGCTCAGGCCAAGTTCTTTCCAGATGACACTTTCCCCTGCAGTAAATGGAAATGTGGGCCTAATGATCACATGTATCCCATGTTTCAATGGCCTAAACCAAAAACCAAGCTCACTGCCATCTAGTCGGTTCCGACTCAAAA
>NW_006921646.1:10631903-10687710 GCF_000298275.1 Orycteropus afer afer
CAACACCACAACTCAAAAGCATCAACTCTTCTTCAGTCTTCCTTATTCATTGTCCAGCTTTCACATGCATATGAGGTGATTGAAAATACCATGGCTTGGTTTAGGCCATCTTATTCTTCAAGGAGATATCTTTAATCTTCAGCACTTGAAAGACGTCATTTGCAACAGATTTGCCCAATGTGATGTGTCTTTTGATGTCTTGACTGCTGTTTCCACTGGTGTTGATTATGTTGTTGTTGTTATGTGCCATGGAGTCAGACCCGACTCATACCGACCCCTCCTTGTGTTTCTGAGGCGATATCACTGTGGAAGTAAATTGCCCAACCTTCCTTTCGAGGAGTGGCTGGTGGGTTTGAACCACCAGCCCTCTGGTTAGCAGTCAAATGCCTTAGGCACTATGCTACTATAGAAACATATAATATGAAGTCTTTGACAACTTCAATCTTTTCTCCATTCACTGTGATACTGCTTATTGGTCCAGTTGTGAGGATTTTTGTTTTCTTTATGTTGAGGTGTAATACATACTGCACACTGTAGTCTTCAATCTTCATCAGTAAGTGCACCAAGTCCTCCTCACATTCAGCAAGCAAGTTGTGTTGTTTACATATCTCAGGTTGTTAATGAGCCTTCCTCCAATCTTGATGCCACGTTCTTCTTCATATAATCCACTTTCTCAGGTTATTTGTTCAGCATAATCAGATTTAATAAGTGTGGTGAAAGGCTACAACACTGATGCACTCCCTTCCTGATTTTAAACCATGAAGTATCCCCTTGTTCTGTTCGAATGATGGCCTCCTGGTCTATGTATAGGTTCCTAACGCATACAATTAAGTGTTCTGGGATTCCCATTCTTCTCAATGTTATCCATAATTTGTTACGATCCACATAATCTAATGCCTTTGCATAGTCAATAAAACACAAGTAAACATTTTTCTCGTATTCTTTGTTTTGAGCCAAGATCCATCTAACATCAGCTATAATATTCCTTGCTCCACATCCCTTTCTGAATCCAGCTTGCATTTCTGGAAGTTCTCTGTCAATATACTGCCTAAACTATTTTTGAATTATCTTCAGTAAGATTTTACTTGTGTGTGATATCAATGATATTTTTTGATGATTTCCACATTCTGGGGGATCATCTTTCTTTGGAATGGGTACAAATATGAATCTCTTCCAGTCAGTTGTCCAGGTAGCTGTCTTCCAAATCTCTTGGCATAGCCAAGTGAGTACCTCCAGTGCAGTATCCATTTGTTGAAACATCTCAATGGGTATTCCATCAATTCCTGGAACCTTGTTCTTTACCACTTCCTTTGGTGCAGCTTTGACTTCTTCCTTCAATTTCATTGGCTCTTGATCATATTCCACCTCCTGAAATGGATGATCATCTACCAATTCTTTTTTGGTATGGTGACTCTGTGTATGCCATTCATCTTCTTTTGATGTTTCTTGCATCATTCAACAGATTGCCCATGGAATCTTTCAATGTTGCAATTGGAGGTTTAAAATTTTTCATCAATTCTTTCAGCTTGAGAAATGCTGAGCAGTTCTTCCCTTTTGTTTTTCTAACTTCAGGTCTTTGCACATTTCATTATAATAATTGACATTGTCTTATCAAGCTGCTCTTTGAAATCTTCTGTTCAGCTTTTTTATCCTGTCAATTCTTCCATTTGCGTTAGCTACTCTCCGTTCAAGGGCAAGTTTCCATCTCTTCTGATATCCATTATGGTCTTTTCTTCCTTTTCTGTCTTTTTAATGATCTTTTGCTTTCTTCATGGATGATGTTCTTGATATCATCTCACAGTTCCTCTAGGTTTTGGTCATTGGTGTTCGATGCATCAAATCTACTCTTTAGATGGTCTCTAAATTCAGGAAGGATATAACTAAGGTCATATTTTGGCTCATGCACACTTCTTTTAATTGTCTTCAGCTTCAACTTGAACTTGCATATGAGAGGTTGATACTCTGTTCCACAATCAGCTCCTGGACGTGTTCTGGCCTAGTAAATGTAAATTGAGAGGAACTGCCAGCACAGCCTGCACTGAAGCCTCTCCTTTCCAAGGCCAAGCTGTGGCAGACATAATCTGAAGGCCTGGGGTTCACATCATCTCCCCTACACCCCAGGATCTTCACATCCACACCAGCTTCTCCAAAGGCCTATAAAATGCCTTGACATTTCCCCAACCCTAACTAAGCACATTTCTTCTCCCCTTTCAGGAACTGGTTTCCAGATCATTCAGAAGCTGTGTAATTTTCTTCATGGCCCAAGGCTTCTGCTCTCCTGCAAAGCCATGGTAAGCAGTGGGCAGAGCTGGACCTTTGATTGGAGGAGGCTGGTGGGAGGTTGGAATGATGCATGTTTACCTTCCAGAACTTATCTCCTTATTTTCTCTGAGATAGCTCTGACCTGACCTCCTAGTTGGCAAACTGGCTATGGGGACTCCCTGAGGAGGAATAGAACTGCTTTAAGAACACTGGAAAAACCCTGGGTGCATGTGGATGTTCATCTCCCAGGACCACTGTCCTGCCCCTCTTCTCTTGGTGTAGAGTGTACTCTCCTTCCCCCCAGCAGTGCATGCAGCTGCTAGTGGGAGTCACTCCCAACCACCACCTCACTGTCTTAAGCCTCACTCTTTGAATTTATTTCCTCATTTCTCCCTTTACCATTTTATTTTTTTCTTTTGTAGAAGAAGGATTCCATTCTCTCTTCCCAAGGAGGACAGTCTTTTGAGTGCCATGAAAGACCCTTGGACTCCAATGACAAGTACATGCCTTAGCAGAGCTGTCTATCCCAGCCCCATCTCACCAATTTCCAGCATCTTAGCCCCTTGCTTGCCTCTCCCAATCCTGACTCTCCTTGTGTTTGCAGGTATTTTCCTCCTTGACTTCTTTCTCGGTCCCATTTCTCACCTCCCTCCCTGATTTGTTCACTGTGAGTTAAATTGTGCTTGATGAAGGATTGGAGTTGGGGATGGATAGAACTCCAGACCTGAGGTCAGAAGACCTGAATTTTAAGTCTAAGGTGTTACATCTAAGCTTGATATGATCATGAGAAATACACCTAATCCTTGGTGAGCATTGGTCTCCTCTCTTGAAACATAAACAAAATAATAATGTCTAATTCAAAATTCATGTGAGAATGGGAGTGATTATGTGAATGTCTTTTGAAAACAGATGTACAGCAGATTACTTATTATAATTTTAACTAGGTTCACTTTCACTACTGCTACTGCTGCCTTTCAGTCTGTCAAGCTTCTTTTGATTCCTTTTTTCTTAAACAGGAATGGTCATTGCCCGTGATCATCAGCCAATCTCTAACAGAGAGCAGTGAGCCAGTCTACTTGTCCATGTCACCATTTTCTAAGAACTTGGGATCATTCCTCAGGAGTACACATTCTGGAGGAACCCTGCCCAAAGTCCTTCTTTCCCAGTCTTTGCTCTCTCAAAAAACCAAACTCACTGCCATCAAGTCAATTCCAATTCATAGTAACTCTCACCAGGTCTCTGTAAAACTTTACAGAAGTGGATTGCCTCATCTTCCTCTCATGGAGCAGCTGGTAGGTTTGAACTGCTGACTTTCTGGTTAGCAGCCAAATAAATGCTTTAACCACTACACCACCAGAGTTCCTTAGCCTTTACTCAATGGTCTAGAAAAGGACCTGCTAGTGAGACCTGGGGCTTTTGTTCCATGTATCCATTTTTCTTTCTTTCTTCTCAGAATATCTACCTTCAGGAGGAGAGAGAATATCGAGCTTCAGGTGTCAAGAAAAAAGTGAAGCCCTCACATCAAGAATCTCTCACAGGTCAAGTCCCCCCTCATCCCTTAGTAGAAAGGGTGGGGCTGTGAGCTGGAATCTCACTATGGGCTTTAAAATCAGTAAAGAAGTACAGTAGGTCCCTTCCCTTCATCACTCTTCTTTTCTGTTTTTGTCTCAGAGCTCAGCTCTGACCCAAAAGTTTTTTCCATGAAAATGTGACTCTTCACATGAGTCTATTTCTCTTCTTCTTTGCATTATCTTGTTCCTCAAAACTCCCCTTCTGTGAAGGAGGCCTGTGGTGCTCAAGGGCCTGGTCAGTTACCCAGGCCCCAGTAAAGATCTCCATACTTCAGGACAGAATGGAAAAGTTTAGTAAAGATATTATACCATTCTTTACTGCTTGGACTTGTGACTGGTGTGGTGACTCAGAAGTAAAGACCTAGGTCTTAGTTTCTTCCCACCTGAAACAGGTGGCTTGTGTTTGTGCTAGAAGGAAATGGGCAATGTGGGGAGGGGGGAGGGCTGTTATAAATGCTTCCCCTAGGCCCTCCCACCTCCTCCTTTAAATAATGCTCATCACTGTCTGAGGGAGGAACTTCTGACCACACTCTGGTGACAAATAGTTTGCTAAGACACCTGGAAATTTTCTCTGAGCATTTATATTGTAATAGGACAAAACTAAAGGTATAAATGTATCCACCAGAATGCTGGATCATTTGGAAGGATGTGGGAAAGGGTAGTCATACTGAGGGTCTGGAATTAATGTTATTAATTATTGTTATTATAATTTAAAAGTTCTACTGTGGCACTCATGCAGTCCCCATGAGTCAGAATCAACTTAATGAGAATTGATATATATTTTTATAGCTTAGTTCATCCAGTCCTTGGAAGAGGGAAACAAATTACTGGTGGGAGAGAGTTGTTTTTCTTATTACAGTGAGAATGAAAAAGTACTGGCACCCCATCACTGGCCTGTGCTGCACACCACAGAGGTTCTGGGCAACTTTGAGACCTCACAGTTGGTAATGAAAGTCATACTAGAAGATGAACCATCCACTTAGTGGGGCCTCAGTGGTTGCCCAGTACCCTGCTCACTTTCCACTTCTTCTTTTCATGCCATGGTATCCAGAGCTGATTTGTCAAAAAAAAAAAAAAAAAAAATGGACATCCCTAAGACTTCCCAGCTGGAGCCCTGGCTCTGTATCCAGCTGTTACCACAGAAGATTGTTTTTCTATCCCAATGGTGATTACAGAAGATTCTAGAGGTTGTCTTCTGTAAAGGCTCTAGGATCTTCAAAGAAGCAAGAATGGCAGAGTCTGAACACAAACTTGGAGCCCAAGTCATGGACTAGTCTCATTGGAACACAGGATATAAGAATACCCTCAAAGCGCTCTCTTCCTTGTGGGAAGTAGGAATTGAAACAGTAGAATCATTTGTGATCAGAATAAAATGATTTGACAGGGCTATTAATGAGGGGAGGGAAGCTTATTTGGAGGCCATGGGATCTTTTCCAGTCCTAAGACTCCATCAGCCTAACACACATATAATAAGCATTGACGTTCTGTCATTTTTAACAGTGTTATCATTGATCCATTACACTAATCATCATGAGTCAATGACTTCTCAAATCCTGTCTCAAATCCTATGGGTTACATGTGTAGCTATATTGAGCTCTGCAATTTACAAACATGATTATCCTTGAAGAGAGATAGCTACCATGACCATTTACAGATGAGCATACTGAAACCAGGAGAAAAACTCTCAGCTCTCATGAGGGGGTGGGATATGCAGTGCATCTACCCAGGTTGGGGAGGAACTTACGTTTTGTGCAGCTGTATTTTCTCAGGGCCTGCTACCTTAATCTTTCCCTCCAGCTAACCTCCACATTTAAAACAAAACAAAACAATGAGCTTAAAACTATTTAATGCTCAGTTTGTCAGAATAAATGTTAAGGACCATCAGAAGAGCTTTACTACGTGAGGCATCGGGACAGACACAAAGAAGTCACTAAAAATCTGCTCAATGCATTTCTCCCTTTCACTTTTTTTTTTTTTTTAACATTAGGCTCTCTCTTTTAACCTTCATTTTTTTTACCTCACATGCTATGAGTCCTTCCACAAAATTCACTGAAATTCTGATGTCCTTTGATGTTCTTTACGTAACTTCAGGGCAACTCCAGTTACTGAGTGATCACCCAGCCTTTCCCCTAGCTAGTGATGTTATCTGTAGGAAGTTACTTAGCCTTTCTGTCTCACTTTTCTCAGCTGTGAAATGGAAGGTCTAACCCAGATGTCACAGAGATTGGTGAGGACTATGAAGAATGACATATATGAAATCCTTACCAGTGTGTTTGGTAAATAACCCAAGATGCCTTTTCCCAGATAAATTCATTATTGAATCATAAGAGCTTTCTTATCTGTGGTGCCTCCCATCCAAGAGGGGAGAGTCTCATCGATAGACAGATAGATAGATAGATACAGAGATAGATACAGAGATAGATACAGAGATGGAGATGGATAGACACAGATATGGAGATAGAGATAGAGACATATATACATATATGCACCATTGGGATAGAAAAACGTGTATAGAGCCAGGGCTACAGATGGAAAGTCTTAATGATGTCCGCTAATCTCTTGACAGATCAGCTCTGGTGACCATGGGATGAAAAGAAAGCAAGAAGGAGAAAAGGGGCAACCACTGAGGCCCTGCTAAGTGGATGTTTTGTGTTCTGTATGGTTTTCACTACCAATTGTGAGACTCTCACGTATATAACTCCTCCCCTTCCCTGGCTGGTGGCAGTTCAAGGCCAATCCAGACTTGTCAGAAAATGATTTTTTTCTGAAAAATTCTCATCCTTTGGTGTAACAGCTTTCCTCTCAAGGGGACTGCATATGGCAGATTGATGCACCCTGGAACAATCTGGAAAGCTTGGGACTCATTACCTTCCAAAGGAAACCAGTGTGGCATTGTGAAATAATGAGTGTCCTGAAGTCTCCAGTATTCACAGAGAAATAGCCCCTATCTTCCTCTATTTGACCTTGATATGTAGGTGTAGACACATCCATGAATTCCCAATAGGCCTCTCTCATGAACTGGGAGTCTGTCTTCTCACAAGAATCTTAAAGCAGATGGGACAAATACCTTAATCCTGAAAATGACCAGGACTCTTTGATGGGCCCTACTTGCCTCTTGGCTTCACCATGTAGAGGCCATAATGACACTCCAGGTAGAGCCCTACCTACTACTTTTCCCCACCCCCTCCAGATGTGGATGGTAGATAGGCTGGACCTGCATCCTGGACCTGGAAGGCTTATGTCCTCCAAACTAGTCTCCTTTGATTCTACCACTCCCACTTTCCCTACTTGTCCTTGATTGGCCCCTCTTTCCTCCCTTTTTTTCTGCTTAGCCCACAATGGACCATGCTCTCTGGTCTGTATCAGCTGACTGGCCCTGGAGAACCAAGAGAGCCTTGTGTCCATGGAGAATTCTGGGCAGAACTGCCCTTCTGAGTCCCATCTCCAAACTCACCAGGTCTGTACCATTTGCCACCCTCTGCCAGGCCTGACTCTCCTTCCCCTTGCATGGATATTTTGTTCCCTAGCTCTGGATTGCATTCTCAGCCTCACTTCTTGTCCACTTTCCTGCTGTGGTAGCCAGCCATTGCTATAATGGCTGCATGTCAGGGGTGTGATATGAATAAAATTCCAGTTCTGGGGTCAGATGATTTAAAGTTTGAGATCCTCTTATGCCTCATAAGCCCAAAGTGAAAACTTTGGAAAACCAATTGAGTAAATTTGATCTTTAATTGAGAAAGCCTGTAAATTAGGAAAAGCAGTAATGTGTAAATCAGAGTTTTAGGAAAGAAATGGAATGAAATAATTAAAAAAAACTTAGAGTGATTTGTGTGAGAAATATATATATTTAAAATATGAGATCCTGTAGCATCTCTCTGACTCGGATGCTTATCAACTGTCTGTTTATCAACTGTCTCCAGTTGTGTTCCTTCCCCAGGAATAATGAGAGCCTGCCATTCTGAAGACAAGGCAGGATGGAGGGTGGCCCTGTTGGCCACTCTTGGAATCAGGTGCTCTTGTTTGAGTTCTCTTCATCCTCCATTTGGGACAGAAAGTACCCTTGATATCACTTTCTCCGTCTGGCACAAGCCCCAGTTTTCCATAAACTTCAGAGTGAATGGACATCCCTGGGCTTCAAGTGAAATGTCCCAGTCTCTACTTCCCCCACAGGTCAAGGCTGCACTAATTTGAAGTTGTTTCCCTGATTCTCATAAGGTGGGATTTCACTAGGACCCTTAAAAGTGTAGAGATCAAGGAAGAATTGGTCCCCTCAGTTGATTACTGTTGAGGTCCTTCCACACCTCCTTCCAGACCTGAGAAGTGATCCAACCTTCTCTACTTACCTTCATCATAAAAACCAAGCTCTCCGTGTGCATGTGTCATCCTGTCCCCTCCACATGCCCTGCCACATCCCACCTCTAAACTCTGAAATGTCAGCTCCACTCATGTGGTCAAAGGGTCTGTTCAGCCATGTATACTCCAACACATGGGTGAAAAGATTTCTCTAATATTCCTTCTTCATTTAAATTAGAATTAGTGTGATAATTAAGAAGCAAAGACTGTGCCAATTTTAATCTTCCCACCTCAAGCAGGTGGATGGTGTTTGGACTACAGGAGACTTGGGCATTAGAAA
Organism: Orycteropus afer afer; assembly: GCF_000298275.1. NCBI lineage: Eukaryota > Metazoa > Chordata > Mammalia > Tubulidentata > Orycteropodidae > Orycteropus > Orycteropus afer. The sequence goes on from NW_006921646.1 coordinate 10,640,370, forward strand.
GAGCAGGAAAAGCTTATCAGTGGGCTGCCTAGGACCCTCCATCCTTACCCGTGGCAAGTGCTCACCTTCTATCTCAAGTGGGAGACTGCTAGTACTCTCAACCCACTCAGCAAAGCCAGGCTCTCATGTGGTCATTTGCCTGGCACTTGCAGAGTCTACCCATATACATTCATATCCTAGAAAGAAAAAAAAAAAAAAAAAAAAAAATCTGTTCACTCAAAGGAATGAAGGAAAACCCATGGTAGGCTTTGGGAGAATGTTTGGGTTACTCCCCAAATCATGGTTGCTATATTTTGGCTATTCTGCTGGTCCTGGAACAAGAGTGAAGGTTAAGCAAGGATTGAGGGTCTGGTGAGTGAAGTGCAGAATTCTTGTCCTCATTGGATAACATGTGTGTGACTAGAAGTGTATTGTTGTCCTCATTGGACAATATGTGTGTGACTAGCAGTGTATTGGTACACAGTGGTTGGCCTCACTGTACCCTAGGGGTGAGGTACAGTGCCTTGCTTCCAGAGCCTTGTAGCTGATACTAGGACTTTGGATCTCAAAACATAAAGGAACATCAGGGGCTACATAGATTGTCATGTGTTTCCTGGACCTTCTCTATCACTTTCCTTCTTTCAGTGTCATGGAGATCAGGGCCAGTTTGGCAAGAGAACAGCAGACCTCCCTGAGATTTTCCCAGCCCTGGGTCTGTACCTAGTTTTTGAACTCTGACAACAGCTGTCTCTGAAAGCTGATTTCCCATGAAGGTATGAACGATGGATCCACAAGGGCCTACCAGGAACATGAAACCGTAACCCTCGCCCTGGTCTGGCTAGAGCACAGCGAGTTACTCCCTGCTTTGGGTGAATCTGAAACTCATCATACACAGTCCTGCTTGTTGTAAGATTAATAACAGTTTTCATGGATCTTGAGCAGGGGATTGATTGTAATACTCACTGAGGGAGGCTGAGGTGGATGACCCCTGAGATCTTTTGCCAGCTCTGAGATTCTATGAGACTAACATACCTAATAGCATTGTTAATATGCCATAATTTAGAATAATGTTATCAATGGTGCATATCATTGATAATAATGACTGTTATCACTCAGCCTTTTCCAATCAGATGTGTGGTCTACAGAACTACTTATTGCTCCATGGGCATACTTATTGAAGTTGATACTTACCCTTGATACTGAGGCCAGCAAACACGTTCTCCATCCAGCTCCTCCCACTGAACACGCTCACTCTCAGGAGCAAGGCATTTGCCCTGGGCTACTCAGGACCTCCAGTTCTCTGTAACTACCCTTCTTCCAGGCCTGTCTTGTTTCCCCACCCCACAACCCACACCCCAAAAGTTTCTTGGACAGCTGGAGTTGTTCCTTTCTGGTCCTGCTTGTCCAGGTACAAGATCCAGTCCTCACTGGGCCTCCATTTGACCCAAAGCCAGTCACTTCCCCATTCCTCCTCTGTAACATGAATGAAGAGCCCTTTGAAACTTACAATCCAGTGAATTCTTCTAGTCCAAGGTGTTACCTTGGGCTGTGTGGCCCTGGTTGATCCATCTGTCAATCTCTTCCTGGATAGTGAAGATCCTCAGAGCCATAGTTAACTTGTAACGAGTGTAAACATGCCCTTCTGTGTGAAACCAGAGACTAGAAACCTTATGTCCTAGCTTATGTCCTTAGCCCTCAGGGAAATGTGTAAGGCCCTCAAAGGAATGCAATGTTTTCTGCTTTTATTTTTATTTCTACCTACATTGGACACCGTGCCACGTACACAGCAGGTCAGCAAGTGCATGCTGAATGAGCACAGCACAGATTTCTTTACCTGTCCCATTTTTCTGCTAGGGTCAGCCTTCTATAATTCCAGGCTCACATGTCAAGGTTCAGGCCTTGGACATGAAACCAAAAAAAACAAAAACAAAAAATACAACCTCTGCATTTCTAATGATGTCTGCTGCTCCATAGGTAACTTCAGAGCAAATCAATGTATTGAGTGTTTGTTTACTCAACTCTGCTGCTTACCAGCTGTGTGACCTTGGGCAAGTTACTTAACCCCTTTCTACCTTAGCTGTTCCAATGGGGATGATCATAATAATACCTACTTCATCCTGTTGTTTTGATGATAAATTGAGATAATCTATAGAAAGCTCTTAGTACAGTGCGTGAATCATAGGAAACTCTCAATAAATGTCAGCTCTGATTATCAATTTAATTTTGTAGTTCAATATCCCCTTGAAAAATGTCAATCTTACATCAGTCTAAGAAAGGGATAAGACATTTCCCATAACTTAGTCTGGCTAGGCAAGGCAATTGCCTTATCCTTGGTGGACAGGCAGAATTGTGTCCTTAAGGGATGAATAGAAGGAGTGTGACAGGGGATCCAGGAGGGAAATATTAGGATTGATGTGTATAATTGAGAACTTCAACCTCTCCTTCTTGGTTATAGTCCTTCTCAACTGGTGAGCAAGATACCTGCCTATTCCAGGATGTGCAGAGCCAATGATGAGAGAAAAGGTATGAGGTTCTGGGATTTTACTTTATGAGAAACTGGGAACAGTGTCAAGAGGTCCACTAACAGAGATAACCATGTTTTGGGGAACAGGAGACATCTTTGCTATCACATAGAATATAGCACAGGGGATTCAAGGGAAAAAAAAAAAATCATCCTTGCAAAGTATAAATGCTAGAGCTGCTGCTGGGTGTGCCAGGGAGCACCAATGAACACATGTTACAGAGGAGGTGGCAAAGAAGAGGGGGGCGTGTTCATTATCACCTAGCCAGATGGGCAGGCTGGATGCAGGAGTCTGGGGATCTGGGAGGCTGCTCAGTGGGCTGACTGTAGACCAGATGGGTTTGGGGATCCCATGGGAGTGGGTGAAATTCCAGTTTATTTCCCTCATCAGTAGGGAACCAAGTGGGTAACAGCAGGCTGTTTGGCTGTTGGCTAAAGGGATGAAAAGAGAAAATACCCCAACAAGCACAGGAAAATGGCCAGGGAAGAGATTACAGTTTGGGCCATTTCTCCAGAGTCTGTGAGCAGCAGTAAGATGCCATACATTATTCAAAATGAGAACATGGGGCAGAATAGTGGATCTGCCAGAGGATCCTAGATGGCTATAGTGGGGATACAAGATGGCTTTGGAAGTTAAAACCAGCCCCTTCTTTGGTTTGTGGGGAAGCCTGTCAATTTCCTTCTACTAAGGGAGTCCCTTGGTGGTACAAAGCACTAGCCTACTAGCTGAAAGATTGGAGGTTCAAACCCAACCAGGGATGTCACAAAAGACAAGCCTAGCAATCTGCTCCTGAAAAGTCACGATGGAGCCCTTTGGAGGACAGAGCTACTCTGCAACACATGGATGGACTCATAATGAGGCAGAATTAACACAACAGCAAATTAACAACAATAACAGAGGCTGCAAGGAAGGGAAAACCAGAGTCTAAAGGTAATCTACTTCTGTAGTGAAGGAGGGGTCACCATGAGTCAGGGCCGACTCAAAGACACATAACAACAACATACCAAAGGTAAACACTGACTGGTTGTCAGATGGGGAATCTTAATCTTGTTTAAAGGCTGGAAGCACAAACAGATATTTTTCCAACTGTGAACGGGGCAGTGTTCTTTTCAGATGTCAGAAAAGTGACTGGGGTGAATCCAATTCTATTAAGCAAAGGTAGACACTTCTAGTATTTACCTGTGAGAAGCTTTCTTGTTAAAACAAACTTCTCCTGCTGCCAACTGGATCCCATAGAGTGATTGCACTTTGGAATCTAGTGTGATATTTAAAGCTGCCACCAGCCACTCCTTGGAAAGAACGTTGGGCAATCTACTTCTGTAGCGATACTGTCTCGGAAACCCAAGGAGGGATTGTTATGAGTCAGGTCCTACTCTAAGGCAGTGTGTTTGGTTTTTTTGGTTCAGGTTTTGACTGTGACCTGCCAACAATCTTTTCTTTTGAGTAAGTGTGTCTATTTTTCCAGCAGCAGTTTTCAGAAACCCCAATGGCTCCAAGAACAGGAGCAGCCCCACCCATCTTGCTGAAGCCCCAAGACCTTCACCACAGAAACATTGAGAACAGAAGACAATGAAGTACTCATACTGTACTTATTAAAAATCAATAGCCACAGACTCTGGAGGGGAGAGAAAGTTACTTTCCATTTTGGAAAGGGAAAATCAGAGACAGTGACCTTTCTCTTACCTGGTTGGAAATTATAGCCCTTAAAAAATAATAAAAAAAAATATTTATTTTTGGAATTTCAACACTGTAATCAAAGAAAAATGAGAAACATCTCCTTTGAGGGGGACCTGAGGGATGTGTTATTATATGAACTGAGGGAAGGAGGTTAAACTGTTCACCAGAAAGCTTAATCATCAATTGGGCTCCGAATGCAGCCATTACCCTTCAACTGCAAAAGCTCAGAGAGCTGGAAGCTTCCCTCTTTCCAGAAGGAAGACTCAACGTGGGCAAACTCCTCTTCTGATGAGGACAAGGTTGTGGAATAAGAAAGGGTGCAAAAGTGGGTTGGATCATGGGGGGAAGCTGGTGTGTGAGGCAGAGAGTTTGAAGAAGTTGCAGGCTCTCCAGCAGAAGGGTGGGGAGAAAGACTGGGTCCAGATGAGACTGGTGGTGGAAGACTCATTAAACAAGGACTCCCCTAGAGGTCACCAGGTGAAGAGTAGGGATGGCAACACAGGAGGCTATGCAGGAAAGACTGAAGCCTGGGGGATCTTCCTGGCCAGAAGAAGGAATGTATTATAAGCCAAGAAGGGCTAGGAAGGCCAGTCTGTGATCAGGAGAAAGCCCTTAACCAAGAGGTGCTTGCCTGGAGTCAGCACTCCAAGGATTCTACCAGACCTTGAGGTCAAACCAAGTGCTTTCAAAATAGACTCACTCAAACTCACTGTCATCTAGTTGATTCCAACTCACAGCAATACCATTGGGTTCCCAATGCTGTAAATCTTTATAGAAGCAGACTGCCTCATCTTTCTTCCACCAAGTGGCTGGTGGGTACCAACCACCGACCTTTTGTTTAGCAGCCAAATGCCATAACCACTACACCCTCAGAGCTTCTTGCAAAATAGACTATTTTTGAATTGTTCAGTGTACAATGTAGTATAGAATGAGTTGAAACTCACTGCCGTGGAGTCAATCTCAACTCATAGAGACCCCTCCTTGGGTTTTCAAGCGGTATCTCTACAGAAGTAGATTGCCCAACCTTTCTTCCGAGGAGTGGCTGGTGGGTTTGAACTGCCAGCCTCCTGGTTAGCAGTCAATGCCTTAGGCACTATGCCTCCAGAGCTCCCAGAATGAGTTGAAGGTAGGAAGAAAGGGTAGGGGAAGCAGTATGCTAAAGAGCTGAGGCTTCACAGGCAGACTTATTATGTGACCTTGGAAAAGTTATTTACCCCTCTGGGCCCTGTCCTTTTGTTTGTAAAATGGGCTGGATAATATCTACTTTTGAGAGCCTGCAGTGAGATTCAGTGAGAATTGCACGCAAAGTACCAAGCACAGTATCTAGAAACTGTAAGTGCTCAGTAAGTGTTAGTTTCTTTTCCTTTCCAAAACCGGTGTTTGCAAGTTAATTGTGTATCTAGAGCTGCTCTGTCACATCTAGCGGCCAGTTCTAGCCACGTGCAGCTCTCAAGCACTTTAAAGGAGCTCTGGTACAAAAGGTAAGTGCTTGGCTGCTACCTGAAAGGTTCGAACCCACCCAGCGGCTCCACGGAAGAAATATCTGGCAGTCTTCTCCTGTAAAGATTATAGTCTTAGGGCAGTTCTGCTCTGTCACATGGGGTCACTGTGAAGTTGAAATGGACTCAATGGCACCTAACGACAAGAGAATGAACTGAGATGTGCCATAAGTGTAAACTATACACCAGGTTTCAAAGACTTTGTGCAAAAAAAAAAAGACCAGAATTTCTTATTAATACATTTTGTGATGGTTATATGTTGAAATAATAAAATTTTGGATATACTGGGTTAAGTAAAATATATTATGAAAATTAATTTCACCTGGTTTTTCATACTTGTTTTAATGTGGCTATGGGAGCTCTGGTAGCATAGTGGCTAAGACACTTGCCTGCTAACCAGACAGCTGGCGGTTCAAACCCACCAGCCACTTCTCGGAAGGAAGGTTGGGCAATCCTACTTCCGTAGTGATACTGCCTCGGAAACCCAAGGAGGGGTCGCTATGAGTCGGGTTTGACTCGACGGCACATAACAACAACAACAACAACAACTAGAAAATTTAGAATTGCAGTGCAGCTCTCATTTTATTTCTAAGGGACAGTGCTGATCTAGACTTTAGATATAGATAGGGCTGGGAAGCTGTGTTCCAGAGCTCAATTGTTTCCACACTTTGGGTTTATGTTTTAGTTTGTTCTCCCATGGTTTCCAGTGAAAGATCCCTTTGAAAAATGTCAATGAAGGCTTAACCAAAATAGGTGGTGGATACATGTGCACCTCTAGTGGCCAGGTGTAGTGTTGGCCACAGTTCAGGAAAAGTAGGTAGGGATGGTGATCAGAATTGAGATATCAGGTGGGACATTCAGGGCAGATTGAGATGGACTATTCCCTTATCATCCTGGAGCTTCATTACAGATTTCTCTACCATTTTCAACTCCATGAGGACAGTCCCATCCTCTCTTATTCCAGAATTTTCTTCACCTTATGCATGCACATGGCAGGAAGCAGGCTCCCATTAGTGACAAACACAAGTTCAAGAGAAAAATGCCACTTCAAAGCCATCTTTAGAAAACTTCAGTATCCAGAGAAATGAACAGCTGACATTCACAGACATGAGAATTTTTTTGTTTTCTCCCTCTCAAGAAATGTGGTTGGCTGTTGTTTTTTAAACTGTACATTTTTTTTTTTTTTTTTTTAGCAAAGGAAGAGATTGGCATTTATATTCCAACCACAGGAATGTTGTCTTGCAAAACTCCAAATCAGAAACATGACAAACACAAGAGCAAGTACACATCCTTGTCACAACAGTGCTCAGAGCTGCTGAGAATAGACAGCTGGTTCTTCCCCTTCCACTGGCCACCACTTTCCCTCTGACATGTCTGAACCCAAGGGAGAAAAAAAAGAAAGGGTATTTGGAGCTGCTTCCTCAGTGGCTATATTTAGAAGAGATAAATGGGAAAGGTGCAAAGAGAGAAAAAAGAAGGGGGAAGGAGAAAGGGAAAAGAAGGAAGTAGACGAGATTTCCTTTCAAGTCACCCTATTCTGTAGATGCCGCTATGACAGGGGATGGGATGTGTTCTGGCATTGGGCTGGCCTGGAAAATTCACTTGTAGTTGCAGGCAGTGACTGGCCTGGTCTGTTAAAGACCTTGTCAGTACCTGAAAGGGAAGGGAGAGGGCAGAGAATCAGAGGAAGGAAAAGAAGAATGAAGACAAGATAGTGGAAGAGAGACAAGGAGAGAGAAAAGGAGCAGGGAGTGGTGGCAGGAGGGAGGAGGGTGAGGAAGGATGAAGGCATTGGATTTGGAGGCTCCTGAGCTAGAGCCAGAAGGCAATCCTGCATAGACAGTTCCCGACCCTCTTCTTGAGTGTTCCCTGGGAGTGCCGGGGGGCCAGGGGCTCAAGCAAGGCTTAAGCCTGACTTATTTGCATTCTTTGTTACCTCCTCTGTGGCTGGAAAGTGGAAGGAGGAGGATGGAGAACAGGAGAGACGGTAGAAATCTATGGAGGAAAGTTGACAAAGGAAAGAATGAGTTGGAGAGTTCTGTGGAGAGGTAGTGTGTTGGCAATGAGAGACCGAGAAGAAAACAGACCAGAAGAAACAGAGATGCAGGGGGCAAGGTTGATCAGATTCCTCTGAAGCAGTTTATCCCTGGTCTCTGGTCATATCTCTTTTGTCCCCTGCTTTGGCCACTGTATGGGAATGTGACGGTTAATCCTCAGATGGAAAGGAGCTCACGTGCCCCTTCCCCAGTTCCTATTCTGTTATTTCCATGGATGGGGATCTACCTTCAAGGAACCAAGAAAAGGCATTTCCATGTCCTACCCTGAGCCACCCTTTTCAGGAATAACACAGACCTACTCTATCCGGGAAGTAAACAAGGAAACGGATCCTAAACACCACCCCTAGGAAGTAGGCGTCCTTGGCTAATGCCCTGACTTTATCAGTAACTCACTGTGCGATGTGGAGCAATTCTCTTATATTCTCTTTAAATAAGTGGACAAGTAGGGAGAATTAATTATGAGATGATCAAAAATATCTCCCCAAATTTTAAAACTCTGAGATTTTAAAATAATTCAGCATTCCTCTTCCAAAACCTCTGGAATTCTCCCTTTTGTCCAATAAGAAAGGAGCCCTGGAGGCTAGTGGTTAAGTGCTTGGCTGCTAATTAAAAGATGGGAGGTTCAAATCCATCAGCTGTTTTGTGGGAGAAAGATGTATCAGTCTGCTTCCATGAAAGATTACCCACTACTGAGTTGATTCTAACTCATAGCAACCCTGTAGGACAGAGTAGAACTACCCCATAGGGTTTCCAAGGCTGTAATAAATATGGAAGCAGACTGACACATCTTTTTCCCATGGAGTGGCTGGTGGTTTTGAATCACTGACTTTTCAGTGATTCTTCCATAAAATATGAGTTGGAGTCGACTTGATGGCAATAGGTCAAGCAAGGTCTTATAAGAAGGCTAGGGAAGGTTCTACCAGCTTGTGTGCCTGGTACCACTGAGCTGACAACCATAATATTTAGGATCAGGAAGAGTTAATTAGTTCTTTAGAACTGGGAAAAAGTTGAAGACCTTCTAGCATAACCTCAATATTTTGCAAATTAGGAAACGGTGGCCCAAAGAAAGAAAAGGTCTTACCCAAGTTATTCAGCTGGTTATTGGGTCATGGCTCTGGAACCCAAACTTTGAGCTTTGGCCTCAAAGTCCAGAGCTCCTTCTGTCACTCCACATTGCTTTCCTTGGCCTAGCCTATGCTCATGGAGAAGTTCTGTCACAGCTTCCCAGAAAAAGAGGGAAAATCCACAAACAACTCCAAAATTTAAGATCCTTCATGCCCTATAGCCTCTTAAAGCCCTTCTTCTTTCCCCCTCACATAGGAAGCCTTGGGCATTATCCTTCTGGTTTAAGCTGATGTGATGAGGTTTAGGGTATGTTTGAGAAGCAAAGGAAACTGGGTCAGCTCTCAGGTATGTGAGGGGCTGAGAATCACAAGGGACTGGACAGGGGTCTTCCCAAACTAGTGTGGAACTAGAACTGTTTCCTTCTCCTTTCAACTCTCAGTGATCACCCATGCTGAGGGTTGCTGGGGATATACCTTCATATGTAGAATAAACTCTCAATTACCTGTGACAATGAAGAAGAGGAGTCTGGGAAATGGAAAAAAAAAATGAAATAAAACAACACTGGAACCATTAGCAAACCAAAGCCCCTTGCTTATACGCTACATTTGTGATTAGAAAGGCAGTTGTCTCGCCTTTCCAAACACTCAGGGCTCAGTCCAATATTTGAGGGTGTCCACTTTCCCTGAGCACACCCCTGCTGGGTGGTGGGGGACGGGCCAGGGAGGGTGATTTGGGTGGTGGTGGGGAGAAGAGGGTGTTGACAGGGAGACAAAGCTGTCCCTGGATGTAAACATCGCCATGGAAACTCCACAAAGACTTGCTAATAAAGATTTTTTTTCCCCTTCTTCCAACCTGCGAGGGTGGGAGAGAGTATTCCCCCAACCCCTACCATGCCTACACAGTGCTCTCCATCACCCACTCAGAGCTGCCGAAAGTCCCACGGGCCCCCACCAGGTCACTCTCCTCAAAGGGCAAGAGCATGCCATTGACAGACAGGCTGCGTTTTGTCCAGATGTTCGAGACCCTCCGAGGGGGGCTGTAACCACCTGGGGCAACCCCTCCTGCTGCTGCAGCAGCAAAGTCCCCCATGTCAAAGGAGTGACTGCGTTTGGTCTTGCCCTCCAGGGGCAAGGGAAGTAAGCTCCTGGCCCGGGCTGCAGGTGGCCCCAGCAGTGGCTCTCGGTCTGAGTGGTGGCCCCTGGCTGATGTCCCTGACCCACTCCCTGCTGGAGTCCTGGAGTCCAGCAGCTCCTCCTTTCTCTGACTCTTGAGGTCCAGAGAGGCAAAGGCCCCCATCAGGCGGTCAAGGTTGGGCTTGGGCCGGATGGCAGGGGGTGGGAGCCTCCAGGGGCCCCGTCCCAGCCCTGCTGGGTCCCCGCTGCCCAGGGAGCTGGAGGAAGAGGAGTCACTGCCCCGGGCCAGGGTGGCACTGAACTCGACCAGCTCATTCCGCACCACAACTTTGGGTGGTCCCTGTGGGGGTGCCCCACTGGAAGCACTGCCCATGGGGGGTGGCTGGGCCCCATTTGTCTGTGAGTACACATTGCTGACAGTGGCAGCTGCCATCTTGCTGGGTGCTTCATGGTTGCAGACCTTGTAGCGCACCATAAGGATGACGATGAAGACCAGCAGCGTAGCCACGATGATGCCCCCAATGACCAGGATCATGGTGCCACCCAGGATCTGGCTGTGCATAGACTGGCACTGTGGATAGTCGGCCTTGGTGAAGAACTGGGCACAGCCCACGATGTTGGTGGCCGTGAGCGTCGTGGCAGTGTCGTCCCACATGGCGAGCACACACAAGTCATAGCCAGTCCCCGACACCAGGTTGTTGACCACGAAGGCCTTGTTGGAGGCTGGGATCATCCTGGGGTGGGGGGACATAGACACAGAGGTTGAGGGGTGGTGAGGTGGGGTGGGTAGGGTGATGGGGGAGACAGAGAGAGAGAGGGAGAGAGCCAGAAATGGTAAGAAAGAGAGAGAGTGTGGGAGAGAGAGACAGAGATAGATATGGGGATACAGAGAGAGACAGGGACAGAGCAAAAGACAGACCAGCAGAGAGGTGAACAGACATGAAGGAGAAGAGAAGAGGAGAAGGAGGAGGAGGAGGAGGGAAGGGATAGGGAAGAGGAAGGAGTAGCATGTGGAGAGAGCCCCAAGTAGAATAACAGAAGTAGATCAGGGTGAAAAAGGAATGGAGAGAGAGAAAGGGATAGCAGAGGTAGAGAGAGGTGTGGACAACAAAAGATGCAGAGAAAGATACATTGTGAAGATCATGTGAGAAAACACACCACCATGGGTGTGGAAATAAAAAGACAATGTGTATGAAATAAAGGAAAAGAGAAAGAAAAAGGATAATTAAAAGCAGAGAGGGGGAGGCATTTAGAGGTGAAGAAAAGGAGGAGGGACTCAAGTGAATATGAGACACAGGAGTCACAAGGAGAGAGAGAGAGAGGGAGACACATAGAGGCAGAGAGAGAGGTTAAAGGTGTGAAGAAGTAGAAATTAAACAAAGGAACTTCCTCCCTCCCGCCATGTCTGCTGCAAACATTCCCTCAGTCTGCTGGGAAGTGGGGGTTGGAGTTGCATGAGCCCTGGGCCCTCTCTAGCCTGCCCCAGGGCTTGGTCGACAATTGCTGTGTCCTGTGATAGTGAGATTTGAGCCCTTTCTCTGGGCCAGGCACTGTGCCACGTCAGAGACCAGTCCTGCCCTTAGGAGCAATCATGCTCTTGGTGTCCACAGGGCTTTCTAGTGACTCAGAAGGGAGAACCTTTGCTGCCAATGACTAAAGGGTGAGAAGAAGGACAGGAGCTTGGTCTAAGCAAAAGAGAGCTGGTGTTAGGAGGGGTATTTTGCTCAAAGGCAGAGAGGACAGTGTAATTTTGAAGACTGGGGAGAAATTCTGCATCCCAGAGTGAGTGCACCATCCTTGGGTCATGGCAGGCCAGGCTCATCCAAAGAGAGCTGGCAAAGAGTTCCTGTGGATGGAGAGGCCTTGAGTGGATTCTCTGACTTGGGAGAGGGTATGGTGGGGCAGCAAGCTCTGTCCTTCTGGACCTTCAGGAAACTTGGAAGCAAACCCTGATCTCTAAAGCCCTTGTTGAGGCATCTTGCTTTCTGCTATCTCCAGCGATGGTGCCTATGTCCCCAGAAATATTCACAGAGGCCTAGTGGTACCACATCCCTCCCTGCAGCCTTCCTGGCATCCCTATCTTCCTGTCCCCTATTATTTGAGGAGAGGGCGCCATAAGCTGCTGTCAACCCCTCAGACCTAGAGCCAGGCAACATAATTGAGATCTCAAATATGAAATACCAGAGCCTGAACACTTCTACCTGTGACTCCACTCTGAGGATTGGAGCTGACAGGCAGGTATTGACATCCTGTCAGGGACAGCCTTGAAGGCTGCTGCCTCTGCCTCACCCTCCTGCCTGCTCCAATGCTGGGGAAGCCAAGTCCCCAAGGCCCACCTGCCCCAGCACTTGGCTGAGAGGGGCAGAGAGTCCAGAGTGCAGGAGCTGGAATGGAACCAGCAGGGCCCTGCAGGCCAGTCCCTTAGGTCCATCCAGGGAATTCCCAGCCATAGTTCTTCCTGGGCAGAATGGCAATCTGTGAGGACAGAAAGCAATGCTTCCATTTCACAGAGAGGACATGCCAGGACTCAGAGAGGCTGAGTGATTTGCCTGAGGCCATATAGCTGAGGCTTCAAGGATGTGGCAATTGGGCCTTTAACGCTAGTCTTCTAGATCCAGAGTTGGGGCTTGTTTCATACCACATAACAGACATGGTACATTTTTCCTCATGTCATTCAAAAGCCTGCCCTGGTCTTTGGCCAGTGAGCCACCTTTCCCTATGGCAGTGCTCAGAGCCCCTGGCTCACACTTTTGCACCAGAAGGTGGCTGGCCTGCTGAGGTTTGGAAAAGCTTCACATCCTAACTGGCCCATCAGGAGCAAAGGCAGAGGAAAAGGCTTGCTTTCCAGGATTAAGAGCTTAAAGGCAGTTCCTATTCCTCTGCCTTGTGTGTGTGTGTGCATGTATGTATATGTGTGTGTATGTGAATATATGTGTGTATGTCTATACGTGTATATCCACAGCAGCTACTTACAGGAGAGCTGGAGCCCACTAGGGCCAAACAGCCCCTGAAGTCAGGTTTGCCTTTCCTGATAACAATAATAACCAGTGTTCATGTTGCAGCATCCTTGACCTGTACCTACTGGATTCTAGTAGTAACCCCTACTCCTCCAAACATTGCCAAATGTCTCCAAGGGGAAAAAATAACCACCCTCATCTCACTCCCCAGTTGAGAAGCAAAGGTCTAGAGAATTTGGTGGATCACAGGAGCAGTCTCACAGGTAGGAACCAGAAGAATAAAGACTTCAACCTCACTCTTTTCCCTTTTATCAAGAAGTTTATATGCATTACCTCATTTAACCTCCTCACAACCCTCTGAGAAAGCTATTGCTGCTGCTGTTGTTATTATTACTCCCATTTAGAAAAGAAGGAGACTGAGTAGTTTGCACTTTGTGGGGATGATGGAGCTGAGATCAGATCTGGGTCCATGTGGATCCAGAGCTCCTACACTTAATCATAAGCCAGACCAAGCCCCGTGGTAGGCAATGGACAGGATGATGTGCCCAGGGACATTGTGTGAAATGATCACAGTCAAGTTCCAGAGGCAGAAATGAATTCAACTCCTACGCTGTGTCCCTTTCTACCCTCCCAAAAAACATCCATTGATCCTCCAAGCTACATCCAAGCAGCCATTATTTACCCTTTCATTCCTACCCATGACCCACCATTCCAGCTAGTAGAGTCAACCTCCAAAACTTCTCCTTCCACTCCACTTCACACACATGCTTCAACCTTGCCATTTCTGGTTGGGATGAACAACCTCCAAACAGGTCTCTTTCTGCCTCTGGTTTTGTTCTCTTCAACATCCTTTCTCAGCACCGCCATCATCAGAGTTTTCCATCTAGAACACAATCCTGGCCACGCCCTTTGCCTACTGGAACAGTCAAGGGCCAACCATGACCTACAAGAGACAGTCCAACACACTCCAAGCTCCTTATGGTGCTGTCTTCATTGAGCCCTGGACCAGGCTTCTCACCAGATTCTTGTCATCCTGCCTAGCCACCCTCTGTATCTGCCCACATTCTTAAAAACTTGCTCCCGTACAAAAAAAACCTCAGAAAGAGTCAGAGGTCTTTCAGGATCAGAAAGCACACTTACAAAGGGATAATTAAAGGAGACTTTATTTATAACAGGACTAATGACAAAGAGGTGGATATAGGGGATCCATAAGGAAAAATACAATCACTCAGGTCTAGTAGCAGCTGGGAGTCCACTGGGTGGTGCCAACAGTTAACACACTTGACTGCTAATCCAAAGGTTGGTAGTCCAAGTCCATTCAGAGGCACCTTGGAAGAAAAGCCTGGTGATCTATTTCAAAAATCAGCCACTGAAAACCCTAGGAAGCAAAATTCTACTCTGACACAAATGAGGTCATCAAGAGTCGGAATCAATTTGATAGCCACTGGGAGAAGTGCCCAAGCTGTTACCATCCCTAGACCTGAGAATACCAAGGAATGCTACTGAATCTAGAAAGGAGGGAGAATCATCTTGATCAGTGCTTCTTGGAGTATGGTCCACAGCTCAATGCTGCCCCATGAGCCATTTGTTCTTGGTCCATGATCAGGTACAAAAAGCAAAAACAAAAACAAAAACACCCCACTGCCTGTAAGTCCATTCTGACTCATAGTGACCCCCCTTGGGTTTCCAAGGCTGTAAATCTTTACAGAACTAGATTGCCTCATCTTCCTTCTGTGGAGAAGCTGGGGGGTTTGAACCACTAACCTTCTGGTTAGCAGCCAAATATCTTATGTACTACATCACCAGATTTCCTTATGATCTGATAGTACATTTTAATTAAGAGTAAGTATTAAAGTTTTATAACAATTTGGCAATGGTTGTGACATCCAAGTGCATGATGATTTTTTCTACTAGCTGATTTTTGGGAGCTCTGGTAGCATAGTGGTTAAAGCACTTGACTGCTAACCAGAAGGCTGGCGGTTCAAACCCACCAGCCACTCCTCGGAAGGAAGGGTGGGCAATCCTACTTCCATAGTGATACTGCCTCGGAAACCCAAGGAGGGGTCGCTATGAGTCGGGGCTGACTCGACAGCACATAACAACAACAACAACAACAAAGCTGATTTTTATTGTCTTCTTACAAAACGTATTGGCCTGCAATGGATTGGGAATAAAGAAAACTGGTCCTTCCCTACAAATAGTTCAAGTGACACTGGTTTGGAACATTGTCAATGCTATTGACATTTGACGTGGATAATTGTTTTTGATGGAGGCAGTTAGAGGTGACTGTCCTGTGCATTGCAGCATCCTTGACCTGTACCTACTGGATTCTAGTAGTAGCCCCTGCCCCTCCAAACATTGCCAAATGTCTCTAAGGGGAAAAAAATAACCACCTCATCTCACTCCACAGTTGAGCACAGGTCTAGAGAATTTGGTGGATCACAGGAACAGTCTCATAGGTAGAAACCAGATGAATAAAGACTTCAACCTCACTCTTTTCCCTTTTATCAGACTCTTGCTGCTGTTCCTCATGGCTGCACCCAATCAAAAGCCAGAGCTCATAGGAACACATTGGACGGTTTTTCTAGGGCACAGAGCTGGGGAGAAGGGGTAGAGAGAATCTGGAGGGGCAAAAGCTGTTATCTGGTGCAGCCATCGGTCTTAGCCCTCTTTATGAAAGACATAGCCTGAAATTCTGACGTATTTCTTTCCATCATATAAACTAGTGACAATTCTGTTAATGAAAAACACGAAATGCTATTTTCAGTGTTAAATTTCATTAAGTTCATGAGCTTTAAAACTGCAACTCTAAGCACTTACCCAGGAAAAATAAAATAAGTGTAAGTGGCTGCTTCTGAGTTTTGTTTATTTCTGTTAATATTCATTTGGCATTTATTCATTTGGTTTAACACCAGCAAACAATCTACAGCTGATACCAGAAGTTTAAGAAGATATTGTAAGAGTGCACCAGTTATTTGCTCTCCTGTCTGGTTTCCTCCTTTCTCTTGCCCTGCTCTGTAAGGTAGGAAACTACATTTCCCAGGCTCCTTTGCCCTGGCTTCCAGGTACAGTTGGCCAATGAGGCACTGGAAGAAGACTGGAGAGCAGGAAAAGGGGAGAAGCCAAGTATTTCTTCCTCTTTTTCTACTTGAAGTGATGTGTCACTGTCAGCCGCTGAATCTACCCTTTGATTCCGGCACCCACAGGGCAATCCCCTCTGGAGTTGTAGCTCCTTCCAGATAGCCTTGGACCTTAGGTTCTGGTGACCCTTGCTCCTCTGCCCTTGGTTGAGGGGCTGGGTTGGGGGGGGTGATAGTAGCTTCCCGCTGCTGCTAGTCTCTAGATGACTCATTGCCCCCTGGTCACCCCTTAGCAATTCCATCACTTGTGTAACTAAATCTCAGCACTGAAGTCCCTCTTCTTTTATTTATTTTTTTAATTTTGTCATTGCTGTTGAGAATATACACAGCAAAATGTATGCCAATTCAACAGTTTCTACATGTACCATTTAGTGACACTAATTACATTCTTCTTGTGTGCAACAATTCTCACCCTCTTTTGTTCCTCCCTTATTAACATACATTCGTTGCCCCCTAAGGTTCTTTTCTGATCTTTCAAGCTACTGTTGTCAATTTGATCCCATATAGATAGTTCTTCAAAGAGCATAATGCTCAAGGCAGACTTTTTTTTTTTTTTTTACTGTTGTTGTTATGTGCCCTTGAATCGGACCCAACTCATAACGACCCCTCCTTGGGTTTCCAAGGTGGTATCACTACAGAAGTAGATTGCCCAATCTTTCTTCTGAGGAGTGGCTGGTGGGTTAAGCTAAACTATTTTTCAGTTTTAAGAGGACTTCAGGGGTTATTTTTGTTTTAAGGTTTAAAGATTATCTCAGGGCAATAGCTTCAGGAGTTCATCTACCCTCCACAGCTCCAGAAAGTCTAGAGTCTATTGTTCTTGTCGTTATTAGGTGCCATCAAGTCACCTCTGACTCATAGGGACCCTATGCACAGCAGAATGAAACACTGCCCGGTTCTGTGCCAGTCTCACAATCCCTGCTACATCTGAGCCCATTGTTGTAGCTACCATGTCAATCCATCTCATTGAGGGCCTTCTCCCTTTTCATTGACCCTCCACTTTACCAACATGTTATCCTTCTGCAGGGAATGGTTCCTTCTGACAACACGACCAAAGTAGGTTGTGTCGTTTTTGCTTCCAAGGAGCATTCCAGCTGCACTACATTCAGGACAGGTTTGTTAGTCCTTCTAGCAGACCATGGTACTCTTATCATTCTTCTTCAACACCACAACTCAAAAGGATCAACTCTTCTTCGGTCTTCCTTATTCATTGTCTAGCTCTCACATGCATATGAAGTGATTGAAAATACCATGCTCGCATTAGGCATACCTTAGTCTTCAAGAAGACTTTGCTCTTCAGCACTTCAAAGCGGTCTCTTGCAGTAGATTTGCCCAATGCATATGTAATCTGATGTTTTGACTGCTGCTTCCATTGGTGTTGATTGTAGAATCAAGTAATATGAAGCCCTTGACAACTTCGATCTTTTCTCCATCCATCATGAAGCTGTTTATTGGACCAGTTGTGAGGATTTTTTGTTTTCTTTATATTGAGGTGTAATCCATACTGCAGACCATAGTCTTTAAGCTGGGAGCTGCTTTTGTTGGGGAAGCTCTATTTTAAGGCTGGGGCCTGAGGTAGGCAGGTACAGAGCTAGCAGTTAGGAACAACTAAGGGAGATGAACTTGTCTGACAGTTTGTCATTCTATGGTGGCTTACATGTTGCTGTGAGGCTGTAGGCTATGCCACCAGTGTTGCAAAATGTCAAAGGGGTTACCCATGGTGGACAGGTTTCAGCAGAGCTTCCAGGCTAAGACAGACTTGGAAGAAGGAAGAGGCCACCCACTTCCCAAACAATTGGCCAGTGAAGACATTATGAATAGCAGTGAAACACTGTCTGATATATTACTGGAAAACTTTAGGAATAGCCCTGAAACATTGTCCAATATCATGCCAGAAGATAAGTCCATCAGGTTGGAAAGCACTCAAAATTTGACTGGGGAAGAGCTGACTCCTTGGAGTAGAGACAATCTTAATGATATGGATAGAGTAAAGCTTTTGGGACCTCCACTGGCTGATGTAGCACAACTCAAAATGAGTAGATACAAATGCAAACATCCATTAGTAATCAGAACATGGAATGTACAAAGTATGAATCTCGGAAAACTGGAAGTTGTCAAAAATGAAATAGTACTCATAAAGATTGATATCCTAGGCATTAGTGAGCTGCAATGGACTGGTTTTGGCCATTTTGAATCAGACCACCATATGAGCTACTATGCTGAGAATGACAAATTGAAGAGGAATGATGTGGCATTCATCATCACAAAGACTGTTTCAAGATCTATCCTAAATATGTGAACTGCTGTATGGAAAGTGTTTGCTCTGTAAACTTTCACCCAAATCACAATTAAAAAAAAAAAAAAAAAAAGATCTGTCCTGAAGTATAATGCTGTCAGTGATAGGATAATAGCCATACACCTACAAGGAAGACCAGTTAATACTACTATTATTCAAATCTATGCACCAACCACCAAAGCCAAAGATGAGGAAATTGAAGATTTCTAGCAATTTCTGCAATCTGAAATTGACTGAACATGCAATCAAGATGTGTTGATTATCACTGGTGATTGGAATGCAAAAGTTGGAAACAAAGAAGAGTCACTGGTAGTTGGAAAATATGGCTTTGGTGATAGAAATAATGCTTGATATTGCATGATAGAATTTTGCAATACCAAAGACTTATTCATTGCAAACACCTTTTTTCAACAACATAAGTGATGGCTATACACATGGACTTCACCAGAGGGAATACACAGGAATCAGACTGACTACATCTGTGGCAAGAAGCAATGGAGAAGTTCAACATCTTCAGCCAAAACAAGGCCACAAGCTGATTTTGGAATAGCCATCAACTGCTCATATACATGTTCAAATTGAAGTTGAAGACAATTAAAACAAGTCCATGAGAGCCAAAATATGACCTTGATAACATCTTTCCTGAATTTTTAGAGACCATCTAAAGAATAGATTTGATGTCTTGAACACCAATGACTGAAAACCAGAGGAATTGTGGGATGACCTCAAGAACATCATCCGTGAAGAAAGTGAGAGGTCATTAAAAAGACAGGAAAGGAAGAAAAGACCAAAGTGGATGTCAGAAGAGACTCTGAAACTTGCCCTTGAACAGAGACGAGCTAAAGCAAATGGAAAGTACAACAAGATAAAAGAGTGGAATAGAAGATTTCAAAGAGCAGCTTGAGAAGACAAAGCCAATTACTATAATGAAATGTGCAAAGACCTGAAATTAGAAAACCAGAAAGGAAGAACACACTCAGCATTTCTCAAGCTGAAATAAATGAGGAAAAAATTTAAGCCTCTAGTGCCAATATTGAAAGATTCTATGGGCAAAATATTTAATGATGCAGGAAACATCAAAAAGGAGATGGAAGGAATACACAGTCATTATACCAAAAAGAATTGGTTGATCTTCATCCATTTCAGGAGAAGGCATATGATCAAGAGCCAATGGTACTGAAAGAAATCAAAGTTGCACTAATGGAATTGGTGAAAAAAAGTCTCCAGGAATTGACAGAATGCCTACTGAGATGTTTCAATAAATGTATGCCCCACTGGAGGCACTCACTTGGTTTATGCCAAGAGATTTGGAAGACAGCTACCTGGCCAACTGACTAGAAGAGATCCATATTTGTACCCATTACAAAGAAAGGTGATCCCACAGAATGTGCCAATGATTGAACAATATCATTAATATCACATGCAAGTAAAATCTTACTGAAGATAATTCAAAAACAGTTTTAGCAGTATATTGACAGAGAACTTCCAGAAATGTTACCTGGGTTCAGAAAATGACATGAAATGAGAGATATCATTGCTGATGTCAGCTGGATCTTGGCTAAAAGCAAAGAATACCAGAAAGATGTTTACTTATGTTTTATTGACTATGCTAAATGATTCGATTTTGTGGATCATAACAGATTATGGATAACATTGAGAAAAATGAGAATTCCAGAACACTTGATTATTCTCATGAGGAACCTGTACATAGACCAGGAGTCTGTCATTCGAAGAGGACAACGGAATATTGCATGTTTTAAAATCAAGGGTTGTATCATTTCACCATACTATTCAATTTGTATGCTGAGCAAATAATTTGAGAACCTGGATTATATGAAGAGGAACATGACATCAGAATTGAAGAAAGACTTTGTTTGCTGAAAGTGGGAATCCATTAGAATTTAATCTCCTATTATATATTTCTTCCCCTTTGGAACAAGATTCTTTTACAGAATCTTTGATCAAAATGTTTATTAATGGTAGCCTGGCACAATGAAGTTCTTCTGGTATCAAGGCAAAAGAGGCAATTGGCTACATATTGCATACCCTCCTCCTATTCCTGACTCTCCTTCTTCCTTTGTTCTCCCAGGTGGATAGAGACTAGTTGTTGTGTCTTGGATGACCACTTATAAGCTTTTAAGACCCCAGGCACTACACAATGAATAAGAAAGTAGAACATAAGCACTAAATATATCACTACGCCAGTTAACTGAGGTGTCCCATGAAACCATGACCCTAAACCTCCAAACCAAGGAAACCAAATCTCATGAGGAGTTTGATTGTATATAATCAGCCTCAGTAGCTACTCTTTCTTTTTTCTTCTTTTTCTTTTATTGTGCTTCAGGTGTAATTTTACAGAGCAGAATTTGTTTTACATTCAGCAGTTTGTGTACATTTGGTTTCACTCCTTGATTACCATCCTCAACCCTAACCCACTCTCCTCCCCTCCCTTCCTTGCATCCCTTCCCCACACATACACACCTCGTGCCCTTCTTAACTATGCAATCCTGTCGGTCCAGCTTTCCCTCCATGTGAATGCTGCCATTCTGGTGCCACATGGCCAATTGCTCCAAGGGGTATATCTTGATAGAGTAGGTGAATGCCATCGCCCTGGGTTGGGTGTTCTGTATGTAAGTCTTTCTACTATTGAGCTGAGAGCTAGTCCTTGGAGGTGAGTCCTATCCCGGGCCTGAAGTGTATTCCAGGGCCATAGTCTTGGGGTTCCCACCAGACTCTGTCTGACCAGTAATTCTGGTCATTATTGTGTTTTTGAATTTTGTCCCACATTTTTCTTCCCACTCTATCCAGGATCTCCAATTTTGATCCCTTCCCAAGTGGTTGGCATTGGTAGCCAGGCACCATCTAGTTCTTCTGGTCTGGAAAGCCATCATATCCTTGGACTAACTGTTTCCAAATGCCTTTGATTTTCTTCATACTCCTTTCCTTCAGATGAGAGGAGACCATTTGCTGCTTCTGAGATGGCTGCTCCAAAGCTTTTAAGACCCCACTTGCTACTAACCAAAGTAGACTATAGAACAAGATTTTTTATATATTATTGTATTGGTTACCTAGTGCCACTCTGACAGGAATACATACCACAAATGGGATGGCTTTAACAAACAGGAGTTTATTCTTACAATTTTTGGAGGCTGGAAGCCCGAGTTCCAAGGTTCCAGGTTCTAGGGGCTGTGTGAAAGTCCCTTGATCTTGGGCTTCAGCTCTGCCTCTTGCTCCTGGCCCACTGAAGCTAGAGGCATCTCTTCACTCAGGCGGCTACTGGCTGCTGAGACTAACAAGCCCAAGGTCAACAAAGAAAATGGCACAGTCCCGATGTTACCAAATAAACAGCAGGCCATTGATTCAAGTCCGTTGAAAGTCTCAGGATCAGCAGAACATGGCAGGCAGCTGAACAATGACTTGGCTTCATGCAGGATTCATGGATGCCATAAGCTAGAGACCATTCCCAAAGCTGCTTCTTATATATGGGAAGCAGACTATATCCCTAAAGCAGCTACTCAGTTGCTTATGATAGATCTCACCATCGAGTTGATTGCCAGTCTCATCATGGGTAATAATTACCACCAGCTGCCCAGACATTCAACCAGGCCCAGCCAAGTAGATTTACAACCTTAACTACAACAATTATGTTGTGCCAATTGAGCCTGGTGTCCCCCAACACTATGGTCCTGAGTTGGCAGGCCCAGTGGTCTTTTTTCTTCTTGTTGTTATAAATATATCTATCACAACTTTTGCCAGTAGGCTCCCAATAGATAAAGCCATGTTAAAAGAGAAGAACAAAGAGAACTCACACTTCCTGATTTTAAAACATACTGCATAGCCATAGTAAGTGCAAACTGAAACCATAAAATTCTTAGAAGAAAAAGCAAGGGCAATGCTGTCAGGCCTAGCTGTCAACAATGGATTATCTAATATAATAACAAAAGCACAAACACCAAAAAACAAAGTAAACAAGTTGGACCTCACAAAAAGTTTTTAAAAATTTGTTCATCAGACTTTATCAAAAAAGTTAAAAAAAATAAGTTACCAGCTGGGAGAATATCTTCAGAAACAATCTATCTGATAAAAATATGATAACCAAAATATATATAAAACTTTGACAACAACAAAAAGTCAAATAACTCAATTATAAAATGGGCAAAGCACTTGAATAGATATTTCACCAAAGAGGACATTGAAATGGTCACCAAAAACATGAAAAGATGGTCAGCATCATTAGCCATCAAAAAGATGCAAATCAAAACCACAATGAGATACTACTTCATCCCCACTAGGATGGCTAATAATGAAAAATAAAACAAAATAACAAATGTTGATGAGGATGCGGGGAAATTGGAACTCTTACCCATTGCTGGTGTGAATGTAAAATGGTACAGCCTTTGTGGAAAACAATGTGGCATTTCCTCAAAAAACAAAAAATAGAACTATCATATGACCTACCAATTCCACTCCTAGGTATACACCCAAAAGACTTGAAAGCAGAGACTCAAACAGAGACTTGTACCCCAATGTTGACGGCAACACTATTCACATAGCCTAAATGTGGAAACAACTTAATTAATGCCCATCAGCAGATAAATGAATAAATCAAATGTGATGCACACAGTGGAATACTACTCAGCCAGTAGGAGGAATGAAGTCTTGATACATACTATAATATGGATGGAGCTGGAAGACATTTTGCTGAGTGAAATAAGTCAATCCCAAAAGGACAAATATTATATAACTCCACTTTTATAAAAAGACAAGAAAAGGCAAATGTATAGAGAACAAAGTTTATTAGTGGTTACCAGGGACAGAGGGAGGGAAAAGGGAGAGATTAACGATAATGGAAATATCACATTGATTAAGGGTAGGGTTGCACAGGGATTACTGCAATTGCTGTTAATAACTTGTACACCTGTGAAAAGTTGAATGCCCTCTTTTGAAAGACCAAGAGTCTTTTTATTTTATTTTATGTTAAAACTGAATCCTGCCTGTTGCAAGGAGATAACCTCTACATTGACAAGAATATTTTACCTAACGTGAAAGATTCTATGGACAAAATATTGAATGATATCATTTTCTCCTTGTACTTTGGGAAAAGACTGTAATTCTCTCATGTCACATCTTGGCCTTACTTAGTGGAACTCCAGTTGTAGAAAGTACTTTGCCATCTGTCTGAATTACTCGTCACTCTTCAGATAAGCCACCTTGACCCCTTTGCTACAGTGTTCCCTTTTCCTGGAAACCTCATCCCTCATTCTCCACCCAATGACCGACCATAGCCTTGAAAGCCTACCTCAGCTATCATCCTGTGTGACCCCACACAGGACCAATCCTGCTCTTTCTTCCCCAGTAGGCCTCTTGTTCCTCTGTGAGAGCTTATCTCACTGTGGGATTGTTTGCTTATGCATGTATCTCCCTGGAGGACAGGGCTGTGTGTTATTCATCTTTGTATCTTCACTGCCAATCATGCTGAGTAAATATTTACCCTATGATTGAGCAATAAATGAAAGAGTGCTTTGTGAGGTGTTAAGGTCTATACAAGTGTAAGGGCTTCTTATTTAGATGCAATGGATGGTTAATGGTGAACTCTCAGACACTATGGCTGGTATGGGGAGACTTTCCCAGAGAGACATTTTTCCGTATCTTATATCCTTGAAGTTCACTTCATGGACTTCTGAAGACCTTTTGTGGGTATGCATACATAGACATGGCTTGGGATGATTAAGTGCAGGTGTTGAGCTGAATGTGTATATGTGTCTGTGTGAAATAGTGTGTGGAGTATGTTGTGCATCTCAAAAGTATCATTTGGGAACTGAATGTATGGGTATTTGTAAATACATATGCATGGGAGCCAGAGTGTAGATGTAAGTATGTATGGTATGTAAGGGTTCTTGGAGGTTCCAGGTAGTGCAACAGGTCAAGTGCTGGGCTACTAACCAAAAGGTTGGCTATTTGAACCCACTCAGAGGTGCCTTAAAGAAAGGCTTGGAGATCTACTTCTGAAAAATCAGCCCTTGAAAACCCTATGGAGCACAGTTCTACTCTGCACACATGGGGTCACCATAAATTGGAACTGACTCATTGGTAACTGGGTTGGTATGTGTTTAAGGAGTTCTTGTCCCAGGCAACATTAACTACTGCTGTACCTCTTCTACTCAGCTCACTGCCGCCCCCCCCCCAAGGCTTTTTCCACATGTCCTCTGACACCTCTGGGGTGACTCCTTGTGTGACTTCTCCAAAGACACTCACAGGCTAAGTCTATTTTTTTCCTAATGGATCAGAACATTTGCGACCCATTAACGGCATTTTGAAGGAGTCCCTGGGTGACGCAAATGCTTTAAGTGCCTGGCTAATAGCCAAAGACAAGCCTGGAGATCTTCTCCTGAAAGGTCACAGCCTTGAAAACCCTATGGAGCAGTTCTATTCTGCACACATGGGGTGGTCCTGAGCCAGAATTGATCTCACAGCAACTAACAGCAACAACAAAGGTATGTTCAGCATCAGTGAATGGGAGGGATTCTAAGAATCTTCAGGAAGCAGGTAATTACTCCACCTGGGCCAAATTCTACTCTCCTTCTTTCCTGGGCTCATGCCTAGACTACATTTCCCACCTCTCATGAAGTTAGGGGTGTCCATGTGGTTAGTCTGGCAGATGGGATGTAGGGGAAGAAGTGTGTGCCACCTGTGGGTCAGGCTTTCAAAACTGTGGGTGTGTCTCTCCACACACTCCTGTTCCTTTCTGCTGGCTGGCTCCTTGGTGTGGTGACCTGGCCTTGACCATGCAGATGACAACAGCCTTAGAGGTGGTAGAACCTGGACCCTAAGCCTCCACATGAAGATCTACTGACTAACCCAGCATTCCTGCCCTGGACTGTACTGAGGGTGAGAAATGAAATTCCATTGTGTTTGAGCCTCTACAGTTTTGCAATGATTTGTAGCAGCAGTACGCCTTCCCTAACTAACACAGCTTCCTGCAGATAAGATGAGGTGAGCCTGAGGAGTTTGTTATGTGTGTGTGTGAAAGAGAGAGGTGAGTGTGTGAGGGTAGCTGAAGGTGTGTGTCGGCATGTGCATATTTTGTCAGAGGAAGAAATTGGTGCTGGTGTGGACACAAGACTTGAAATCCTAGCTCTCCTGGACTTGTCAACAAACACCATGGCTCTTTTATCTGAATTTTCCCCAGCCTCTTCCTCCCTCTCAATACCCCCAGCACCACTACTTTTTAGATGCCCCCTGCCATAGCTACCTGCTGAGTCCTAGCACTAATTTGGAGAGACCATGTCAAACTTCTCCCACTCAAGAACCCTGGCTCTGCACCCTCATTACTGACTCCACAGCCTCATTACTGGCTCTTCACAGAACCACCGGCCTGCCATCCTTTCTGGCCGCCCTGAGATCTCAGACCACATGAAAGGGCTTATTAAACTGAGGCAAGCAGCCCTGGCTCCCCAGCCTCTCCCTCTTCCTGCAAGCCCCAAAGGGGCCTGTTTCCTTCCCTGCATGAACTCCAAGGGGTTTTAGAGGGAGCAGCACGCAGGACATGCACGTGGTTGCTTCTATCTTGCATGCAATTTACTGAGTACCTATTACATGCTACGTGCTAGGCACTTGATCAGCAGGGTCCCTTTTAATCTGTATACTGACTGTGTGAGTTAAGAATAATTATCTCCACATCAGAGGTGAAGAAACTGTGGCTCAAGAAGACAGATCACCTGCCCAAGTTCACACAGCTAGTAAGGGGTGAGGCCAGTGTTGTAAGCTAGAACAGCCAGACTGCTAAGTGTGATCTACACTGTTGTTGCTAGCTGTTGTCATTTCTAACTCATGGTGATGCCATGTGTACAGATTAGAACTACTCAAGGGGTTTTCAAGGCTATGACCTTGCAGAAGTAGATCACTAGCCTTGTCTTCCAAGGTCCCTGTGGGGTGATTCGAACTGTCACCTTTCAGTTAGTCAAAAAAAAAAAAAGAAAGAAAGAAAAACCAGACTCACTGCCATCAAGCTGGACCTGACTCACAGCGACCCCTCCTTGGGTTTCCGAGGCAGTATCATTACGGAAGTAGATCGCCCAGTCTTCCTTCCAAGGAGTGGCTGGTGGGTTTGAACCGCCAGCCTTCTGGTTAGCAGTCAAATGCCCTAGGCACTACACTACCAGAGCTCCCATTTAGACAAGTGCTTAACTGTTTTTGCTACTCAGGGACTCCTTTCCTATACTGTATTATCTTGAATTGAATAGAGTAAAATTTTAGGAAGAAGTCTTAGAGTCAATTCAACTATTTAACAGTAATTTTTAAAAAATCTTATATATTACTTTATGATGACAGCTAACCTTTACTGAGCACTTACTATGTCCCAAACACTGCTCTTAACATGTATTAACTAATTTTATCCCCACAGCAAGCCTATGAGGGAGGCACTATTATTATACCCATTTTACAGAGAAGGAAATTGAGGCCAAGGACTTACAGAAAGGGTGTTTGTGCACAAAAATGATGATTTGAACCCAAAACTATCACATTACCTCATTACCTTGGGAAGTACCTGGTACAATTATGTTCTCTGTTTCCTGTGTTTCAGAGTGATTAACTGAACTGCCCTGAGGTCACATAGCTAACTAGGAGTGGAGAAGGAATTCCCATGATAGTGATGAGGTTGGTCACTACTTCAGGATGCACACTCATTCTAAGAGGGACTCATATGGATAGCTGCAGGCAGAGTCTCCAGGCAGAGGGAGCTGCCTCTGCAAAAGCCTCTAGGCAGGAACAGAAAAGAGGCCAATGTGGCCTGAGCAGAAATGGAAGTGGAGAGTAGTGGGAAATGAAATAACAAAGGCAATAACCAGGAACCAGATTCTGGCTGCAAATAATTTTACTCTGTGTTTCAACTCAGAAGGATTTGCTGGGTGCCAGTGTGACGTAGTGGGTAAGGCATTTGGCTGTTGACCAGAAAGTCAGTAGTAGTTCAAACCCACCAGCTGCTCCATAGAAGGAAGATGAGGCAAACTACTTCCATAAAGATTTACAGCCTTGGAAACCCAATGAGGTCACCATGAGTCCGAATCAATTCAATGGCAGTGGATTTTTGGTTTAGTGTTGAGAAGGATTCTGAGGCTGTGGGACAGAGTATATACTAAGAGCTGGAAGAATCTGTGTCTCATGTTTGCTGTCCCTGGTCTCCCTAAGCCTAGGTGAGAGAGTAGTTAACAGAGACTTACCAGCTCAAGTTCTAGAATTTCCTCTTTTGGTGTCTGGTGCCAAATGCTGGCCCTCCCTAAACACATGCCCTGAATGAGCACAGGGAAGGCATAGGGCTGCTGTTTAGAATGAGATTGTCTCAGAGCTGGTGCACCTCAGTGAGGGCTCCAAGGATCAGATGCTTCTTACTGACTGAGCAGTGGCCAGGGACTCAGGTCTGTCCCTGCACTACTACCTTTACCTTCCTAAGATGGAGGGGGTGGGGGTGGGGAGGAGTGGGGGGTGGAACTCTTCCAGATGCCCTGAGGCACCCCTGCCTTACTGCAGTTACCTCATCTTGTCAGTGGATAAATGGGGGTATGTTCCTATCAACACGATGAAATTCTCTGAGGCAGAGTACCCCAAACTGCCTTGATCCTCAGGTGTACCCAGACAGGTACAAAATAGCAGGCAGGGTTGTTGTTGTTGTTTGCTGTCGAGTCGGCCCCGACTCATAGCGACCCCTCCTTGGGTTTCCGAGGCAGTATCACTACGGAAGTAGGATTGCCCAACCTTCCTTCCGAGGAGTGGCTGGTGGGTTTGAACCGCCAGCCTTCTGGTGAGCAGTCAAGTGCCTTAGGCACTATGCTACCAGAGCTCCTATCAAAATCCCAAGGAACTGGCCTCTGGGCATCCTACTTTGTTCTCCTCCCTCAGTGTCTTCTCCACAGGGATCCTGATAAAATCTAAGGCTGAACTGTTGTTCCTCAGCTCAAACCTCCAGAGTTTCCAGGCAGAGTGAAAGCCCTCTTGTGGATGGCAGGCAACGTGATCTGCTCCCCTTCCCTCTCCCATTTCTTCTTCTGCCTGCCACTCACTCTGTACCAGTCACCTGGCTGCCCTCTACCCTTCAAACCTGCCTAATGTGTCCTGCCTCAGGATTTTGCACTGGCTGTTCCTTCTTACTGGATGCTCTTCCTCCAGACATCCACATAACGTCCCTCACCTCCTTCAGATCTCTGTTCAAATGCCACCTTCTCAGGGGACTATCTCTGACCACTTAGTTAACACTCCAACACCCCCTCACCATGACTCTGGAAAGGGTTACCCCTTCCTTTTGGTTCTACTTCTAGGACCTCTGTGGTCACTGGCTCTCTCTGGGGTTTCCTCAGGCCTAGCTCAAGTTCTCCAGAGCATTCTGGTCCACCTTACACACTCAGCCTGTGTCAGGCCCTTTTCCAAACCTCAGCCCCCACCCTCACCCCCACCCCCTTCCCAGAAGAATGCCTCAATTTCCCCACACTCCTCAACAGGACACAGCCCTTGGCCAAACTGAATCTTTGAGCCCCCTCCAGTCCTTTCTTTCTATATCCTTGTTCCTGGTTTTCAAGTTCCTGTCTCCAAGGTACCCATTACACTTCTGATGCTCAAGTCTATTAGTGAGGGAAAAAATCCCTGATAAATCCAATAACAATGACACATGTCACTCCTCCAGGAATACCTGCCAATAGAAATAGTAGCTGAAGAGCAAGCAGAGTGCAGTGGTTGTGAGTACAGACAATGGAGTCAGACTGCTGAGTTCCAATCCTGGCTCTGCCACTTACTAGATATGACTTTGGGTAAATTACCTAATCTCTCTGTGTCTCAGTTTCCTAGAAATAATTACTGTAAAATGGGGGCATTTCATCATCTCTGCCTGAGAGGGTTAGGGGGATTAAATGAGTCATTCCTAAAGAACGTGGGTCAGTGTCTGGTGTATAGCAAACTCTATGGAAAGTTTGTAACATAAAGGAGTGGGTCATGTGGAATTGACTCAATGGCACATAATAACAACGATGCTGAACAAGTACTTCTGACGGTGGAAATCCAGGCCTCAGGGCATGCAAGCTAGAAATTGGTGACTTGAGCAGTGCCCGAATCCTGGCTGGGCTGGCAGGGGGCCATCGTGGCATCAACACTCACAGTAGAGCATGTGGTTCCGCCCCACATATGACTTGATTCTGAAAATCTTTTTCAGAAAACTGATGGCAACGGTGTTAGTATAGCCCTAGCTGAGTGAAGGGCAGTGATTACTGCAAATCAGGCTACAGTGAGCTGAGTCTTAGCAGGCTACCTCTGCACTCATCTCCCCAGGGTAAGGGCTTACCTGGTGACAGGTGGGTATCACACCTGGGTAAGCCCTGCCTTTGGTCCCTGCCTCAGGAAGTGTGGCAGATCCAGCTACCTGGCCAGGTTTGGGGAAAGTTGCTGGCTCCTGGAATCAGTGGAGATGATCTTGTCAGGAAGGGATCAGCTCTGTGGTGCTGCTTCATGGAAAGGATAAAGCCAGGAGGGGCAGAGTACTGTGTGCTGGCACTGGACCAACTGGGTCCAGATCCCAGCTTCATCACTTATAAGCTGTGTGACTTTGGGCAATCTACTTAACCTGTGGTAGAGGATAGAGCCCACCTGTGAAGGCTGCTGTAAAGTGAACAATGCCTGGTCTACAGTGAACACTCAATTTACCTTAGTGGTTACTGTGGAGGGAGTTGTCCAGTCCCAATGATGACAGAGAAATGAATCCAGCCAGATATGAGGTTAGATACTAGCTAGCAAAGCAGATACAGCCTGGTTCAGAGACCAGCTGTCCTGAGGTCTGGCAGTATGTCTCAGCACAGGCCGCTGCGTTCAGTCTGCCCTCTGGCCCAGATGCTTCTCTTGTTGACTCTAAAAGACTTCTGCTGTCTCTTTCCAGTTCTCTCACTGTTATCTCCATTCACCAATAACATGCCCAACTGCTCACACACCTCCAGTGGCAGGAGGCTCACTACATGGCAAAGCAGCCCATCTCAGCTTTGGGCAACTCTGAGTGGTTTAGAATCCCTGCTCATGCTGGGCTGTGGTCTGACAGCCTGGTCTTTCTGGAGCCACCAGGAACACATCTGTTTCATTCTTTTACATGTGTCGGTGCTTCCCAAATTGTGAGGCAGCTTCTCTCATCCCACCTTGAGTTTTTAATTTATCCAAAATTAATTCTTCCATTCCTTCCAACCATGTCCTTGTGATGCAGTTTCTAGCTTGTTTCCTGGTTACCACCCTCTACCCTCTGACCACATGTCAGTTTTCCTTATGGTCTCTTCTCTGCAGAGGAGGAGATCTGAGCAGCAGAGAGTAGTCATACCCTACCTTTCCCCATGCAATGTTACATTTCTCTTGAGGGCTCTCAATAGAATGGTTGACTTTCTGAAAGCTAGATCCTATAGGTAGCTCACACTCAGTAGACGGTCAATGAAAATATCCTGTGTTTTCCCAGAGCCACTATGAAGCCATGGTGCTATCCATTCTGTTTCAGTAAGCAAGGTTTCTGTTATGGCAGGCTGGATTGACCTAGCTGAGCTCCCCAGCCCATGCAAGGCCTCTGTTTCTCCTTCTCTCTGTCTCTCCTTCTTTAAGTCTCTATGGATGTAGAAACTTCCTGGGTCTTTATTTGTCCTTGGCCTCTGGACCTCAAGGACTGGGTTGGTACATCTTAGAGGAAAGAGCATGGGCTTTGGAATCAGACAGAAATCCCTCTTTGAAGGCTAGCTCTGCTTTTGACCAGCTCTATGGCTCTAGACCATTTCTTTTCTCTCTCAGAACCTCAGTTTGCTCACGTGTGAAGTGGGGATATTAATGCCAACCTCCTGTGCCAAAATTAAGTTTAGTAGAGATAAACATTGATAAACTGCCCCACCTCTTCAAGGGCCCTTTAGTACAATGACAGTGATGAAGAGGATGATGACAATTGCCATTTATCTCCTGGAGGAGCCAGGAAAAGCTCATTGTTGTTGTGTGCCATCGAGTCGATTCTGACTCACAGCAACCCTATATTAGAGTAGAACTGACCTTTAGGGTTTCCTAGGCTATAATCTTTATGGGAGAAAACTGCCAGGTCTCTTGTTCTACAGAACCACTGGTAGGTTTGAACCGCCGACCTTTTGGTTGGCACCCAAGCACTTAACCATTGAGCCACAGCTTGCTCAAAAACAATTCATTACTTGCAGAAGAAATACAGAAGGAGTCATACCAATTACACCTCAGTGTAAACTCAGGAGTGTGCAAAATGAAGATTCCCCACCAGCCGCATCCAGGCCATGCTGGAACAACTAGCAAACGCCAAGTCACCTCCACCTCACAATGAACCTGATTGGAAAATTCACTTTAGTTGGCATATCTGTAATTTCTTAGGGACATGGCCCAGGGCATGCTCCCTTGCAGCACAAGCTTCCTACAAAATGCTACCACAGAGCAAATTCTGCCAAGTGGGCTGGACAGGGAGAGGATGGTAGAACATGTTTGTTACTTCAACACTAGCAGGGGCTTCTTGATTCTGTTGTTCAGGAGCTTGGTTGGCCCTGTTAGATCTGGAGCAGTAAGCAGCATATGGGGAGGGGACACAGGGTGAAGGAGAATGCCCCCAGGCTATCTCTTCCTCTGTGTACATCCTGATGCTTGAAGAACAGGGCAACTCCCAGAGAAGAACTTGCCAGGGATCAAACGCACAGGAAGAGTTTGCTACAGATGATGCATGGTGGGTCACAGCATATGCTGGGGAGTCAGCTGGGCCTGGATTCAAATCTCCTTGCCATTGCCTAGCTGTGTGAGTTGAGCACATTATCTAACCCTCTCTGCCTTAGTTAAATAGAAATACTGCTACCTACTTCATAGGCGAGGACAGTGGTGGTCCATTGGTAGAATTCTCACCTTCCATGGGGGAGACTCAGGTTATGTTCCTGGCCAGTGCACCTCAGATGCAGGCACCACCTCTCTGCCAATGGAGGCTTGGATGTTGCTATGATGCTGAACAAGTTTCAGTGGAGCTTCTAGACTAAGACAGAGTAGGAAAAAAGGCCTGACATTCCGCTTCTGAAAATCAGCTAGTGAAACCTCTATTGGTCACCACTGATTATGGGGATGATGCATGACCAGGCAGTGTTTCATTCCATTGCGAAGGGAGTTGCCATGAACCAGAGGCTGACTTGACAGCAGCTAACAATGCCAACAACATCATAGGAACATTGTGAGGATCAAATGAGGTAAAGTGTGTTGAGCTCTTGACAGGGTGCCTGGCAATAAATGAGCGAACAGTGAACATGGCAAAGTCAACACAAATCAGAAAGAAATGGATCCATTTTGCCTGAAGTCCTCAATCATGTCAGAGATGGATTCTGGGATTCCCAGTTAGCATCCCATTTCTCTGTCAGATAAGAAGCTACCTGAAGAAGGAAAGTATTATATAGTGTCCCAGGTTGAATTTGCACTGTAGTGTAAAAAGCTTGGGACTCCATCATTTGCTAATTATGTGAAACTAGGCAAGAACCTCACTCAGTTTTCTCATCTGCAAAATGGCGTTAATAATAGAAATCATAGGAGCTCTGATGGCGTAGTGCCTAAGGCATCTTGACTGCTCACCAGAAGGCTGGTGGTTCAAACCCACCAGCCACTTCTCAGAAGGAAGATGGGCCACTCTACTTCCATAGTGATACTGCCTCAGAAACCCAAGGAGGGATCGTTATGAGATGGATTCAACTTGATGGCAGTGAGTTTGGTATTTTTGGTTTAATATCAATCATATGGTGTTTTTGTGAAATTTAAATGCAATGGTACTTGTTCAGTACTCAGTAGAGTCCTTAGAAAGTTGCGCAATGAAAAGTAGCCATGATGGCATTTGGTGTCTGAAGATCAAGTTCAAATCCTAGTTTCCCAATAAAATCCAGCTGCAGTTGAGTTGATTCTTACTCTTGGCAATCCCATGTGTATCAGAGTAGAACTGTGTACCATAGGGTATCAATAGCTGATTTATCACAAGTAGATCAATCACATCACCAGACCTTTCTTCTGAGATGCCTCTGGCTGGACTTGAACCTTCAACCTTTACAATAGCAGCCAAACATGTTGACCCAGAGAGTCTAGCTCCACCATCTGCTAGTTGAGAAATCTTTAGCAAGGAGGTATCACCCCTCTGAATCACTGCTTCCTTGTCTGTCAAACAGAATTCAACTCCACAGAAATGTGAAAAACAACTAAAATGTGAATCTATTGGAAATAGTAGTTAAGTGGTAAGGCGTTGGCACATGCAAGCTGTTGTCTTTTGTAATGAAAGAATTCAGTGTCCATCCCACATGTCTGAGAAACTGACTGGCACTTCCTTGGGGCTGCTCCAAGTTGCATGCCTGGAGGCTGGACCACGACCACAACCAAGTGGCCTGCTGGATATTTGGCTTCCTGAGTTGCAGAGTCATTTGTACTGGCTGCCTCGCCCTACTGAGAGACGCCCTTTCCACCCAGTGGTCAGGAGAAGCCCACTCAGCACTTCTCAGGGCTGCATTTCTGCTGATCATCCTTGAGCACTCTCTGCCTCTAATGAGCAGGCTGGTCAGGAAAGGATGAATTAAGGGTGGGGAGAGAAATGACTTCTGGAATGAGACTGCAGGTGAGCAGTGGTGAGACTACTCTGCCCAGCCAAGCCCCAATCCCAGAGGCCAGGGGAGGGAAAGTGGGGGAGCAGAGCTGTGCATACACACACATACCCTAAATAACCTCAGGTCAGGCTAGATGGTTGAGGCTTGAACCCTGGTCTGTCATGGATTTGCTGTGTAACCTTGGGCAAGTCAGCTTCCTTCTCTGTGCCTCAATGTCCAATTCTGACATTCTGAAATGCCACAGGGACATCACCAAGAGTGATAGAAGCAAGAAGGAGGATGGGCGGACACAGTCATCAAAGGGCTGTTGGGGTGCAGTCCCCAAACCTGAAAGCACACAGGATTTGGTACCAGAGCAACCTGGGTTCAGATGCAGACCCTACAGCTTATCGGTTGTAGAATCTTTACCACGGTACTTAACTTCCCTCTTTCAGTCTCCTTGTAAAAGCCATTTGCAAACCTGATTTGCAGAGTCATAGCAGGATTAGAAAAAAATGTATGCAAAGCCATGGCATATGATATATAGGTATATAATGAATGCTTGACCTACTTTATTATCTAGCTATTATCTAGCTATCTATTTTTCATGGATCATCATCATCATCGCCATCATCTTATTTTATAGAGAACACTAACACCATGAACCAGCCCATCTCCCAGTGGGACCTCTCACAGTGGCAGACGGTGAGCTACCTGGGATCCCTGGTAGTCTCTGTGCTGAGTGGGAAGATGAGCCTCGCTATGACTTCCACAATCAACCCCCATGGAAGCAGCAGTGGAGAAATCAAACAACATATTGCATTAGGCAAATCTGCTGCAAAAGACTTCTTAAAGATGTCACCTTGAGGGCTAAGGAATGCCTGACCCAAGCTATGGTATTTTCAATTGCATCATATGCATGGGAAAGCTGGACAATGAATAAGGAAAACCAAAGAAGAATTGATGTCTTTCAGTTATGGTGCTGGTGAAGAATATTGAATGGACTGCTAGAAGAATGAACAAAATCTGTCTTGGAAGAAGTATAGCCAGAATGCTCCTTAGAAGTGAGGATGTGAGACTTCATCTCACACACTTTGGACATGTTATCAGGAGGGACCAGTAGATGGAAAAGGACATCATGGGTAAAGTAGTGGGTCAGTGGAAAAGAGGAAGACCCTCAATGAGATGGATTGACACAATGGCTGCAACAATGGGCTCAAGCATAGCAAGGACTGTGAAGATGGCACGGGACTGGCATTCTACTGTACATTGGGTTACTGTGAGTCAGAATTGACTCAATGGCACTTAACAACATGAGGTTTATTCATTAGCCACTAACTTTGAGATGGGGTTGGCTTGGCCTAGAGATGGCCTGTCCTAGTTTTGATGGGGAATATAAAAGACAACAAACAGTATTACCATCTTTCTCTCTCCTCACCACCCACCCTGCCTAAGGAGAGCCCATTCCTCCAGGACAATGAGCACAGAGTAGATCCAGTAAATGCACTGCAGGGTCCCTGGAGGATGGCCATGTGGGTCCATGGACTTCTTAGTAATGGGAGTAATCACATGTGCAAATGGCATGAGAATAAACTACAGATTCATCCCTGTGACTTTCTGGGAGTCTCTCCAGCACTATTGGAGTGCACAGTCATAAATTGATCCACTCACCTCTCTCTCCTGAGCCAGCTAGGAAGTGGTCATTCTGGGCTGCAGGTGGGAAGAGGGCTGAGGAGGAGGCGCTCCTGCCCCTCACACACACATGCAGGGGAGCTGTAGGAGGGTGTGTCCACTGGCTAGTGTGTATGAGTGGTTGAGTGTGTGAGAGTGTATCCTCTGGCCAAGGTGTAAGTGTGAATGCTGTGTGTGTGTCTACTGGCCAGTGTGTGAGGGAGTGGTGAGTGTGTGAATGTCCAGTAGGATCATTCATGCTGAACTGGCTTCAGTGGAGCTTCCAGATTAAGAAAGACTAGGAAGAAAGGCCTTGGTGGTCTACTTCCAACAATCAATCAATGAAACCCTATGGATCACAACAGCATATTACAGGGCTGGGAGATGAGCTCCCTAGGTTGGAAGGCACTCATAATATGCAGTAGCTGCAACAATGGACCAAGCATACCAATGATGGTGAGGACAACGCAAGACCAGGTAACATTTTGTTCTGTGGTACATGGGGTCACCATGAGTCACAGCATATTTGACAGCAACTAATAACACTGTATGGTATATTTGTTGAATGAACAAATGTGATTTATTCATTCAGCACACACATTCAACACTTCTCCTGCAGGCGAGTCAGTCAGCTAAATGCTGGGGACCCATAGCTAACTGAGGCATGTCCCTGAAAGTGTGCTTCCACAGGAGATGAGTGAGGGTGAAGGACAAGCCATCCTTCCACTGATGGGCATCATGTAACAGGTGTGAAGCATAGTGATGAAGAGCTTTGGAATCCAACAGAGTCACGCTCAATTCCTAGCTCTACTACTTGCAAGCTATGTCACTGTAGGAAAACCACCTAACCTCTCTGTGCCTCAGGTTTCTCACTTGTAACATAAGGACAGTAGTAGAAACTACCCACTTCATAGTGTTGTTGGGCAGGTTAAATGAATGAATGCCATCAAGCACTGAGAACAGTGCTGGGCACACAGTTCAATGTTCACTGTTATTATTACCCTCTATCGCAGCTTGGAGATAAGGCCTAAACAATTGACCCATGTGAATAATTGTGTACAGTGGCTGTGATACAAGGTGGAGATGCTTAATAAACACTCCTTACCCCATTCCCATCCCACCCCTTAATTCTCAGGAAGGAAATTTCCTGACTTCCTCCAGTCCTGGAACCCATATTTTGGGCCTCTTTCAGGTGATGGTTGCTTTTAGCTGCTGTCAAGTCGATCCCTGATTGGTGGTGATCTCGTGCTCAACCGAAGGAAATGCCGTCCCGTCCTGTGCCATCCCCACAACTGGTTGCAGATCAGACCACTGTGATTCACTGAGTTTTCATTGGCTGATTTTTGGGAGTAGATCACTAGGTCTTTCTTCCTAGTCTGGACACTCTGAAGAAAACCTGTTCAGTATCACAGCAACACGCAATCTACCACTGACAAACAGGTCATGAGATGCACTGGCTGAGAATCAAACCCAGGCCTCCTGCATGGAAGGCGAGAATTCTACCACTGAGCCACCACTGCTCCCTTTGGGTTAGGACATTGTTGTTGTTGTTAGGTGCTGTAGAGTCAACTCTGACACATAGCAACCCTATGTACAACAGAACGAAACGTTGCCTGGTCTTGTGCCATCCTCACAATCGTTGCTATGTTTGAGGCCATTGTTGTAGGTACTGTGTCAGTCTACCTCATTGAGAGTCTTTTTCTTTCTTAATATTAGCTATCGGTGGCATAGTGCCTAAGGCATTTGACTGCTAACCAAAAGGTTGGAGGTTCAACCTCACCAGCAACTCCTTGGAAGGAAGACTGGGCACTCTACTTCCTTAGAGATACAACCTCAGAAACCCAAGGAGGGGTCACTATGAGTCTGGACCGACTCGATGGCAGTGAGTTTGGTTTTGGTTTATCACTACATTTATTACTTACTTTTTTTAATCAAGGGAGGAAACTCCCCACCACCCCAGGCTGCCCAGATCCTAGGTTGTATTCTGTAGTTAATGGATGTGACTGGCAAGTATATCCTCTCAGGAGTGTGACACCAGCTCAGACTATGCAGGACCCAGAGCACTGGTCTAAGAATTGGGTGCTGGGAGTTTTCTCCCAGCTCTGTAAACCCTAACTGGTCATGTGACCAGGGGCAAATCACTTCGCCACTCTGGGTCACTGCTCTTCCATGGCCTGTGGAGGGGTTGAGATTTGATTAGGTCTTTCCAAGTTCATTCACTCATCTGATAAATTTTTATGGAACAATTATCTGCCAGGCACTGCTCTAGGTGCTGGTGATACACAGTGACCACAACAGACATATGACCCTGCCTTGGGGAGCTCTTTTGAAGTAGGAAGGGGATGGACAGGAATACCAAATATAGTCGGTAGATTATTGAGCATATTAGAAGGTGGAGATTGTTTGGAAAAAGGAATAACATAGAACAAGTTAAAGGGAAGGAGTAGTTGTCAGGGAATGAGGAGGCAGACTCATCTTTAAATGGGATCATCTGGGGTGACCTCATTAAGAAGGTAGATTTGAAAGGAAGGGCATCTTATACTGTAGAAATCTATGAATTTCAGTGATTCTTTAAAAACCAGCTGTGGTCAAGTTGACTCTAGCTCGTGGTGACCTTAGCTTATAGGTGTCAGAGACAAATTGTGCTGCATAGGGTTTTCTTTCAGTGGCTGATTTTTTAGAAATTGATCATCAAATCTTTCTTCTGAGGTATCTCTGGGTAGCCTCGAACCTTTAACCTTTGGGTTAGCAGTTGAGCAGATTAACTCAGAATTCTCAGCACTGCTACATTTCAGAGACAGCACTATCTGGGGGCCCCTGGAGTCCCTTATCTCTTCTCTATCTCTGCTCACACAGAAGCTGGCTTGCCCAGTGGGTGACAGATCATTCAAGTCCCCAAGAGGGATGAGTGATTTACCACTGTCTTTATTCACACTCCAATATTTCTCAGCTCCCATGGCTCTGATGGAATAAATATGACCTTTTATTCTTCACTTTGCTTAAGACTCAAGGTCAACAGCCCAGCTGTGATCTATTGCTGCTCCCTCCGCTGGTTGCCCGTGAGCCAGAGAGCCCACGCTGTCAGAGATTCATGGCACCATCCTCCAGCCCCGCATGGCCGTCTGCCCTGGGCCTGGGCCTCACTGGGCAGAGGAGGCAACAGCCGAAGTGGCTCCCAGGGATGGTGACTCATTGAGGGCAGACACAAAGTCATAAATCTCCTCCCTCTCCACGAACACACCCCATCACTAGGGTTGAACTCATGACCTGGGTTTCATTTCAGTCCTAGGAGGAGGCAGCAATGGGAGGTAGAGCAGCCATGGTTCAAATGGCAAGTTATAAATTAAAACGCCTCAAGACAGGGCCAGCCACCATTTTTCCCTGTGTGGAAAAGGAATGAAAGGCATGCATGCATCAGACTGCCTGCCTCACAAAGAAGCCTCAGCTTTTGTGTGTCAGACATCACCAGCAGCACTCCATAGAAGTCTTGTCTAACCAAGGCACCTCCTGCTGCACCCACCGATTTCCTCTTGTTGACTCCTTATCTAGAAGTCCCTGGTGGCACACATGGTTAAGTGCTTGACTATCAGCCAAAAGGTTTCCACTCAGAAGAAAAGTCTGGTCACCTTTTTCCCAAAGATCACAGCCATTAAGACCCTTATGAAGTAGTTCTGTTCTGCCCACATGGGTCACCATGAGTCAGAATCCACTCAATCGTAACAACAACTCTTTATCTGCCATTGAGGTGGGGATGGGTTGACCTGGTTGGCACTTTCTGTGTTACCTCATGGTGTATTTGAGAGATAAAGGGCTGTTTATGGTTTGTTAACAGATTAGGGAGCTGAGAAAGGAGATAGTCTAGAAGGGAAACGGGGTCACTGGCCTCTTTTTTGAACACACCATCTATGACCTCAAGACACGTACTTCTACCCTTCTGACTCCTCTCTGACCTAACTCATGTTCTGGGAGGAAGCAGAGTGGTTAGAAATTCGTTGGAGCACCATGGTCCTGGCTTTGAATTCTTACTCTGCAATTTCCTAGATGGGACCCTTTGGGCAGCTCACCTGCCACTCTGATCCAGACAATTTCTAATCTAATCTGTAAAGCAACCTTATAGTAGTAGCTGTCCTGTAAAGGTGTGCAGGACAGTGGAGAGCATAGAACGAGCATCAGATGCTACCTGCATATTATCAAGGTGGCAAGGGGCAGACCCTGAAGCCAGCCTGCCTAGACTCAAATCCCAGTGGGGACAATTCAGACAAGCTTCAGATCTCTTCATGCCTCAGTTTTCTCATCTATAAAATCAAGATAATCACAGTACCTTCTTTGTGGGGACACTGTAAGATGATTCCATGGTGGAATCCTCGTCTTTTGTGTGGTATACCCAGGTTTGATTTTTGGCAATGTACCTCATGTGCAGTCACCATCCATCAGTGGAGGCTTGCATGGTGCTATGATGCTCAACAGCTTTCAGCAGAGCTTCTAGACTAAGACAGACTAGGAAGGATGGTTTGGCAATCTCCTTTTGAGAATCAGCCAGTGAAAACCCTTTGGATCATGATTGTCTGTTCTGCTGTGTACATTGTTGTGAGCTGGGATAGGGTGTACCCAGGGTACGGCAGGTATGGCACGTGCCTTGGGTACCACTTGAGGGGAGGCGCTAATGAACAGTTTCTATTGGCCATTGCAGTTTCCATCACCAGCTCTGAGAGACAATTCAGCAACCTAAAACTAATTGCTGCCAACATTATCCTCAGTTGACACACCACTAGTGGGGGCCCACTCTTCAGCAGCTGACAACAACAATAAATGGAAACCACTTAGAACTGTACCTTTCTCAGAAAGGTTAGGTCTCTTTATGATCATCATTACTGGAGAAGAAACCTAACTGCATTTACTTGGCACTTTTGACCTAATTTCCTTCAATTGGTTTTGTGATTTATAATCCACTTACTTCCAACAAAAGAGATGAGATGACTTGCAACAGAAAAGCACATATAAAATCAGGCAAGCATAATTTTTAAAGTTTTATGGTAGATGGAGAATCAATGAGGAGGCTTGAGCTCGAGGCTCTGGGCCCCAGGATGGTTCACTATGACACTCCGAGCACTAGCTTTAGTTACAACCTCACAAGACGGTGAAGCCATCACATAGCCCTGGGCCATATTATCTTCAGCATAGTTTCTGGAGGATAGGGCAATGTGGCCCTCAGAGCAGTGAAGGAAGCAGCTTTGTTAGGGAGGGCCCTGTCTATGTTAGAC
Source organism: Orycteropus afer afer (assembly GCF_000298275.1). Classification (NCBI taxonomy): domain Eukaryota; kingdom Metazoa; phylum Chordata; class Mammalia; order Tubulidentata; family Orycteropodidae; genus Orycteropus; species Orycteropus afer. Next base: position 10,681,223 of record NW_006921646.1, read on the forward strand.
TTGGCTGCCTTCAGATAATGGGTACTGCCAGCCGGGGAGGGGCTGTCTCAGTCCACTTTGTTCCGGTCACATCCAGGGTGCCGCCCATGGCTGGACCTTACCCATGGAGAGAGATGTCACAAACCTAGCACACATGTGAGTGAGAAACCAGGACACACACCATAGGACGTACTTCAAGTCCTTTCCTGCTCCAGAAAAGAACATGCCCATCTTTTACTTGCATACTCTCCAATGTCTTTTTACTGATTGAGCTCCTACATGGCATTCTGGGCTACCTCCTCCAGAAAGCCTTCCCTGATCTCCTGTTCCAGAGAAGAACATGCTAGTACTTTACCTGCAAAGCCTCCCATGTATCTTCACTAATTGAGCTCCTACTTGGTCTTCTGGGTCACCTCCTCCAGGAAGCCTTCCTTGACCACCCTGGGGCTAGGTCAGTCCCTAGGACATGCACTTACCACAGGTATAGCTACTGAATCAGTAAATACCTCATGTGAGTGGTAATTTAATGTCTGTCTCCCAGGGAAATGTGAATTGCAGGAAGGCAGGAGTGTCTAGTTCATAGTTATATTTCCTATGAGTTAACAGACCTGGTATTATAAATATAAAATAAATAAATCTTTAAATGAAAGGTGAAAGGTTAAGAATGGAGGAAGATAGGCAGCAAATGTGTTGAGAATGGAAAAAAGAAAAATTAGGAGAGCCATATAAATTATCTTTAAAAAATTAAATGGACATATTATAAAAGAATAATTAGTTTTATTCCTGATGAGGATAAAGACAAAATCTAAGGCTAAGAAGTGAAAGGAGATAGATTTTGATGCTTGCAAAAGCCGGAAAATGCAAAAAGAAGATACAAGAATTGATGCATTCAAATTGCGGTGTTGGTGGAGAATACTGACTATACTGTGGACATCCAGAAGAACAAACACATCAGTGTAAGAAGAAATATATCAAGAATGCTCCTGAGAAGAGAGGCTGCCAAGACTTAGGCTCACTTCCTTTGGACACTTTATCAGGAAAGACCAATTGCTAGAAAAGGATTTCACATTTGCTAGAGAGTAAGCGAAAACCAGGGAACTCCTCAATGAGATGGATTGATACAATAGCTGCGACAATGGACTCAAACACACCAATGACTGTGAAGTTGGCACAGGACCCACAGCATTTCCTTCTTTTTACATATGATCACCATGAATGGGAGTCCACCTGAGAGCAACTAAGAACAACCACCAGGACAAACATCTTAGCCAAGGGCACCCAATAGTAATGTGAGTGCTTTCCAAAAAAAATAAAAATAAAAAAAGAATGTTTCTCATCAGGAAGTCACCTTTATACAGAGCCACCAGTCAGAATTCCAAGGTGGGGGAAGAGGGATGTGACGGAAGGAAATGGTAAACCCCATAATGATTTCTGAAAAATGAAGAGGGCTGGCTTGTATGACCTTGAACTGTCCCTTTCTCACTCTGGACATTTTTCAGTTTATGAGAGTAACAAGAATTAGGTCCATTTTAAAGACAGAAAAACTAAGTTGGATAGAGTTGTGCTAAACATCAGCAGAATTGGTCCCAAAGACCTTGACTTTGCTCTCTCAAGCCTTTGGCAACATTGTCTACATAGGGAAACTGGGCTTTTAGGTTACTTATACCTCCATCCTGATCCCCTCCCACCTCTTGCTGCCTGGGCCTCAATCAGCCTTGCAATGCAACTGCATCCTCAGTCAGCCAGTCTGAGAGGAACTATTTCAAGCATCTCCCAGGTTCTGTCCAATAAAGATACAAAGAAATGACTCTCTAATGGTGGAATTTCAGGCTGTCTATGAGGGAAATATTTTTGGATGTGGTACTGCTGCCAGGCCCAATCATGGCAGGGGAGGGAAGAGTGAGATTTTGGGTCTGAACCTGAGCTCTCCTGCACTCCCAATTTGGGAGGCAGTCCTTACCCCACTCACTCTTGCTGGAGAACAGAAGCTTTGTTCCAGCCCACCCTCATCACCTAGCTCCTAAGGGAAAGGACTGCTGAGCGCCAGCCAGACCGACTTGGGAATTTTCAAAACCTTCCTGTTCCACTCAGACCTTCTTCAGAGCGACAATCAAAGCAGACTTTGGGGGAGGAGAGCGAAGCAGCCCTTGGCACTGGCTCACACACGGTGGCATTTTGACGGGTGGTAAAAATATCTCTCTGGTGTTCAGCGCCAGCTGCCGCTACTGCCACCAACTCAGCTTCCAAGATCCTCTCTCCATGCCCAGTGTCTCAGCAGCCTCCTACCTGTCCACGAATGCCCGCCCTGGGAGACTGGATACAAGTCCCTGGGCCCCTGACTACCGGCCACCTCACATCTCACTAGTGCCACATCCATCATCATGGCCAGGCACCAACAAAAAACACATTTAAGAGCCACTAGAGAAAGTGATTTATCATCAAAAACACCGCGGCACATGCCTAATGAGCTAATTAAACAAGAACGTAAATAATTACTCCCTATCAGAGTAAGAGGACATAGAGTGGAGGGGGTGAGGGGCGGATGCTAAGGGAGGAGCTGAGATGCTGATGGTGGTGTGGTGCTCTGCTCTGCTCTGCAGAGGGAATCGGAACTGCCTTCCCTGTACTCTAGGCTGTGGGCTGGGCCTCAGCGTGGTTCCCCAGCAAGGCAAGAGACAGCCCAAAATTCTGCCAAAAAAATCATTACAAACGACTGCTTTGTTCCCTGTCTGAGGATTTCCTACTCACCAAGCAAGCCCACACCCTGTTCTTCTGTATTGATAACCAATCTGACAGGGAAGAAGTCCTTGTTCCAATTTTATGGATATGGATACTGAAGAGGTGGAGAGTCTAAAGACCACCTCTCCAGCCAGCAGCCAGTCCTCTTTTAAATCACACAATGTCACTCTCAATGGCCCCCATGTCATTTAGGATAAATTTCAAAGCTCCACATGAGCCAACCCCTGTCCACTCATCTAACCCCATTTGCTACTACATTTCCTTACTGCTTTCCTATAGGGATATGCGTGGTTTCACCCCAGGGGCCTTTGCACATGCTGTTTCCTCTGCCTGACTCTTTATCTTACTACATTCAGGGCTACCAATGTCACTCTTCACAGAGACCTCCCTGCCCAGCTATATAAAATAGCAACACTCCCAGTCTCTGACTCTTTCCACTGATTTACTTTCCCTCATAGTACACGTTTTTCATTTTTGTATCTGTCTCTCCCAAAAGAATGTAAGCTTATGTAAGAAGGCAAGAATGTAAGAATATAAGGCAGCAAGAATTTTGCTTATCTTGTTCCAATGCTTGATCAGAGTCTGCCCCACAGCAGATACTCATTAAATATTTGTTGACTGAATAAATGAATATTTAGCTATCAGAAGTTAAAGTGTGGTTTCTCCCTAGCTCACCAAGACCCAAATCCAGAGTTTTCTCCAGCACAGCTTGTTGCTCTGCTTAGAACTTGAACCTGGCTTCCTACTGCCAAAGGAGATAGCTAGATATCAGGACAGAGTGCTGGCTACAAGCTCCAGCTTAAGCTGTGGGACCCTGGGTGGGTCACTTCACCCTGCTATGGCTCAGAGTCCTCACCTGTAAAATGGCCACCACGGATGGCATCCCACATGGTTAGTGTGAGTACCAAATCAGAGAACACACTGAACGTCTTTAGAAGAGTACCTGGAATGTAGTAACTGCTCATTTATCATAGGTATTGTGTGTGACATTCAAGGCCGCCCTAATTTGTCTTATCCTTACCTCTCTGAACAAGCTTCTATTATTCCCCTAGACCAGTGGTTCTCAAAGTGTTATTACTGGGTCAGCAGTAGTAGCATCATGCTAAGCATTTGTTAGAAATACAAATTCTCAGACCTCAGCCTGGGACTTCTGGAGTAGAAATTCAGGATGGATGGGGTAGGGCCCAGCATCTCTAGCCCTGCAGGTGATTCTGATTCAAGTGTGAGAGCCACTGCCTTGGAGCCAGGTAAGCCAAGTGTGGTCAACTGAGTTACTGGTCCTGTCTCTTCACATCCCTGTAATAAAATGATGCATCCATAATTTTGCCATGGCCCATGGTTGGTGGAGTATATTCCCCAACCCTTGACTTTGAGCGTAAGGTTTCCTATGTGGCACGGATGGTTTGCAATTGGCTATTAACCTAAAGTTTGGCAGTTCAAATCCACCCAGCAGCTCCACGGAAGAAAGGCCTGGGATCTGCTCCCATAAAGATTACAGCCAGAAAAATCCTAGAGAACAGTGCTGCTCTGTAATACATGGGGTTGCTGTGAGTCAGAATTGACTCAATGGTAATCGTTTTTTTTTTTGTTGTTGTTGTTGTTTGGCCTTGACCATGTAACCTGCTTTGGTGAGTGATTTAACAGATGTGGTGCCAACAGAGGCTTGGAATTTACTTCTGTAGTTGTTTCTGTCCCTCTGCACTTCTGTTATCTGCATAGTCACTGCCCCTCTACATGAGCTCCAGAATAGACACATAGAACAGACTCAAAATAGACCTGGATCCTGGGGCCAAGTGCAGCCTAGACCAGCTAAACACCAACCATGCTGCAGACTCATGAGTAAGAAAATCAAATACCAGAGGTTATGAGCCACCTAGAATTTGATGATGTTTGTTATGCAGCATTATTGTAGTAACAGCTGATGAATACACCAGGAGCCTTCATTGGTCCTTTACCAGGCCAGCTCATTCCTGTCTCTGCCTCTTTCTTCAGTGGTTCCATGTAAAGCAACCCTCGTCCATCTAAATTCCTACACCCCAAGACACAGCTCCACTCCACCTGCTCCCAGAAGCCTCCCTACCCAGAATACACCCCTCCTACGCCAGGCATATGAATTCACTTCAGTCAGCTCATGAAAAAGCTCAAGTGAATAAGCTTGGGTAAACAGTTCATTTTTGTTTTAACCTTCTGGATGGTTAATGACTCAACTGAGAAGCTCCTTAACTTAGTACCATTGTTTCCTAAGTACCTGGTTAGGAGGTTAAGTGTTTAATAGATCTCTTTGATGTTTAATTTCCTCACCCTTACTATCTTTAATATGCAACAGAAGTGAATTCCCATATGCAGATTCAGACTCCCATCAGCCTCGCAGCCACAGAACAAGTCTAGCCTGTCTTTGGAGCCCACTCCAGCTAGAAATAGCTCTCCTGTATAAATAGTTAATGAGCAAGTTCATCCTCACTGTGCGTCTGTGTGGTCCTGCCTTCACCCTGGGCTGATACATCACATTCTGTGGTTTTGTGTGATGACATGAACCTGCCCACTCACTCTCCCCTGTTCCAACTCTGAGACTCAGAAGATGCCGGGCATTAATTTGACTCTACATCCTGCAACCTCTGTCCCTCACTCCCAACTGTCAGACACGTACCTGCTGGACCACAGGCCTAATTGGCAAACACCACCACATCCCTCTTCGCTTCTTGCTATGTCTCAGTGTCTCCAGAGATGAGACAAGAACACTCTCAGCAAGGCAGAAAGCAGCCCAGATTAGCTTCCTTCCCTACGGCGGGCCTCAGCTACAAACTGGCTACTGGTTTCTGGGATCGTGTGGGCAGGTGCCAAAAAATGCTAATGACAATAATGCCTTTCGTCCACACAATTCTGTGGCGGTCATACACCTCCTCAGCACCCATCCTCCTCTCTACCATCCCAGCAGAACCTTGATTTTACCGGGGGAGGAAATGAGCCTGAACAAATCACTGTCTTTCTCAGCCTCCACTGCAGGTTGAAGGAAACACAAATAAGATACAAGCAGAAGTTGGGTGGGATTTCTGGGAGGCTCTTCCAAGGGGCTGAATCATCTGGGAGGTTGGTGGCTATCTATCTGAGTTTGGATTGTCTGGAAGCAGACCCTGAGACCAGGGTTCCAAAACAAGTAGTTTACTTGGGAGGTGAGACCAGGCAGACAGCTTTCGTAAGGGAATAAGGAAGGAAGGCAATATTTACTAAGCAGGTCACCACTGTGGCAACTGGGGCTCAGTCCCACTGGGGACCTTTGGGAGACTGCATAGAACATGCTTCAGAGTTGTTCTCCGTCCTCTTCCCCCAAGCGTGAGTAAGTGAAGTATTCATCATCCACTGTCATAGACTGAGGGCTGCTCCTAGGGATGTCAACTCTCTCTGCCTGTGGGATGCCAGAGAAAATCCCAGGTGGAGAGTCTCTGTCAGCAAGCGTGGAGCTGTGAGTCATGCCTTAAGGAGAGTACAATTGACCTTCAGAAGAAGCCTCGGTCCCTGATATATGTGGAGCCCCACTGCAGCCCTGAACCACCTCCCTCTGGGATTCTTTGAAACAAACTCTGGTTATGCTATTGTGGTAAGATCTCCACTACTAGAAGGACTTTACACTTTATTTATTTATTTTAGCTTGTTGTTGTTTGCCGTCGAGTCGGACCCGACTCATAGCAATCCCTCCTTGGGTTTCCAAGGCAGTATCACTACGGAAGTAGATTGCCCCATCTTCCTTCCGAGGAGTGGCTGGTGGGTTTGAA
>NW_006921646.1:10687941-10697842 GCF_000298275.1 Orycteropus afer afer
ACTCCTGTCTGTCCAGCTTTCCCTCCATGTGAATGTTGCCCCTCTGGTGCCCCATGGTCGATCGCTCCAAGGGGTGTATCTCCCTAGAGTGGGTGGGTGCATCACCCTGGGTTGGGTATTCTGTATGTAAGTCTTTCTACTGTTGGGCTGAGAACCAGTCCTTGAGAGTGAGTCCTATCCCAGACTCGAAGTGTATCCCAGGGCCATAGTCTTGGGGGTCGCACCAGACTCCATCTGACCAGTAATTCTGGTCATTACTGAGTTTTTGAATTTTGTTCCACAGTTTTCCTCCCACTCTATTTAGGATCTCCAGTTTTGATTCCTTCCCAAGTGGTTGACATTGGTAGCCAGGCACTATCTGTTCTGGTCTCAAGGTCTATCATATCCTTAAACTAACTGTTTCCAAATGCCCTTCATTTTCTTCACTCTTCTTTGTAGAAGCACTTTACACTTTATGAAGATGCCCTTCTTACACGCCTGGCAACTCCTTCCAATTTCATAACAACCTTGTAAGGGTGGCAGGATAGTTATTATTGTACCCATTCTGCAGATGAGAAGGCCAAAGCCCAGAGACAGAGAAGGAAGGGCCTGGATATAACAAAAGCCCACATCTAGGGTCCCTGATCCCATTCTCCTTGTATTAATCTCCCTAGATTCTGCATAGGGATTAAAAAAAAAAAAAGTGGTTCCAGTAACTAAAATGCAAGTGACCCACTTGTTTGTATAGCGTTTGCACAGATTTTAGCCCTTTGGAGGTAACTTCATATAGAAAGAGTTTTTATTCCAGTGTTATAGATGAAGTAACCAAGACTCACAGAAGTGAAATGCCTACTGTGGGATGGAGCCAGGATTGCAACTCAGGTCTTCCTGGCTTTTTTCAGCCCCAGAAGTCTAGAGGCCAAACCTCCAACCATGGGAAGGCAGCACCACCTACCAGTGCTGCCCAAGTCCCTCATTTCCCTAAACTTGGTGGCATGGATCATGCAGTGGTTTGTACACTGAATGCACTTCAGAATCTCCACGGGGCTTTAAAAACACAGAGTCCAGACACTACCCCAAGCTGACCCAGACTCTCTTGGCAGGTAGACACTACTCCCACTGGAATTCTGATGCGTAGCCAGGGTTGGGAAGACCTGTGTGTGTGTGTGTGGGGGGGGGGTCAGAACTGTCCACCCTGGAGCTGTTGTTCATCCCAGGAGCACAGCAGTGAATGTGCCTGGCAAAGTCTAATCACCAGATGAGTGTTTGCTGTCATGCCCATGACAGCACTATGAGCACCATCTCCCAAGACTCAGACGCTCCCCTAGCCCAAAACTTCTTTCTATGAACTTTCTTTGGTATTTTCTTCATGTGAAATAAACAATACTCTGCACTACCAAGTTAACCAAACATTATTAATAGGGCATTGGTTCTCTGATTCTCTCTTACTGGAGGGAAAAAGCCACATATCAGAAATGAAGGCAGACAGGATATTCTCTGTAATTATTTCTATCTTCAGAGATATCTCCAGCCAGAGGTGTTTGAAAATGTGGAGGAAATGACATGTCGAGAAATTAGTCACTTCTGAGCGGATGTCCTGAAGCTTTTTGAATCTGAATGGTATCACCTTTTTTCACAGAGTAAGAGGGGCAGGAAGAGAAGATAGTGATATGATTTGAGCCACTCTTGGAAGAAACACTGAAAAATGTCTCCCCTGTGCATAGGCATGCTGTTTATTTTGAAATTCCACTATTAGAGATTCACTCCTTTGGGTCTTCTGAACTCCTGATCAAATTGCAACTATTTCTGGAAAAGGTTACACCTTATGTCCTGATCTCTCCTAAAACCTCATCAAATAATTTTCCAGGTGCATAGCCCTCTTGGAATAAGGCTTGTGACAAATGGAGATACAAGATATGGTCAAGAAGAGGGGACCAAAGAGGGGAAGTGGGTAGGCTCCTGATAACAATAACTACTTACACGTAGTCACAGTTCCCTGTGAAGGATGCTCTTTTTGTATCTTATGAGCTCATTCAGTCCTGCCACTGTGGACATGCAGAAATAAATCTCTGTTCCCATTTTACAGATGAGAAAATGTGACTGAGAGCAGTTAAACAAATTTGTTGATGGCCCTCTGACTCTTAAAAGACCCATAAACCCACAAAGTCAGGTTATAGAAGTGCTAGCTACATCCACTTCTTCGCCATATTACTGAGGGTGCATCATGCATAGCTAAAACAAAACATTTCCCAGCCTCCCTTGCAGATAGTCATGAACAATTAAACAGAAAATATTTCTGAAAGAGAGTCCAGCTTAGATCTTGATCTCTTAAAACCTCATCCTATCATTTTCCAAGTTTATCGCTTTCTTGGAGTTTGGTTTCTAAAGAGTGTGATTGATCAGGTGAGACTTCTGAGAGAGGCCCCTTTGCCCTATCCCCTTCTGTTTTTCCTCTTTCCTGCTGCAGAGAAAGGAGATATCCTAGCTAGAGCTCCAGCAACCATCTTGCTGACCTTAAGGACAGAAGCGACGTGCTAAGAATGGTGGAGCAGAAAGACAGATGGAGCTGGGCCCCTGATGGCCATGCTGCCCAGAAAACCAGAGCTGTACTCTACCTCTGGATGTCTTTTACATGTGAGGAATATAGACTTTATGAATTTAAGTCATGTGATACTGAGTTTTCTGTTCATCCTAGTTGCTACTCTGGACTTCTGACTCCAGCTTCATTTTTCTCTGTGCTACCTCCAGTGACTTTCTCATTTCACAGTGGTTGGGCTGCTGAGCCCTGCTGGCTGGTCCCAAGTGACTGTGAGTGGGAAGCAAGGTTCTCACTAGAGCCCTGCTCCTTTGCTCCAACACTGTTGGAGCTTGGAAATGTGTGTGTGCGTGGGAGGCAACTAAAGCTCAATGAGAAACTTCCAGAAGGTTCCCCTGTGATTACCCCAGTCCTTTTCAGAAAGAGAAGTTACACTTGGTGCCCACGCCCAAAGTTTCCATCCTTAGCAAAACCTTCTCGGGGTATTAGTGGTAGCTACTCCCACAGCATGGAACAAAGCATTGGCGAAAGAGCTTTGGATGGGAGACCCAACCTCTAAACTTTGCTTTGTGTAACTTAAGAAATCTGCTGAATGCATTTGAGACTTGTTTTCACCATCTCTACAGTGGGTGTGATATTATTTGTCCTGTGTGTCCTCACTTGATAACGTCAAGTTTCAATAGTCAAACAGTATAAAACAAGTTTAGAATACAATCATATCCAAGGCAAGATCATTTTGATTTTGGCTTTGACCAAGGTGCTGCCTTTCCTCCCTTCCACCCTGATTTCTTCTTTACATCTTTCCTTCCTTTGCTTGTGAGAGCTTAATTTGCCCCTTCGGTAGAAGCCAGGGTGTATGGGGAAGTTGCTGAGTATAGGAACTTCTGCTTCACTTAGGTGCTTAGGGGACCTGGCCTGTTCTCTCCCTTTGGAGAACACCTGTCTGTACCAGCCTCTTCTCCTGTCCCCAGGGATCTCAGGGTCATTAGTAAATTTTCCTCCATGCCAACATGACAGTATTCATGGGGTAGGGGACAGATCTCTACTACAGCGTTGACTGGTAAGACACTGATGGGTAAAAACTAGCTGACTCTGCCCTTTTATCTTTTCTTCAGATGGGAGACAAAACAGCAGTAGATGATGCCTCATCTAGCCATGCAAAACTAATTAGGACAGTCCAGTCTCCCAGGGTTTTTATTGGCTTTGTTCTGGGAATCATTAACCAGTAGTCATACCAAGGATTGCCAGATGAAGAGATCTATCTTAAAAGACAGGTTTTGTTCCTTAGATGCATAGATGGTGAGACTTTGTCTCATATCCTTTAAACATGTTATTGGGAGGGATCAGTCCCTGGAGACAGACATCATGCTTGCTAAAGCAGTACGTCAGGGACAAAGAAGAAGACCCTCAAATGAAATGGATTGACAAAATGACTGCAGCAATGGGCTCAAACATAGCAATGAGTTTGAGGATGGTGCAGGAACGGGCAGTGTTTCGTTTTGTTGTCTATCAGGTCTCTATAAGTTCAAACCAACTCAACGGCACCTAACAAAGCTACAGCAGTTAGTCAGGTCTTTCTTCCTAGTCTATCTTAGTCTAGTAGCTCTGCTGAAACCAGTTCATGATGGTGGACATTCCTGGTTTTTGAAATACTGATGGGATCGCTTCCAGCATCATAGCAACATGATTGCCACAAAAGTACAATAAACTGACAGACAGGTAGTGAAAAACTTGATCCCTCCCTGTAATCAGAAACAACAATGGACTCAGACATTCCAACAATCATAAAGATTGCTCAGGTCCAGGCAACATTTCCTTCTGTTGTATGGGGTTACTGTGAGTTAGGGCTGACTTAATGGCAACTGACAACAGTTGTGTCAGTCATCTGAGATGTGTCAGATGTTATGAAAGACTATGGCATGGAGAGGGTACCTGTAGATGTAGCAGGCTGGGGCCAGGGTAGCTGTCATCATCTCCTACCTTCAGGGTCTCTCTCCTCCCAACCCACCTCATTCCTTATATGGAAATGATTGCTGCATAATAAACAACAGAAAGACAAGGCTGCCTCCTGGCTAATTCCACACTGTGTTTAGAAGCACAGTTGCTGTTCCCCTGGCCCTCCTGGGAACTGTTGTAACATCATGCTGGTGACAGATGTTCTTGATGACTCTTGGAGACAAGTGTTTGTGAATGTCACTTGGGCTGATAATGACATGCAGGGCACTTAACTTTCCATGTCACACCAGGGATGAGGCCAGGCAAGGATGGGCTGTTACCCTCTCCAGGTGAGGAGAAGGATAGAGGAGGCTCCCTTCTTTATATCCTCTACCACCCTCCTGCCCCCCTTATTTATTCCTCTCCCCAGTGATACTGTCCCTATTAACACCAGCCACCTCTGGAAAGAGTAGGTGCTGGGGTTGAGATATGGGACAGTTAGCCCTCCTCAGTCACCAGGACCCAGGCTAGGTCCTGCTTATGCATTGACAGCAGTCAGAATGCCCCCATACCAACCTCAACAAAGTACACTCAGGGAAACCAATGCCTTGGGAGGTCAGCCAGGACCATTACATAATTAAGGGACTAAATAAATATGTGACAAATGAACAAGACACTATTCTACATCCAAATTCAAATCCTTTCTAGTTATCTATGATTTGGGGTCACCTATGCCTCTGCCTCAGGAGCCTGGTAGCATAGTGGCTAAAGCACTTGACTGCTAACCAGAAGGCTGGCGGTTCAAACCCACCAGCCACTCCTCGGAAGGAAGGTTGGGCAATCCTACTTCCGTAGTGATACTGCCTCGGAAACCCAAGGAGGGGTCGCTATGAGTCGGGGCCGACTCGACGGCACATAACAACAACAACAACAACAACATGCCTCTGCCTCTGCTAGTGCTGTAGTGCCTGAGATATTTGACTGCTAACCAGAAGGCTGGCAGTTCAAATCCAACAGCCACTCCTCAGAAGGAAAATTGGGCAATTTGGGCAATATACTTCCGTAGAGATACTTACTGTCTCGGAAACCTAAGCAGGGGTCGCTATGAGTAAAATCGACTTGATGGCAGTGAATTTGGTTTTTTGGTATGCCTCTGCTAAGGAACTCTGGTGGGATAGTGGATGAGGCAGCAGTTCAAACTCACCAGCTACTCCACAGAAGTGAGACTGGGCGATCTATTTCAGTGAAGATTTACAGTCTCGGAAACCTAAGGGGGGTTGCTATGAGTTGGAAATGACTTGATGGCAGTGAGTTTGGTTTTTTGGTTTTATGCCTTTGCTATTCCTTCCTGGCGTACGGAGTAGATCCTGATTCTTTTAGATCCTGCCCACAGCCTTCAAACGGAACAAGGGGACACTACATGGTTTAAAATCAAGAAGGGAGTACATCAGGGCTGTATCCTTTTCCCACACTTATTCAATCTATATGCTGAACAAATAATCCCAGAAGCTGAACTATATGAAGAAAAATGTGGGATCAGAATTGGAGGAAGAATCATTAACAACCTGAGATATGCAGATGATACAACTTTGCTTGCTGAAAGTAAGGATGACTTGAGGCACTTACTGATGAAGGTTGAAGAATACAGTCTGCAGTATGGATTACGTCTCAATATAAAGAAAACAAAAATCCTCACAACTGGACCAATGAGCAGCATCACAATAAACAGAGAGAAGATTGAGGTTGTCAAAGAATTCATGTTGCTTGGTTCTATAATCGATGCCAATGGAAGCAGCAGTCAGGACATTAGAAGACGTGTAGCATTGGGAAGGTCAACCACAAAGGAACTGTTTCAAGTGCTGAGGAGCAAGGATGTCTTCCTGAGGACTAAGGTGCACCTGACACAAGCCATATTATTTCCAATCGCCTCGTATGCATGTGAGAGCTGGACAATGAATAAGGAAGACCGAAGAAGAGTTGATGCTTTTGAGTTGCAGTGTTGGCGAAGAATGCTGAAAGTACCATGGACTGCTAAAAGAACTAACAGATCTGTCCTGGAGGAAGTGCACCCGAAATGCTCCTTGAAAGTGAGAATGTCCCGACTTCATCTCACCAATTTTGGTCATGTTGTCAGAAGGGACCATTCCCTGGAGAAGGATGTCATGCTTGGTAGGGTGGAGGGTCAACAAAAGAGGGGGAGGCCTTCAATGAGATGGATTGATATAGTGACTGAGATGATGGGCTCTAGTATATCTGGGATCATGGAGCTGGCACGGAATCAGGTAGTGTTTTGTTCTGCTATGCATAGGGTTGCTATGAGCCAGAAACGACTCAACGCCACCTAACAACAACACAGCCTTCCAGGTCTTCTATGGGACGTTACAGTGGTTGACAGTGATGTGTCCATGACTTGTGTCTAGGTCTTCTTGGACTCACTGAACCTCTGCCAAGGTTCCTGTCTCTGATCTCAGGTCCTGGTGCTCAAACTCCTATCAGATAGGGCACCCTAGCCCTGGCAAGATGCCGTCTTTGTGCCAACTGGTCAAAGCAGATGGATTTTACAACAGTGGCAGCCATGTTGTCTTGATCATGGGAAGATGAAAGTCTTAAGTGGATTCATAGACTATCAGGGAAGGCATGATTTAAGTCAAATGCTTCCATACCTGACTGAAGTCAGGCTACCCGCTCAGTTTCCCTGGCATGTAGGCAGCCTGGTTCTGCTTGAACTCTTCAGTGCAGGCAGAGCACTACTTTGTGAGAGCTCTTACTTAGGCAACAGTTGGGCAGCTGTGATGTCCTTTCTGTCCTGCTCACCAAATGTTAACAGAATAGCTTTGAGGGCCAGGACTTACAAGGGAATGTGGTACAGAAATGAACGCACACAAATAACACATTCCAGAGAAGGAGATAGATAGATACAAAGCCAAATTATTTCACTACCAGATGGTAAGAGCAACGGGAGAGGTATGTAAGGCTACTGCTGTTGGATATTTTATAAATAGAGACTTAATTTCTACTTGGGTGTGTGTGTGTGTTTTCCCCTCTTTCATTCATAAATACTTCTAAGCCCTCTCATTGCCAAAACAACCTTCACTCAGTTCCCATGAACTTCCAGAATCCTATTCTCATCAACTGACCTCTGAGTGCATTGCATGTCAACACGACTCTTAAGACTGTGCCATCCTGAATTAAATATATTGCATCTTTGCTCTCACCAGCTTTGACAACTCAGTAGAATCATAACCTCCCATGATCTGAGCAAGGTACTTCTATTAACATAGCCAAAGACAACATGAGTTTTTTTGTAGGTCTATTACTTTCTGGCCATGCTGCTATTGAGGTCAGCTAAAAATCTGAGCATAAAATTCCAGTCAAGCCAGATTTTCTTCATTTGGAATTTGTGCAGTTGATTCCTTGAAACGAAATTCATGACACTGGTTTTAGTACAGGGTATTATTTTACCAATATCATTCAAAATTTTGTTCTGTCATTGATTATATAAGTTTGTGGATATGATTATTTGCCATGCATGTCTTCTGTGTCTTTATCCATGTCAATAAGAGAACATACTGAGGAGTAAAAAAATGAAGGCAGATGGTGGGGCATAAGCAAGAGGCTTTTTTTTGCATCTTCCCATCAGTTTATTCATCAACTTGATTATTTAACCAGTTACAAATCTATTTCATCAGCTCACATTTTTCTCCATTTAGTTCTTAAAGAGCATGAGATTTTGTCAAATATTCTATAAAATTGTGATGCTCTCTGTTTACGGCAATGACTCAAAGCCAATGGAAACTTCTAGAACGTTTTTTAACTATACCTGCCACCCTGGAGATTATGGTCCAATTCCCGGTATGACAAGTGTAGGCGGGCTGTAGGAGAGAATCATTATGTAAAGAGGGACCTTACTGATGAGCCTCACCCTCATGAATGATGAATAGCAGAGACAAGATTGAGAGCTACTTGTCCACAGCGTCTCTTGAGGATACAGTGCAATGATTAGGCAGGATCTGTCCCTAGGATTTGACTCATGGTGGGTCCTGCCATTCAACATTCCGAGGGCTCACAGCCATTTGTTGAGAAACCCTTTCTAGAATTTTGTAGGGACTTCACACTTAGACTAGTACCCTATGCTTTATGGCTCCTCTCTTCACCTTTTTCTAGTCTTAGGCATCTCTCTTTCTGGCCATGTGTCTCAGGGTCAACACCACAGGCTTGGGATTTTCTACATGTTCCTTTAGCCTGGGGACCAGAAATCAAGTACAGCAGTGCAATGCATCTCTGCTGGCCTTTGGTTTCCTTTTTTCATAGCATTGGTCTTGTTCTTCCCACGTTGAGGCTCTAGTCAAACACACAAATTCTGGCTCTGCTACCTCCCTTCTGTGTAATGTTGGGCATGTTTCTCATTTGTAAAATGGTAGTTCTTACTTCCTGGAGTTTTCTGAGAGCTAAATCAGTTACAATTTTTTCCCCTAGTTGCTATGGAGTCAACTCTGCCAGAATGGAACAGTGCTCTGTAGGGTTTCCAATAACTGATATTGAAGAAATAGATCACCAGTCCTTTCTTTGGAGTGACCTCTCAGTGGACTTGAACCTCCAACCTTTTGGTTAGCAGGTGAGCATGTTAACCTTTTGCGCCACTCAGGGACTCCCAAGTTAAAATAGCGCACGGCATATGCAAGATCTCAATACAGATTAGTACTACTATCACTGCTGCTGCTGTCGTTGCTGTTCTCCTTGCTGAGGGAGATGGAAGCAGAATGGAAACTGATTTTTCCTGCTGGCTCCTGTCTACTTTCATTGCAACTTCTTTCCCAACCAGCAGACCTTTGACAGTTTTTCTTCTTGCTGTGAACATGAATTAAAAAGTCCTTTTTGGCCACGTCTAGCACTTTCTGTACCGTGTGTGCTTCTTTAATTTACATCTCTGGGTGCAGGCCTTCCCTCCTTTCCTTTGCACACCTTTTTGTTAAAATCTGAGCACTTCAGAGAGCCACCATGCAGCCCACTGGCTTCTTTCTTCTGGGGACAATTTATTTTCAATTTAAAAATCTACCTCTTCTTTCTTAAATATCTAATTTCTCTTAAGCCGTACTCCCTTTTTAGGACATTGGGCATCACAGCCATAGTGGTTGAGTCTGGACACTGAAGTCAAAAAGCTTAGGTTCAAATCACAGTCCTGCCTCCTTCTGTCTGAGGACTTTGGGCAAGTTTAAATGTCTCAGCCTCAGTCTCATGTCTCTGGTGTGTATGTTGTTGTGTGCTGTCAAGTCAATTCCAACTGAAAGCAACCCTATTTGACACAGTAGAACTTCCTCCATAGGGTTTTATAGGCTGCAATCTTTACAGGAAGGAGCTCTGTTGATGCAGTGGGTAAGACATTTGGATGCTAACCAAAAGGTCAGCAGTTCAAACCTACCAGTTGCTCTGCAGGAGGAAGATGAGGCAATC
>NW_006921646.1:10698052-10699916 GCF_000298275.1 Orycteropus afer afer
GTATATGTTGCTGTTTTTATGTGCTCTTAAGTAGATTTCAACTCATAGCAACCCCAGGTGACAGAGCAGAAATGCCTCTATGGAGTTTTTCAGACTGTATCTTTACAGAGACAGATAGCCACGTCTTTCTCCTTCTGTACTACTGAGTAGGTTTGAACCAACAACCTTTTGGTTAGCAGCTGAGCTTTTAAATTAAATACAGCTTATAAAACCTAGTGTGAAGCACACAAGTAGCTTGCAATGTTGGCTAACTAGTATTGTGGCTAGTATCTGACTACAGACTCACACCTACTTTTTTCTCTAAAGTTTTAAAAATCTGTCTTAAAAACTTGAATGGTGTAGCTGTCTTCCTTAACCCGGATGACAGACAAGATAATGGCCTTACCTTACACTACTATTACTTTCACTAATACTACTTCTAATAATAATAATACTTTGTATTCCTTGAGGAGTCCCTGGGTGGTGCAAATAGTTGATGTACTTAGCCATTAACTGAGCTGTAGGAGGTGCAAGTCCACCCAGAGGTGCCTTGGAAGAAAGGCCTGGTGTCTGAAAAATCAGCTGATGAAAACAGTATGGAGCACAGTTTTACTCTGACACACATGGGCGCATCATGAGTAGGGATTGATTCACTTCAACTGGTTTTGGTATTTCTTGAGCACTTTCTACCTGCCTGCACTATTTGGAGACCTAAGCTTCATGACCATCCTCAGAAGAAGTCACCCTTGTTATCTGCATTTTTTTATTCCAAGGTTTCTCAAGCTTGCATTTATTGGTATGTTTATAAACCAATAAAAACTATTTGAATCCCCCTCTTGAGTGATTCAGAGCACAGCCCCTGCCCCATCCCCTGCCTCTCCCAGTATTTCTAAGACCCTCAAGGTGGGCACCCCTTTGGCCCTCCCCATGTGCTGCCATTGGTGACTGACATCTCCTTTCCCTCTCACAAATTGCATTTCCTTTTACTCTATGTCCATGCAAGCATCAGTGCTGGTAGTTTTTTGCCTTTACAGTTTTTATCAAAGCCAAGACTATATAATAAATTCACAAGCAAAGAAATACACTTATTTTCAAAAGGTCAACTTCACACATTATCAAAGAAATGCAAATTAAACCAAGTTCCATTTTTCACCTATCAAATTGGCAGAGATGAAAGTAATTACATAGTCAATACTGGCAAAGTTGTGGTCAAACTGAGCACTGTCACCTCCCACTGGTGAAAGGCTAAATAAATATTTATATGTAATAAGGATTATAATGTACTTGTTAAACCAGTAATTGAACCCCTAGGAAAATATGCTAAAGAAATTATTGAAGTTTCACAAATACATTCATGTGCAAAGGTATTCATTACTGCATTATTTTTAATATTGAAAAACAAGAAATCAACTAAATATCCAACAATAGAGGATTGGTTAAATAAATTAAAGTATAGAGAAATGAAAAATAATCACTACCAGGGGAACTAAGCAAGCTAAAATGTTGAGTAGAAAGAATAATGACACAAAAGTATATACTAGAGTGATCATAAATATTATTTTGGATTTAAGTAAAACTCACTTTTCACATATCTCTGGTTACTTTGGATGGTAGGATTACAGGTAATCTTTATTTTCCTCTTTATAATTTTCTCAGCTTTTCAATTTTCTACACTGAATATTTATTACTTTTATAATTAGAAAAAGATGAACATGTACATATATTTAAATTTAATAATATGTATATATATGCATGTGTGCATTTAAGTTCTAATGTTGCTTTTGAAATTTTCTACAGACTATTATTTTAAAAGGAGATCTAGTGGTATAATGGTTAGGGCATTTGGCTCTTAACCAGAAGGTTGGTGGTTCAAACCCACCAGCCA
>NW_006921646.1:10700141-10706171 GCF_000298275.1 Orycteropus afer afer
AACTCCATGGTGGGAGCTACCACAAGCAGCTGAGTAGCTGTCTTTGGGATGTGGTCTGCTTCCTGTATATAAGGAGAAGCATTGGGAATGGTCTCTAGCCTATGGCACCTTGAACCCTGCGTGTAGCCATGTCATTCATTGTTCAGCAGCCTGCCATGCTCTGCTGACCTTGGGACTTACAATGGACTTGAATCAAAGGCCTGCCATGTGATTTGGTAGTATCGGGACAGTGCCCTTTTGTTTTGTCAACCTTGGGCTTGGCAGCCTCAGCAGCCAGTAGCTACCTGATTGAAGCAAAGCCTCTAGTGTCAGTTGGCCCAGAACTGGAGGCAGAGCTAAAGCCTAAGGCTGAGAGGTTTCACCCAGCCCCTAGAGCCTGGCACTTTGAACTCAGACTTTGGGATGTGGTCTGTTTCCTGTAAAGCCTCCAAATTGTAAGAATAAACTCCTGTTTGTTAAGGCCTTCCCATTTGTGGTATATTTTTTATCAGAGCAGCACTAAGAATTCTGTCAGAACAGAATTCGAACCAAACCAAACTCACTGCCATTGAGTTGGATCCAACTCATAGAGACCCCTCCTTGGTTTTACGACGTGGTATCACTACGAAAGTAGATTGCCCTGTCCTCCTTCCAAGGAGTGGCTGGTGGGTTTGAACCCCACCAGCCTTCTGGTTAGCAGTCAAATGCCTTAAGCACTACACCACCAGACCTCCCTAAATATTTTAAATTATATGTATGTGTATGTGTATGTGTGTGTATTTAAGTTCTAATGCTAATTCTTAAATTTTCTACAGACTTTCTTTATATATAAATATATATTTGAGTTTAATAAAATATATGTATATATATATGTGCTTGTACACACACAAGGAACTCTGGGAACATAGTGCCTAAGTCAGCTGACTGCTAACCAGAAGGCTGGTGGTTCAAACCTACCAGCCACTCCTAAGAAGGAAGATTGGGCAATCTACTTCAGTAGAGATGTTGTTGTTTTTGTTATGTGCCATTGAGTCAGCTGCCTCAGAAACCCATGGAGGGGTCACTATGGGTTGGGACCAACTTGACAGCAGTGAGTTTGGTTTTTGGTTTGTGCACACACGTGTGTGTATTTAAGTTTTAATGCTGCTTTTAAGATTTTCTGCAAAGACTATTATTTTTATAATTATAAAAATACATATATTTATATTTACTTCCACTTAATAATATATATGTATGTACATTGTATGAATGCTTGTGTGTCTATTTAAGTTCTAATGCTGCTTTTTCTATACCCTGAGAAATGAAATTGCTATTTGGACAAGCTCAGCAGATGACAGGGAGCTCTGATAGCATAGTGTCTAAGGTACTTGACTACTAACCAGAAGTCCTTGGAAGGAAGGTTGGGCAATCTACTTCCGTAGTGATACCGCCTCGGGAACCCAAGGAGGGGTCACTATGAGTCGGGTCCGATTTCATGGCACATAACAACAACAACAAAGCATATGACAGGTAAGGGAGATTCCCTAGTCCTACTACAATGGCACTGGGTAGCCCATGGTCTCTATAACAGTTTCTATGGTCCACTGACCATACTCCATTAATTACGGGGGGTCCCATTTGGTGAATGAATGCCTTCCTTATGTGCTCTTTTCTACTTGTCCTGTCCCAAAGACTCATCAACTCAGAAATTCAAAGCTAGAAGAAATCTCAGCAATGGATCAGGTGGTTCTTGATCTCTCTTGCACCATGGACCCTTTAGTTGTCTGGTGAAGTTGTTGGGATCCCTTCTCAGAATAATTATTTTGAATGCATAAAAGAAACCACACAGAATTTCAATGAAAACCACACAATCCTAAGTGGTAAGATTCCAGGGCATGTCCTTCCTGTTTAATAGAAATTGAGGCAGGAAGGGGAAGGGCCTTCTCTATGTCCCTCTGAGATCTTTCCTCCCTCTGAGGCAATTCCACTGCAACTGTCCAGTTTTAATCCCCTTCCCTCAGGCCTAGGAGATGACCCCTTGATCTTCAGAGCAAATTTACCAGGTCAACATCATTGTTTCCATTTCCAGAGGAAGACATTGAAGCCCAGAGAGGTCAGTATAGGTCTGCTGAGGAACTTGACTGCTAATCAGAAGGATGGCAGTTCAAACCCACCAGCCAATCCTTGGAAAGAATATTGGGCAATCTACTTCTGTAGTGATACTGCCTAGGAAACCCAAAGAGGGGTTGCTAGGAGTCGGATCCGACTTGACAGTAGTGAGTTTGTTTTTCTGGGTTTTCAGGGTCCAGAGGGATCACATGACCTGCTTTGGCTAATCAGAGCTCATCTGGGACGTGGTGGAACCAGTTAGAAAAGGAATGCTCACTTCCCTCTAAGGCTGCTAAAAGGAGCCGGTGGGGGCTGCTCTGAGATTAGAGGCTGCCTGAAGGGGAAGCCAATGCAGAAGAGAACAAAATGTAGGAAAGGTAAGAAACTCTAGGAGTCCCTGGGTGGTATAAATCATTAAATACTTGACTACTAGCCAAAAGATTGGCTGTTTGAACCTACCCAGGGCTCCCTTGGAAAAAAGGCTCAGCAATCTGCTTCCAAAAAAGTCACATCCTCGAAAATTCTATGGAGCAGTTCTACTCTGCACACATGGGGCTGCCATGTGTCAGAACGTGCTCGACAGCAACTAACAACACAAAACTCAGAGACCACGGGATAGTATTTGGGGGCCTTCAATCCAGCTGAGCCTGGAGCAGTTCCCCGACTTTTCAATTACACAAACCAAAAAATACCCCATCCCTTTTTTTTTTTCTTTTCTTTATGTATTATTTTGTTTGTTTGTTTGTTTAAAGCCAGTTTGAGTTGGGTCAAGTACCTGCAACAATGTGTCCAAACTAAGTCTGATAGGTATTATCCCCCTTTTACAGATGAAAAAAGTGAGGCAGGCTAGAAGAATTAAATGACTAGCCAACGGCAGAGCCATAATTCGAATTCTAGTCTCTCTGACCTCAAAGTCTTCACTGCTGTTGCATACAAGTCTAGGTAAGGGCTGAATTCATTCCTCTGTGGGAGAGTCAAATCCATCAGCTAAGAGGTCTACTCATTACTGTTGTGTGTTCTCTGGGTGGGGCTCAAAACAGGAAGTTCTGTGGCTCATAGCCATAGAACCAACTACCACAGCTACCCACATGGAACATGTGGTCTCTCTCTATACATACCCCTTTGGGCTGCCCATGTGTGAGTTCTGTTCTCCTTAAGCCTTTAGTTGATCTTCTTTCTATTTCCTCTTACCTGCAGGTGAGTCCTGAGGGCCTATGGCACGTTTTGCCCAGGATCCCCACAGATACCTTTGGGGGTGAGAGATAGGTGGGAACACCTCAAAAGTGTCCTCATCCCCTCCTCCTTCCCCAGCCAGACACCCCCATGCCTTTGCTGCAGCCCCTCGCTCACCTGTAAATCAGTACCTCATCGTCGGAGCAGTTGTACTGCAGCTGGTACATCTTCACCCGGGGTGCTGACTTGCTGACTGACCACTTGACCAGGGCTGAGGTGGTGGTCACATCAGAAACAAGCACAGCCCGTTCGGGGGGGCTCTTGGGAGGCTCCCCACCCCCACCCCCACTGGTGCTACCTCCCCTGCTGGTCTTGCTGGAGCCAGTGATGTCTGAGAGACGAGACTTGGGAGATGTGGTGCGGCTGGTGCTGTTGCTGAGATGTGGCAGTTGGACAATGGACACCTCTACGGTGGCTGTGGCTTCTCCGGCAGCATTGGCAGCAATGCAGGTGAAGGCACCACTGTCCTGAGATGTGGTGATGAGGATGTCCAGAGTGCCATTGTCATACACGGTGGTCCTGGATGAGTTCCCCACCAGGCGGTCATCGGGGGCCACCCAGTGGATAAGGGGGCTGGGGTCCCCAATGGCCTTGCACTTAAGTGTGGCAGCTTGGCCCTCCAGAACCAAGAGCTTGTGCGTGTGTTGAGTGATGAGAGGGGGCTCACACACAAACTCCTCCTCACGCACATGCCAGAAATATCGGCCCTTGAGGCCTCCTGGGGAGCCACAGGTTTCCAGGTCATCATCTCGCTCCAGCCTCCGCAGCCAGAGAAGCTCACAGTTGCAGTGCAGTGGGTTCCCCCCAAAACTAAAGGACAAGGGTGGGGCAAAGGGTGTGGCGGTCAGAGCAGAGGCCTGGGAGCGGGCAAAGATGGGGTCTGGCGGCAGCTTCTGCAGCCGGTTGGAAGTGAGGTCAAGGCGGGCCAGTTTCTGCAGGTCGGCGAAGGTGCCCTCAGCGATGTGGTCCAGCAAGTTGTGGTCCAGGCTCAGCTGGTGGAGGTTGACCATGCGCCGCACGGAGTCCCAGGGCAGGCCGTGGAGATTGTTGTAGGAGAGGTCCAGGTCCTCCAGCGTCAGCAGGAAGTCCTCAAAGGCTTCATCGGCGATGCCACCCAGCTGGTTATTGTTGACAATGAGGTGCTGCAGGTTGACCAGGCCCCGGAGGGTGTCCTCCCCAAGGCTGGGCAGTCGGTTGCTGTCGAGATGCAGGGAGCGGAGGCTCTCAAGGTCCAGGAAGGAGAAGGGCTGGATGTGGCTGATGGTGTTCCTGGACAGGGTCAGGTCCACTAGCCCCGTCATGTTGGCAAAGTCCTGGCGGCCGATGTGAATAATGAAGTTGCCACCCAGGCGCAGCTCCACCGTGCGCCGGTCGATGTCAGGGGGCACGAAGAGCAGCCCCTTTGAGGGGCACAGTGTCCCCAGTGACTCAGACAGGTTCTGGCAGACACAGTACTTGGGACAGGCATCAACCACAGCAAACGCCATGCCAAACGCCAGCAGGCCACCAAGCAGGGTCTCCATGGTCTGGTCACTCAGGCCACGGTGCCTGGAAGGGAGGGACACAAGGTCAGGGTCAGGAGGCAACTTCCTAACACCCTTGCCCAGAGCTTCCTCCCTCATACCCTCTGCCTTAGGGAATAGCATCTGTCTGCCCTATTACTACTACATACTCAGGACCTAAATACTGGCACATAGTAGGTGCTTTTGCATGAATGAATATCTAGGGAATGAATAGCTAGAAACAGAAGTTTGGCCTGATCTTCATGTCTCCAGAACTCACAGCTTTCTCACTATCCCTTATTATACTAGCTGTGGCTCTATTTATGTAGGGCTAAAAACAACCAATTGAGTTGGACTTTAGGAAAATCATGCTGGTTGTGTATCGTCACGCAAACCAGCATTCCTCCATTCCTCAAATTGCCTTCTAGGAGTGCTAATTAGGGTTCTGTGAAAAAAGGCTTCTAAAGCCGGTAAGTTGGTGAAGCGCTGCCTACTCTCTCTTACTCTTGCAGAAGCTCCATAAACATGAGTTAAGTTCAAAAGGGTTGAGAAATTCTGCTGCAGTAAAGAAATTGGATTAATGTTTAATTCTGTTACTTCCCAGTTTTTTTTTTTTACTACCTAAAAAATAAAATAAAATATAGTACCAAACCCACTGCATCAAGTCAATTCCAACTCATAGTGACCCTATAGGACTAGGTAGAACTGCCCCGATAGGGTTTCCACGGCTGTGAATCTTTACAGAAGCAGAATGCTATGGAGCCGCAACATTTTCTGCTTTTTCAAACCACCTTTTTCATTAGCAGCCAAATGTCTTAACCACTGTGACACCAAAGAAGACACTTCTTTCTTGAGTAACAGCTATTATTTAATAGTTTGAGGAAGCAGATCACCACAGATTCCAGTTTGAGGAGCAGTGATACAGACAAAACAACTAACAGATAAAAAGGCGCACACACACACAGGAGCTCTGTTGGTGGCACAATGGCTAACTCTGTGGCTGCTAACTGAAAGAAAGGTCAGTTGTTGGGAGCCACTAGCTACTCCAAAGGAGAAAGATGTGGCAGTCTGTTTCTGTAAAGATTTGTGACCTTGGGAACCCTATGGAGCAGTTCTACTTCATCCTCCAAACTGGCTATGAGTCAGAATAAACTCTATGGTAGTGGATTTGGGTTTTTATTCACATGTGGTTAAAGCATTGGGCTGCTAACCCAAAGGTCAGCAGTTC
>NW_006921646.1:10706368-10708656 GCF_000298275.1 Orycteropus afer afer
TCCAAGGTGGTATCACTACGGAAGTAGATTACCCAACCTTCCTTCCGAAGAGTGGCTTTATATTCAACTAGAAACCTGTTTCAATAAGATATTACTTTATTATGCAAATCAGAACTCCATAATTGTATCTCTTTAAGGGGAAATTCCCTGTCTCAGCAGATTCTTCAGGTCCAGAGACCTAATCTGTATTTTACTCAAAAAAAAAAAAAAGAAAAGAAAAGTTTTGTTCTAGAGAAGCACTGTCCAATAGAAATACAATGTGAGCAAGAAATGTAATTTTTCATTTTCTAGTGGTCATATCTACTTCTGTAGTGATACTGCCTCGGAAACCCAAGGAGGGGTCTACTATGAGTTGGGTCTGACTTGAAGGCACCTAACAACAACAGTGGTCATGTTAAAAAAAGTAAAAGAAACAGGTGAAATTAATTTTGATAATACTTAACTGACTTATTTAACCTACTATATTATTATTTTTTTAACCTGTTATCAGTGTAAAAAAAATAAGATATCTTATATATAATGGTTTGGTAGTGCTTAAAGCATTGGACTGTTAACCAAAAGGTACATGGTTTGAATCCATCAGCTGCTCCACAAGAGAAAGATGAGGCAGTCTGTTCCCATGAAGATTTACCCTTGGAAATCCTATGAGGGTTGCTATGAATTGGAATCAACTTGATGGCAGTGAGTTTGTTTGGTTTTGGTTTATTCAAACTATGTCTTCAAAAGTGGGTGCATATTTTACACTTAAAAGCACATTTCAAGTGTTCATTAACCATATGTATTGGATCAAGGGTAGGCTAAGTAAAGTCAGTGGTCCAAGTCTGGCCCTCTGGTTGTTTTTGTAAATAAAGTTTTAATGGAACATAGCCATGCTAATTTGTTTACATATTATCTATGGCATCTTTAGTGCTACAGTAGCAGAGGTAAATAGTTGCTACTGATACCCCATGGCTTTCAAAGCGTAAGATATTTACTGTCTCTGTCTTTAAGAAGAAGTTTGCTGAGCTCTGTTCTAGATTTCTTTTGTTGTCTTTTCATCTTCATTGTCATTCAATACATTAAAGCCTTTACCAAAGTGCCTAATTACAAACAGTTCTGCTCTGAGCCCTCCACAGCAACCAGCTACCCACCCAGTTCAGTCTCTGCTCTCACCAAGCTCCTCCTACCTAAGGTAGACCAGCTACCCTGATCCAGGTCCCACTAGGTATATCCATCCTGGAGGTATTTATATGGACATTTTTTTACCTGCCATCTTCCCCTGTTCTCACATGTTCTGGCTATCTAGGTCTATACTTACTGGACCCTGTTAAGACAAACAAGGTCTTCTCTACACATGGGCCTTTTTCTCATACTTCAACACAGATCAAATCTTTGTGGGAGTTGGCCCTGCCCCTACTCCAGCTTACCTTTTACCACCCTCTGCTCTTTATATGGAGCCACGCTGGACCTTTCTTACCTCCTTAAATGCCATGTTTGTTCTTCTGCTAGGACTTTCCACACATTCTTATCTCTGCCCAGTTTTCCCCTATCTTCACTTCTACCTGGCTAAACTCCTATTCTGCTTCCAAGTCTCAATTTAAACACCATTTACTCCAGGAAGAAGAGCTCTGGTGATTAAAGCATTTGGCTACAATCACAAAGATAGACGGTTCAAACCTACCGGCTGCTCTGTGGGAGAAAGATGAGGAAGCTGCCTCTGTAAAGATTTACAACCTTGGAAACCCTATGAAGCAGTTCTACTCTGTTCTATAGGGTCATTATGAGTTGAAATTGATTTGATGGCATGGATTTGGTGGATTTTGGTGATGGTTGGATACTCCAGGAAGCCTCTCCAAAATCTAGACCAGGTTAAGCCCTCTGGCTATTTGCTCTTTATCACGCTGTCCTTGCTCTACCAAGTCCCAGAGTGGCACAAACAGTTAAATTCTTGACTACTAATTGAAAGGTTGGTGGTTCAAGCCCACCCAGGGGTACCTAGGAAGAAAGGCCTGGTGATCTGCTACCGTAAAATCACAGCCTTGAAAACCCTATGGAGTGGGTCTGCTCTACACGCATGGGGTTGCCATGAGTTGTAATCGACTCGACAGTAACTAACAATTATAACGTGCCACATAGCACTCATCACACTTTTAATTATAATCTCTTAATCACTTCCCTGTCTGCCTTCCTAGACTGTAACTCCAAAAAAGCATGGGTCTTATCTGTCTTGTCCACCCACCACTGACTCTCCAGCACCCAGCATCATACCCAATAAATATTTATTGGTGATGTAACAGTCAAAGCATTTG
>NW_006921646.1:10709426-10739071 GCF_000298275.1 Orycteropus afer afer
TCCTTCCCCTTCCTTCTTTCTTTTCTAACCCATTGGGGGACACAGAGAATGCTATGCCCAAGGATGCTCCTTGCTGGTTAAGCTGAAGGTGGCTCTTTTACACGTGTGTGTACAGGGAGAGGGGGAGTCTATGTTCTAAAAGCCTATGATCCCGTGAAAAAGGCCATCCTCTTTTTAAGCCCTCATCATTAAATGCTGCAATGTTCTAAGACTAAGCAGTACTTCCCAACATTTTCAAATCATGGCACATGCAGGAAATAATGACACTGGTCAGGCCCAGCTGGGTCTATAACACTGAGGCTATTAGTGTGTCTTCAGTCCGTCCCTCCACATCTTCTCTCTACCCTCTCAGCCTGTGTTGCACACTCAGGAGCTGACCCATGTGGATGGTATACACGTTACCTTGTCCTATGGTGTCTTTTGGGGATGGACAGCAGGGGCAGGCAGTGAAGACCCAAACACTTTGGGATGCATACCCCAGAATCTCAAAGGCGCAGGGCCCATTGTTTCCAATAGTTTCATCGTTGCAAATTATGCTAAACATTAAAAAAAAAAAAAGTAAGTTTGTTGAGGATTAACAAATGTCTAATGAATTCAAATCTGTGACATAATAGAGCTGGATAAATATATTTTAAGTAATCAGCGTGGAAGATTACTGACAGAGGAGTGACTATTGAATCTTAATTAAAATTGTATTCTGAGAACTGTCACTTAATATATTACCCTAACAGCCAAACAAAGGCGGTTTAAACCCCAAGTTGGGAGGAAGGTGAGGGAGCTCTGTGGATACATGTAATTAGTGTAAATGCAAGGGGGGAGGGGTGTGGGCGCTGTCTTTTATGCAGGAATTTGAACAAATGCTGGGAGGAGGAATCCCAGACCTAGGTCACGCTAAGCATCCCCAAATGGTGTAGGTGGTGGAGGGGAGCAAGGAGAGGTGGAGATTAGGAGAGGGCTGGTCTAGGGAGCAAAGGAATAAATGAGAGCAGGCAGGAGGGGCAGCAGGATTATTTGTGGACAAAACTGAGAGAGGTGCCTGCGCAGGCACAGAAGCGAGGCTGTGAAATGGATGCCGGTATCAAATGTCAGAATCAGCCTTCAAAGGAGGAATCATCTGCAGAGGAGCCGGACCTTGTCTGATCAGAATGTCTATGAGCCAGGGCTGGATGTGGGATGCAGGGGCGGGAAGAGAGGGGTTTTCCAGGAGAGGCAAAAACAGAGGAGTGGGAAAGGAAAGCAACAGAGAGGAGGGAGAAATGCTCAAGAGATTCAGCTGGTGCCTGGGCATTCACTCAGGGTAGAAACAGTGGCCTCTCACTCTCTTGATTGGATTTCTTCGTGCCTTCTTTACAACCACTCTGCAAGGTGAGCACCATCATGAGCCTAGGAGGTGCCCTTGTGCAACGAAAAGCAAGGGTCCCTTTGGGCATTTGTAGTTGCACTGAGCAACTTTGTTCAGTGAGCAACCTGCCCTACCGTCTGTTATGGCCTTGCATATTGCTATTTCCATTTTAAATATTAGGAGGTGAGGTTCAAAGAGGTTTAAAATACCAAGTCGGTTGCCATGGAATCAATTTTGACTCCTAGCAGTGTGTGTCAGAGTAGTACTATGCACCATAATGTTTTCAGTGGTTGATATTTTAAAAGTACTGATCGCTAGGTCTTTCTTCCGTGGCGCCCCTGGGTGGGTTCAAACTGCCAGCCTTTCAGTAAGCAGCTGAATGCTTAACTGTTTGCACCACTCTGGGACTCCTTTGAAGAGGTTTGGGTCTGCCTAGTCTCCTGGCTAACCTGGGAAGGACCACTATTTGAACTGAGGCATGATCTGGCTCCGGGGGGTGGGGGGGTCCCTGGAGTAGAAGAGCCCTCTCTGGAGGCTTCCATGTGCCTGCTGTACACAGAGAAGCCAGCTTCATCCACAGCAGAATTACTTACTAAATGGTGACAGCCCAATTGTTCTACTAAATTTGGGCACTTGTGTTTCTTGCTTAGGGACAGGCTTGGAAGGAGCTCTGGTGTTCTCAGAAGCAGAGTCCTAATTGGCTCAGAAAGACTCACCTCTCAGGACCTGGTGGTGGTGAGTTAGTCTCTCTCTCTCTCTCTCTGTCTCTCTCTCTCTCTCTCTCTCACACACACACACACACACACACACACTCAGAAATATACTGACAGTAAATATAGAGTTGTGGGAACCAGGCTGACGCTTTGTAATCAGTCTCCAGATGGGAATTTATTTTTAAAACAAGAGGGAAAAGAAAGAGGAGGCCAAAAAGTGGGAAAATAAAAGATAAAAAATGGCAGCAGAGAAGGAAAGTTCCTGTTCCTTGGTTTGAAGACTGGAGACTACAAATGTCCTCCCACTAGTGGCCTTTCTTCCTCCTCTCTTCCCCTTAGCTCCTGGGTCCTGCCTCCCTGTCAGAACCACCTCAAGCTGTTCCCGACAGAAGAGGCAACATTTAGCAGATGGCTGGCACGATATATGTGACATCTCTCCACCCTGATTTCCATTTAAAAGATACCTTAGCAACCAGCCCAGGAGCCACCCATCTCTGGAGCCTGTAAATCAAGCAAGATGCCTGTCTTTGCTTCAGGTAAAAAGAAATGGCCCCTCCAGGGTGCTCCCGGCCAGGAAAGTGTGAATTAATAAGAGTGGGAAGGGTTAAGATCTGCAATGGAGAGGCAGCCTCCTTCCCAGACTTCCCATCCCAGAGCACTCCCAGCTTCCCATCAAGCAAACCTCTCAAGGCAAGCCCTAGAGGGACAGGCTGTGGACCAGAGGAATGGAGAAAGGAAACTTGATTTCCACTTGGATGGGGGAAGCACAAAACCCAGGCACTGGTTGATGGGGCTGCTTCTCTGGCCTGCTCTTGCCAGTTGGTGAAAATGTCACCCGCACCACTTCTGGGCTCCAACTCGAAGCCCTCATCCCTGCTCTGCCCCACCTCCAGTGCCTCCACTTCCCTAAATGGGCACCACAGATGCTAAAGAAGTAACAGACTAGGGCATCTTCTAAGGGCAAGAAAGATGAGTTCAAATCAGGGAACTGATTAGCCAGATTACTCCCCAGTGGCCATCCAGGGAGTAGACATGGCACCCAATGTCCAATGCCCTGCACAGGGAGCCTTCCAGAATCTTGAGAAAAGAGAGAGGGGAGCAACCTCTGTGTGTTGAAGAGGGAGGTAGCCCCTGCTCTCAGAGAGCCTGGGACCTCAGGGAGCTCCGATTTTGATGTTGGAGTCACAGTTTCTAGTTTGAAGGAAGAGAAGGCAGAGTCCTTAAGGGAGTCAGTCCCCTGTCCTCAGAAAGGTATTGCTTCATGGCTGCAGAAAGACACCCACACAGGATGAGCAAGAACGTTTCCCGTGCTGTCTCCAAAGTCGTCAGGATAGGGGCCACATCCTGAATCCTGGATCGTTTTCATAAACCAAAAAAAGAGTGTTGTTTGGTAGCACAGGCAAGGCAAGAGAAAAGGGGGAAATGATGTCTAAAAGATCAAAAGGGCAGAATGAGCCCATTTAGGCTCTGCTTAAATTCTATTGTGCAAGATAAAGCAGTTGTTATCATAAGTTAGTTATTAAGCTCAGAACTGCTTCCTCTATGTTTTCAAAGATAGCATTATGCCTCCACATTAAGGCATCCATGATAGCTTTTATTGTGTTGCAATGTAATTACGTGTTTATCTGTATTCTACCTCATTTACCTGGGAACCCCTTGTTGGAAGGGAGTGTATGTTGTTCATCTCTGAATCCCCAGTTGTTGTTGCTGTTGTTGTGTGCTGTGGAATCAGACCTGACTCATAGCGACCCCTCCTTGGGTTTCCGAGGCAGTATCACTACGGAAGTAGATTGCCCAACCTTCCTTCCGAGGAGTGGCTGGTGGGTTTGAACCGCTAGCCTTCTGGTTAGCAGTCAAGTGCCTTAGGCACTACGCCACCAGAGCTCCTCGAATCCCCAGTAGCAAGCTTAATACCTGGCACAGAGTTAGGCACCCAGGATATGTTCGATGAAGAAATGAATGAGTGAATGAATGAATGTATGCTCTAACATACTGTCATCCCTACCCCCTACCCCCCATACCCTGTATACTCTTTGACTTGCTACAGGACTGTGTGGGGCAAGCCAGGCCTGCTGGGAATTCTTGCCCCCAGGAAGCAGCCCCAATCAATGCTGGTAAGGGAGAAAAAATATAAATACTTGACTGTCTCACTTCATGGGTTAGCTAACTCTGAGGCACTTTCTACACCATCTCCATGAGCCCACTTTCCTTTAG
This sequence comes from Orycteropus afer afer, assembly GCF_000298275.1. Classification (NCBI taxonomy): domain Eukaryota; kingdom Metazoa; phylum Chordata; class Mammalia; order Tubulidentata; family Orycteropodidae; genus Orycteropus; species Orycteropus afer. The sequence goes on from NW_006921646.1 coordinate 10,713,696, forward strand.
TCACCTGTTACTTAACACACCCTGTATTGGCTTCCTTCCCTTCCCTCTCTCACTTCCTTACTCCTCTTCCTGTGTTTCCTGTGATCAATGCACAAAAAAAAAAAAAAAAAAAACACTTGCACACAAATTCTTGTCTCAGAGTTCATGTTTGGGAAACCCAGCCTAAAGCAAATGTCTTAAGAATACTACTACTATCAGTTGCCTTTGAGTGGACTGGAAGCCACTCATGGCGACCTTATATGTGTCAGAGTAGCGCTGTGTCCCATAGGACTATAATGACTATAATCTTTTGGAGGCATATCACCAGGCCTTTCTTCCGAGGCACTCCTGGGTACTCTTGAACTTTCATCCTTTTGATTAGCAGCTGAGCATGTTAACCATTTAGACCACCCAGTGGACTCTATCTTAAGCATAACTGTCCTTATATAAGATACCAGCTAAGCCTGGGGCACTGTGGAAATGTAAAATAGATGGAATGAAAAATATGAAAACCATGCACATTGTCATTAATGACTAACAAACACTAGCAATTAATTGAAGAAAGGAGACCTCAGTTCTTACACATATAATCAGTGGTTTTGTTAGCTGCTGTCCAGTTTCCTTGACTTATGCCTTAGGCACTACACCACCAGAGCTCCCCCTGTTCCTATCAGCGGAGGTCATTTAAGTAGTTTACTAAAGAATATGACCTGCAACTTTCATTCCTCACATTTGTCCCTACTTTACTATTTGACTATTAACTAGAAGTTTGGTGGTTCAAATCCACCAGCCACTCTTCAGAAGGAAGGTTGGGCAATCTACTTCCGTAGCAATACAGCCTCAGAAACCCAAGGAGGGATCACTATGAGTCGAGTTGACTCCACAGCAGTGAGTTCACTATCAGTAGGGGTAAGATCATTTACAAGGGAGGGGCCAGGCAGCTTCTAATAGATGAGCTCTCCCTACCTCAGAACCCTAATGTGAGGATTGGTCAGTTTTGCTATCTCTCTGGGCTTAAAATTAGCTATCCCAGAGGTAGAAAGGGGGATCTCACTACCATTAAGAAAGAAGAACCAGGAATAGGGTGTTTTGAACCTCTTCAACTGAGGAGACAGAGAGAAATGTAACTCTTTGCTGAGATGACAAGAAACAGTGAGAAGCAGGAGCAGAGAAGTGCCAGCAATAGATTCTGGCAGCAGATCCTGGTAGCAGAGATTGGCACGAGAGAGAGTGGTGGGCTTCCCAGCCTATAGAATGAGAAAGCTGAGCACCTTTGGGTATGAGGAATAGGGTACATCTCTGGGCACCTATTTGCAGAGCTAAAAGAGCTTTTTAACACTTGCCTGAACAGGGTAGAAGCCAAGGAGCCATAGGGCCAAGAGGCCAAGGCCAGAGAGAGAAAGAAGTGTGCCTAAAGCATGGCTGAGGGGAGGCTGTCCTGATAAAAAATTGTATCCTGAGCATTCCTGATCCTGAATGGTAACCTGTTACTTTCCTAATAAACCCGTAATTGTGAGTATTATCTGTGAGTTCTATATGGTCATTACAATGGATTATTGAACCCAGCAGAGAAGTGGAGAGTGCCATGGGAGGGATGGTTGGTGTCAGAGTTGGTAAAATGGTTGGAGGGTGGTGGCATTTCTGACCTCCTCCTCGTAGGAGCCAGCATTGGGCTGTTGCTGTTTACCTTGGTTCTCTTCCCCCTTGTGAAGTTAGAGGAGGTCAGGCAAGACTGCCACCAGGCCCTTTTTGCAGCCACCCAGGGACTCCCAAATGATTGGTAGTCATAATTTAATGGAACACATTTTTTACCAATTGTATTTATGTCAAGGACTATGGTTTACTAGCTGTCCATCCTCCTGAGCCCCTGTATACATGAGTGTTTGTGTATGAACGGAGAGAGGCCCATGGAGGGATGGGATGTGTAATTCAAGTGTGGAGGCTGGGACATGAATAGAGGTGTGTGTGTGAGTGAGGAATGTAGAGGGGTGAGAGAGGGTGTGTCTGACTGACTAGAGCTGCCTTGGTGTGTGAATGCGGGGGTGTTGCATGAATAGAGGTGACTGAGTGAGGGAACGGGTAGTGTTTGCATGAATGGAGGGGTGAGTGGGTGAAGGAGGGTGTGCTTTTCTGAACTGAGACCTGATATGAATGAGGCAGCATGTGAGTTGAGGGTGTGTGAGGAAGGAAGAGGGAGCATAGCTTGTTTGTTTGGCTTTGATGGAAACAAATGCTATTCTACTGCTGTGTTGTCAACTTCAAATGCATTAATCTCCATGGTTGCCTGTGATCTGTCCCTGCTTTGGGGACACAGACAACCCACAGGCTGGCAGTTCTCAGCACCAGTGTAGGCCTTGGCCTTGTTCCTGTTCCCACTTGTCAGCCTCCACTTTAGCCCTCAGGTGTGAGTATATAGGACTCAGACATTTTTGCTTTGATTCAGTCATGATTTCCAAGATTTCAAGATTCTTTCCCCAACACCGTCTCTCCCCTATTCCAAGCATCTTTTAGATTCTACCACCTACAGCCTCAATGGAGGGTCCAGCTCTGGAAATGTGGATGGAGCCTTCCTTCTTACCTCAGAAGGTGAATGCAGACATACAGGGATGCCTTTACAATTCATCTGGGCCTTTCCAGTCCTTTCCCCCTCACCCAAACTCTTCCCCAGCAGCTTCATATCCAAGGACCCAGCTCTTGTCACCTCCATCCCCTCCTAGATCACAAAGCACTTCCAGGGATGTTGACTGACCAGCACAGCCCTCCCTCCTCTGAGGGCCCTCTCGCCTGCAGCTAGTACTGACACTCAAGTGAGCAACCTCAGTGCTGGTCCCCCCTAGGACTGGGCTAATGAAGGGAGCAGCAGGGTAGATAATTCAAAGCAGAAGATAATCCAAAAGTCATTTCCATTTGGCTGGGGAATGTTCACTCTATGATTTATTCTCCTCATTATGTTGGGCTTGGGCTAAAATTAAAATCGGCTTTTCTTTTTCAAGCCACCCAGGCTAGAAGGTAGGCAAAGGTTGGCACAGTGTTAAAGTTCACTGTGGCTAGAGGACATAATTACGAGTTGACATCTGAGCCGAATACCAGACTTGGAGATCACTAGAGGTAGGAGTTCTATGGCCCTCAGCAGACTGGGGTGCTCCCTTAAGGAATGGACCTTCCTCTCCTCTGTCAAACTGGGGCTCCCTGAGGGCAGAGCTGGGTCTTCCCTCAGACTGGGACTCCTTGAGGGCAGGGCTATGTCTTCCACTCAGGCTGGGGCTCTTTGACAACAGGACCTGTGTCTACTTTCTGCATCTCAAGGATCAGCTCAGAATTCTGCCTCCTGGGATTGAGGCTGATATTACTGGCCCGATTCACTGCCCACCCCACCTCACAGTCCTCCAGGAGACCCCTGAAGCAGTTTTTTCCTGTGAGGCCCTTTCTAGGGTCTCAGAGGGGCAGCCCCAGGCTGAGTATCATTAAAGCTCAGAGGCTGCTCTGAGGACCATATCTCATTACACAGGCCTGTTGTTGTTCTCCCGCCCTTGTACTATGTGTTTGGTACAACACCACACATGGCATATTTAATCTTGGGCTCCTAATAACACCACTGGTTATTAAAATGAAAAGAATTTAGAAAATCAAATTTGCTTCTTGATGGGAGTTTATTTGCTTGTTTCATTTTGCTTGTTTGGAGGTAGCAGGGAAGGGACTGTGGGGAACACAGTTATACACAAAGGGTTTTCATGTTGCACCTCCAAGACCTGCTCTTTCCTTGGTCTTGGAACCAGATCTTCACCTGTTGGCCAACCTGGACTTACATGAAATCAAGACACATAAAAGCAAAGACTTTTCAGTTGTTGTTGTTGTTGTTGTTGTTGTTATTTGCTGTCGAGTCAGCCCCGACTCATAGCGACCCCTTCTTGGGTTCCCAAGGCAGTATCACTACGGAAGTAGGATTGCCCAATCTTTCTTCTGAGGAGTGGCTGGTGGATTTGAACTGCCAGCCTTCTGGTTAGCAGTCAAGTGCCATAGCCACTATGCTACCAGAGCTCCGCATAGTGCCTGAGGCACTTGACTGCTCACCAGAAGGCTGGAGGTTCAAACCCACCAGCCACTCCTCGGAAGGAAGGTTGGGCAATCCTATTTCCATAGTGGTACTGCCTCGGAAACCCAAGGAGGGGTCGCTATGAGTCGGGGCTGACTCAACGGCAAAAAACAGCAACAAGACTTTTCGGTTAGGATGACTTTTATTGTATTACAACCCTCACAAATTCCCTCAGCAGACTTAAGCATAGGAAAAAGCCACAGTGATGGCCTATTTGTGAGCTCCCATAATAGGCTCTGGAGCTCTGGTAGCACAGTGCCTAAGGCATCTGACTGCTAACCAGAAGGTTGGTGGTTCAAACCTACCAACCACTCAGCGGAAGCAAGATGAAGCAATCTACTTCCGTAAAGATTTACCACCTCGGAAACCCAATGGGGGTCACTATGAGTCAATCAACTTGATGGCAGTGGGTTTGGTACTTTTTATAACAGGCTACTCTATTTGGCATACCCCAGCCAGCTCTGAGTATTTATCAAGCAGTTCCTCAAGGAGCAGGAGGGGATGTGGGGCAGTCTTCCAGCTCTTTTGGAGGATGGCGTGGTAGGCCAGCACCGACCACAAATCAAACTCACTGCCATCGAGTTGATTCTGACTAGCGACCTCCACTTGAGTTTCCAAGGTAGTAAGTCTTTACAGAAGTAGATTGCCCTGTCTTCCTTCCATGGAGTGGCTAGTGGGTTTGAACTGCCAACCTTCTGGTTAATAGTCAAAAAAAGCCTTAGGCACTGTGCCACCAGAGCTCCTGGTAGGCCAGCACACCACCCCTATGTCATAGGTACACGCTGCAAATACCTCCCCACAGACCACAGATAACTAAGTCCCTGCTGCGTCCTCTTGCTTTGCAAAGACCAAATGAAGCAGAGTCCCTCTCACTGCTCCTTGGTTACATTGTGCCCCTATGTCCTCCCATTATGGAGAGAAGGGGCAGAGAGACAAATGATCTGTCAGGGTCCTGGAAGGAAACAGATAACGGAACCAAAGCAGTCTCTGAAGGAAGTTTCAAACCCCAAACCAAACCCACTGCTACTGGGTTGATGCCAACTCATAGCAACCCCCATTGGGTTTCCAAAGTGGTAAATCTTTACAGATGTAGATTGCTTCATCTTCCTTCTGTGGAGCAACTGGTGGGTTTGGACTGTTGACTTTCTGGTTAGCAGTCAAATGCCTTAGGCACTGCGCCACCAGAGTTCCTTGAAGGAAGTTTAATGAAGGACTATTTATAGAATGTGGGCAGGGTTAGGGGAACCTAGAAGGGATGGTGCAGCACCCAGAGACTAGCAATAGAGGGGAGCCTTTCATCCCCAGGCCTGAAGGGGCAAAGTCAGAGGGTAGTTTCAAGCATCCAGCCAAGGTTATAGCCACAGAAGAAGTGTTGTTGTGTGGAAGCTGTGGACATAAGTAGATGAATATAACCCACTGGCAAGTCTCAGCCTGAGAGAAAGCTGCCCAAGGGAATAACCACCTCTCTTTGATCTCTTTCCAAATCCCTGGATGGTGCAAACTGCTGACACACTCATCTGTTAACCAAATAGTGGGAGTTTGCATCTACCCAGAGGTGACTCAGAAGAAAGGGCTGGCAAACTACTTCTGAAAAATCACCCACTGAAAACCCTACAGAGTACAGTTCCACTCTGACACATATGGGGTTGCCATGAGTCAAAATCAACTCCTGGCAACTAGTATTTTTTTTTTGTTGTTGTTGTTCTTTTTACTTTTTTCACTGTAACCTCTCACCTCCTGCTGGTATCTCCCAGTGCCCAAGCCCAACCAGAAGCCACGGGGTAAGGAAGCCTGGATACTGTTTCCATACAACTTAGCCCTATAGACACAGAGCAGGTTTGATAAAAGTGGAGCAAATGGAGCACAGAGAAAGAGAACCTTTTCCTTTTGTCAGTTTTCCCAATGAGCTCTTGGATAATAAAACTGCTTAGGAGTATAAGAAGGAGGAAAAGAAGAAGAAGAAAAAAAAAGGAGGCCAAGAAGAGAGAAGGTATTCCACTGGAAACAATAAACTCCACAGACTCAAGGGCAGTAAATATGAATTCAATTTGGTTTTGCCGTTTACAAAACCCAGCCTTCTTAAGCTCTGACAAGCTGATCAGATAAAAGCTGCTATTGCCACCAGGACAGCACATTTAAATTTTTATTGCAAACACCAGGCTCCATTACCCTGGGATTTGCTCTCTGCATTCCTAATATTATCTTTCCTCATGTTGCAATGTGAGCCTCTCGACTCCCACCTACTGCCTCATATAGGAGGATACAGCAGTTCTGTGACCTGAGCCCCTGACCTTGGACCTCAGCAAGCCACTTCTCCTCTTGGTGTCTCAGTTTCCCCATCTAGGCCGTTTGGGTATATGGAGAGGGTATCGTCAATTCAAATCTACTTTCAGCTCTGGTTTGATGAGGTTTGGGTGGGGAACAATGAGGACTTAAACCGCCCTAGCCACCTGATCCACCCCTACCCTCGATGTTCCCAAGCATGAAGAATTAAAAACCGTGGCTACTGCCCTCTCTGTCATTGGGCTTCAATTTATCCTTTTGTTTAGTTTGCTGCCTTATCTCTTCCTTCTCTTAACATAGTTTTCCCTCCTGTCTCTCTTCTCCACAATTTTCCACCTTCTCCATCTCCTTCTGCATGTGAAAGCTGGACAATGAGTAAGGAAAACAGAAGAAGAATTGATGTTTTTGAGTTGTGGCATTGGCGAAGAATACTCAAACTACCATGGACTTCCAGAAGAAGTAACAAATCTGTCCTGGACATGCAGCCGGAATGCTGCTTGGAAGCGAGAATGGCCAGACTTCGTCTCACCTACTTTGGTCATGTTGTTAGAAGGGACCATTCCTTGGGGAAGGATATCATGCTTGATAAAGTAGAAGGTCAACAAAAAAGAGGAAGACCCTCCACAAGATGGATTGACGCAGTGAGTGTAACGATGCACTCAGGTATAGCAAGGATTGTGGGGCTGGAACAGGACAGGGCAGTGTTTCACTCTGTCATACATAAGGTTGTTATGAGTCAGAGACGACTTGATGGTACCTAACCACAACAACTGTCTTCTTCATCTTTTTGTTTGTTTGCTTGTTTCTCCTTTGGCCTCCTCCTTGGGGACTTTGGAGTCAATATATGGAGCATAGCAGTGGCTCCTTCCTTCCTCTGCCCCCTCCATCCCTACAGATATGTGCACCTGCTTTACTTGGCAGCAATAACTCCTTGAGTGCCTGCTCCACATGAGCATGGTGGGGGGTGTAGAGTGGAGAACAGGATGTGATATCTCTTCTCCTCTCCGGAGGCGCTTACAACATGTGCTTGGAAAATTACAATCCAGCAGTGTGTCTGACACTTTACACATGTTATCTCATTTAAACCATTTGCTAAAGTGATACAATCTGCCCATGTTAGTGGTGGAGAAACTGAGGCTTAGGGATTACGACAAAAGGAATTTCAGGCCATAACACTGTTCTTAAGGTAGAGAGAAAAGAAAGTGATAAGATGCTATGAGGATGCTACAGAAATTATCTTCCCCTCCTCCAACTAGGGCTAATTGGAGAAGGTGGTGCTGATTATGGCCCTGAATGATAGGTGGTAGGATTTCATCAGCTTGGGATGGTTGTCTTAAAGAGGACATTCTGGAAATAAGAATAAAAATTCAGGGTGCTGTGGTTAGATAGAGGGGAAAATCCACAAGTGATCTTCAGTGCCATGGATCATTTTTATATAGCTTTTCTTGCCATGGTCTTGTAATTTGACAAATGATTAGGTGAAACTATGCAAATCAAGAGGGACTAGTCTTTGGAGAAGGACATCATGCTCATAGAGTAGAGGATTAGTAAAAATGAGAATGACTCTCAACAACATGGATTGACACAGTGGCTGCAACAATGGGCTCAAGCATAGCAATTGTGCAGATGGCAAAGGAGCAGGCAGTGTTCCTTTCTGTTGTACATAGGGCTGCTATGAGTCTGAATGAACTTGACGGCACCTAACAACAGCACGCAAATAAGTTGCACAGAAACCCTGTGAGAGTGGAACCACGCAAATATAGAGTATGGAACCCCAATGAGGGGACTGGTCAGTTTTGCTATCCCGCAAGGCTTAAAGAGAGACATAGAGAAAGGAGGTATGTAAGCTCCACCTCATAGCAATGGGCCTTGGGTTGTCGATTGCTGATAATGATTCTCTTCTTCTCTTGTAAAGTTAGACAAAGGAGGTCAGATGCTCCTGTGCCATTTTGACACTTCATATCAGGAGTGGGATTCACTGCAATGGCTCTAGACTCATGGAAGCATGGGACTTTTTAAGAGAAAGAATGAAGGGATGTGGGAAGCAAAACATTTGATTCTTAGATGGTTACTTTGGTGGTTGTTACCTGTAATGGCTGAGAGGAAAGTAAGAGATGTTGTGCTGCAGCGAAGGGGGAAAAAGCCTCATCTGAGTGGTTCGGGACAAAAGCCAGTTAAACAAGATGATTGATAGGTTCACCTGGAACAGTATAGTAAGAAGGAGAGTCAGGAGTAGGAGGAGGATATGGAATGTGTGGCTAATTGCCTCCATGAACAACTACCTCCTTTGCCATGAGACAAGAACTGGATGGTGCTTGGTCACCATTACTGAACATTTTTTATCAAAGATTCCATAGAAGAATTCTGATCAAATCTACTGGGAAAATGTAGAACAGAATTTCAAATGCTAATGAACTCTAAACTTTCTGGAGCCATGCAGGGTAGATGAGCCCCTGAAACTACCATCGTGAGATAATCTTTAAATCAAAAGCATTCCTCAAAATCTTCTTAAAACCAAACAATAGTTTAGCTTAACTAGTAATAAAAAGTTCTGCCTTGAGCATTATGCGCTTTCAAGAACTATCTATATGGGATCAAGCTGACAACAGCAACTTGAAAAATATAGAAACTTTAAGGGGCCTTGACCTTATGTTAATGAGGGAAGAATAACTCTGAAAAGGAAAGTGAGAGAGATTGCATAACCCAAAGAATGTAATCAATGCACTAAATGGTACATGTAGAAACTGTTGAACTGGTGTACATTTTGCTGTGTACATTCTCACCAACAATAAATATAAAATTGAAAAAAAAAGTGAAAAAGACAAATGATAAGGGCCAAGAACTTCTGGTTTCACCTAGCCAGAGGTGAGGTCCATATGCATATGAAGGAAAAGATAGTCAAGGTGAAGAGAAGATGAAATGAGGATGTTTAAAACAGGTTTACGTGTTTATCTGAATGTACTATGGGTATCCATTGTTTCTCCTACCTAGTGTAGTAAAACAGACCTAAATGTATGATGGAAACAAATATTGGGTATTATAGATTACAGAGTGCGTAACTCTGCTTTCAGCCAATACTTGAGTAGCCAATACATTGCCATTGAGTAGATTTTTACTCACAGTGACCCTGTCGGACAGAGTAGAATTGCTGTTTAGGGTTTCGTAGGCTGAAATCTTTATGGAAGCAGACTTTATGGAAACATTCTTTTCCTGCAGAATGGCTAGTGGGCTTGAACTGCCAACTTTTGGGTTAGCAGCTAAGCACTTTAACCACTGTGCCACCAGGGGTTGGATCTGCAGAAAGAGGAACTAAGGTTTGCCAAAAAGAAACACAGGCTGTTGATTTGAATGCAGTGGCCCTGTGCATAGAGTATTGAGGGTTTAGGTCAAAAACCTGACCCCACCCAGAACCTTCCAGAGTCAGAAAATTTGCATTTTAAAAGACATGCAGACCCACCCTGAACTGCTGAGAAAGCAGGAATTTGCATTTGAAAGAAGGACCTGCAGAAGGAAAAAGACATTAGCTTTTTGAATTTCTGAGCAAGTGGTTTGCTGGTGGATGCTTTGAGGCAGGAAAATTCAGTACCCATCAGAAGAATCCCCTTCCAGGATTTGAAGTTAAAGGGAGCCAGCAAATAGACAGCCTGGTATGTTTGCTTGATATAACCACCTGGGGCCATGAGATGAGTGGAAGTGGATGAGATGCAACAATGAAGAGATGAGATGAGTTTGGACATGTGCCATTGGCACCCATTGATCTAGCCCATAGGGGCTGGAGATAAGAGAGAGAGAGGGAAGAGGCTGGCTGGTCTCAAGTGCAGGGAGGACACTGCACTTTGGCTGGTGCCCACTGATCTAGACCATGGGGGCTAGGGAGGAACTAAACAGGACCAGACCGGATGAAGAGAGATGTTTGACATGGTGAGCTGGTATAAATTGCTGCAATTTGATACCTTGCTCTCGACTGGAATTTGCTTATAGAAGCAGATGTTCAAAGTTCCAACTGAAACAGAAGATTCTTCAGATCAAGGCACCTGTTTGTCTCCTCAGAGAACAGGTTTGATGGGGTGGCAATTTGAACATTGGCTATGTAAAACAGGGAAAATAAAGCATGAAGTGGTTGGCTTACATGCTTTCATGGATGTGCTTAGATTCAAAATGAGGGGGACAAGGGAGGATCCTCACTGAATAGTTTCCTCTTCCTGATGGGTCCATAGAAGAGAGGGTGAGGAAAGATGCTGATAGGATTATACGATTCAGTTGTATTGACTATTAGCAGGGCTGTAATTGTGAAAACTAATTACAGCCACTCCTCAGAAGGAAGGTTGAGCAATGGACTTCCATAGTGATATTGCCTCAGACACCTAAGGAGGGGTCGCTATGAGTTGGGTCCGTCTCCACGGCACATAACTAACAATGACAACAATTATAGAAGCAATAACTATGAAAGAGTGGATTAAGGGGGAGGCACTGATGGACTGGAGTACAGCGGCCAAACCTAAAGTCCCTTAAAGGTTTTGGTATGCTGATACCTCAGGAGGTTCAGATGACTTTTGGAGAACTTGACCAGAACAGATGGACACCTGCAGCAGACATGAATGGCTGGTTCCTGAGTAACTTCATCCTGAGGACTCTGCTTTGCTGAAAGATTAATTGTTAATAACTGTTTTGGACTAGTAAAATGATAGGGAGAAGGAAGTTATCCTCCAAATATGAAAGAACCACGGCTAGAAAAGCTAGGGTGTGCCCTGCAGTGCGATGGATCTCTTTTGTATGGCCTTGATCACCATGGTCTTGTAACTCCCACCAAATGATTGCCCTATGCAAGTAAAATATATGAAACCCCTTGGGTGGAGACCATGCAAATAAGGTGTATGGAACTCTAGTGAAGGGATTGGTCAGTTTTGCTACTCTACTAGACTTAAAAGAGAACCAATCCCAGGGCTCTGGGTTGATGTGGAGGGGTTGTTCACTACCACCAAGAAGAAAAGTTGAGAATGGAGTATATCCTTTGGGCTCAGGGTACCTGCACTAAGAATGTCCTAGACTCTGGAGATAGAGAAAGCTTCAACATCAGAGACACCATGAGTCAACGAGAAAGGGTGGCAGAGAAATGGCAGCAGCAGAACCAGGAGACTAGAGCAAGACAGCATGGTGAGCAACCTGGACCATGGAATGAGGTGGGCTTACTGGCCCACAGAACGAGACAGCAACAGCGGATGTGCTGACCCATGGAGAAGGAGAGCTGAGTGCCTTTGGGCAGGAGACTTATTGGTGGAGTTAGGTGCTTCCAGGCATTTATTGGCAGAGCTAAAGAGCTTTGTAACACTTGCCTGAGTAGGGCAGAGGCCAGGCTGAGGGGACAGAGGCCAGATACAGGCCAAGGGGCAGAGAGAGGCTGCCTATGGACACAGCTGAGAAGAGGCTGTCTTGATCAAAGAACTGTATACTGCGTTATTCCTGATCTTGAATTGTAACCTGTTACTTCCCTAATAAACCCCGTAATCCTAGTATTATTTGTGAGTTCTTGGTGGCCACTGCAATAAATTAGTAAACTCAGCAGAGAAGTAGGCACTACCAGTGGAGTGACAGCTGGTGTCAAAACTGGTAAGAGGGTTGGAGAAAGGAAGTAGGTCTGACCTCCATCTCATAGTAATAGGCCAGGGGCTGTTGATGATGATAATGATTCACCTTCTTTTTATGAAGTTAGACGGATGAGGAGGTCCAGCACCCGCTCTCCCGGTGCCATTTTTACATAACTGAACAGTTACACAATTACAGAAACTTTTTAAAGGATAACATCCCTCACAGACACTCAGAATGCCCCAGTTGGAGAAACACTGTCTTAAGAAGCTTGAATTAGAGTCAGGATGGCTAGTGATAAGCACATGGACTCTGAACCTGGTCACCTACTCGGCCTAAGGACTCACTCATGTTTGAATCCTAGCTCTGCCTCTTACTAACTGTGTGATCTTGGGTGAGTTGTTTGACCTCCCAGTACCTCAGTTTCCTCATCTGTAAAATTGGAAAGTCTCAAAGATTTGTTTTGAGGATTAGCTTAGTTAATATCTCTGGGCAGGACAGATAAGAAATTCTCAAAACAATGTTACCCATTATAATTGTTCTGTGGACTGTCTTTAAGTAGCAACTGGACATTCTCAAAGATAAGTTTTGTTCAAGAATGGATTTTTGATTGTCACTTAAATAAAAGCTAAAATGTAAAACATACTTGTAGAATTCAAGAACCCTAGGAAACCTTGGCTACTTATTTCAGAAATTCTATTGTCAGTTATATGGAAAGCACTGGTAGTTCAGTGGTAGATTTCTCACATTCCATGCAAGAATCTTGGATTCCATTTCTTCTCAATGTATCTCATGTGCAGGCACCACCCATCTGCCAGTGAAAGCCTGTATTCCTATGATGCTGAACAGGTTTCAGTGGAGCTTGCAGACTAAGATCTAGGCTAGTGATCTACATCTGAAAATCAGCCAGTGAAAACCCTATGTATCACAACAGAGCAGTCTGCAACCAAATCCTGGGAAAGTGCAAGACTGGGCAGCATTTTGTTCTGTTGTATATGGATGGGGTTGCCATGAGTTGGGGGTCAACTCAACAATGTTGTTGTTGTTGTTGTTATGTGCCATTGAGTCGGATCCAACTCATAGCGACCCCTCCTTGGGGAAGTAGATTGCCCCATCTTCCTTCTGCGGAGTGACTGATGGGTTTGAACCACCAGCCTTCTGGTTAGCAGTCAAGTGCCTTAGGCACTACGTTACCAGAGCTCCCAACTCAACAATAGCTATGTGAAAACAGCATGGCCGAGACATCTGACCACTTCTAACTCCACAGAAAGGAAGGGGAATCAAGATCAACAGTATCAGTCCAAAGCTGATTTCTATGGAACAGAGGTCAGACATACCTCCTGTCTCCAACCTTTTCACCAATTCTGACACCAGCCATCCTTCCCATGGCAATCTCTACATCTCTGCTGGGTTTGATAATTCATTACAATGGCAACACAGAACTCACAGACAATACTCATGATTACAGAGCTTATTAGGGAAGTAACAGGTTACAAGTCCAGATCAGGAGTGACTCAGAATACAGTGCTGCTCAGGACAGCTTCTCAGCCGTGCCTACAGGCAGGCTTCTCCTTGGCTCTTGGCTTCTCAGCCCTTGACTTTTTAGCTCTCAGCCTCTTGGCCCCTTGATCCTTTGGGCCTCTTGAGCTGCTCAGGCCTCTGCTCTGCTAGGGAAAGAATCACAGAGCTCTTTAGCTCCACTGATAAGTGCCCAGAGGCACTCCACTCCACCAGTAAGCCTTGGCTGGAAGGTGTGCAGCTCCTTTGCTACATAGATTGGGAAGCCCACTACACTGTCTCCTGTTAGTCTCCTGGTTCTGCCACCTCTACTGCTGCCTTTTCTCTGCCACTGCTTCTCACTGTCTCCACTATTATACCTCTCTGTCTTCTAGGCCTGGGAGGTGCTTAGCACTGGGACCCTAGGTCCAAAGGATAGCTCTGCTCCCAGATCCTCTTCTTGGTGGTAGTCAGGTCTCCCTTTTCTACCTCTGGGATGGCTCATTTAAGCCTAGTGGGATGGCAGATCTGACTAGCCCCTCAGGGTTCTATGCACCTTATTTGCATGCTTGCATCCCCACAAGAGTGCCATGAATCTTATTTGCATTATTAGCAAGCTGTCCAATTCCCTTGGTGGACCACATATACCTTATTTGCAAAGCCCCACCCAATCACTTGGTAAGAGTTACAACACCATGATGAGTAAAGTCACATAAAAGTAATCCATCACATGGTAGCTAACAACAAGTTTATATCGATAGTAGTTAATGCAAGTAAAGCTGTGATTAGGAGAAATCATGGAACCCTCCTCCAAACTGTCTGCTCCTGATTCCAGGGTTAGGTTTGGGTATAGTTTGCTGGGGATCCCTCTCAGCCAAGGGATGTAGCTGGAGATAGAGAAAGAACTCTCACCTTAGGGCAGGGCTGACTTATCCATCAGGCACTCTAGGTACAGGTCCTAGGATCCACCATACTTTTAGGAACACATCAAAATGTTTTCATTCTTTTAAAATTGTGGTTATTGTTAGGTGTTGCTGGGTTGATTCCAACTTAGAGCAACTCAATGTGACAGAGCCAGAACTGCCCTATAGTTTTCTAGGCTGTAATCTTTATGGAAGCAGATTGTCAGGTCTTTCTCCTGGGGAGCTACTGAGTGGGTTTGAACTGACAACCTTTCAGTTAGCAGCTGAGAGCTTAACCATTGCACCACTAGAGCTCTGCATTTTAAAATTAGAATAAAAATAGCAATATAATTCAGCATGGAATATATTTTTCTTTATAGTGACTTAGTTGTAAAATAGAATTTTTAGTATCTTTTTATGAAAGAAGATCCATGAAAGTAAAGTGCCTATGGCCTATGAAAGTCATAATGTAGTCCTACTTGGAGATGCTTTCTGGCCACAAGCTATGGGGGTCACAGAGGTCACAGGAAAGAGTACCTCTCTCCTCCCTGATCACTATAGAGTTTTCAGTACTCCTTCCTCAGACCATTTCTTATCACCAATGGGCCTGCAGGCACAGCTGCTATGTGCTTTGTTCATTAAACTTCTGTCACCTGGGTTGTTGTGTATTTATGGTGCTAAATCATTAACAGCTATAAATATTTATTGAAAACCTGCTGTGCTGGGCTCTATACAGAGTCTGGGTAAATAGTCCCTTTTTGTCCTCTGGGAGACTGCAGTCTATTAAAAGCAAGACAGAAAGATCTAGCACATGGGGAAGACACACACAATTATCTTTCAGGAGGAAGGAAAAATGTACAAGGTGGGGGACAGATGCCAAAAACAAAATCTGCTCTGTCAACCTCCCTCAAACTGAAACTCCCTGAGAAACAGGTGCTGTGTCTCCCCTCAGACTGAGGTTCCTTGAGGGCAGGGCTGTGTTTCCCCCTCAGACTGGGGCTGCCTGAGGCAGGACTGGGCCTACCCTTCAGACTGGGAACTCCTTGTAACAAGGCTCTATTTTGCCTCCTCATAATGGTAATAGTTCTCCAAGAACACTATTAGTTCTGCTTCCTCTGTTCAAGGGGTAAATGTCCAACAGACTTTCTTATTAACCTTAGGCAAAGCTTATCCCCATCCCATGCCTCAGTTCCCCTGTACAAATTTGGCCATTAGTTTCAAAGGTCCTATGATGTTATGACATTAACCACAGACCCAGAAGTGGCCTCATACAGATCCTCAGTCTCTCCTCTCTCCCAAGTGTAGCATCACTACAGGCAGAACTGTCACTATCCAGTGATGTCTTCTACCTGCAGAATTCCTTCTGAACTTAAATGGGGACCTGAGATTAGAGAATCTTTAAAAAGTTTGCCCCCAATCTTTATTTTTCTGGGAACCTTTTTAGGAGTAGTAAAGAACTTGAGTTTGGTTCAAATAATTCTTACTGTTCATTGTTTCAAATGCATATGACTTTATCATCATCATCATCATCTAACAGGTATCACATTTTGAGTGATTGCTATATGGTAAATATTTTATCTTTTAACCCATTTAGTCTCTTAACCATTCTATGCAGGGCCTCTGATGGTATAATGGTTAAGGCATTTGGCTGCTAACCCAAAGGTCAATGGTTTGAACCCACCAGCCACACCTTCTAAGAAAGATGAGGTGATATGCTTCTGTAAATATTTATAGCCTTGGAAACCCAATGGGGGTGGCTATGAGTCTAAATCAACTCAGTAGCAGTGAGCTTGTTTTGGTTAACCACCCTATGAGATGGATGTGGTTATTGTTAGGTGCTGCTGAGTTGATTATCCCTGTTTTGCAGACAAGGTAACTGAGGCTCAGAAAGGTTTAGGTGACCCATCCAGGGTCAACTTGTTAGTAAGTAGCCACTAGGCTCTCACGTTGTTGTTGTTACATGCTGTCGAGTCAGACCCGACTCATAGCGACTCCTCCTTGGGTTTTCAAGGCAGTATCACTACAGAAGTAGATTGCCCCATCTTCCTTCTGAGGAGTGCTGGTAAGTTTGAACCACCAGCCTTCTGGTTAGCAATCAAGTGCCTTAGTCACTACGCTACCAGAGCTCCCATAGAGCTTTGTATATATTGTTAGAGTCTAGAGACACTAGAACTCACCTACATTTTTTTTTCCAGAAGAACCAAAACAAAATGTATACAAGGCTCCAGCAAAAGAGTAATCAGTTGGGAAGGCCCTATCCTTAGGTGTCAAAGGGCAGCGGTGCTCCCTACCTGGCAGCACAAGAAGGTGATAGACCAGGTGAGAGAGGAGGAGGCTAACACATCCTTCATACCAACCTAGTAGGAAGTGTGGAATGTGAATCCTTCCTTAACCCACACCCTCACTTGGCCTTAGAAATCAGGAAGGCTGGCTGATTCAGGGAAGGAGCTCATATCCTCACTCTATGAAAGTGAGAAGCAGAATAAGCACACTTTTCCTCTGCAACCCCTGGGGTTCAGTCTGCTCAGCAAGCCTGTGTTCCCCTGTATACCTCTCCTTGGCCAGCCTCTGGTAGAGTGAAAAAATAATTATTATCCTGATAATAAGGAGATCAGAATGAGCTTGAAGCCAAAAGAGACCTACCTCTGCCACAGTGTGAGCATGCCTACTACCCTTGATTGCTTCAAAGGGAAGAGTGTTTGGGGACAATGAAATCTCTGACTCCCCTTCCAGTCCCAACCTTTTAGGATGATTATCTTACTGCAATACTTTAAAAGATCAAATAACTTGATGGCCAACATATGAATGGCTGATTATGCTAAATGAGAATTCTGCACCGTCTTAACCAAGGGACTGAGTTGCTAATGAAATATTAGGCATATCCCTGACTTGTGGGGGTGGTATTTGGAGAGATTGCAAGGATGGAGAGAGTCTAATAGTTTCTTCTAATTCACACCATATAAATGTCTCCTGCCTTTTCACATAAAACAGAACCAGGGGAGATATATGCTTCCAGTTGAAGTTCTCATGCAGAGTCCAAGAGATTGAGTGCAGAGCCAGGCACCATGAAAGGAAGACTGCACCTATGTTGCTAAAGGAAGGAAACAAGGGCAACTTCCTGCTATAGCTGGGGGACAACAAGGAAGTCAGGCTGAAGACTTGAAAATGTTGTCAAGTCAATGAGCTCTTCCTTGACATCTAACACTGTGCGCTTCCTCTAAGGGGCGATTGCTCAGAGCCTCCTGGTTGTCCTCTAATATCTATTCTCCTCACCTTCCTCAATAAGAATTCCCAAGTGTTATTGGAGCACAAGCCCCTATAGAATAAAGAGTACTTTTCTCAGCCTCCAGTGTACTTAGGCACGGTTGTGTGACCAAGTTCTAGCCAGTGGGATGTAAGCAAACATGTAGTATGTGATGCTATAATGTGTCTGTTATGGATTGAACTGTTTTCCCCAAAATGTATGTTGTAAATCCTAACCTGTGGTTATAATTCCATTCGAGAATGGGTTTTCTTTGTTATATTAATGAGGCAGTATTAGTATCTGGTGTGCCTTAAATCCATCTCTTTTTGAGATATAAAAGAGATGATTAAGCAGGCAAGCAAGCACAAATGGAGGGGAAGATGCACACCACATGATCACCAAGGATTTTAGGAATGGGAACTGAAAAGAGACTGCTCTTCTCCCAGAGCGGACAGAGAGAAAACCTTCCCCTGGAACTGGTGCCCTGAATTCAAACTTCTAGCCTCCTAAACTGGGAGAAAATAAATTTGTTTGTTAAAGCCACTGATTTATGGTATTTCTGTTATAGCAGCACTAAGACAATGTCTATAAAGAAAGAGTACACTCTTCTTGGCCCTTTCCTCCTTCCTACTGATTGGAAAGTGGATAGAGCTTGAGCTGCCATCTTGGACCATGAGGTGGTGGCCAGCTGTTGAAGATACAACACAACATACTTTGTTGACATCCTTCTACTTGAAGAAACCTGGGAATCTGGTGATCGTGATGCCCACATAGCCCAAAATTCCCTATATTTTTGTTATTAGATGCCGTCAAGTCAGGTCCAACTCATAGTGATCCTATGTACAACAGAATGAAACACTACCCAGTCCTGCGGCAGCCTCACAATCCTTGCTATGCCTGAGTCCATGGTGGAAGCCACTGTGTCAATCCATCTTGCTGAGGGCCTTCCTCTTTTTCGCTGACCCCCCATTTTACCAAGCAGGATATCCTTCTCCAGGGAATGGTCCCTTCTCACAATATGACCAAAGTAGGTGAGATGAATTCTGGCCATTCTCACTTCCAAGAAGTGTTCGGGCTACACTTTTTTCTGGACAGATTTGTTAGTTCTTCTGGCAGTCCATGGTACTTTTAGTATTCTTCATTAACACCACAACTCAAAAGCTTCAACTCTTCTTTGTTGTTGTTGTTGTTATGTGCCGTCGAGTCATACCTGACTCATAGCGACCCCTCCTTGGGTTTCCGAGGCAGTGTCACTACGGAAGTAGGATTGCCCAACCTTCCTTCCGAGGAGTGGCTGGTGGGTTTGAACCGCCAGCCGTCTGGTTAGCAGGCAAGTGTCTTAGCCACTATGCTACCAGAGCTCCCTCAACTCTTCTTTAGTCTTCCTTATTCATTGTCCAGCTTTCACATGCATATGAGGCAATTGAAAACACCATGTTTTGGGTTAGGCACACCTTAATCTTCAAGGAGACATCTTTGCTCTTCACCTCATTAAAGAGGTCTTTTGCAGCAGATTTGCCCAGTGCAATCTGTCTGATTTCTTGACTACTGCTTTCATTGTGTTGATGGTGGAACCAAGTAATATGAAATTTTTGACAACTTTAATCTTTTCTCCATTTATTCTGATGCTGCTTATTGGTCCAGTTGTGGGGATTTTCATTTTCTTTATGTTGAGGTGTAATCCATAGTGTAGACTGTAGTCTTTAATCTTCATCAGTAAGTACTTCAAGTCATCTTCACATTCAGCCAGCAAGGTTGTGTCATTTGCATATTGCAGGTTATTTATGACTCTTCATCCAATCTTGAAGACTCCCTATACTATTATATTCTATACTGAAGAAAAAAAAAAAAGAAAGAAACTCACTGCCGTCGAGCCGGACCCAACTCATAGCAACCCCTTCTTGGGTTTCCTAGGTGATATCACTATGGAAGTAGATTGCCCAGCCCCTTCCTTCCAAGGAGTAGCTGGTGGGTTTGAACTACCAGCCTTCAGCCTTCTGGTTAGCAGTCAAATGCCTCAGGCACTACACCACTATTCTATTTTTAAATTATATATATATATATATATATATAATTTTGAAATACTTTAAAACTCATAAATTGCAAAAACAGTACAAAGAATTCCCATATACCATTCACCCTGCTTTCTCCATTGATAACATATAACCAAAGCATACTGTTCAAAAAAGGGAAATTGACATTGGTGCAACACTATTAACTCCAATACAGACTTTTATTTCCTGCACTTTTTACATGAGAAAACCTAAAAAGCCAAACCTGTTGCCATTGACTCAATGCTGACTCATGGCAAACCCTTGTTACAGAGTAGAAGTGCTGCATGGGGTATTCTTGGCTGTAATCATTATGGAAGCAGACTACCCAAGCCTTTCTTCTCTGGTGTCACTGGGTAGGTTTGAACCACTAACCTTTAGGTTAGTAGTTGAGCAAAAACTGCAACCCAGGAATTTAATTCTTATATGAGAGAGAAATAGCACTCTACCTTATTTAAGCCACTTTTATTTGGGGTTTTTCTATTCATAGCAAAATCTATTTCTAACCGATAAAATATCAGAAAGTACAAGACGGAATTCAGCTCCTTCCCTGAGAAGTGTCCAAGGTAGGCAGAAGAAGCTGGCACAGATACAGGGAACAACTACAAAGCCTTCAGAGTAATGTGAAAAAGAATGGTGCCAGGAATTGGACTGTTGAGTCATCTTTCCCTTTGATGGTTTGATGGTGCTGGGGGCTATTGAAGAAGAACTGTCCTCTTCTGCCTCCTCACTCTACCTCTGACCTCAGCATAGTTCCCTCACTATTGTAACCCTGTGTTCACTCTGCTGTTGCTTGAACCCCCATCATACCCACCTCTTATCTACCCAGTACTCTGTACTTCCCTGTGAGATGCTCATTAGTGTTGTCGGCTTCTGGCCCATCAAAGTCACATGTTGGGAGAGAGAAGCAAAAGCCGGTGACATTTGTTGGTATTTTCAACTTGGGTGAAAACAAACAAATTGCACTAGAGTTAAATGTCAAAGGCCCCAGAGTGGATTGCATGGGAGGGAGGGAGGCACATCTCTCATGGACAGTGTTCTCTGTGTCCCTGAGTGGGTGTGAGTGGGTGTGTGTGACTGTTCTGGAACCATCAAGGAAGGCCAAGTGCCTGGTGTCTGTCCAATATCCAGCTTCACCCCATGTGGGCAGACTATTTACACATGGGCAGTCCCCAAGTGAGAACACTCATTCAAAATTCATCCATCCAGAAAACATCTCCTACAAAAGAAAAAAGAAAAAGCTCTGTAATAGTCACTAAGGTTGCCAGTAATGCAACAAATATGGCTGGTCCCTGGCTTCAAGGAACAAATCTTCTTTAGAGAGGAGATAAGGTGATGAACATATAACTATAACGTAAGAAGAAAATGATCATCAGCACCAGGGTACAATATTCTTTGAACAAAGGCAAAGGAAGGAGGATCAGGAAAGAATTTTTGAAGTCTTCCCATGAGGCCTGAAGGATGGAGATTTAAATGTGCACAGATGTGGGATGTAGACACCATTTAAATAAAAGGTAGAATAAAACCATCTCTACCCACATTACTATTGTCGTTAGGTACTGTCAAGTTGGTAGTGACCATAGCAACCCCATAGATAACTGAATGAAACATTGCCTGGTCTTATGTCATTACTATTACTATATTGTTCTCCCAAAACTGAAGTGAAGTGCACCTAAGGGACCCAGGCATGTGTGACATAATCTAGTAGAGCTCTTTGCTTCATTTTGTTTTATGATTTTTTGTGCCTTTCTACTCCTTAATCCATGGAAACGTTTCTGGAGTCTATAATGTCACTCTGTAGGGTCACTATGAGTCAGAATTGACTCAAGGGCAATGGATTTTCTTTTTGTTTTGTTTTGTTTTGTTTTTATCCATTTATTGAAATTGTGTACAGAATGATGGGTGAATATCCACTTATCTGGGAAGAGTTTCCAGAGCTTTCATCAGATTCTCCAAAGTGGAGGTGATTTCCTTAAAGTTAAGAACTCCTATCCTAGAAGCAGGGTCCCTGGGTGGTACAAATAGTTAATGCAGTCAGAAAGTGTGGAGTTTTGACTCCACCCAAGGGCACTGCAGAAGAAAGGCCTGGAGATCTTCACAAAAAGCAGCTGTTGAAAATCCTACAGGACACAATTCTACTCTGGCACACGCAGGGTCACCAGGGGTGGGATTCGATTAGGCAGCAGCTGGTATTCTAGAAGCAAAACTTGCAAGAATGGGGGCTTTGCTGACTCATGGACCTGATTTGCCTGATTGAATCCACTCCATGAAGAGAGATAGGCACTTCTAGATGGGAGTCTTCCTGCATAATCTCTGAATCCTGAGATCTGAGTTAGAGACCTAATCTGAGGGGACGGTAAACCAACCCCTGCTGCAGGAGGTTGGACAAGAAGTGGAGACACTGAATGGAAGGGCAAGGCAAACTCTTCCCTGGGAAAGGAAGCAGCATTTTCTGCTTATGTCTGACCCACAGTGATTGAATTATCAGCCCCTTTATTTAATGAGTATCTCTCTGGGCTGGCCGTGTGGCCCGTGTCGGGGAGAGGTGACATTTCATTACCAGGCTTCAGTGGGGCCGTGTTGATCCTGGTTTCCTGACAATTAAGAAAAGAAGCTGGAGCATCAGACAGCATCCTTTAGTGAGCCTTGCCTTGTTGGAAATATACAAGCTCCCTTCCACTCCCTAGTCACAAGCGCAGCTCTACGTGACCAAGGGAGGTGAGAAGCTCCTCCCAGGAGATCCTGAACTACATAAACAAAGTCTTGTTCAGATGGTGCCTTGTGCCTGCACCCACTGGACTGAGAGATAATGAGGAGAAACATCATGGCCTCCTTCCATATTAGAATGAAAAGAACTCCACAGGTAGATGGTGTACAGTCTCCCAGGAAGCACTGCTCCTTCAGCTTGGCATTTCCAAGGGTACCTCTCCCAATTAAAACAACATTATAGATACCCAGGTCATTATCAATCACCATTACCTCCCTTCCTACACAAAGGGGGAAAAAAAAAACAGGAAAAAGACCAGGGGCATCAGCAGAAGACTCTGTGGGGATTCCTGAAGTAGCCAATCTTACTCCCCAGTGAAGATTTCTGGGGAAGGAAGGGCAAGGTACAGACCAGAATTGCTGTGTTATGTGACAATGCATGTTAGAGTTTCCCTTGGTCATCCCGTTTAACATCCATGGCACTAGCTAACCTCAAAGCAAGAGTCATGGCTGCTCAACATCAAAAGTCCCAGGTCAACCACATTCTAGGGAAACCAAGTTATAAATTTTCCCCTGTGATATTGTTGCAAAACTAACAATGCTCTAGGATTAACCACACCCAATACTGCCTCGGAAACCCAAGGAGGGGTCGCTATGAGTCAGGTCCGACTCGACAGCACATAACAACAACAACAACAACAATGATGTCATGAGGCGGGGTTATAATGTCACTGTCTACATTGGTGAGTTCTGAGCTCAGCTGGATTCTTACCCCAGGTTATACTGATGTGTGTGTGTGAGACAGAAGTGTGCATGACCCTTCCTAAACTCTCCACATTGGGAGGCAGAAAAGCTGAAGGATTGCACCCACCTGGGAATTCCTAGGTTGTAGAAACAGTTAATGTGGTCAAGGTTGGAGTCCACCCAGAAGCCACTCCAGAAGAAAGACCTGGTGGTGTACTTCTGAAATATTAGCCACTGAAAAGCCTATGGAGCACAGTTCTACTTGGACACATTTGGAATTGTTATGAGTCAGGATCAACTCCATGACAACTGGTTCCATCAAGTCCAAAAACTTCAGTGATGAGTGCAGGGCTCTGGGAGGAGCCAGTAGACACCACAACCAGAAGAGAAATGACTGACCATTTTAGGCAGGTTCCCGTGGAGCTGATTACATGAACATTATGGAAGTAGCCTTCTCCCCCAGTACTTCTTATCACATGAGAGGAAATCACACAGAAAGAGGGGGCAAACAGAGAGAAAAAGAGAATGAGAATATGTGCAACTTTAGAAACAGAAATTCTGGCATTTCATACCAGTCCCCTAGAGCAAGAGACCCAATTGTAGCCTTAGGATACCTATGCAAAATAAGAGGGACCATTTGTCAAGTGTAGGAGGAGAAGAGGTCCATGCAAACTGTACTGAAAAAGTAGGTTATTCCGCATCAGGAATGTTCAATGGCCCTGCTATAATCCAGAGAAGGGCCATCTTTATCATGCAGGGAGAGACTCCAGGTCTCTCCCTCCTGCTAATAAGCAATCAGAAGTGCTTCCCTGCGTGTGTGTGCATGTGCATGTGTATGTGTGTGTGTGTGTGTCATGTAAGGAACTGTCACCCTAGAAGCAGCCACTGGCTCTGTCAATGTTCTGGAAGGAAAAGGGAAAGAGGCAAAAATGAGAATTAGAGAGCAAGGATGTAGTTGCACTGTTGAGAGGAAAGAAATGAAGTGATTGGCTGGCACTGAAACTCTTGTCTATCCCCCATGATGGGGGCTGAATAAAATGAACTCTCAAATCTCTCTAGCTTTCAGGATCTAAGACTGAAGCATCGTTATGACAAGCATCACTCCATCACCACAGCCACCCTTAGCCAATGCCCCTTCCACCATAATTCCCACAACAGTGTAAGCTTCCTCTCTATCTTCCTCACCCCGACACTCACAAACACACATAACACTCTTTGAGTTGGCTTTGAAATCTAGATTTTGTTCACCTCTGGGTTCAAAACCAACTTTTTTTTTTTTTTTTTGTACCAAAAGGCATTTCTCCTAAGAGAAGCATGATCAGGATTGGATGATTTGTAGGGGTGTTTAGAGTTTTACTTTCATTTGCTGAAGGCATGTTTTATGCCCAAGATCAGTAAGTCACTCACACCAACCACCCTGTACAATGAACTAATTTTGAGGTTCTCCCAGGTGTGCCAAAGCTTAAAGCAAAATGTTCCCATCAATGTCCATCCCCCGTCCATCATTCATCAGATTCAAAACAACTGCTGGCTTCTCACAGGATCTCTCTACTTGGGGTTAATTCTCCAATCAATCCTCTGTGTATTTTTCATGTCAGACTCTCTCTCTGTTCTATCTCATCCCATCAGGACTGACCCTAGGTTTCCTGAAGTGGAGCCCCTTGCCCGAATGGGATGCTCCAAACCAACAAGACAGACTGTCAGATCCATTGGACAGAGAGAAAAGTCAGAACTTGATTATTTAACAGCCCACTTGATACTTATCAAGGAGCTCTGGTGGTGTAATGGTGAAAGCATTTGATTGCTAACCAAAAAATCAGTAGTCCAAACCCGCCAGACACTCCACAAGAGAAAGATGAAGCAATCTGCTTCTGTAAAGATTTACAGCCTTGGAAATTCTATGGGACAGTTCTACTCTGTTCTATAGGGTTGCTATGGATTGGAATTGACTTAATGGCTGTGAGTTGGGTTGATGTCTATCATTTTCAACTATATTCATAATCAAGGAAATGCAAACTAACACATTTCAATCTCATCTTTTTATTGAGAGGTTGATATACACTAAGATGTTTGATAATACCTAGTTCTGGCGAGGCTGTAGGCCAAAGAGCACAACCAAATATTGTTGGGGCTGTAGGGGGGGGGGGATAAGTACAAACTAGGACAGTCTTGTTGGAAAACAATTTGGCACTAAAAATAGAAATTTAAATGGCACTCACTCTTTAATCTAACAATTCCACATCTAGGAATATATTCTACACAGATATTTGCACATATGGATAAAGGTTTCATTA
>NW_006921646.1:10739171-10791353 GCF_000298275.1 Orycteropus afer afer
AGTGATGAGTGCAGGGCTCTGGGAGGAGCCAGTAGACACCACAACCAGAAGAGAAATGACTGACCATTTTAGGCAGGTTCCCGTGGAGCTGATTACATGAACATTATGGAAGTAACCTTCTCCCCCAGTACTTCTTATCACATGAGAGGAAATCACACAGAAAGAGGGGGCAAACAGAGAGAAAAAGAGAATGAGAATATGTGCAACTTTAGAAACAGAAATTCTGGCATTTCATACCAGTCCCCTAGAGCAAGAGACCCAATTGTAGCCTTAGGATACCTATGCAAAATAAGAGGGACCATTTGTCAAGTGTAGGAGGAGAAGAGGTCCATGCAAACTGTACTGAAAAAGTAGGTTATTCCGCATCAGGAATGTTCAATGGCCCTGCTATAATCCAGAGAAGGGCCATCTTTATCATGCAGGGAGAGACTCCAGGTCTCTCCCTCCTGCTAATAAGCAATCAGAAGTGCTTCCCTGCGTGTGTGTGCATGTGCATGTGTATGTGTGTGTGTGTGTGTCATGTAAGGAACTGTCACCCTAGAAGCAGCCACTGGCTCTGTCAATGTTCTGGAAGGAAAAGGGAAAGAGGCAAAAATGAGAATTAGAGAGCAAGGATGTAGTTGCACTGTTGAGAGGAAAGAAATGAAGTGATTGGCTGGCACTGAAACTCTTGTCTATCCCCCATGATGGGGGCTGAATAAAATGAACTCTCAAATCTCTCTAGCTTTCAGGATCTAAGACTGAAGCATCGTTATGACAAGCATCACTCCATCACCACAGCCACCCTTAGCCAATGCCCCTTCCACCATAATTCCCACAACAGTGTAAGCTTCCTCTCTATCTTCCTCACCCCGACACTCACAAACACACATAACACTCTTTGAGTTGGCTTTGAAATCTAGATTTTGTTCACCTCTGGGTTCAAAACCAACTTTTTTTTTTTTTTTTTGTACCAAAAGGCATTTCTCCTAAGAGAAGCATGATCAGGATTGGATGATTTGTAGGGGTGTTTAGAGTTTTACTTTCATTTGCTGAAGGCATGTTTTATGCCCAAGATCAGTAAGTCACTCACACCAACCACCCTGTACAATGAACTAATTTTGAGGTTCTCCCAGGTGTGCCAAAGCTTAAAGCAAAATGTTCCCATCAATGTCCATCCCCCGTCCATCATTCATCAGATTCAAAACAACTGCTGGCTTCTCACAGGATCTCTCTACTTGGGGTTAATTCTCCAATCAATCCTCTGTGTATTTTTCATGTCAGACTCTCTCTCTGTTCTATCTCATCCCATCAGGACTGACCCTAGGTTTCCTGAAGTGGAGCCCCTTGCCCGAATGGGATGCTCCAAACCAACAAGACAGACTGTCAGATCCATTGGACAGAGAGAAAAGTCAGAACTTGATTATTTAACAGCCCACTTGATACTTATCAAGGAGCTCTGGTGGTGTAATGGTGAAAGCATTTGATTGCTAACCAAAAAATCAGTAGTCCAAACCCGCCAGACACTCCACAAGAGAAAGATGAAGCAATCTGCTTCTGTAAAGATTTACAGCCTTGGAAATTCTATGGGACAGTTCTACTCTGTTCTATAGGGTTGCTATGGATTGGAATTGACTTAATGGCTGTGAGTTGGGTTGATGTCTATCATTTTCAACTATATTCATAATCAAGGAAATGCAAACTAACACATTTCAATCTCATCTTTTTATTGAGAGGTTGATATACACTAAGATGTTTGATAATACCTAGTTCTGGCGAGGCTGTAGGCCAAAGAGCACAACCAAATATTGTTGGGGCTGTAGGGGGGGGGGGATAAGTACAAACTAGGACAGTCTTGTTGGAAAACAATTTGGCACTAAAAATAGAAATTTAAATGGCACTCACTCTTTAATCTAACAATTCCACATCTAGGAATATATTCTACACAGATATTTGCACATATGGATAAAGGTTTCATTACAGCATTTTTCATAGTAACTGAAGATTGTATATAGCTTAAATGCTCACCTATACACACACACACACACACACACACACACACACACATGCTGCTGTGGAGTCGGACTCGACTCATAGCGACCCTTCCTTGGGTTTCCAAGGTGGTATCACTGTGGAAGTAGATTGCCCAACCTTCCTTACAAGGAGTGGCTGGTGGGTTTGAACTTAGTTACTACCTCACCTATAGCATACCCATATATGAAATGCTGAGTTGCAAATCCTAGTGAGATCCTATTTGTGTCCCCAAAACTAACACAGACAAATACATATCTGTCTGTAATCTATCTATCTTTAATTTTATAAGCCTTACAATTGTTTTGAATGGACTCAGAAAAATTCTGGTATCTCTGGGAACTGTAACTGGGAATTGAGGACAGAGAAAAAGACTTTATTTCCATTATATATACTTTGGTACTATTTCCAGTTTTTATTTAAATATATAGCTTTTATAACATTAAAAAGTAATTACAAAATAACTAACTAATGGAAATAAATATCTCTTGACTCTTCCCCCTCCTCCTAATCTCCATTGTTTCAGCCTTTGAGTAATTTTTTCCTCTCACTTAGTCTGTTGCAGTAGATTTCTGGTGCCCCTCTTTCACACCTCAATGGAGGGTCAGTGAAACAGTAGAAGACTCTCAATGAAATAGATTGACACAGTGGCTGCAACAATGGGCTCAAGTATAGCAAGGATTGTGAGGATGGCACCATGACTAGGCAGTGTTTTGTTCTGTTGTACACAGGATCCCTATGAGTCAGAGCCAACCTGACAGCACTAACAACAACAATACGTGGTTGCCTTTGCATCATCATGAGACTAGCTGGCACCATTCTACCAAACACATCATGTCCTCTTTGTCTCACCTGCCTCCCAGATCACAGTCACTTGCTCTAACTCAGTTGCCACCATGGCAGAATTTTTCTATGCTGGTAAGCATGGCTGTGGGCTGAAATAAGACCCCACACCCAGGGCACAGAATCTGGTTTCTAAAGAAGCTCTCCAATCTGAAAGTGCAAAGTAGTTCTATCCCTATGGGGAAAACTTAGGTCAATGGAAAACAGGAGATGGGCTGAAGCCAGGCAGATAACTTCCCTTTCCTCTTCGTTTCAAGGTATCGCTTCACCATATAACCTGCGCGGAGAGGTTTCGCTTGGCTGAGCAGATGCATCTGATAATTATCCGTGGTCTCCTTGTGGCTGGTGGTGAAGCAGTGGCCATGATACTGATACCTCGCCTTGCAATGCTTCCCATGCTTTCTCCCTTTTGCCTTCTTTCTCACTGGCCTGGGATTACACTTCCCAAATAAGCATCAGCACTTAATCCTTGTCTCAGGCTCTTTCTCAGGAAGTGCCTAAGACAACCACTTTGGCAATTACTTGTTTCTAGGCCTCTGCCTTTTCCAGATTTAGGGTACCAGGGGAGACTCAACCTTTCGCAGAGCTGGAGCTTAGTTTGGTCTGAGTGGAGAGTTAAGGATGAGAGGTACAGACCTCTTGGGTACTGTGGTAAGCATAATTCTAAGACTGGCCCAAGAATTCTACCCTCCATAATCCTTTCCCCTTGAGTATGCCAGAGCAGTGCTTGTAATGATGAGATACCCCTCCTGTGACTATGTTACACTATTTGGCAGAAGGAATTTTGTAGATATGAGTAAAGCCCATAATCCATTGACTGACTTACAAAAAAAGGAGACTGTCCTCATGGGCCTGGCCTAATCAGGTAAGCCCTCACAAGGGACTCAAGCCTTCTTGAAGTCAGAGACTCAAATTGTAAGAGAGATTTCTACTGCTGGCCTTAAAGAGAGAACTACCATGTTGTGAAGAGGGCCACGTGGCAGGGAACAAAGGCAGCATTTAAGAAGTAAGAGAGGACCTGGCTGACAAGCAGCAAGAAAACAGGAGCTTCAGTCCCACAGCTGAATTCTACCAACAATCTGAGAGTTTCGAAGCAGATATTTCCCTAATTGAGTATCCAAATGGGTATGCAACTGGCTGGCATCCTGACTTCATCCCTGAGACACCCTGAGAGGATCCAGCTAAAATGTTCCAGACTCTTGACCCACAGAGACTGTGAGGTTATATATATGTGTTGCTTTGAGCCATTAAGTTTGTAAGAATGTATTAGACAACAATATAAAACTAATACAGATACTCAGAAGCATAAATTCACCTCAGTCTGAAAGGAGGAGGCAGCTAAATGCTCAGAAAGCCAGAGGAGAAAGACATTGAACTCCAAGGAAGCAGATTTAGGAAGAGATACAAGAAGATGTGTCAGTGAGATTTCCTAAGCTGGATATAGCCAGACTCTGTAGTGACTCTGGGTACTTATAATTACTGATGTTATTGTATCTAGTGCACTCATGTAAAATAAAAATGATCGATGATTATAAGGATGATGGTAGGGGTGCTGGTGATGATGATGAACTGTAACGGTAACCTCTTGCAATTTCACAGCCCTTTTGAGTTAACAACCGTCACTCATCTATCAGTTTGTCATCCTGTGGTGATTTGCATGTTGCTACGATAGTGGAAGCCGTGCCAGCAATAACGCAAATGCCAGTAGGGTCTCCCATGGTGGACAGGACTCAGCAAAGCTTCCAGATTAAGAAGACTAGGAAGAAAGCCCTGGATATCTACTTCTGAAAATTAGCCTATGACAGATCTAGGGAGGCTGGACCACTCTAATTAGTGTTGTGGGGCCAGAGGGGAGAACCTTCCATTGCTGCTCTGTCTCCCATCTGGAGGAAAGACGAACAGGCAGATTTAGCCAGTTTTTACTCCATCAGAATCTTATCAACCAACACCTTAGTAGAGATCTGACCCTCACCCCATGAAAATAGAGTCTTCTTGGCATGGAGGAAAACATGCTAAAAGGAAATTTACTATTTCCAAAAAAAGCCAAAACCAAACTCACTGCCGTCGAGTTGGGTCTGACTCATAGTGACCCCTTCTTGAGCTTCCAAGGCACTATCTCTACAGAAGTAGATAGCCCAACCTTCCTCCCAAGGAGTGGTTGGTAGGTTTGAACTGCCAGCCTTCTGATTAGCAGTCAAATGCCTTAGGCACTATGCCACCAGAGGGGACATACTAGGTATAGAACTTACCACCTAAGTAGGGCAGAGGTTCTTATATTCAGCAGCTTCCCCACACACCCCAACCTCTACTGAAGGGGCAAGGTAAGTCCTCATAAGAAAAGGAAAAGGGTGTAAAAAGAAGAAATAGGAATGCATGGGGAGGAAAGGCAGCTCCTCGGTCAGAGTCAAAATCAAACTCAGCCTGCTTGGATTTGCAGTTTTCCAAATTTCTTTCTTGATTTTTGACAATTGAAACTTGATATCCTCAAGTTGGAGTGCACAAGACAAATAATACTGGACCCATTTTATAGAAATTGAAACCAAGACTCAAATGAATTCAGTAGATTTCTCAAAGCAAAGACTAGAAATGTGGTCTCTTATCCAAAGCTCTTTCCCCTGTGCCTTGTACCATGCTGTGGAGGCACCTCTCACTAATGCCCTGAGGAGGTTTTGCTAAGGATGGAGACTTGGGGTGGGGGCACCAAGTGTAACTTCTCTTTTTGGGAAGGATTGGGGTAACCACAGGGGAACCTTCTGGAAGCTCCTCATTGAGCTAAGCAGTGTTGGAGCAAAGGAACAGGGCTCTAGTGAGAACCTTGGTTCCCACCCATACAGTCACTTGGGAGCCAACAGGGCTCAGCAGCCCAACCACTACAAAATGAGAAAGTCACTGGAGGTATCACAGAAAAAAATGAAGCTGGAGTCAGAAGTCCAGAGTAGCAACTAGGATGAACAGAAAACTCAGTATCGCATGACTTAAATTCATAAAGTCTATATTCCTCACATGTAAAAGACATCCACAGGTAGAGAGTGCAGGTCTGGTTTTCTGGGCAGCATGGCCATCAGGGGCCCAGCTCCTTCTGTCTTTCTGCTCCACCGTTCTCAGCACGTGGCTTCAGTCCTTAAGGTCAGCAAGATGGCTGCTGGAGCTCTAGCTAGGGTATCTCCCTTCTCTGCAGCAGGAAAGAGGAAAAGCAGAAGGGCATAGGGCAAAGGGGCCTCTCTCAGAAGTCCCACCTGATCAATCACACTCTTTAGAAACCAAACTCCAAGAAAGCAATAAACCTGGAAAATGATAGGATGAGGTTTTAAGAGATCAAGACATAAGGTGTAACCTACCCACTTCCCCTTTTTGGTCCCCTCTTCTTTTTTATTTGATTTTATTTTTGCAGTATGGCCCTCTGTTCTTGACTATGTTCCCCAGGCTACATCTTGCATCTCCCATTCTTCACAAGCCTTACTCCAAGAGGACTATGAATCTGGAAAATTATTTGATGAGTTTTTTAAGAGATTAAGACATAAGGTGTAACCTCTTTCAGAAATATTTGCAATTCAATCAGAAACTCTGAAAGACTCAAAGGAGTGAATCTCTAATAGTAGAATTTCAAAACATACAGCAAGCTTGTGCACAGGGGAGAAAATTTCAGGGGTGCTCCAAGAGTGGTTTATATCACATCACTACTTTCTTTTCCTGCCCCTCTAACTCTATGCAAGAAGGTAACACCACTCAGATTCAAAAACCTTCAGGGCATCTATCTGTTCAGAGGTGACTAATTTCTCGGCATGTCATTCCCTTCACCTTTTCAAACAGCTCTGATTGGAGACATCTCTGAAGACTGAAATAATTACAGAGAGCATCCTGTCTGCCTCCATTCTGAAATGTGGCTTTTTCCCCTCTAGTAAGAGAGAATTAAAGAACCAGCACCCTGTTAATTTTATATATTTGGTTAGCTTTGGGGTGGACAGTATTGTTTATCTCACACAAAGAAAACACCAAAGAATGTTTATAGAGGGAGGATTTTGGGCAGAGGAGTATATGGGACATGGGAGATGGGGCTCGTGGTGGCTGTCATGGGCATGACACCAAACACTTATCTGACAGAGTTTCCCAAGAACATTCACTTCTGTGCTTCTGGGGTGAATGACAGCTCCAGAGTGGACAGTGGAACCCAAGGATTCTGACCCCCAAGCCAAGGCCTCTCATACCACTGTTCCTCAACCCTGGCTGTGCATCAGAATCCCATGGGGAGTGGTATCCTCCTACCAAGCGTAGGGCAGTGAATGGACATCTGCATTTTTAAAGCTCCATGGAGATTCTGAATGGCATTCAGGGTGGAAACCACTGTGTAATCCATGTCACTGAGTCCATGGAAATCAGAGACTTGGGAAGCACTGGTGGGCAGAGCTGCTGCCAGTCCCACAGCTTGGGGTTTGGTCTCTGGACTTCTGGTGCAGAAAGAAGCCAGGGAGACTGAGTTCCAATCCTGGCTGTTCAAACTCTTTAGAAATAAATGCACCTTCTGCATGTTAGTTACTGGAATCTTGTTTATTTTTACCCCTAAGCAGAATCTAGAAAGACTAATACAAGGAGAATGAGATCAGAGATTCCAGATTAAGCACCCAAAATAAACAGTGGCTGCAACAATGGACTTGAGTATTCCAAAGATTGTGAAGACGGCACAGTATCAGGTAATATTATGTTCTGTTGTACATGGGTCCAATGAGTTGAAGCCAACTCAGTGGTAACTAACAACAACATAGTTAACAAAGCTGGTATATTTTTGGCTTATTTGATTCTGCAAGGAATTGTTTTTTATCCCTATTTTACAAATGAGGAAAATGATCTATCTCCGAGGAATGAAAGAATGCTGAGAAGAACCTTAGAGAAACTGAGATAAGTAGACAGAGAACCTTTTCCTAGAGTGGTGATGTTGTTGTTGTGATGTGCCCTCGAGTCAGACCCGACTCATAGCAACCCCTCCTTGGGTTTCCAAGGTGCTATCACTGTGGAAGTAGATTGCCCCATTCCTAGAGCTGGCACCCTTAATTTGGACTACTACCCTCCTAAGACGTGGGAAAATAAATTTCTGTTTGTTAAAGCTACCCACTTATGGTACTTCTGTTATACTAGCACCAACAAACTAAGGCAGAATCTTTGCAGGCTTGTGAGCTCTGTGGTGATGGCTGGCCAATGAAGTGTGGGCAGACGTAATGTGGGTCACTTTTGGGGTAAGACAGTGGAAATCTCATATATGGTTATCTGGTCTCTCTTATCGGGCCATCGTGAGCCAGGAGGCTATATATTCTAGTGGTGCAGCTCCTCGAAGATGGAGCCACCATTAGCCTGGATCTCTTGAGTCACCACATGGAGGACAATTGTCCTAAAGAGTTACTCAGACCCACAGCAGATTCTGTGTGGATGAGAAGTAAACCTTTGTTGTATTAACATATTGCGATTGGGGTTTGCTTGTTAGGAAAGCATAACCTCGCTTATTCTAGCTAACACACACTTAAGTTCACTGAGCCTCTGTTCACTTTTTTTTTTTACATTTTTATTGTGAAAAAATATTCAACGCTTCACGAATTTGCATGTCATCCTTGCGCAGGGGTCATGCTAATCTTCTCTGTATCGTTCTAATTTTAGAATATGTGCTGCCAAAGCGAAAATGCCTCTGTTCGCTTTTATAACCCTAAGCTTTCACCTAGGGTGACTATGAGGAACAGATGAAACCAGAGGCATCTTCTCTGCAAGCATGATGCTCTGGTTACCTAGTACTGCTCTGACAAGAATATACCACAAACGGGATGGCCTCAACAAACAGGAGTTTATTCTTAAAATTTGGAGGCTTTAAGTCCAAGTTTAAAGTGCCAGGCTCTAGGGACTGTGTGAAAGCCCCCCACCTTGGGCTTCAGCTCTGCCTCTTGCTCCCAGTCCACTGAAACTAGAGACATCTCTTCACTCAGGCAGCCACTGGCTGCTGAGGCTAACAAGCCCAAGGTCGACAAATAAAATGGCACAGTTCTGATGTCCTGAGCTCTGGTAGCGTAGTGCCTAAGCCACTTGACTGCTAACCAGAAGGCTGGCGGTTCAAACCCACCAGCCACTCCTCAGAAGGAAGGTTGGGCAATCTACTTCCATAATGATACCACCTCGGAAACCCAAGGAGGGGTTGCTATGACTCGGGTCCAACTTGACGGCCCACAAAAACAACAACATGTTACCAAACCACACAGCAGGCCATTAATTCAAGTCCATTGTCAGTCCCAAGGTCAGCAGAGCATGGCAGGCTGCTGAACAATGACACGGCTACATGCAGGGTTCAAGCATGCCATAAGAGACCATTCCCAAAGCTGTGTCTTATATACTAGAAGCAGACCACATACACAAAGGCAGGTACTCAGCTGCTCACAGTAGATTCTACCATGGAGTTGATTACCAGTCTCATCATGGGGAATACTACATCCAGCTGCCCAGCCACTCAACCAGGTCCAGCCAATTTGACACACAACTTTAACCATCACACATGAATATATAAATATGTAAGGATGGATCACAGAATGGGTAATTAGCCAGAATGTAGGCTTTATTGCCAATTGATGTTCTTCCTGGAAGGAAGCAGTGGTGCTCCCTGTGCATGAGGGGGTGGGACAGCTGGAAAGTGGACATTCTCCCAAAAAGAGGTACTATGTAGGAGCAATGAAGCCCAAAGATCTCATAAAATAGCAGCACATGTCCTGTTACATGCTCAGCCCAGAGCTGTCCACTGTATACTACATATTGGGTTCTAAGTCTTGGCTGCATTGGTAAGTAATGGCCTAGAGCAACATAAAGTAACTCTTAGCTTTCTCTAGTCCACCAACTATGAGATTGAGAAGAAACACAAATCGTCCTTCTTCCTTATGCTAACGGACTCCACCCTTCCCCCAAGGTTCAGCTGGACCCAGAGTATTTTGGCCAGAGACTCTATTTCCCAACTTCTTATAGGGTTAACAAACAAACCTTTTGCAGTTGAGTGGATTCTGATTTATGAGCACTTCGTGCATCTCAGAATAGATCTGAGCTCCATTCGGTTTTCCATGGCTGTAATCTTATGGAAGTAGATTGCCAGGTCTTTCTTCCATGGTGCCACTAGGTAGATTTGAAACACCAGCCTTTTGGTTAGCAACCAAGTGCAGACCATTTGTGCCACCCAGGGACCTTTGTTCTTGTAGGGATAGGTTTGACAATATAACCTTTTGTTCTCCAAAGGAAGGTATATAGAAATGGTGTCAAAAGTGGTAAGAGTGACTTCTGTACCCCTTGCTCTAAAGAAAAGCTTTTGTGCTCAACTGTCCTTTCCAGTTCCCATGCGTTAGAAAGCAAATGTGCCAGTGACCCAGTCCCAACCACTCAATGAGCACAAGGTCCAAGAGAATAGTTGAACCACAGGTAGAAGGAACCTGAGTCCAAATGATTTCATTGAGCACAGCTGCCCTACCAGTCTGGATCAACAAGATGGTTTTGTAAGAGTTAAATACATTTTTGACCTCTTTAAGCCACTCTTTTTAGGGACTTTTTGTTACAGCAGCTTCACCTTTATCCTAGCTAATGTACTGGATAAGAAGATGCTGCAGTAAATGGTCTCCATTGTTTCATGCATGCTTTCCAAGAACCCATAGAACCAATTGCAACAACAACAAAAACTTTCTTATTTGTAAGGTTGGCTAAATATCTCTGCCTTCCCTAAGAAGAGAAACCAGGTACCTATCCTGAGCATGTGGGTTGGGGTCCATGAAAGGATCTGTGGGCCCCACCACCTAACACTCTTCATATTTCCCAGTAATCTCAGGAAATTATTTCATGCTCACAACAAATGGACACGTCTATAATGGGGCAATCACAGAAGTAAAGTCTTGGGCCAAAGGAATCTCAATTGCATGGAGTTGACATGTTTCCCCGATTTCCTGCTCAAGGGAGGTTGTCAGTTATTAATAACTCCAGTGAAAATTGCAGGTAAATTGTACACATTGTCTTTTAACTGTAGGTTATCTTCTAGGTACAGATACAAACATGGGCCCTTTGCTGTGAACTTCTCTTCTTCCATAGCCCACACTTTCTGACTTCATAATGGCCTCATTTCATTTTTGCAGGTTGAAATCCCATCAGTCTTTTTTTTTTTTTTTTTAATTTTTTAAAAAAAATTTATTGTGATTTGGGTGAAAGTTTACAGAGCAAACTCATTTTCCACACTGGAGTTCATATACATTTTGCTTCATGACATTGACTGCAATTCCCCACAATGTAACAGCTTTCTTTCCACTTCCCTCCTGTAGTTACTGCCTCTTCCCTGTGTCCTTCCCTCCCATGCACTTCTGCCCCCCAAGCTGTCTGTCTCCCTGTACAAACACTGCCCTTCTGTTCTCTCACAATTGACTGTTCCAAGGAGTGTATCTACCTGATATAAATGTTAACCCTATATACCTGTCTATTGTTTGGCTGGAAGCTACAGGAGTGAGTTCAGTTCCAGACCTGAAGGGTAACTAGGGGCCACAGTCTCAGGGGTCTCACCAGGCTCTATCAGACCAGCAAACCCAGTCTTTTTTTTTTTTTTTTTTATGATTTTGAGTTTTGTTCCACCTTGTTCTCCCATTCTATCCAGGATCTCCTGCATCCCCCTCCAAGTGGTTAACAGTGGTAGATGGGCACCATCTAGTTCTTCTGGTCTCATAGTCATATAGGCTGAGGAGGATCGCATGGTGTACCAGTAGCTTGGACTAATTGTTCCCATGCATCTTTGGTTTTCTTCATTCTTCTTTGCTCTGGGCTAGGAGAGACCCATCATTACATCTAGATTATCACTTGCAAGCTCTTAAGACCCAACTCACTACTCACCAAAGCAGGATGTAGAACAATGTTTTTGTGTATGATGTCCCCTGCGGTCATGGTCCCAAGCCCGCAGGTCCAACTACTTGCTCCCTCAGAGTAACTGTGTCCAAGAAGCCACCACAACCTTGCTCCTTATCAGCTCTACTATATACCCAGACACTCTTAAAGCACATAGAAATATGGTTGTAGAAATGTTGTGTGCTAACATTCTACATCGTCATAGGCACACTACCCACTGTCTAGACATACCTGATCATTCAGCCTGTCCACCCATATATCCACCCACAGATCAATGCTTGCCATCACTGACAACATAGTACTGTACAAGTAAAAGGCTTCATCTTTTTTGTCTATACCTCCTGTGTAACTCTCTACGTCTTCCTCTTCCTCAATGCCACCGTGTTGATCACTCACTTTTGGTACATTGCTCTTCCTTCACCCAAATCAATACTTGTCTTTACCTATCTAGCAGTCTTCCATCCCCTCCCTTCCCATCCCTGGGAACCAACAAAGAGAGTTTCTTTCCATACATAAACCTTTCCTTGACTTTTTACAATAGTGAACTAGTACAGTATTTGTCCTTCTGTGATTGACTTATATTACTCAGCATAATGTCCTACAAGTTCATACATATTATGTGGTGTTTTACAGATTCCATATTACTCTTTAGTGTTGCATAGTATTCCATTGTGTGTATGTACTACAATTTGCTTATCCATACTTCTGTTGATTGATACTTAGGTTATTTCCATCTCTTTGCTATTGTGAATAGTGCTGTGATGAACATGGATGTGCATATATTTGTTCTTGCCCTGGCTCTCACTTCTTTAGGATATATACCAGTAATGGGATTGCTGGATCAAATGGTATTTCTAATTCCAACTTTTGAAGGAATCATACCGATTTCCACAGTGTTGTATTATTTTACAGTCCTATTAGCTGTGTATTAGAGTTCCAAACTCTCCACATCCTCACCAGCATTTGTTATTTTCTGTCTTGTTGAACTTTGCTATTAGTGTTGGAGCAAGATGTTATCTCATTGTTGTTTTGATTTGCATCTCCCTAATGGGTAATGATCGTGAACATTTCTTCATGTGTTTGTTGGCTGCCTGAATATCTTCTTTGGTGAAGTGACTATTCATGTCCTCCGCCTCCACTTCTTTTTTTGTTTTAATTTTTATTGTGATTTAGGTGAAAGTTTACAGAGCAAATTCATTTTCCATACAGGAGTCCATATACATTTTACCTCATGACATTGACTGCAATTTCCCACAGCTCTCTTCCCACTTTCTCCTTATAGTTATCTCTTCCCTATGTCCTTCCCTCCCATGCACTCCTGCCCCCTGCATATACTGCCCTTCTGTTCTCCCATGATTGATATCTCCAAGGGGTGTATCTACCTGATATAAATGTTCAGCCCATTTGCCTGTCTATTATTTGGCTGGAAGCCACAGGAGTGAGATCAGTTTCAGACCTGAAGGGCAGCTAGGGGCCATAGTCTTAGGTGTTTCACCAAGTTCTATCAGACCAGCAAACCTGATCTTTTTTTTTTTTTTTTTCTTTTTTATATGATTCTGAGTTCCACATTGTTCTCCCACTCTATCCAGGATCTCCTACACAGATCCCATTCCAAGTGGTTGACAGCGGTAGCTGCTTCTATCCATTTTTAAATTGGATTGTTTGTCTTTTTGTTATTGAGGTGTTAGAGTTTTCTATAAATTTTAGAGATAAGACCCTTGTCAGGTATGTCATTGCCAAATATTTTTTCCTAATCTATAGTTTCTCTTTTTGCTCTTTTGGAGAAGTCTTTTTAAGCACATAAAATTTTAATTTTTAGAAGGACCCCACATCTACTTTATCTTCTGCTGTTTGTGCACTTTGGGTTATGCTTGATAGTCTATTTATGCCATAAATTAGGGCTCCTAAATTTGCCCCTATTTTTTCCTTAAGGAACTTTTAAGATACTTTTAGGTTTCACATTTAAGTCTTTGATCCATCTGGAGTTAGTTTTTCTGTATGGTGTGAGGTATGGATCTTGTTTCATTTTCAGCAAGTGGATAACCAGTTCTGCCAGCACCATTTGTTGAAGAGACTATCTCTTTCCCCATCAAATACCATCAGTCTTTTAAGGACCAGAACAAATGCCACCCCTTCTGCTTGATTAGCCTGCCTGTCCCCCACAACCAAGTCAATGTCTTCCATCTCCAACCTCCCAAAGCACTTTCATCTGTGTATCTTCTGGGACACTTGGCACCTTCTACCTTGTAGCACAGTGGTTAAAGCACTTGGCTGCTAACCAAAAGGCTGGCAGTTCTAGACCACCTTGTAGATGGTTCCTAAAGATGCAGATTTGTTGAGGAGCATGAGGGGGACCTATTAATGAGAACATCTAATGTTTGTTTCTACTACATATGAGCTTGCAGCCTCATATGCCTTATCTTATTGAATCCTCCTGTCAACCTATGAAAAAACAAGCCAAACCCATTGCCATTG
Source organism: Orycteropus afer afer (assembly GCF_000298275.1). Classification (NCBI taxonomy): domain Eukaryota; kingdom Metazoa; phylum Chordata; class Mammalia; order Tubulidentata; family Orycteropodidae; genus Orycteropus; species Orycteropus afer. The sequence continues at coordinate 10,753,383 of NW_006921646.1, forward strand.
AGTCAAGTTTGACTCATAGAGATCCTCATTTGGTTTTCAAGGCTGTAAATATTTACAGAAGTAGAATGCCTCATCTTTCTCCTGTGGAGCACCTGGTTAGCAGTCAAACATCTTACCCATTTTGCCACCAGAGCTTCTTGTCAACCCTATAAGCCAGGTACTATTATTGTCTCCACTTTACCAATGAGAAAACTGTAGCACAGAAAGGCTGAGTAACTTGCTCATGGTCACCCAGCTAACAACTGACAGAGAAGAGCTCAATCAAACCTAGGCAGCTACAGTCCAGAACCAGACAACATTTGTAACCACTGCACAATGCTGCCCTTATTCACAAGAAAGACAAATGAGTGCTGACGAATTTGGTCACCAGGGAAGGGTCCATGCCTGAGAAGGTGGCCTGAGACAGCAGCAACTGCAAATTCCAAAGTCCCTTTGTGGGCTCCAGTGTGGAGTTTCCTCCCCTGCTGACATTCTACTGACAGCAGGCTTGAGGTTTGACTTACTCAGCTGAGACAGCAAAACAATCCTGTCAATTAAGTCAAACATCTGGTCAATGTAGCGAGAAATCAGTCACGAGGGGTCTGGCCACAGACCCGGGAGCTCTTTCCAGGCAGTAGACTCTTCCTCCTGGTCCCTGATGGTGGGAGAGACACTGCCTTAATTCCCAGACTCTAATTTGCATACTCTCCTCTGATTGGTTGGTTTGACTCACACCTAATACCCTCCTAAGGACCACCAAGGGAGCATAGGAAGGGAAAACAAGCCCCTGCTGGCTGGAAAATGAGCATTAGAATGGAGATCAGAATTCAGCCAGTATCCAAAAAGTGCATTCCCAAGCTGGGGGTTGTAAATTCTGGGCTGCCTGCTGTAGAAATGAAAATTGCCATAATAAATGCCGATTATCCCAATTACCTCTAATTGTCTGGCTTGTGTAGCAAAAGCAGTACCATAGGCCAGGCTGAAAAAAGGAAGAAGGGAGTATTTAGCTGAATACCCTGTCCAGGGAGCTGGATTACAAATGAAGCAGGTGAGTCTGCCCAGGAAGTACCCCCCCTCCAGGCCCCTGGAGGGATTGACACAGAAAGATGAGGGACTTCACAGTCTCCTGGCTATGGGGGAGGCGGGGCACACTGACACAGTGATAACTTTATGCAGTGATCATTAAATGCTATTTTAACAATTGACCATGCATTGGAGAGATAAGGGCAGACAATATATGCTACTTTCCATGTCTCCTTCCTTCTGGCCAGCTGGGGAGAACCGAAACAGCTGTGAAACAGCTAGGGGAGAGGGGATGTTACTGAATGCGACAACAACATTATTTTCCATCATTGTAACGTAACATGTGATTTGTCCATTTATTTAATTAACCAGGTAGCCATTCAGGTAACATACATTATATCCCAAGCATCTGGAAACAGAATTTTACAGCCCAAAAGTGATGTTAGAAATTATACACACTGTTGTATCCAATACTGTGCCAGGAGATTTTGATCTATTCTGTAACAAATATTTTATTGAGCTTCTACCAAGTGCCAGGTACTGTGGTAGGTACTGGGGATACAGCATTGAATGAAAGAGACAATTAAAAAAAAAAATCCTACCTTCAACAGAGCAATCTGAGGAGACAGATGAAATGAAACAAACAGCATATTCAAACCAAACCAGACCTACTGCCATCCAGTCAGCTCCAACTCATAGCAACCCTATAAGACAGAGTAGAACTGCCCCATAGAGTCTCCATTTTTACAGAAGCAGACTGGCTCATCTCCTACAGAGTGGCTGCTGGATTCAAACCACCAACTTTTGGTTAGCAGCCCAATGCCTTCAACAATATACCAGAGCTCCTTAATAGCATATTAAAAAAACAAAACAAAACCCATTGCCAGAGTAGATTCCGACTTACATATTTTTTAAAAAAAGAAAACCAACCTCACTGCCGTCGAGTTGATTCAACTCATAGGAACCCCTCCTTCAGTTGCCGAGGCGGTATCTCTACAGAGGTAGATTGCCCAATCTTCCTTCTGAGGAATGGCTGGTGGGTTTGAACCACCAGCTTTCTGGTTAGCAGTCAAATGCTTAGGCACTGCGTCACCAGAGCTCCTTACATATTGTTGTTGTTATGTGCTATCAAGTTGGACCACTCATTGGGACCCCCTCCTTGGGTTTCCAAGGCAGTATCACTACGAAAGAAGATTTCCCCATTTTCTTTCCGAGGAGTGGCTGATGCATTTGAACCACCAGTCTTCTGGTTAGCAGTCAAGTGCCTTAGGCACTATGCTACCAGAGCTCCTCCTTACATATTGCTGTTGTTGTTATTTGCTGTTGAGTCAGCCCCGACTCATAGCAACCCCTCCTTGGGTTTCTGAGGCAGTATCACTATGGAAGTAGGATTGCCCAACCTTCCTTCGGAGGAGTGGCTGGTGGGTGTGAACCACCAGCCTTCTGGTTAGCAGTCAAGTGCCTTAGGCACTATGTTACCAGAGCTCAGAAGGTGATAAATACTAGGAAGAAAAATAAAGCAGCAGAGGGGATGGAGATTACTGGGGCTGTGGGTTAAAATGTAATTTGGCTAACAAGAAAGAAGAAGACACAAAATCTCAAAGCAACAATCGACTTCCACTCCTGCCCCAACTCTCTTTTAGTCACTACCTGAATTAACCTGAATTCATCAGAGAAAATTTAATACAAGACAGAAAAAGGTGGTCACTGGCTATCTACAAATGCATTTGCTAGGGTCTTGTTTGTAGTTGTGTAGGCTCATTTTTTTTTATTAGTTTAAGCAAGATCACAAGTCTTGCTGGGAGCTCTTAATTCTGTTACAGTATTGATTAAGCCTGAGCAAATGCAAAATGTGCAATTTGCACATACCCCTGTGAAATTAAAACCTTTCCATTTACTGATAGAGCAGTAATTACTATAAAGAACTAAGGGCACCGGGGTTAAAACCAAGAAATGATTTCATATGCCAATGAAGATGAAAGCAGGGCCCAAGCAGTGAATCTGGGGATGGCTGCCAGATGTTCCTTGGCTTGGTCCAAGGACAGAGTGTAGGCAGTCAGAAAGATGGAGAGGAGCACCTGGAGGGTGGCTGTCAGGAGTGCATAGATTACAAAGGAAGCCATAGAAGTCCCTCCATCTGCACTTGCAGAATTCCAGGTGCAACCTCCTGGCTTTGGCTGAAGATGCCTCCTCCAAAGGCACATGGACCCCATTCCAAAAGACTTCTGGGCCTGCCTCAGTACCAGATCAATATCTTCCCTTCCCTAAGCCCTCTCTGCTTTGTAGACACCTTCACCACTACCTTACTCTTTCCCTACCCCAACCTTTTCATACTGACTTTTCTTTAGGCATTTCTAGCTCTGTATCTCTCCCTATTAAGTAATTCTGGGCCATAGAATGATACCCATAAGGGATAGCACTTTACAATTTGCAAAGCATTCCGTGTTCATTGTCTCACTGAATCCTCAAAACAACCCTACAAGATGGGCATTACCATTTACAGATGAGGGCACCAAAGCTCAGGGGAGGTACCTAAGGTAACAAAAGGCAGCCAGGTGAGGCTAGCCACATGCACACATCCATCATTATGTCATCATAACCAGTTGCCTCCAGTATCCATCTGCTCTGTTTCTGCAGTAATAGAATTGTGGCTGGGCATATGGCTTCCAGAAAGAAGACAACATTTCCTAGCCTCCCTTACAACTAGGTGTGGCCATGTGGCTAAGTTCTGGTCAATGAGGTATAACTGGTAGAAGTATGGGCAACTTCTGGAAGAGTCCTTCAAGGAAAGATTGAGTCCTTCTCTCTTCTCCTTTTTGCTGACTGGAATGTTGACACAATGGATGGAATTGCGGTGGCTATCCTGGACCATCAAGTGAGTTTGGGGATGAAAACATGCCCAATAGGGCAATAAGATGGAAGGAGCCTAAACTGCCTAACTGGGCTTTTATGTAAGAAAAAAAACAAAACTTCTTTTGTCCAATTTGGATGTTCTGTCACTCACGATTTGCCCTAAGTCATGTTGTTGTTGTTGTTGTTATGTGCCGTCGAGTCAGACCTGACTCATAGCGACCCCTCCTTGGGTTTCTGAGGCAATATCATTACGGAAGTAGATTGCTCCATCTTCCTTCCGAGGAGTGGTTGGTGGGTTTGAACCACCAGCCTCCTGGTTGGTATTTTAACTACAGACAGAGCTTGCCTTAGAATGTAGACATGCCTGTCTACTTCTGCAACTGAATCCTTCTTTAGAGGCTCTTTGCCTTTCCCCTTGGACTGCTGCAATAGCTCCTGAATCATCTGCCCTGCTTCTAAACTCGATGACAACTGGTTTTGGCTTCTAGTCTTGCTACCACATTTCCATTTTCTACACTGTGAACAGAGGGATCTAACAACTATGTTAATCTGGCTACATCCTTCCTTTGCTCAAAAACTTTCAAAAGTTTCTCTTTTGCTGCAAGATGGTGCTTGAACCCCTTCATTTGGGTGGCAGGGCTGCAAGACCATGCTGAGAGGAATCCCCATCCTTCTGTGCCCAGTCCACAAGCCTATTTACTTCACTTGTGACTCCAGCACATATTGCACCACTTCTTGCCTGGGTATCTCTGCTTATCCCCCTCCTCCTGGAACAATGACCTATTCTTGTGGTCTGGCAAGCTCCTAAAATGTCCTTCAGTGTTTACTCAGGCTTTACTTCCACAGGATGCCCTCTCTGATCCACCCCTATGCACATCCCACACCGTATTCTGCCTGTTCCCAATTCAGGTCTCTATCACTATGCTTACGACTTGCATTATAACTATCTTGCACATTTCTGTCCCCTCCACTAGACCGTGTAACCCTCCAGAGCAAGGACCAATGTTTTTTGTATCATTCTCTCACAAGGGTCTGAGACTAGAGCCACCCTAACCAGACATTCAAATCTGTGATGAATTACAGAGTAATTCATTGTAGCTGATTCTGTTGGTGTCCTCCCCACACCCCCGCAGTACTCGCCATCCCCCTGCATACTAAGGATTTTCTACTCCAAACATTTGTGACTTTCTTCCTAAAGGCTCTCTCTGGCTCACTGGGCTAGGGCACCGACAAGCCAGAAACGCTGAGGGACTGACTACCTATGTCCTGCAATCAATCTTGGGTGGGAGCTGGTAGATAAACCTAACTTTCTCACCTATTGGTGGAACAACTCTAAGGCATTAGCTACACAGTCTCCTGTGTTAGGCAAAATAATGACCTCCAAAGATGTCCATGTCCTAGTCCCCAGGACCTGTGAACATGCTATGTTGTATACCAAGGGGGAAATAAGGTTGCAAGTAGAATTATGACTGCTAACCAGAAGGCTGGCAGTTCAAACCCACCAGCCACTCCTCGGAAGGAAGGTTGGGCAATCTACTTCCGTAGTGATACTGCCTCGGAAACCCAAGGAAGGGTCGCTGTGAGTCAGGTCTGACTTGACGGCATATAACAACAACAACGACAACAACAATCACCTGACTTTAAAGCAGAGATTATTCTGGAATACCTTGGTGAGCCCACTGTAATCAAAAGAGTCTTTAAATATGGAAGGGGAAGCCAAAAGGTGTCAAGAGTGATGCAATGTGAAAAGAGCTTGATTCACTGAGGCAGGCTTTGAAGAATGGGGCTACATGCCAAGGAATATGGGTGGCCTGAAGAAGCTGAGAAGAGCAAAGGAATGGATTCTCTCTAGCATCCTTAGCTGAAGGAATATAGCTCGGCCATTATCTTGATTTTAGTCAAGTGAGACCCATTTTAGACCTCTGAACTACAGAACTATCAGATAAAATATTTGTATTGTTTCATGCCATTAGACTTGTGGTGATCTGTTACAGCAACAATAAGAAACTAATACACTCCTGGAGATCCTTGGTAGGATTGAGCCCCCGTTGTCCAAATCAGTAACGTGCTTATTAACACACCTCATACTGGCTTTCTGTCCTTCACAGTCCTATTTACCTACTTCACTACTAGTGCTTCCCAAGATCACCCCAAATAGACTTGTTGTTGTTTGTTGTTATGTGCCATCGAGTCGGACCCGACTCATAGCGACCCCTCCTTGGGTTTCCGAGGCAGTATCTCTATGGAAGTAGATTGCCCCATCTTCCTTCCGAGGAGTGTGGCTGGTGGATTTGAACCGCCAACCTTCTGGTTAGCAGTCAAGTGCCTTAGCCACTATGCTACCAGAGCTCCCCCAAATAGACTGCACACCTTTAATTCCTTGACTGTTTGCCTCTGGGGAAACCCAACATAAGACATTAATTAGTTGGAGGGATTAGAGAGATATTTGACCACAAAGACCTATCCTGGGGTCTCCCGACTCACGTATAATTTGACTTGGTTCTGATACCTAACAGCTTTAAGGCTGTTGGGACTATAAGTTCCCAAGATGATCAAATCTGTAGAAATCTGGAGACTGAAGAGATATGTCTCCATAACCACAAGTGAGAAGTTGAGAAATCTGAGAGAGCCCTAGACACTGGGGTGAGTTAAATAGTGATCCAAGGGGAGAGATGAGCTGGGTGGAATGGAACACAGAGGTAGGGGCAGGTAGAGTGGTGGGGCAGGGGGATGGAGAAGGATTGCAGTGACACCCACCCCTGCCCCACTTCGGGCAAAGGCTACAAAGATTTTCAGTCACATTTCCTGTTTCCCTCAGGTAAGTGTGCACTACCCGTAGGGAGCAGGAGGCTTTAACTTGGAGGAGAAAGGGTTGGGGATGGACATCAGGTGCAAGAACAGGGTAGGGGTGGGAGTAGAGGGTAATACTCTTAAGTTCCTACTGTCTACCAGGGGCTTTTACTCAGAGTGGCAAAAGAAAGAGATATTGTATAGCAAGAGAAGTCAGGCTGAAGGCCATTAGCTATGGACTTTCTTTGTCACTTTGACACTCTCTTTGTCACTCTCTTTGACCCACAAGAACTCCTAGGTCTAAGGCAGTGGAAAGTTCTCTGCAGAATAATAGGGAGATATGATAAATGGGGGGAGCTCTGGTAGCATAGTGGCTAAAGCACTTGACTGCTAACCAGAAGGCTGGCGGTTCAAACCCACCAGCCACTCCTCGGAAGGAAGGTTGGGCAATCCTACTTCCGTAGTGATACTGCCTCGGAAACCCAAGTAGGGGTCGCTATGAGTCAGGGCCGACTCGACGGCACATAACAACAACAACAACAATGATAAATGGGATGACTATCGTAGGCCCATTCAAACCGGAAGTTAGAGATATTTTTGCTTTAAGGTAAGATGATCAGGGCATCCCAGGGAGCAGGGAGCAGGGACAAAAAGAGAGATAAAAGCAGCAGAATATGTAAATATGCTAAGCAGAGGTCTTTTTGATGTAGCTGAGAATCTTTCTGAAATAATTCCCTTTCCAGAGGAGTGCCTAAACTGGAGTCCCTAATAGGCACATATGGTTATGCACTGGGCTACTAACCCAAAGGTCGTTGGTTCAAATCCACCCAGAGGCATCTTGGAATTCTGGAAGGTCACAGCCTTGATAACCCTATGGAAGGCAGTTCTACTTTGAAAAACATGAGGTTGTCATGATTTGGAACTGACTCTATGGCTTTTTTTTTTTTCAGGGAAGCGCTCAGGCAGATAGGGAAACAGAACTCTGATTTGGGAGCTCCTGGCTTGAAGGAAGAGTCTCATCCTGTCTTAAAGGAACCCCTGATGTCATGTGGGAACTAGGGGCACCCACTTGAAAGACACCTATTGGCCACACATTCAGCAGAGCTCAGGATCAGTAAGTGTCTCCACTGGGGCAGAGTGGAGATCGAAGCGTGGTCCTCATTCAAGAATCTGACAGATTTCTCTTGCTAGAGGGCAAAGCCACAAGGTCTTAGGCTGGACACAGGATGAGATTTGTAAGTAGAATGTTCTTGAACCCACTTCCTCCTCTCCAACCCTTCTCATGTCACTCTGGGCAAGCCACTTCCCTCCATACTAAACTTCCTCTCTTGTAAAATGAAGACAATATGTGTTTTGGTATCTTATTATTTGGAACCTTGAATGAGGTGATTTGTGTATATTCAAAAAATGAGGCCCTGTCCCCTCCTCTTGGGCCCCTTCCGAAGTCTCTGATATTCCTTCTCTGATACCACTTGGTGAAGGGAGGAGAGCAGCTTTCTGTAGATTGTCTGTGTCCCTGGAGGTAGAGTCAGCCTGTGGACAGGGCAGCAGGCTTTGAGCTAGAGCCAGGCCTGAGCTAGAGGGCATATTGCCTCTCGACTGTGCCCCTGCACTCGAGCCGCTCAAGTCTTGGTTGCATGGACATGGAGACACAGTATCTGAGGGACATGGCAAGTGGACTCTGGCAAAGTCTAGAGCTTTGTATCAGGGATTTTATAGATGTGTGTACGAGCATATGTGCATGTGTGCAGAGGATAATTAAAATTGGATTGTGATTATATAAACATGAATTCTGTCCTACCTCTCTTTTGCTTCTGCCCGCTGTCTCTGTTCCTCATCCTTCCCTGCCCTTCCTCTAGCCCCTTCACAGCTCTCTTACTTGCTTTCCTCCCCTGGCCTAGATGGACATCCCACATCAAAACACCTGGTTGATTCCACCAAATTAGGGCTATGGCAGGCAGGTTTTAGAGAAAGCCAGGAATCTGGGGATTAATTCCTACAAGATGTGAACAACCCATTGCCTGGCTGAACTTTTCACTTTCCTGCTGGCTGAGTTGGCATCTGAACTCTTCCTCTGAGCAACAACTCAGCTGAAGAAGCAGGGGGGTTGGCACAGAGAGCAGAGGGGCCACTGTGACCTTTTATAGCCTAACAAAGATTCCCGGGGGTCCTGCCAAATGACCTTTGAAAACAGTGTGCCAAGCCCCACCTCTCTCCCCATATGGCATCTAGAATTTCTTGCTATGACCTGGCAGCAGCCTCCTTCCCCGAGAAAGCCTGGCAGGAAGCCACCTTGCATATATGTACTTCCCTCCTCCTGAGGCTGTGTTGCTACAAATTACTGAAGGAGCTGGGTCTTAAGATTATGGGGAGATCACATGGGGGAACTCGGGATGTGTCATGACTCCACACATCATCTGTCACAACCATATCATTTTTTCTCCCTTGGCTTCTCCTTGATCTGTGGCTGCTATACCCACCTTCAGGGACTTGGCATGATGGCAGGCAAGAATCATGTCATCTCCCAATCCTCATTTTCATTGGCTGAGAGCTTTCCTTGAATGTAATTCTCTTGGCCTGGAATCTGCTGTCTCCTCCCATGCTATCTTTAACATGTTTCATTCACTCTGGGCTACATCTACCAATAGTCTCTTAGGCACTTGTTCCTCTGGCTATTATGGAAACTGTTCTCATTGGGTGAGATGTTGGGACAAAAGTCCTTCATGTGCCTCCAGAGAGGGATACACACCATGCACTGACTCATCCCTGCCCCTTTGAGCCCAGGCCCCTCCTCCCAAGGCCAGCTCAAGTCTCCTGTTCCCAGTTCCATGCCTCAGGGTCTGCTCCCTTCCTTCTCCATCCCCACAAAGGTGACCGCCTGGGCTCCAGACCAGCTCTAGGACCCTACTCTCTGCAGGAGTGATGTGTTACAAGGTGACAAGCAGCCCCAACTGCTACCCTTTGGCCAGAAGGCTTGTGAAATGTCTCAGGTAACATCATACCTCCTCTCAGCTTAAATGCCTCCAGGAAGCTCCTGAGAAGGACATAGTGTACACCAGACTGGGAAGAACCTCTGCTTCAGAGTCAGAAAATCTGGGTATAAACTCCATCTCAACCTTCTGTTAGCTGTGTCAGCTAATGGTAACTAACCTCCATGGCCTCACTGGAGCTGCGGAGTAAGGAAAGCAGCCAACACTTCCATAGTACCAGGCATGGTTCCAAACAATTCATATACGATAATTCATTTAATCTTCACCACAATCTGGGAAGTGAGCATTACTATTAGCATGCCCATTTCAACCACTGAGGGCCAGAGTGGTTAAACCATTTGCTCAGGGGTATGTAAGTAGGTGGCGGCAATCCAGATCACCATGCTCTCACTTACTATCCCACAATGCCCCTCACACATATCCTCCTCACTCACCAGGGCACTCCCTGGTACACAGCAGGCACTCCATAAATGCAAGATGGTCTTACTGCAGTTGTTATTTTAGACATGAGTTTTTCAGGCAGACCACTAGGATGGCATCTGAGGTACAGTGGGGAAAACTATTAGGCTGGAAAAGGAAGACTTGGCCATTTTCACATAAGTCAAGACCCAGCTTCAACTTCTATAGAAAGAGGGACTCGTGCTAGGAGACACTGTGCTGCTTCTGGATGGCTCAATCAGTACAGCACTCAGCTGCTAACTGGCAATTGATGGTTTGAACCTGCCTGGTGGCTCCATGCATGGGAGAAAAACCTGGCAATGTGTTCCTGTGAAGATTACAGCTTAGAAAACCCTAGGGAGCATTCTACCCTGTCACACGGGGTCACTATAAGTCGGAATCGATTCACTGGTGACAAGGACAATAACCACCTCAACCCCCAGCCGCACTCCCTCTTGTGGTGGCTGGAGATTTCATGAGTGAACAGCCACAGTGCACCCCATACATGGAGGAGGAGGAGGCGCTGAGGTCAGCTTGGACTTGAGAGTGTGGGAAGCCAGCGTCGGGCAGGGCTGGGGACCAGCCTCCATAAAAATCTGCTGCAGGCTGAGACTCTGTTTGACTGACTTCAGCACAACAGGGGCTGCTTAAAGACCTTCACAGGGAGTGGAGACAAGGAGCCCAGCATGGCTCTCAGAACAAACATGGAGCCGGATAGATATGAGGCTTGCCTGAGAGGAATTCCTGTCATTACCCTGGACAAGCATGTCTGGGCATCCCCTGCATGCCAACTCTTGCATGATGCTAAGGCAGTGTGCACAGGCAAGGGACTGGGAATGGACAGCATGGAGCCTGGGCTGCAAGGAGCTGGTGGGGTGTCCTGAGGGGCAAAGAGTGTGCGCACACAGAATGCACAAATATCCACAGGCTATGCCACAAAAAGATTTATTCGTACTAAAAACAGAGAGATTATTTTTTGCTTCAGTGGGAAGATTTGTTATGAAGTATACAGAATGAAGTCCCTGGGTGGTACAAACAGCTAATGCCCTCATTGCTAACTGAAAGACTGGAGATTCCAGTTCCTCAAAAGGCTCCTTGGAAGAAAGTCCTGGCAAACTAATTCCAAAAGAATCAGTCACTGAAAACTCCATGGATCACACTTCTACTGTGACACACATGGGTCGTTATGAGTTGGAATGGATTCTGTGACAACTGATTTTTTAAAGGGAATATGGATAGTGAAGTTGAGCAAGGGGTCCTAATCCCTTTTCTAAGTGGTAAAATTAAATTTCTCTTTATAGCAGTCTTCCAAGCAGTTTCACATTTACTATTTTATTGACTCCCGACCTTTGTATGCCATTGTATCCTATTGCACAACTCCAGGGCACACCCTTCTCTATGTAGCCCAGGTTGACAGTGCCGCCTGGTTGTGCAGCCTCTGAGATGGATCTATTATGCCCAATTTACGAATGTGCCGAGGTGATGCTGAGACCACAGGTAATTAAAAGTAGAACTTAAGGATAAAATCTCAGCCAAGCAGTCTTCCCCAGGGCTGCATTGTGACTTTCCCGGGTTCTAGGCACACTGGCCTTCAAGAGCTCCTTCCTCCATAAAAAATATTTAAAATTATATTTTATGACTGCATTGGGATAAAGATGAACAAAATCAAAGTTGGATTAAAACATCTTTTTCAACCCTGAGTTCAGAACAGGTCTGGCCTGAGTCCCAGAGGTACTGAGTTAACAATGCAGCCCCTAGGCCAGATGTACCAGCATAAGTATAATTTCCTATTCCCTGCTTAAGAACCCTGACACCTTCCCTGCTTTTCACCTGGCAAACTTGTATATGTCCTTCAAAGCCCTGGCTTAACATTATCAATAATAACAAATATTAATGTACAGGTAGACAGGCAAGATGATCAGGTATGGGTAGGTGAATAGAAATACACTCATGACCTTATATAGGTCTGGTAGACAATATTTCTATATATGTATTTGTAAGTGCTATAAAAATGTCCATGTATGTAATAGAGTAAAGAGGGGACAGAGCCACAACCAAAACCTTGAGGGAGTGAGGCTGGACCTGTGGGCTTGAGACCATGGCCACAGAGGACATCAAGCTCAATTGGTATGACATAATACACAAAAACATTGTTCTATATCTTACTTTGGAAGCAGCAAGTGAGTGGCTATCTAAGATGAAACTATTGGTCTCTCTTCATCTGGAACAAAGAAGAATGAAGGAAATCAAAGATGCATGGAAACAATTAGTCCAAGGGACTAATGGACCATGAGGACCTCAGTCTACATGACCCCGAGACCAGAAGACCTAGATGGTTATTGGGTATCATTGCTAACCACTTGGAAAGGGATAAAAATTGGAGATCCTGGACAGAGCAGGAGAAAAGAGTAGAAAAAAACTCAAAATCATAAAAAAAAAAAAAAAAAAAAAGGGCCAAGCTTACTGGCGTGATAGAGACTGGTGAAACCACTGAGACTATGACTCCTAGTCACCCTTCAGGCCTGGAATCAAACTCTCCAGGCCTGTAATGAACTCTTCTGTGGCAATGGTTTAATCTTCAGCCAAACAACAGATAGACAGGCCTAAGAGGTGAACTATTACTATAGCAGGGAGGTGCACTCCCTAGAACCATCAACCATGTGAGATCAGAAGGGCACAATGTAATGCAATACACTGCCGTTGAGTCAGATCTGACTCATAGCGACCCCTCCTTGGGTTTCTGAGACGGTATCACTACGGAAGTAGATTGCCCAACCTTCCTTCTGAGGAGTGGCTGGTGAGTTTGAACCACCAGCCTTCTAGTTAGCAGTCAAATGCCTTAGGCACTATGCTAGGAGAGCATCTGAATATGCAAACAGAAGAAGAAAAAAAATAAAAAAAACCTGGCTCAAAACTCCTGTGTCTAGAAGTCTTTTCTTTACCTTTGCAGGCAAAGCCCATCTCCACCCCCACCCCCCACCCCCGCCCAATTCCCAGTGTACACCCTTTTGGAGGAGAGAGCTCATCGTTGCTTTATCATTGCTTTACTGGGGCTGTCCTGACAGCAGGACCCCTAGTCACTTGTCCCTGGGCTCCAACCTAAGGCTAAGAACAGATCTCAGGTATTGCTGGTTACCTGATAGACTTACTCTGCCCTGCCCAGCCCACACTCAGCAGCAAGCAGAATCAGGAGCAGCTTTCTGTTTCCGGCCTACGTGGGCTAGACCCCAGAAATGTCTCAGGCTTAACTGCGAAAAGGCCTAGGCTTCTAGTTCCCCAGAATCTCTTCTTGCCTTCCTCATAAATTAAAATCACTCTCAACTCTTGATTATCGGGGAATGGATTACCTTCATCAAGGTTTTCAACCTCTGGTAGCATAGTGGCTAAGACACTTGCCTGCTAACCAGACGGCTGGCGGTTCAAACCCACCAGCCACTCCTCGGAAGGAAGGTTGGGCAATCCTACTTCCGTAGTGCTACTGCCTCGGAAACCCAAGGAGGGATCGCTATGAGTCGGGGCCGACTCGACGGCACATAACAACAACAGCTGCACACTAGACTTATGGGAACCTTTTACAAAATTCTAATTCCTGGGGCTTCCAGCAGGAGCTGTGGTGGCATGGTGCCTAAGCAGATCAATTCCATCATAATTTCTAGGAGTAAGACCCTGCGTCATTGTTTTCTTTGTTTTTTAAATGGTTCCTTAAGGGTGCTCTGGTGGCATAGTGGATAAGGCATTTGGCTACAAATCAGAAGGTCAGCAGTTCAAACCCATCAGCTGCTCTGTAGAAGGAAGATGGGGTAATCTACTTCTGTAAAGATTTACAGCCTCAGAAATACAATAGGGGTTGCTATGAGTTGGAATCAACTTCAAGGCAGTGAGGTTTGTTTTTTTTTTTTTTTGGTGGGGGGGACGGTTATTCTAATGATGAGTAGGGTGGAGAAGTATTCATTAGCGTGGTGGGCTTTCGAATCAAAGGTGTCTCCCTTTTGTTGTCATAATGTCTCTCTTTGGGCTCATTTCCTCAGTCATGGAATCTCCTGGAAGGCTGGACAGAAGCTCATGGCTTTTAGAGCTAACAAATCTCAAAGGATGGTGTGATTTGGCAGCCTGCCTTCAACAGAGTTATCTCCATTGTCTGTGATCCCATGAGAAAACCAAGACTTGGAGAGGTTAAGTGTCTTTCACAAAGTCCCACAGCTAGTGCAGGGCAGAGTTGAGTTGATAGACTAGGTTCTTCTCAGTGAAAGAGTTGGCTGGGGGTTGGTGCAGGGGGCTTCACGTTGCTGTTGTTGTAGTTGAGTGCTATCGAGTTGTTTTTGACTCAAAGTGATCCCATGTGACAGAGTAGAACTGCCCACATAGGCTTATCTTGGCTACAATCTTTACAGAAGCAGATCACCAGCTCTTTCTCCTACAGTGGGTTTGAACCACCAACTTTTTGGTTAGCAGCCAAGTACTTAACCATTTGTGCCACTGGCCCCCAACTCATGGCAAGCCCAAGCATAAGGGAACAAAATACTGCCCATTTCTGCACCATCCCCACGGTCAGCTGTGGATTGGACCATTGCGATCCATGGTGTTTTCATTGGCTGATTTTTGGAAGTAGATTGCCAGGCCTTTCTTTCTAGTCTTTCTTAATCTGGAAGCTCTGCTGAAACATGTTCAGCATCATAGTAACATGTGAGCCTCTGCTGAGGGACAGATGATGGCTGTGCATGAAGTCCCTTGAGTAGGAATTAAACCTGGGTTTTCCTTGTGGAAGGTGAGAATTCTACCCCTGAATCATCACTGACTCTCACACCTGGGTCAAATGAGTCTTAGGGACAGCGTGGCATGCTTGTTTGTCAAGCATTCCACTGTCCTTCCCACCAGGAGGCTGCAGAGGAGAGAATGAATCAGAAACATCACTGTTGTAACAACTCTCCAGCCTCATCCAGTTTTCAGCATGTCTCTTCAACCCTTCCCAGGAAGCAGCCCCTGACCAGAGGTGGTGGACTCTCCTCTCCTGACTCTAAGAGCTCCAGGTGAAGCTCTTTGGCAGCACTGGCATTAGTCACCTGTGCCCCTTTTTGGAGACCTGACACTCCTCTCCAAGCCCAGGAAGGAGAAATGTTTAATTTATCAGACAATGCCACAAGATGTTGTTTTCACGCACGCGGGATGTAACACAGACGCAGCAAACCATGTACATCGTAAACCTGTTTGCAGCTTCTCCTCCTCCGTGTGATAATTAAAGAGACAGTTTGGGTCACACATGCAAAGTGGCAGCACCAAGGCAGGAAGCTTTGGAGATAAGCTAGCACAGGGGATGAATGTCTGTTCACTGCCCTACCAGGCTCCAGGTCGACTACCCCTTGCTACCCTTTTCTTCCTCCTGGAATGGAGTTACATGGTGTCCGTGTGCCCTGCACACCCATCCTCCACCCCTCCCCAACCCATGAGTTGGGCGCTGAGCTAATACTCTGCTACTATCTCATTTGATCATTAGAAAACTCTAGGAGGTAAATGCTATTATTGACCCATTTTATCGACAAAAATCTACGATAATATTGTCACCATTATTACCATCATCATGGCTAATACGTGTATATATTTACTCTATAAACTCTAAGTTGTTTACATATATCTATTCAGTAAATCCTCACAAAAACTGTATGAGTAGTGACAATTGTCATACAAATATTACAGATGGGGGAAATGAGGGAAGGAGATTGAGTGACTTGCCACTGGTTACACAGCTAGAGAGTGGCAGTGAGGAAACAATGAATCCATTCCTTTACTAAGTGAGGAAAATTGGAGATTCAAAGGTTAACAGGATAGACACAGCCCCATCCCTCACAGGGCAAGTGAACTAAATTAATTGACTATACCACAGCCAGTAGGTGGCCAGGCCAGGAGTGAAGCTGGGGTGACCGTTTTCTACATTTGGTGTATTTCTTGCTTCATCATGTTCTCTGTCCTTTCTGATGTGTGCATGTGTGTATGTATGTGCATGTGTACATTTGTCTATCTATCCATCAATCTATGTGTGGATAGACATACGAGTGTAAGGAGCTCTGGTGGTGTAATAATTAAAGCATTTGGCTGCTAACCAAAAGGTGCTAGGTTTGAATCTATCAGCCACCTGCAGGAGAAAGATGAGGCAGTCTGCTTCTGTAAAGATTTACAGCCTCAGAAACCCTATGGGGTAGTTCTATTTTGTCCTATAAGTTCGCTGTGAGTTGGAATTGACTTGATGGCAACGGGTTTGGGTTTTTTAGTTTAGACGTATATGTGGTATACAAGACACCATCTTCTGAAATTTGTTTTCTATTGGAACATTTATTATGCAACCAGCCACAGTTTTTAGTTATCTAGCTGATCACACAGTAGGTCTCGATGAACAATTTAATGCAGTTAAACTGAATTAAATCTAGTACCATTGTTCCATTTACTGAGCTGTTGGAAATGTAGAAAAATTACACTCCAAAGAGTCAGTAAAGACAAAGAGTTGAGATTCAGGATCTGGAATTCAACTGTCTGGCTCAAAACAAGTTCCTATAATTACCAGCTGGGAAATTTTGTGCAAATTATTTAACTTCTCTGTGCCTCAGTTTTCCTATTATAAAAGAGAGATGATGATGGCTCCCATCTCTCATAGGATTCAATGAATACAAAGCACTTAGAGCAAGGCCTGGCACATAGCATTCAATAAATTACAGCTTTCATCATTATCATCACTGCTAATTGGACATGTATCTCTCCCAACCTTTGTGCTACAGCATACTTGGGAAGATTCACTTTGGTCAGTCGGACACATGGTAACCACCACTCCATAAGAAAGGTTTAAGGCTTCACGCTCCTGAGGTGATAGTGGCCACAGTGGCCAGGGCACTGGTCTCACAGGGCAGCCCACATGGGTTCTAGTCTCAATTCTGACACTGGACAAAAAGTCACTTCTTTACACTGGGGCCTCAGGTTTCTCATCTGTAAAGTGGGGTGCTTACTAAATAGCTGCCTAAAGTCCCTCTAGCTGTCACTGTCTAGAATTCCTAGGTGTCTTCTTGTGTTTCCTTCCCACTTGAGTATCTGGTCCTGCCATGCAGGGTCCTGAGGGGTACTCTGGGTGGGATGGGGGGCATAATTCTGAGTTTGTGTTGTTAAAACTCCTTTGAGCAAGAGCCTCAGTTAACAGATAAGGAAACTAAGGCTCAGAGAGGGAATCCAATCAAGTTAGTGGCAGGGATGGGCCTGGAAGGGTCCCTGGATGGGACAAGCAGTCAATGCACTCAGCTGCTCACTGAAAGGTTGGAAGTTCAAGTCCACCCAGGGGAGATTGGCAATCTACTTCCAAAAAGTCAGCACATTGACTTAATGGCATCTGTTTTCTGGGCTGAGGGGTAGGGCGCCTGGCTCTCTGTCCTCCCCATAGTACCCACCCAGAAGACCCTGGGGTCACACTTTTATTAAGGGGTAGAGATGGATTCTAACATGAGTCTCTGTCTGGCTCCACAGTCTGTCTTCTTTCCACTATACAAGGCCAAGAATCTGTGCTGCTGTGAAATAAGTTGGGGAAGTAGTTTTGGCTTAAAACCTGTGATGTTTTTAAAAGGCCTGCCTGTGGGGAAAAACTTCAAGAGCTCTTAAGAATTAATGTTTGGGTGCAGACAAAGATCTACTCCCCTTCCTCAGTCCATGTATGGAAGCCTGGTAGAAGGGATAAAAGCAAACACTGACTTAGAGCTTGCTATGTAGGAAGCTCTGTTTAAGTTTTGTATATACATATTAATTTGTATAATCTTTTAAGGAAATCCCGGGTGGTGCAAATGGCTAAATGCTATGCTCAGCTACTATCCAAAAGGTTAATAGTTCAAACCCACACAGAGATGCCTCAGAAGAAAGACCTGGTTATCTACTTCTGAAAATTCAGCCACTGACCTCTCTATAGAGCACATTTCTACTCTGACATACATGGGTCACCATGAGTTGGAATCAACTCCATGATAACATGCTTTTTTTTTTTTTTTATTTCCCCCTTTTCTTTTTAGATCTTTTAACAGTCCCAAGTCATATTATTATCTGTTTTTCAGATGAGGAAACTGAAGTAGATATTGGTGAAGCTGAGATTGAGTTCCATGTAGTCTGGCCCAGAGGGAGTCAAGCTCTTGACCATCATCCTAGGCTGCCCCAGTCCATCAGAAATCTGCTTTATAGCAGGCCATCTTAGATCTGAATCCTGGCTCCTTGATCTGCTCACCATGTGGCATCAAATGGGTTGGTCTCTTGCTTTCTCTGAGCCTCACACTCTCAGCCTGGAAATAAGAATAAGACAGTCAACTCTGCTGGGTCATTGATTAGGAATTACAGATACGGCCCATTGCCATGCTGAGCGTGTGCCTGGTGAAGCTAACTGATAGTTATCTTTTGTCATTCAAAGGACTATCAGACTGCTGTCTGGGCACTTACTACAAAACCTAATTTCTAGTATCCCCTGCTTTCCAAAGGTTCTATTCACACCACTTTGCTTTTATGAAAGACCTACATTAGTACCTGTTTTCGCTAACCAAAAGAAACTTGAAGAGGATTTTCTCATTTATGAAAAAAGATGAAAACCAAAAAGAGCATTCAGCATTTGTTTTGCAGTGAGCTGCTAAAGAGGCAGGGTGCACCCCAAGCAGTGAGAATGGTGTCACCCAAGCTCCTTCCCCAGGAACTACACACAGCATGTCAGCATCAAGCTGTTACAGCTTTGAACTGTGTCTGTGAACATTACAGGTTAGTGTTATTTTAGGTTATTTGGTACGATTTGGTAGGTTATTTTTTCGGTCTTCTTATTATCGTCAGGTGCTGTTGAGTTGGCTCTGACTCATAGCAACACTAATCACAACAGAACGAAATGCTGCCCAGTCCTGTGCCAGCCTCACAATCCTTGCTACACCTGACCCCATCGTAGCAGCCACTGTGTCAATCCATCTCATTGAGGGCTTTCCCCTTTTTTTGCTCACCCTCCACTTTATCAAGCATGATATCCTTCTAGAGGGAATGGTCCCTTCTTTCTTCCTGTATAAATTGCTGGTAATTGCTTCTCCACTTTATATCATTTTGACTTACAAAATGTTTCACAGAAATGCTCCATTTTCAGATAGCAGGGGAAACCTGCACTCTGAAATTCATTATAACTAAAACAGAGCCTGAAATAAAGTCATGATTACATCTGAGAAGGAGCTCTGGAGGCACAGCGGTTAATGCAATTGGCTGCTAATCAAAAGGTCACTGGTTTGAACCCACCAGCTGTTCTGTGGGAGATGCAGCAGTCTGCTATCATAAAGATTTACAGACTTGGTAGTTCTACTCTGTCCTATAGGGTTGCTGTGAGTCAGAATCTACTGGATGGCAGTGGGATGATACATCTGAAAGTGGAGGAGAGAAAAGGAAAGTAAAACAATTCTGAGGTAAACATCCACAGAGAACATTTTTTAGAGCACTAGATGCTCCTTGCAACTGCCATGCTAATTTGAGTGAGTCACCAGTCTCTAATGGGCCTCTGACAAGCACCTGGATTTGTTTGAGAAGGCAGGTCCACTGAGGGCTTCTGTTTGGAAGGAATATAACCATTGATTGAGAAGCAGTTTCCAGTTCAAACTCTCATCAGTGTGGACAGGTCCTCCCCTGAGGACTAAAATATGTTTGCTTTGGATTTGCTTATTTTTTTTCTTGCTCAGGATTCTAGAAATGCCAGGAATGGAAAGCATCTTGGAGAAACTGAGGCTCAGGGAATCTGAGTGTGCGTTAAGATCTCTCCTTAGGACAGATAACTCTAAGGAGAAGTGACTCTTCTCCTGGTGAGTGTGCTAGAGGTTCCAGGGTGGGATTAAGGTAGAATGGAGGGTGGTGCCCAGGTCTGAGAGGTCCCTATGCATGGGAGTGGGAGATGAGGCTGTGTGGGATCAGTTGAACAACACCCACCATCCTGAAAGCCCTTAATCCACAGCCCTAAAGCTGTGAAGCCCTGGGGGCACAAAGGTTAAGTACTTGGCTGCTAATTGAAAGGTTAACAGTTTGAACCCACCCAGTGGTTCTGTAGGAGAAAAGACCTGGAGCTCTGTTCCCATAAAGACTGTTGTGTTGTTAGGTGCGGTCAAGTAAGTTCTAACTCATACTAACACTATGTACAACAGAAACAAACACTGCCTGGTCCTACACCATCCTCAGAACCATTGCTATGTTTGAGGGCATTGTTGCAGCCACTATGTCAATTCATCTAATTGAGGGCCTTCCTCTTCTTCACTGACCCTCTACTTTACCAAGTATGATGGGACTGGTCCCTTCTGATAACATGTCAAGAAGTACATGAGACAAAGTCTCACCATCCTTGCTTCTGAGGAGTATTCTGGTTATACTTCTTCCAAGACAGATTTGTTCATTCTTCTGGAAGTTCATGGTATATTCAATATTTTTTGCCAGCACCGTAATTCAAATGCATCAATTCTTCTTCAGTCTTTCATATTCATTGTCTTGCTTTAGCATGCATATGAAATCATGGAAAATAGCATGGTTTGAGTTAGGCACACCTTAGTCCTCAAAGTGACCATTTTGCTTTGTAACACATTAAAGAGGTCTTTTGCAACAGATTTGCCCAATGCAATATGTTATTTGATTTCTTGACTGCTGCTTCCATGGGTGTAGATTATGGGCATGGATCCAATTAAAATGAAATCCTTAACAAGTTCAATCTTTTCTCCATTTATAAGGATGTTACTTATTGGTTTAGTTGTGAAGATTTTTGTTTTCTTTATGTCGAGGTGTAATCCATACTGAAGACATACATCAAGTGTTTGATCTTCATCAGTAAGTGCTTCAACTTCTTTTCATTTTCAGCAAGCATTGTGTCATCTGCATATCACACGTTCTTAAAGAGTCTTCCTCCAATTCTGATGCTGCATTCTTCTTCATGTAGTCCAGCTTCTCAGATTATTTGCTCAGCATAAAGATTGAATTAGTGTGGTAAAAAGATAAGACCCTGAAACACACCTTTTCTGATTTTATCATGCAGTATCCCCTGGTTGTGTTGAAATGACTGACTCTTACATTTATGTACAGGTTCTGCATCTGAACAATTAAATGTTCAGGAATTCCCATTCTTCACAAAGTTATCCATAATTTATTATGATCCACACAGTTGAATAGCTTTTATTATAATTTAGAAAACCCTGTGGGGCAGTTCTACTCTATCACATGGCATCACTATGAGTAGAAATGGACTCCATGGCATCTAACAACAAAGATGAAGACTAAGGACACCTTACTGTGCTAGGCCACATCTAAGAATGACACTTTTCTAAGTGCTTTATGCATACCAACTCACATTATTATTACCCCATTTCACAAATGGAGAAACTGAGGCCCTAGGTAGTTAACTGGCCTGTACCCGCTGCTACAAGGGAAGCTGAGGTGAAGCCAGGTAGTGTGATTTGGGGACCTGGACTTTTGTCCACTGTACCACTTGTATAGTGTCAATGGCCATGTTGATGAAAACCAAACCAAATTCACTGCCATCAAGTTGATTTCGACTCATAGCAACCACTCCTTGGATTTCCAAGGCAGTATCACTATGGGAGTAGATTGCTCAACCTTCCTTCTGAGGAGTGGCTTGTGGGTTTGAACCGTCATCCTTCTGGTTAGCAGTCAAATGCCTTAGGCACTATGCCACCAGACCTCCCCAATACTTTTTGGCAGCGGTAGGAGGATGAGGAAGGGAAAGTCTTCCAGGTCTCTGAAATGTTCCCCTCCTGGTAGACCCAAATCGTAAGAGGGTTTCTCTGAGAGTCACTTGGTGTGACCTGCATAGACCTGGACCTCAGTGACAAGCCCATGGAGGCCCCTGGGGCCAGAACAGGTCTTAGAAGGCAGAGTGTAGAGGACAGGCACCAGGGAAGGATTCTGAGGCCTGGAGGCCAACAGGGAGGAAGATATCCTCTTTTCGGACTCCTCTTCCTGTCTCTGACAGCCTCCTCAGACACTCCTACAAGTCCCAACTTTCCTTCTTGGCAAAGAGTGCAAAGACAACCAAAAAAATCCCCAAACTTGTTGTCCTTTTTATTTTTCAAAGATGTCCCAGGTCTGAAGTGCCATGGTGACATCTGCCCGTTTCCCAGAAGTCAGTGCTCAGCTCCCACCAGCTGCCTCAGTGTCCTCCCCGCTCTGTGCCCTCCTCTTGCCCCTCCTCAATCTCAGCAGTCCTTCCCTGCTCAATGCCTAGCCTTCAGTCCTGCTGGCCAAGGAGGCTCAGATGCCAGGGCCACACGTGGAGTGGGAGACGGCTCAGGCCAAGGTGGAAGAGACCAGAGGAGCCCAGTGCATAGCCGGGTAAGTGACAGTAATGAGCTCCCAGGTGGCAGCAGGCCTGTCAGGGATGCCTGGACATGATTGAGCCGCCAAAGGGGCTGTGCTGCTCCACCACCAGCTCCCTGTCCCTATGGCACCCACTGTTCCCTTGTTTCCCTTGTATCTCCTCTGTCGTTCAGAGTTCTCTCTTCTTCCATCAAAGCAGGAAGGCTCCAGGGCAGTTCAGAAGAAAGAACCTGTGAATTGGGTAGGCATCTCTAGTTAACCATTTATTAGCTGCCTGACACTGAGCAAGTTACTTCACCATTTCAGAGCCTCACCTTCCTCATCTGCAAAATGGGCAACTAAAACTTACCTTAAGGGTTGTCATTGGGCATAAACAAGATAATGTGTGTAAATATCAGATAAACTAAAAAAAAAATAAATTAAAAAAAAACCCAAACTCACTGTTGTTGAGTTGAATCTGACTCATAGTGACCCCTCTGTGGTAGGTTTGTTTGTGTGTCAACTTGGCTGGGCCTGGTTGAGTGGCTGGGCAGCTGGTGGTAGTTATTCCCCATGATGAGACTGACAATCAACTCTATGGTGGGATCTACCATAAGCAGCTGAGCAACTGCCTTTGGGTATGTGGTCTGCTTTCCATATATGAGCAGCAGCTTTGGGAATAGTCTCTAGCCTATGGCATGCTTGGACCCTACATGTAGCCATGTCTTTGTTGAGCAAATTGCCATGCTCTGCTGACCTTGGGACTTACAATGGACATGAATTAACGGCCTGCCACATAGTTTGGTAACATCAGGATTGTGCCTTTTTACTTGTCAACCTTGGGTTTTTCAGCCTCAGCAGCCAGCAGCTGTCTGAGTGAAGAAATGCCTCTAGCTCCAGTGGGCTAGGAGCAGGAGGCAGAGCTAGACCCCAAGGTTGAGGGGCTTTCACTCAGCCCCTAGAGTCTTGGCACTTTGAACTTGGACCTAAAGCCTCCAAACTGTAAGAGAATAAGCTCCTGTTAAAGCCATCCTATTTGTGGTAAAGTTCTTGTCAGAGCGGCACTAGGTAACCAGAATACCCTCCTTGGGTTTCGAAGGTGGTATCACTACGGAAGTAGATTGCCCCATCTTCCTTCCAAGGAGTGGCTGGTGGGTTTGAACCACCAGCCTTCTGGTTAGCAGTCAAATGCCTTAGGCACTATGCTACCAGAGCTCCTACCAGATACACAGTAGATGTTAATACCATTCCACTTCTCTTCTTCTCTCAGCTTCCTCTTTCATACTCCTCCTTTATCATTTATTTCTCCTTGAACCCACTTGGCTTTTACCTCTTTTCCATTGCCCTCACACCTCTGATGTTCTCCCTCTTACTAAAAATGCACCTATTCTTCTTGGGGTCACAGGGCTTCTTGGGGGAAGGTATGGGAGAGGGCTACTTGGTCTCCAGAAGGGACAGCCTTGACCTCTGATGGTCCTGGAAAGCCAACGTGAGCAGAAAAAAAACAATGGCTACGAACACCATTCACTGAGCCTTCACTATGTGCCAATTCTATTTGAGGAGTTTTTCACATATCAGCTCATTTAACTGTTGCATCACCACTTAACTGTTGCATCACCAGTGCTTACCAACTGACCTCATTTTATACCTAAGGAAACCCAGAAGTGGCAGGAAATGAGGGTAGAAATTCCACAATGTGGGCACATAGGAGAGGAAAGAGAGAGGGAGCTCAGAGGTGAAAGTAGGTGAGGTATGTGGGTGGGAGAAGGCGGAAGTCTTCCCTTCCTTCACCGTCAGGGTCTCAATAAGCTTTGGAACAAGCTCTGCCATTATATTCTGAATATTCCTGAGGAGCAGTGAGTTTCTGCAAGCATCCTTGATTCCAGGTTCATGGTCACTCATTTCAGAGGTGGCAGAGTCTGTCCTTATGCCCAGCTCAGAGAGCCTGGTAGTCTCTACCCACTCTACCACCCAGGAGTGTGGGCTGCCCTAGCAGACACACCAGGCAGAATTCTCAGTCTCCTTTGACAAAGCCATTACTAAAGGGATAAGCAGGGGCTTCCTGCCAGCCCATGCCCACTCCCCACTCCGGTGGGCCGGGGCTGCCTCCTCCACACTACCTCTTCTCAGCAGTGAGGCAACACCACATCCCACTCCCAGGCCACCTGCCTCCCCATGGTAGAGAAAACGATTTAGTTCTCGGGACAAGTATTTAACAGAGAGCAGAGAGTGGGCCCTGGTGGGGACAGAGGGTGGTTGTAGGTCTGAGGAAAGGCTGGCTGAGATAGCATTTCTGGAGGCTACTACTCAGTTACTGTTCATCAGTTCTTCCTCTTCTCTCTGGCTACTCTCTAATGCCCACCAGCTCTATTCCAGATCCACGTTGAGGTAGGACTCCCCTTGCTGGGTCCTGACCCCCCTATCCACACATCCCAATGTGATCTTTCCAGATAGCTAGTCCAGTTCCCCTCACACTTTAATAAGCATGTGAATCACCTGGGGTATCCCCTAAAAGTGCAGAGCCTGATTCTGGAGGTCCGGGTGGTACCTGAGACACTGTGTTTCTATGGTGCCGGTACTCTGACTAAACTTGTGGTAGCAAGGGCCTAGATGACCCAGGACTGGCTCCTAGGAGCATGCTTTGAGGGGCAATTCTCTAGGGCTCTTTGGAGCCACACATTGTCCTCCACTCCCATCCCTAGGTCTTCTTCTGGGATCTCTCCTTAGGGACTAGACATCAGATCATTATTCTCAACCAATGCTAAGCAGTCACACAGGCCTGCACATGAGCATGTACAACCCAAGTCCCTGAGCCTAGAGCCATGGTATCCAACATCTGGGCCCACACTCAAAGAGTGCACTCCTTGCAGATCCTTTTAGCCCTCACACATTGACAATCATGCACAAATGGGAGTTACCAAGGTAAGTTCTGCCATTCAAACTCACTCCTCAGTCTGATCAGACAAAAGCAGATGGAATTCAGGAGAGGGCTCAGGGAAGATACAATGAAATACCATATGTAGCCTTGTCTACCTTGAGAGCCCACAGAAGAGGATCTGAAGGTCACAGTGAATTACCAACTAAAGAAGCTAAAAATATTTGTTCTCCTTATTGCACTCCAGCCTTTTGTAGGGAAAGTCATCAACCTAATTCCTCTTGCGTTTACTTTTCCATCTCTAAAGGGGGTATTTCCTAGACAGGTCATGTCTAGAAAAGGCTTCACCCATCAGACCAAGAGGGTCCAAGTATACCCAGACACAGAAGAATGGACCAGAAAACATTTCAAGATTACCCCCAAGTCCAAGGACTCTATGAACTCCCTGCCCTCTCCTGGGCATCATGGCGAGAAAAAGCCTGTTCCTTACTGTAGTCTGTGGTTTTGGTTTTGATGAAATCTCAAGATTAATTTTTCCCAGTGACAGACTGGCCAGCCTGGAAGCCATAATCCCTTCAGTAGTTCAACATGTTTATGAGGGTGAGAGGATGCTTAATGCTGCAGTTAAAATGCTAAGCTATGTAATCAGTTCATTAGGAATTTATTCAATATGTTTGCTGTCTGAAGCTGGGCCCTACTCCCCTGGACAGAGATAAATCAGTAGACAATGCAGCTACTGACAAGATAAACTCCTCCAACATCGACAGGTGGAGCTCAGAAATGCCCTGACATAGGGGAGCAGTCTCTGGCTCAGCACCTCACAAAGTCTTGGACAAGACCAGACCACTGGCCAGAGCTGGAGAGGGCTCCAGATGTAGAGTATCCCAGGGTGTGGAGGGTCTGGACTTCAAGCCTCTAAGTGAATTCAGGGGTAGATCAGGGGGACTGGTCCAAAGACCAAGACATTTGGTCATCATGAGCCAAGCAGCCAGTGTCATGGTTCAAGTTGCCCCAGAATAAGGCCCTGAGACAGGAATTCAGGGCAAATAGTTTATTTGGGAGGTTATCCTTGAAAACACTGGTAGGAAGTGGGGAAGTGAGATGGGAAAGAGAAGGCAGACAATAAAAGATATGTTATCAAGAAAGTTAACAATGGTGGACAAGTAGAGCTCAGTCTAACTAGGGAACTCTGGGAGATTGTGTAGAGTACACTTTACAGCTATCCACTTGAGTGGTGAGGGTGCTGGGTTAGGAGTTCCCATCAAGTCATTGTTTTAAGGCGGCTCACGAAAAAAAAAAAAAAGAAAGAAAGAAAGAAAAGTCGCTACTGTTGAATAGAATCTGACTCGTAGTAGCCCCTCCTCGGGTTTCTGAGATGGTATTTACAGGAGTTCTGGTGGTGTAGTGCCTAAGGCATTAAACTGCTAACCAGAAGGCTGGTGGTTCAAATCCACCAGCCACTCTTTGGAAGGAAGGTTGGGCAATCTACTTCTGTAGTGATACTGCCTTGGAAACCCAAGGAGCGGTCGCTATGAGTAGGATCTGACTCGATGGCAGTGTTTTTGGTTATGGTTTATCTCTACAGAAGTAGATTGCCCAGTCTTCCTCCCAAGGAGTGGCTGGTGGATTTGAACCACCAGCCTTCTGGTTACCAGTCACACGCCCTAGGCACTGCCCCACCAGAACTCCCTGTTACTACAGGAGCATAATTCCCCAACACTTCTTCTGATTACCCTCTATGTGCTTGCCAGGACAGTGTGGCCAGTGGCCAGAGAAAGCTCTCAAGCTGAAGATGTAAGTTCAGGCTGGTAGGAGTCAGGTTGGTATGCAATGAAATGGTAAGGCCCACAGAGATCTGGCCAAGGGCTGCTAGTGTCTGCTCCACAGAAGGTGAGCAGAACCCCAATAGGAATACAATGCCTACAAGAGTAATCCGGGAAGAAACTTGAGACTAGTTGAGTAATGATTTTCCCTTTCTTATGGGGCCAGAAGAGATGGACAAGTCTATCACAGAGGGTAGGATCCTTGAGTCCCAAAGCAAAAGGGTTCTCTGGGGAATTCAGTGGGAGTAAGGCCTTGTGGGAGCTTCACTCCAGTTCACAGAGGCCTTTGGGGATGGGAAGGAAGACATCTCAGGAGAATTATTCCTGAGTTAGAAATGGACAGGGAATTGGAGGACTTGCTGGTCTCTCTGGGTGGAAAATGGCCAACAGAGGTGCTCCAGGCTTAGGACTGAGCCATCTCATTTGAAATTTTAATAAATCATCTGGAAGAGGGAGTACACAGTGAAAACTGGATAATCTGCAAATGGCACTAAGTTTTTTAGGGGAAGTGAAATGTCAAACCAATGAGGATACAGTACAAAATCCCACAAGGGTGTGTGTGAGTGGGCAGGAAAGTGACAGATGAGATTCGGTGTGGGCAAGTGTAAGATAATGTATTTAAAGACAAATATCTCAAACTCTACAGGACTTCCTTCTGAGATGATGCACACCATGGCAGTTTTATTTTAGGCAGAGGAAGGAGGGGAAGGGGAACTGCCATTTATGGAGTGGCTCCAAGGTGCCAGGTGTTTCATACATTTTATTGAGTCTTCTGAATGTTTGTTGTTGTTGTTAGTTGCCATCAAGTCAGCTCCAACTCATGGTGACCTTATGTAAAACAGAATGAAATGTTGCCCGGCCCTGTGTCATCCTCATGATTGTTGGTACGTTTGAGTCCATGGTGCTGGGAATCTAATTCAATCTGTGATCTTTCTGGTCTGTTCCCAGAGATTATGAGCACAATGTGAGAAGTGGCCTGAAAACCATCAGGGACCAGCACCTCAGGAAGGCGTCAGAAACATAAGTATACGCTACATGCTCCTCCTCCCTCTTCCTCTCTGCTTCCTCTCTGGCCTATCCTTCTCTGCTCATTTGCTAGTTCTTCCCACAACATATTGATAAGGTCTAGCTCTTTCCTGGCCCTTTCTCTTCTTTATCTATTCTCTTTCCCTTACAGTACTCACCTGGCTCCATGCCTTGAAATACTGTTCATATGCTGATGAGTCCCAACCCCATGTTCCCAGTCCTGAACACCAGACTCAAAGTTCAACTCTCACTGACATCTCAACTGGGATGCTTCTTAAAACAAAACAACAACAACAACAACAAAAACCAAACTCACTGCCATTGAGTCAATTCCTACTTACAGCAACCCCCATTGGGTTTCCAAGGCAATAAATCTTCATAGAAGTAGATGCCCCATCTTCCTTCCATGGAGTGGCTGGTGGGTTTGAACAGCCAACTTTCTGGATAGCAGTCAAATGCCTTAAGGCACTGCACCATCAGAACTTTTTGGCATCTTAGACCTACAAAAAAACCTGAACCCACTGCCATTGAGTTAATTCCGACTCACAGTGACCCTACAGAATGTAGTAGAAATGCCCCATAGGGTTTCAACACTGTAAATCTCTATGGAAGCAGACTGCCTCATCTTTGTCCCACAGAGTGGTTGGTGGGTTCAACCCCATGACTTTTTGGTTAGCAGCCAAATGCCTTAACCACTGCACCACCAGGACTCCTATCTTAGGCTTAGCAGGGTCATAAAGAAGGTCTTACTTTTCCCTCTTAAGCCTACTGCTCCTGTTGTCTTCCTCATCTCAGGAAATGGTAAGTCCATGGATTCTGTCCTTCCATTTCTGCAAAATAAGAGTTAGACTGTCCTGAGAAGGTCAGCAGATGGGATGGGAGGGTTGACAGACAGCTGCAAGGGACTTTGGGAAGAATGAAGATGAGAAAGAATGGTTGGAAATCCAAACTAACCAGTTGCCATTGAGTTGACTCAATAACTTGTGGGAAGTAGACTGCCAAGGCTTCCTTCTGAGGCACCTATGGGTGGATTCCAATGTCCAACATTTTGGTTAGTACCCAAGTGTGTTAGCTATTTGAATCATGCATGTACTCCTGGCAATCTACTTCTGAAAAAATCAGCCATTGAAACCCCATGGAGCACAGTTCTACTCTGACACACACAGGGTCGGCATAAGTTAGTCAACACAACAGCAGCTGGTTTTTGGAAGTCCAAGGACTCATGACATAAATGGTAAGAAGTCAGTGAATGTCATCAGCAAGCCCAAGGATAGTGGGATTTGGGGATGACTAGCATTAAGAATGACTCTAGAGCATGTGGTAAAAGGATGCCTGTTAGGAACAAGGCAAAGGAAGTCTCCAGGCCTACCATCCATCACCATATTTGGAGCCCAACCCACCCTCTCAAGCTCTAGGCTTCTTTCTACCTCAGGGCTCCCCCTGGGGGTCTCTTCTGTCCTCTCATCCAAGTCTTACTTTTTCTCTCCTTTCTGTGGACTGTGAAGCAGTGAGCAGGCAAATACAGCCCCCACCCTTCACTCCTCGCCACTCCTTGCCTGCATCAGCCCTGCTTCCTATATGAGCAGCAGCTCCAGTGTAAGCACCAACTCCAGCCTTGAATGGTCGAGTGTGGGGAGCAGGGCCTCCAAACTCTTCTGGTTGGTGGGCAGGGTAGGGGCTCAGCATGGCAGGCCCAAGGACCCCTAGTCACAGTTGAGGGTCAAGAAGGAGAGAGATTGGCTCCTCTTGCTGTTTGGAAGATGAAGCCAAACAGAGACAAACCGTAAAGTCATTGGATTGGAAAATGAGAAAGCAGAATAAATGGGCTCTTGGGAGGGAAATAGGTCTTCCCCGCTCTTTGAACAGGAATAAACAGGGAGAGCGCCTGTCAGGGGGAACTTATGCCAGAGAATGGGTGATTGGCACCTGCCCAGAGCCCACAGGAGGGAGTACTGGGAGCCCAAGCATTCCTTCTCTTGGACCACCAGTCAGGGGAGCCTACTGTGCTGGATGTCTGCTTATCCCCTCCCCATCCACACCCTGTCCTGATGACTTACCCTCAATTCCCTCTGTCCCTGTTTCTTCCTGACACCAGCATCACCTCTGTAAGGCAGTCGTCTCTTACCAATGAAACAAACCTCACTTCTCTTTCAAGCCTCACCTCCCATGAGAAGCCTTCTAGATCCTTTCTCTTCTCAGAACCCAGCTGAGTTACAGCCATGCAATAGACCCACTCTCCACCTGTCACCCCACACACCTGGCAACTACCTGCCAATCTGTCCTTTGATGGAGCTGTTTGCCCAGCCTTCTGAGAGCATAACTGTTGTTATTGTTCAAAGCCCAGCTTCAGTGCTTCTCCTGCCAGGAAGCCCTCCCCGATCTCTATCACCCTTAGGTGGAATTAATGTCAGCTTCCTCACTGCACCCACGGCAGAGTAGGTGTAATTGCAGTTACACACATGCCCTCTGATCTGGTATGAAGGTGAATCACTTACTTCTCTGCCTCCTTGATGGCAGGTACACTTCTGTGTCCTTTAAGGCTCCAAGGTAGTGGGATTAGGGAAGAACTAGAATCAGCGATCACCCCAGGCAATGTGAATAGATGCATGTTAGAAGCAAAGCAAAAGAAAGGAACTAACTGAGCCACACAAAAAGCCCTTGCTGGCGAAGTGTTAAATTGATTGTGCTCAATTTTGTTTTGTTTTCAAGGTGTTGGAATAAACATTTCACATAGCACTAAGCACATAGCCTGATGTAAACTTCCTTCTCGCTTTAGATATTTATCAGACATATGACATGCACACACACACACGTGCATACACACACCACAGACACACAGTTGTTACATACACAGAGACAAATGAACACACATATGTCAGAGGTACACACATAATTCACCCCACAGTCACACACACCCCACAGTCACTGATAGCCTGCACAGCACACCCAGAGACACACCTATGCAGCCCACCTCCATCTCACTGACCTCTCTGTCTCTGCTCCTCCTCTTGATTGTATTTCAAAATGAATGATTATCTCCCACCACAAAAACCAACCATAACAAAACAACAGGACACCTCTTCCCTCTAAGCTACAATCAAATAATCTTCACAAGTTGGAACTAGGAGACTTGGAATAACCTCCAATCCCTTAACTTTACCAATGAGGAATCTGAGGCAGGAGAGGGGAAGTGGCTTGTCTGAGGTCACACGGTGAATTAAGTGGCAGAGTCGTGGACAGAATACAGACCTCCTGAAGTCCGTTCAAGGCTCTCCTTGCTGGCCTGGCCAGTGGAGGGAGGCTAGACATCTATGACAGGTGAGGAGAGAGATGTGAGGAGGGGCTGGGGACAGGGCTGGGGGCAGCTCTGGGGCATCATATGGGCTCAGCCTAGGGAGGTGTTGAGGGAGACCTGGTGAGGTCGGGCAGAAGGACTGTCCTGAATGTTGTTGAGGCAGCCTAAGGGGAGGGCAACAGGCCTCACTTAGAGCTCAAAGGAAATGTGAGTTTCCATTCTCTGGTCTCCTGTTCTGGTAAAATGTCTTTCCTCAGGGTCTGTCTTCCCAGGCCCTTCCTCTGTCAGACTTTGTTGTTGTTATGTGCCGTCGAGTCGGACCCAACCCATAGCGACCCCTCCTTGGGTTTCCGAGGCAGTACCACTACAGAAGTAGATTGCCCCATTTTCCTTCCGAGGAGTGGCCTTCTGGTTAGCAGTCAAGTGCCTTAGCCACTATGCTACCAGAGCTGTCAGGCTTTAGGGAAAAATAACAATTAAAAGGTGGAAAACAGAGACCAGAGAAGGGGCCTAACTATCCAGCCCCTGGGTCTGTCTCCACTCACTTCCCCTCTTATTCCCCCATCCTGCCCACCCCGTAAGCCTGGGTGCCCCTCCGCCCTGCTGTCCCATCTGTCTCTCCACTTCTCCCACCTCACCCCCACACACTTCTGCACTCTGCCCCCAGGCCCCTCCCTGTAGCCACTTTGGCCCCCTTATGCTGTCTGTCCTCCATCTGCCAGGACTTCCAGGAGAGCTGTGAGTTGGCCATCGGGTTTTGTGCCGCCTCCTTCCTCCAGGAAGTGTGGGCAGCGCAGGGAGGGCTACAGCTTGCTGAATCCGGAGCAGGGAGGTCAGTGGGCTCCAGGAGGAAGACGCCTGCTGTTTCCACCTAGCCTGGAGGAGAAGTCAGACCCCAGATGGAAAATAAACATCTTGTCAGGGTTCTGTGGAGGCCGAGGAGGAAATGGGCCCAATTAATCCACATTTGCCTCTCCAGATTGGAGTACAAGTGGGGAGATGGAAGAATTAACCTTTTCAAAAATGTAATTTCATAAAATCATCTCACTTGGAACAGACTCTCTTGTTATTACTATTATTTATGACCAAGACTCTACCTCAGGCCACCACCAGTGTGGAAGGACGGAGGAGGAACAGGGGCAGCATAGCTGCCCCACACAGAAAGGAAGGGCTGACTAGCCTAGATGTCTCAGGGTTCAACCACAGACACTGTGAAGCCCCTGAACCTCCACAAGTCACCCACGGCTCTTCTGTAGACATATCCTTCATTGAGACCAAATCTCAAGTCACTGTCACATGAAAAATCAGCTTTGGTTGTGCCTCTCCTAGGTCCTGCCAACCCCTCTCATGACTGACAGCTAGCTACCCACCCTCCCTCTAGGGCTCACCATAGCTGGCAAAGGCCCTAGCACCTGAGGCTGTCCTTCAGCAGCAAAGCCTCATCTACAGGCCTAGGCCTACTCAGATAGGGGCATCAGAGGACTCACCACTAGACACTGCTCCTGAGCTTGGAGAACTGGGGTTAGATTCCCTCTACTGCCTACCTGCCTGGTGTGGGGCAGCTCTTTGCCTTCCTGGACCTCAGTCTCTCGCCTGTTCTGCATCCTGCTGGACTTCCCACACCCTGGCTTCTACCTGGCTTGCCTTCTTTTTAAGCCTGAATGAGGCCTCCTATCTTTGACTCTTTCAGAATCTAGGGCTCAGGGTTGTAAATGGGGGAAATAAGTATGTATTGTAGGAGGCACAGCAAGAGGGCCAGTGTGGCTGTAGGGTGGTGAGGAAGAGAGGGGTAGTGACAGGCAGGGAAGTGATGAGGTAGCCATGGTAACACATAGGGCCTTGCAAGCCATTGGAAAAAGTTCATTTTTTTGCTCCTAGTAAACTGTGGAGCCACTGCACAGAGAGGGAGCATGATCTGCCTCATGCGTTCCAAGCTTGCTGTTCACCTGTTCTCTGAGGTCCGTCTGCTCAGTTGCTCATCTCCACCTCCTCCCTGGGACCCAAGGACTGCTCCCTTTTCTCATTTAACAGTATTCACTGGGCTCCCATCAAGTGTGTCTGGAGGGAGGAGACAGACATGGCCCTCGCCCTTGTCAAAGCCTCAGCCTTACTGAAGAGACAAGACTCCCTTCTGGGCAGCAGGTGGAAAGAATACAACATGCACCTTTGGTGTCTTAGGCTCTGGCTCCATTGTGCCGCAATTTTGGTGTGTGACTAGGTAAGCATCTCACTCTCTCTGAGTCTCTGTTTCCCTTTCTGGGATATCAAGGTTTGGATTCCTTCTAGCCAGGACAAACAATGCACGCATTAAACATTTTTTAGCAAACCATGCAAGCTCTTCCTGCGTTAGTTTCCTATGTTAACTCCAACAAATCAAACTCACTGCCAGTTACTGGATTCTGACTCATAGTGACCCCCACTGGGTTTCCAACATAGTAAATCTTTATGGACATAGATTGCTCAGTCTTTCCTCCGCAGAGTGGCTGGTGGGTTTGAACCGCCAACTTTCTGGTTAGCAGTCAAATGCCTTAGGCACTATGCCACCAGAGCTCCCACTATGCTCACTATGTGTGCAATATGCATCTCTGTGTTATTTATAAGGGTGTGTTACATGCAAAAAATACAGTAATTCTCTCTGGTTCAGCAGAAGAGAAAGATTAGGGTGGTAGGAATAATTGGGCAATATTTCCCATGAAAGGTGTGACTCACCTGAGTCCCAAAGGTGGGCGAAGCTGAGAGGTAAGGTTGCCCCCCCTGCTCAGTTGACCCTCCCCACCGTGCAGTTTCCCTCTGCTGCATTTCCCAGTTCTCCTCCCCACCCCACCCCTGGCATTGAGCAGGAAGCACATTGAAGCTGCCAGGTTAAATCAGATCAGCATGTGCCACAATTTAACAAAAGATAGATCTGGCGTATGTGTGTGGTTTTTAAATAGAGGTTCCTTGGAGCGGGTTGTTTCACTCAGAATGAAAACAATTGATTATCTTTAGAGCCACTTACTGAGGCTTATTGGCCTTGATGCAACTGACCTGGGGTTTCCAGGGGCCCAGCACTGCTCACAAGTTTGGCCCAGTTCAAAGAGAAGGGTCCTCATCATAGCACTGATATGTCACAGTATTATAGCCAGGGCCCCTTCTATGCTAGAGGCCAAGGGAATAAGACCTGCTGGTAGGAGGGGCAGGATGGGACCTGGATGGTAGGGGAGGACTTCCGGTCAGAACATGCAATGAGCGTGGAAGCATTTAGAGCAAGAAGTGTCCCCAACTCACCAGAGGCCTTGGGGACAGAAGGGGTGGTGAGGGACCACAGAAGCATCCCTCTCACTCATTGCCAAGCTGGCTCCCCCATCCTCAAATCCAGGGAGACAGAAGGACATAAGTTCCCTGTCCTGGGGGAGCATCCATTCTAGTGCAACGTGGGAGGTTGACACTAACAAGTAAGCATATTGATTATTATAACATGACAGGAGTAGTAAGTGCTTCATGGAAACGTAAAGTAGGTTAAAGGCATAGGCTGGGATGAGGAATGAGGTGCGGGAGCTCTTTAGATAGGATGCTCAGGGAATGCCTCTCCTTGTAGGGCACACCTGAGCAGGGAGCAAGCTGTGCCTACTTCTGAGGGAATAGCATTCATAGTAGAAGGAACTCCTGGACTCTTATGCACTGAGATCCTAAACTAAGGCCAGGGTAACAGAGACAGAAGTGCATGTGTCTATCTAGACATTCCCTGGCTCACCTGTCAGCCTATGCTAGCGTTCTGCCTCAGTTTCTCTGCCTGGCACTTCAGTTCCTTGCCAGGCATTCTGCTGTACTTAGAGAACTAATTTGAACCCTGCTTCATTTGTCTAAGGCAATGATACCTATTTAATGCTTAGCAGCCCCATCCTGGGGCAATAGGCACTGTTTCTATAGCCACTGTGTGTGGGCAAATGGCCCAAAGTAGTGAAGAGATGGCCAGCTGGCTTTGAGTACTGCCCCCTGCAGTTATGTCCCTCATTACTGGGCTTAACCGGCAGGGTTGGTCATGGTCTCCCATACAGAATACCTTCCTAACTGTGGGTGAGGCTGCTTAGAACCTTTAAAAGTCCTTTTGGGCTCTCCAGCACTTCCATGAAGCCCTCCTCTGGTGTCTCTACCCTTCTTCCCACCCTCCCTCTCTTGGAGTCTGATTTCTGTCCTGTTGCCTTGCAGCTGGCACCTCCCGCTTAGCCACACAGATGTTTTGCTTGGACAGTTCACTTGGCTGCAGCTGGCCTCACCCCTGGACAGTGTCTTTCACTCTGTGCATATCACCTGTCTCACCCCATGTCTAGGCCAAGCTCTAGGACCACAATCACAGGTAAACCCCAGGTTTCAGTTAATCTCTGGATCTGACCTGGGTCCTCAAGGGCAGGCTCTGTAGCTGGGTAAGTTCCCACCCATCCCAGCATGACTGTCAACTGAGCTCCACTGTCCACAATGAATGAACAGGGTTCTCCACTAGTTCTAGAAAAAGCCAGGCAGAGAGAAATGAGCCACCCTAAGGAAAGATTGGAGAGGAGGCTCTTGCTAACGCTGTCATCAGTTCTATGTTTACAACACAAATTAGAGTGTTAGGAATCTCAGGGAAAACATCACAGAATGGGAGCACAGGTTTGGAGTATTTATGGAACCTGGGTCTGGTAGGAGGCAGGAACTGTGGGATCCATTCCTAGCTCTGCTCTTCACAACAAGGGTAACCTTAGGCAAGTAACACACTTACTCCTCAAATGTAACATAAGGAACACTAGATCAGAGCAGTGGTTTTCTAATGGCCTGCCATGGAAGAGGTTGTGTGGAGCCCTCTCAAAAGCCCTTTGAGGCGAGGTGAGAGTAAGGATCTCAGTCCCTCTACCCCATTTCCAAATAGCAGATCTGCTTTCCCCTCTACCTTTTTTTTTTTTTTTTTTTAATCTGTTTCATAGCAATCCTATAGAACAGAGTAGGACTGTCTGGTTTTCAAGGCTGTAATCTTTCCTAAGGCATTTGTCTGCTAACCAGAAGGCTGGCACCTCAAACCCACCAGCCACTCATTGGAAGGAAGACTGGGCAATAAACTTCTGTAGAGATCCTGCCTTGGAAACCCAAGGAGGGGTCGCTATGAGTCAGGTCCGACTCGACCGCACATAACAACAACAACATAAAAACCATCACCCTTACTCCACTGTCTGATCGCATGCTCATCATTTTCTTTCAAAGCTTCACCAGAAGCCCATTTAACATCCATGTTTCTAACATTATTCTGTCAACGGCACCATATGTATTCTCAAAGACCATAGAGACTTTCTCTATAGCTCTCCTTGCTTCCTTCTGAGCCCTCACCAGAATTGCCTGTGATGTCCATAATTCTACCAACAGTCTCCTCAAGGCAATCTAGGCTTTTACTATTGGGAGCTCTGGTGGTGTAGTGCCTAAGGCATTTGACTGCTAACCAGAAGGCTGGTAGCTCAAACCCACCAGCCACTGGGCAATCTATCTACCTCCTTAGAGATAATGTCTCGGAAACCCAAGGAGGGGTTGCTACGAGTCCTTAAAACTCTTCCAGTCTCTACCTATTACCCAATTCCAAAACTGCATCTACATTTTAGGTTTCTGTTAGAGCCGCACCTCGTTCTCACCAAATTCTCTCTTACTTACATAATGCTGCTATAACAGAAGTACCACAAGTGGATGGCTTTAATAAACAGGGATAATTAATTAATTAATTAATTAAAATAAATAATTTATTTTATCACAGTTTCAAAAACCAAACAAACAAACAAACTCACTGCTGTCGAGTTGCGTCTGAATCATAGCAACCCCTCCTTGGGTTTCCAAGGCGGTATCACTACAGAAGTAGATTACCCAACCTTCCTTCCAGGGAGTGGCTGGTGGATTTGAACCACCAGCCTTCTGGGTAGCAGTCAAATGCCTTAGGCACTGCACCACCAGAGCTTCCTGATTAGGAGGCTAGAAATCTGAATCGAGGGTGCTGGCACTAATGGAAGGCTTTATCTGTCAGTCAGCTCTAGAGGAAGGTCCTTAACTCTTCTGAGCTTCTGCACCTGGGCAATCTTCATGTGGCTTGGCATCTCTACTCTGCCATCTGTGTTTTTGCTGGCTTATTTATCTCTTTTATATCTCAAAAGACATTAACTCAAGATATACCCTACATTAATCCTGCTCATTAAGGTGAGGTAAGGGGGCGGGTCGACAAAAGAGGGGAAGGCCCTCAATGAGATGGATTGACAGGGTGGCAGCGGCGATGGGCTCAAGTATAGCAAGAATTATGGAGCTGGCACAGGACGGGGCAGTGTTTCATTCTGCTGTGCATAGGGTCACTATGAGTCGGAGACAACTCCACGGCACCTAACAACAACAACAACAACAATCTTGCTCATTAAAAAAACAAAGACAACTCATTACCAAATGGGATTATAACCACAGGCATAGAGATTAGGATTTATAGCACATATTTTTGGAGGACATAATTCAATTCATAACAAGGGCTGATCCATAAAATCTGGGCTGAACAATGAAATAGAACAAGACAGACACTGTCCGGTCAATGAA
>NW_006921646.1:10793732-10805541 GCF_000298275.1 Orycteropus afer afer
CCAAAAGGTGTAATGTTATGGATTGAATTATGTCCCCAAGAATATGTGCTGCAAAGCTTTACCTCTATGCCTAGGGTTATAATGAGTTGCCTTTGTTATGTTAATGAGGTAGGATTAGTGTAGGGTATATCTTGAGTCAATATCTTTTGAAATATAAAAGAGATTAAACAAGCCAGCAGAAGCATAGATGGAGGAAAGTAGAGGCTAAGACACAAGAAGAATGCCCAGAAGCAGAAATTCAGAAGAGACAAGGACCTTCCTCCAGAACCAACAGAGAATGAAAACCTTCCCCTAAAGTCAGCACCCTGAATTCAGACTTCTAGCCTCCTAAATTGTGAGACAGTATATTTACATTTGTTAAAGCCATACTCTTGTGGTATTTTTGTTACAGCAGCATTAGATAACTAAGACAGCCCCCAAACCATCCTCTTCTGAGCACTCTTAAAATCCTTGGTCATTTCTCCTTTTTTCATATTCACCTGAGAAAACCGCAACCCTATCTTCTACTTCCTCAGTACCTGTACTCATCAGCTGACTGCCATCTAGAACCCATCAGAAACTATCACACAGCTGGGTTGACTGGTTCAAATTTATGACTGGGCATACCTTTGAACTCTGCCAGGTAAGGTTTCTGTACTTTTCTTGTATATCCACTTTGCTAATCTTTCAGAAAATTATTTCAGATTTGTTCTTCATTCCTCAAGTCTTCATTATTTTCTCTGTCTGCTTCCCTCTCAGCAGATGACAACTTTGATGTACATGTCATAGAAAAATCAATGAAATCAGAGACGTGTCTCTTCTTCCTACCCCTATTTTATAAGATACATTTGTACCTACATCCTCTGTCTTCCTTCCCGTTAACATGGAAAAATTGTCCCTGTTGCTTTCTAAGATCAGGCCCTCCTCCTGTGAATAGAATCTTCTCTGGTTTCATCTTCTCAATGACTGCTCCTGCCATGACTCTCTCTCTCCCTTGTGTCATTATATTTTTCCTTTTGGATCATTCCCACTGATGAATATACTTTACTATTTCACATCTTAACAAAAAAAAAAATCTATTCCTTGACTCCACATTCCCTTAAAGCCACTCTATTTCCCTGTTCCCCATTTTGAAGCAAAAATTTACTAGTTAGTACTCTCTCCTTCTTTATCCATCCATCTCTCCTCACCTTGGGCTTTGATGTCCACCTCTCCACCTAAAAGAGTATTACCAAGTTCACCACTGGCCTTCCAATATTTTCTCAAAGCCAATAGCCAATTCTGTTTGTATTCTGCCCAATCTCTCCCTCGTATTTAACATGGTTGACTCTATCTCCTTCCAGGAGACTCCTTCCCTACTCCCTCGGTTTGTCCCAACCTCACAGGCTGCTCCTTCACCCACCATCAAGCTTTAATCATCAGATGCCCCCCGCCCCCAAGTCTCTGCCCTTCAACTGCCTTCTCTCCTGTGTCCACACTCTCTTCCCAAATCATCATACCTAGGCTTATAATTTCCAACACCTTCTACTTAATGGAGACTCTTGAAATTTTACCTCCAGTCTAGACTTCTCCCCTGAACTCTGCCAGACTTGCATATCAATCAACTTGGTATCTCTGCTTGAATGTCTACTAGACTAAAACAGGACAATCATTTCTCTCTTCTTAACCCAAATAGGCTCCCCTCAGAGCCTTCCCCAGCTCAGAAATGCTTCAACACCCACCCATCCAGTTCTTCAGGCCAAAAACCTAGGAGGCCTCTTTGATTCCCCTCTTTCCCTTACACCAAAATATTCTATTCATAAGTCTTGTTGGCTCTACCTCCAAAATGCATCTCAAATACAAACCCTTCTCACCACTTCTAGTGCTACTCCTTCATCCATATCAACATTACCTGGACCATTACATTAAATTCCTTATTTATTTTCTTTCTGTAGTTCTGGCCCATTCCCCGTCTAGTCACCATCAAGTAGACAGAGAGCTCTATCTAAACTAAAGTCAGTTCAGATCAGCCCATCATTTTAAAACATTTCAATGGCTCTCATTACAACAAGGATAAAACGTACAGTCCTAACTGTGGCTCATGAGGTCCTTTGTGAATTGTCTCCTGCCTTCCCCTCCAACCTCATCTTCCCTCAACCTTGCCCTTGTTCAGGAATCTCCAGACACACTGGCTCCAGCCCACTGTGGTTTCAGATTCTGGCACTTATACTTCCTTCTGCTAAGAACTCTTTCACCCCTGCCTCAGTCTTTACTGCTAACCAGAAGGCTGGTGGTTCACACCCATCAGTCACTCCTGGGAAGGAAGATTGAACAATCTACTTCTCTAGAGATACTGCCTCAGAAGTCCAAGGAGGGGTCAGTATGAGTCAGAACTAACTCGATGGCAGTGAGTTTGTTTTTTTTTTATTTTTTTCAGTCTCCACATGGCCACCACCTTATCATTCAGATCCCATCCCAAGTGTCACTTCCTCAGAGAGGCCTCCCCTTGTCACCTGGTAAGAGTCCCATCCCCACCCTCCACCACCCTCCCACCCACCATTACACTAATCTAACTTATCTTCTTCATCAGTACTTAAAAATAGATACTGATTGGTTTGTGTGCTGCTCTCTGGTTCACGCCACTAGAATATAAAATCTTTGAGGGTAGGGATTCCATCTGTATTACTTCTGACTTTAGTCTCAGCACCTAACAAAGGGATTGGTAAATAGATTATTGAATATACCATGCACTGCCAGAAGAACAAACAAATCCATCTTGGAGGAAGTACAGAGAGAATGCTCCTTAGAAGCAAGGATGGTGAGACTTTGAATATGTCATCAGGAATCATAGAAAAGGACTTTACATTTGGTAAAGTGGAGGATGAGAAAAATTAAGGGAAACTGTCCATGAGATGGACTGATAGGATGGTTGTAAGAAAGGGCTAAAACACACCAAATATTGTGAGAATGGTTTAGGACTGGGCAACATTAAGCCCAGTTATACATAAGGTCACCATGAGTTGGAGCCAACTCTATGGCAGCTAATGAAAACAATAATTCTAGAACTTCAGTTCCTTGCTGACTGACCTTGAAGAGCCAGTTAAATTACTCTGTGCCTTAGTTTCCCAATTTATAATGTTGTTGTGTGCTGTCAAGTGGATTCCCACTCATACTGTCCCCATATGACATAGTAGAACTACCCCATAGGGTTTTCTTGGCTGCAATCTTTACAGAAGAAGATTGTAAGATCTTTCTCCTACAGAGGAGCTGAGTAGGTTCAAACCACCAACCTTTCAATTACAGCTGAGTACTTACCCAGCACTACCAGGGGATGGTGTGAGATTACTAGATGTGACAGAGATTTATCAAATTGACCATGCAAAGGAGACCAGCCCCCCTCACAGGCTCCACAGAAGGGGCATGAAGGGATAATAGTATAGAGCATCCCTAAGTGAGGTCCTTTGAGTGCCACTCCCACCTACCTAGTTCTCTCAGAAGTCTGTTTACCTTCCATTTTCACCTCTACCTCTGTCTCTTGCCCCAGTGTTAGAGCTTACTTCACTATTCCCCTGGATGGCCCTAACCCTGACCCCTGCCAGCAGACCACTCACCAGTTCTCACCCACCAAGGACCCCAACACCTTTCCCTTCTAGCCTCTCCAACTAGTGAACTAGTCCCCACCTTTGACCCTAGTCAATCCATGTTCATCTCAACTCTGTCTGTCTTTCTGCTCTGTCCTGTCTTCAGCTTTGTGTCCTTTGTGCTTCCCCTCTGCCCTAGCCCCTACCTAGACACCTGCTAACAAACCTGTCTTGCAGCTTTGTTGAGCTGCAGGAGTCATCTTAGCACTCTATTTTCTCCTTTTCTTGAAGTTACCCATTACCACATTAACATCTAATACGTCCCTTGTGCTACACAGAATTCAGGGTGTCATCATGTCTATAGAGAACAGAAAAGAATGCAGTTACAATAGGGTGGGGATGGGGAAAGAAGAGGAAGCCAAGTGCCTGACAATGGATGCCTCAGTTTCTGCAGCTCAGATGTCCTAGATTTTCTACAACCGTCCCCCCACACTTTCCTGTCTTCCCCACGATTGATTTGTGGCCTTTGCAGAGAGGGCCTTGGGCTCCCCAGGCAACAAGGATGATCAAAAAACAAGATCTGGGCACCAACAGCAGACACACAGGGGATTCTTAGAAAGCTAGAGAAATGTCACCTCCCTAGTCTTGGGCCGTAACAGCCATTTATCATCTTCACTGTTGGGGACCAGTCCTGAGGCAGCACTGACCTTAAGATAGGACAAGATCACTCATAGAGGTACCTGCTGGGGTGTTGGGGTCAGGGACACAGGAGGGTGGGTGGACTGGAGGAACAAGGTGAGGAGGGAGGTTCAGGCTATCTAGAGGGAGCACTGATCCAGTGACAGTGTGCTTACAGACCTATGTTCACTCTAAAAGCTCAATCGCTGTGAGGGAAGCCCTGGAGAGATCGAGTGGGGAAAAAGGTGCTCAAAGTGAAAACAGTAGATAGGAGACAGCTGGAAGGGTCTGTCACACCTAGAGAAGTAAATAATGAGTCTTTGTGCCAAAAAGTCCAGTCTCTTACCCTCAGGTCCTTCCTAATAATTGAATCTGAGCTGTATTCATAGCTGAAAGTGTCTACAGTGAAGACCCGACTTGAGACATGCCAAGGCCAATGGCAGAGACAGAGCCTGCAGGAGAAGATTCTGACATATTTATGAAGATATTTATAGATATTTCTCTGATGTTCCTGCTTCTAGTAGCCTACTCTGTCACTGTCTGCATATACAGGCAGTCCCTGGATTACAAACAAGTTCTATTCCTGTATCTGTCTTTAAGTTGAATTTGTTCATAAGTCAGAACAGTTCATATCTCATATCAATCAATCAAATGTCTGTCTTAATATATAGTATACATTGTACCTTTCTATGCATGAAAGACATTAAAGATATACTTCCAGATACACTAACACATCTTTAACATAATGTAATAATACTAACAGTAATAATGCTTTGATGTGCATCACAAAGTAGCACCCATTTATTACTATGAACGATTGTATGTAGCTCAAATTTTTAATATAATAGGTTTTATGAGGCCTGATTCATAACCGGGGGTTGGTTCATAGATGTTTATAACCTGAGGACTGCCTATACATCTCTTCCCATCTCTTAACAAACAAGCATGTGCACCTGCTCCTGAATGCAGATATATCCATATCTGGTATTCATATGCATCAAGACACCCAAAGGCACTTGCTCTCACATGTCTGAGCTCACGTATTGTGCATACACACACACACACACACACACACAGGCCATTCTGTGACACTACTTAGACATGCATCCACATACAATGACTGAGTTAGGTGCCTAACTAAACTAGGTTAGGTCTATCTGCAAAAGGCCAAGTTCTCTGCCCTCAGGGATCTGACAGTCCAGAACACCATCCATAGAGATGCACAGATACATCCCTTCTAGCCCTTGGACACAGATTTAGTTATAAATGTGCAGAGGCACAGAGACTGTAAGCACCAGTTGCCATCATGTCAACTCTGGCTCATGGTGACCCCATGTATGTCAGAGTAAAACTGTGCTCCATAGGATTTTCAGTGGCTGATCTTTCAGAGGCAGATGGTTAGGCCTCTCTTCTGAGGAGCCTACAGGTGCACTTGAACCTTCAACCTTTCAGTTAGCAGCCAAGCATGTTAACCATTTCCACCATCCAGAGACTCCTAGAGACTTTAAACAAATGCTCACATATTCAGTTCACAGCATTTATTGAACACGTACTATATTCCAGGGAGAGCATGATCAGAGCTGGTGTTATACAGGTGAGTGAGACCAATGTGGTTCCTGCCTCATGATACATCTGCAAAGACACATTCACAAACACAGGCCAACTTCACACACACA
Organism: Orycteropus afer afer; assembly: GCF_000298275.1. Lineage (NCBI taxonomy): Eukaryota > Metazoa > Chordata > Mammalia > Tubulidentata > Orycteropodidae > Orycteropus > Orycteropus afer. The sequence goes on from NW_006921646.1 coordinate 10,799,626, forward strand.
CACACACACACACACACACACAGTTCTTGGTGATTTTAAATACAAATTCAAAGTCAAGGTATTTATATGATGCCCCAGGAAGCAGCTCACTTTGAAGGAGGAGAGCATCCTTTCAAGTTCAAAGCCAGATCTGTAAATTGTCCATTCTTTTTCCTGGCTGCATATTCCTCTCCTTTAAACATCACATCATCCCCATCCCTCCTTATCATGTCCCTGGAATAATAAAAGTGTCAGGACCTTCCTGTAGCCTTGAGCTCCTCTATCCCTTACCAGTGCTCTTCAAGAAGTCGCCTCTCCTGGCCTCCTTGCCATCAGGACAGGACAGGACAGGACAGGAGCCAAGCACGGCCCCAATACCTGGGGATTTTTGCTGAGCCATTACGTTACAACAGAGCCAGCTCCTTCCAGACATTTTCTCCTTCTTTTTCTTTGGTTTTAAAGAATCAGAAATAACTTGGCTGTAAAAATGTGCTTTGGGCAGAAAGCTGACTCCCAGGGTCAGAGCCCAGGAGAAGATTTCAGCTACAGAGTTTCAGGGAAAATATCAGGCGCTTAGCAAATTTTACTTTCCAAGGGATGGAGAGAAAACACAATTGGAGTGGATTTAGGGCTTTGCAGGGCTCCTCTTCAGGTTGTGGCCTGTGAGTGCTGTCTCTTTTTCTTTTGCTGGAAAGGGCAGCAGCAGGAGTGGACAGAGGGGAAGTGGAGTGTTAAGTCTGGGGCTGCTCCAGGCAGGAGACAAGCTGACCCCATAAGAATGTAGTGGTCCAGGGGGGTGGATTTGGAGTCACTTGTAAGTGTTCCCCCTCGGAAGGAAGGTTGGGCAATCTACTTCCGTAGTGATACTTCCTAGGAAACCCAAGGGGGGGTCACTATGAGTCGGGTCTGACTTGAGGGCACACAACAACAACAACAACATAAGTGTTCCCCAGGAGCCTTGGTAGCACAGTAGTTAAAGTGCTCAGCTGCTAACCAAAAGATTGGCAGTTCAAATCCACCAGTCACTCCACAAGAGAAATATGTGGAAGTCTGCTTGCATAAATATTTATAGCATTGAAAACCCTATTGAGCAGTTCTGTTCTCTCCTATAGGGTGGCTATAGATTGGAATTGCCTTGATGGCAGTGGGTTTGGTTTGAGATGGGTGCATCCCAGCTCTGCCTTCTGCTAGTTATGAGAAAAATACTTTTAAATTACTCTGTCTCAGTATTCTCATCTGTAAAATGGTGACAAACAATACCAACTTCATAAGGCTGTTACCCAAACTCATTGCCATCGAGTCAGTTCTGACTCAGCAGCACTGTAGGACAGAGTAGAACTGCTCCATAGGGTTTCCTAAACTATAAATCTTTACAGAAGCAGAGTGTCTCAACTCTATCATGCAGAGTGGCTGGTGAGTTTGAACCGCCGACCTTTTGGTTAGCAGTCAAATTCTTTCACCACTATGCCATCAGAGCTCCTTATAGGGCTGTTAAGAGGATTAAATAAATAAATATAGTTCCTGGATAGCACAGTTTGCTCTCAACTGCTAACCTAAAGGTTGGCAGTTCAAACTCAGCCAGCAGAAGAGTATTATGGAAGAAAACCTTTGATTATCTTCTTCTATTAAGATTATTGCCAAGAAAATTCTGCAAAACATGGGGATGGCAAGAGTTAGAATGAAAAACAACTAACAACAACCTGGGTCCCAGCTCTGCCTTCTACTAGCTATGGGAGAAAAATTCTTTTAAAATCTATGTGCCTCAGGAAGCACCAAAAGAACATGAAAGGAATACACAGAAAAGAATATTGGTCAACATTCAGCTATTTCAGGAGGTAGCATATGATCAATGTAGTAGTTATGTTTGTGTGTCAACTTGGCTGAGCCTGGTTGAGTGGCTGGGCAGCTGGTGGTAGTTATTCACCATGATGAGATTAGCAAACAACTCCATGGTGGATCTACCACAAGCAGCTGAGTAAGCTGCCTTTGGGATGTGGTCTGCTTTCTGTATTTAAACAGAAGCCTTGGGAAATGGTCTCTAGCTTATGGCACGCTTGGACCCTACATGTAGCCATGTCGTTGCTCAGCAGCCTGCCATGCTCTGCTGACCTTGGGACTTACAATGGACTTGAATTAATGGCCTGCCGTGTGATTTGGTAATATCAGGACTGTGCCTTTTTACTTCTCAACCTTGGGCTTGGCAGCCTCAGCAGCCAGCATCTGTCTGAGTGAAGAAAAGCCTCTAGCTTCAGTGGGCCGGGAGCTGGAGGCAGAGCTGAAGACCAAGGCTGAGGGGCTTTCACCCAGCCCCTAGAGCCTGGCAATTTGAACTTGAACTTACAGCCTCCAAACTGTAAGAGAATAAACTCCTGTTTGTTAAGGCCTTCCCACTTGTGGTATATTCTTGTCAGAGCGGCACTAGGTAACCAGAACAGATGATGGTATCGAGATGGTATCGAAGGAAAAAGTCCAAGCTGCACTGAAGGAATTGGCAAAAAGCAAGATTCCAGGAATTGGTGGAACACCCACTGAGATGTTTCAACAAATGGATGCAGTGCTGAAGACACTTACTTGTTTATGCCAAGAGATTTGGAAGACAGCTACCTGGACAATCAACTGGAAGAGATCCATATTTGTCCCCATTCCAAAGAAAGGTGACCCAATAGAATGTGGAAATTATCAAGTAATACCATTAATATCACATGTAAGTAAAACTTTGCTGAAGATCATTCAAAACCAGTTGCAGCTATATATCGACAGAGAGCTTCCAGAAGTTCAAGCTGGATTAAGAAGAGCATTTAGAACTAGGGATATCATTGCTGATGTCAGATGGATTTTGGCTGAAAGCAGAGAATACCAGAAAGATGTTTACTGGTGTTTCATTGATTATGAAAAGACATTCAAATGTGTGGATCATAACAAATTATGGATACATTGCAAAGAATGGCAATTCCAGAACACTTAATTGTGCTCGTATGGAACTGGGGCATGGACCAAGAGGTGATGGTTCAAACAGAACAAGAGGATACTGCATGGTTTAAAATGAGGAAGGATGTTCATCAGGGTTGTATCCTTTTACCATACTTATTCAATGTTTTATTCAATACACACACACATACACACACACAGAGGTATGTCACTTAACATCCACAATATGTTCTGTGAAATAGGATATAACAACAGCAACCCAGGCCCTGTTGCCCCCACCATTGCCCCATGCCTGCTCACCAGACAAAGAACAAGAGCCTGCACCCACAGCCATGTCCTCTGCTTCACCTGCCTGTATTCCATTAGTGGTCCAGTGCTCCAAGAATCTGGGTTTGGGGTCTTTAAAATCATTAGGGGAAAATAGTAAACAAAGGAGAGTTGTTTTTCCTTTTGAAAAAACCTTATGGGACCACAGAAATATATGCAGTTTGATATTGTCCAAATAGATGTTAAGTGATGCATACCTATATGTGTATGTACATATATATGTATATATATAATATATGTATAATATATATGTATAATGTATATAACATATATGTATATTATATATGTATATGTATATTATACATATATAACATATATGTAATATATATATGTATCATATATATATATATGTATAATATATATGCATTTTATATATATATATATATATACACACACACACACACACTTACATGTATATAGATATATATATTTACAACAATAAAAATAAGATGGGGAAATAAAAGATAGATCAATTAATAGAAAATAAATTGGAAGTCATGTACAGAAAATAAAGGCCACCATTGTTGGAGAAGACTGCAAGTTCTGTTGTGGATAGGTGGCATTGGGGCACCTTTAAAACATCCAAGGGGAGATGGTGAGTAAACTGTTGAATGTACAGCTGTGCAGATTAATGGAAGGTCTTGGGAGGTGTCTTAGTTTTCTAGTGCTGCCATAACAGAAATACCACAAATGGGTGGCTTTAACAAACAGAGATTTATTTTCTCACAGCGTTGGAGGTTTGCTATTGTTGTTAGGTGCAATCAAGTCAGCTCTGACTCATAGTGACCCCATGTACAACAGAACGAAACACTGCCCAGTCTTGTGCCCTCCTCACAGCTGTTGCTATGTTTGAGTCCATTGTTGTAGCCACTTTGTCAACTCATCTCATTGAAGGTCTTTCTCTTTTTTACTGACCCTCTACTTTACCAAGCATGATGTCCTTCTCTAAGGACTAGTCCTTCCTGATAACCTCTCCAAGGTAAGTGAGATGAAGTCTCTCTATTCTCGCTTCTAAGCAGCATTCTGGTTGTATTTCTTCAAAGACAGAATTGTTTGTTCTTCTGGCAGTCCATGAATTATTTAATATTCTTTGCCAACATCATAATTTAAAGGTGTCAATTCTTCCTCAGTCTTCCTTATTCACTGTCCAGCTTATGCATGCATATTGTTGTTGTTGTTGGCAACTGAAAATACCATGGCTTGGGTCAGGTGCACTTTAATCCTCAAAGTGACATCTTTACTTTGTAGCACTTTAAAGAGGTCTTTTGCAGCAGGTTTTAGGAAGCTAGAATTCCAAATTCAGTGCTCCAGCTCTAGGGGAAGGCTTTTTCTCTGTGTTGGCTCTGTGGAGGAAGGCCCTTGTCTCTTTTCAGCTTCAGCTCCTTGGTTCCTTGGTGCTCTTCATATGGAATGGCATCTATGCCCATCTCTCCTTCCTTGCTTCCATGTTTATTCTTCTCCTTTTATATCTCAAAAGAGAGTGACATACCATACACTAATACTGTATCATTAACATAACAAAGAAAACCCATTTCCAAATGGGACTATAACCACCAGTATGTTGTTGTTGTTGTTATGTGCCGTCGAGTCGGCCCCGACTCATAGAGACCCCTCCTTGGGTTTCTGAGGCAGTATCACTACGGAAGTAGGATTGCCCACCCTTCCTTCTGAGGAGTGGCTGGTGGGTTTGAACCGCCAACCTTCTGGTTAGCAGTCAAGTGCTTTTAGCCACTATGCTACCAGAGCTCCTAACCACCAGTATAGGAGTTAGGATTTATAACACATAGTATTTCTGGGAGACGCAATTCAACCCATAATAGGAGGAGATACACATTTGTAGATAATCCACATGTGGATAGAAAATGAAGTCTAGGCACTGATGTGATCACCTAAGGAGATGGGAGAGGGCCTAGCCTTGTGCAGCACCAACATCAATGAAATTCAGGAGGATAAACCCAGACAAGGTGCCTCCCTGGAGGCAAGGGAAGAAGATGTGCCAGGAAGGATGAAGTGGGCAGTAGAGTCAAATGCTTCTGAGAAGTCAAATAAGAAGAGGGCTTTTCAATGCCCATCGGAGGTGTTCTTGGGTGGCACAAACAGTTAAACACTGGACTTACTAGCTGAAAGGGTGAGTTCAAACACACCCAGAGGCACTTTGGAAGACAGACCTAGCAATCTGCCTTGAAAACCCTATGCAGCAGCTCTGCTCTGCATTCCTGGGATTGCCATGATTCAAAACTGACTTGACAGCCACTAAAAACAACAACAATAGAATTAAAGATAAAAAATAGGGGATAAGTACACTTCAACAGCTCTTGATTATATGAATCAAGGATTATCCAAGGTAAAATGCCATTGGATTTAGAGACATGGGGGCCACTGATAACCTTAGGAAAACCCTTTGTTGGAAAAGTAGAGCAAAAGCCAATACAGAGTGGGCTGAGGGGTTAAGGATGGAAGCAGAACACAAAGCCAGTTCTTCAAGATGGACAGAGATAGGGTGGTTGCTGGAGGGCAGGTGGTTAAAGGAAGGAAGCAGTAGTTCAGAACAAGGATGAGAGGAAGTTAAGAGAGTTGCAAGATAGAATGGACTGTTACATTATGCTGAGTGAAATAAGTCAATCACAAAAGGACAAATATTGTATTAGTCCGTTATTGTAAAAGTTAAGGAAAGGTTTAACT
>NW_006921646.1:10812792-10836080 GCF_000298275.1 Orycteropus afer afer
TCCATGACGCAGGTTTCTAAAAGTCCACAAATAACCATTTGCATGATAAAGTCACAACTCCAAAGTCAATTACAGCTATGGCTGGAGAGAATTTATTTCCTTTTTGAAAATTAAAATGAGAAATCAGGAAGTTGCCACAAAACCTCCCCTTGCCTAAGCAGGAAGAGGGAAGAGACTCCACCCCCCTGGGGGCCCTGTTTGACATGGAGCTGTTTTGGAATCAATAGGCAGCCATGGATAGGACCTTCGATGATTGGGCCTGGCACTCAGTGGGGCTGGCTTCTGGACTTCACCTCCCACAGGGATAACCTATCTTCCCTCATGTCTTAAGGTCATACCTCCTGACAGGGAATGGGGGTCTCATGTATGAGTTCCCAGGACAGGCCTCCTCAGCCAAACTGTCTTTGCTAGCTGGTTAGCTGGAGCCCCAAGATACATAGATATACAAGCAGGTCTGTGGCCCAAATATAGGCCCCTGGAGGAACAGTGATTAAAATGTTCAGGTGCTAGCTGAAATATTTGGCAGTTCCATAAAGATAGCAGCCTTGGAAACCCTATGGGGCAGTTCTACTCCTATCTTATAGGGTCACAATGAGTTGGAATTGACTTGATGGTAGTGGGTCTGGTTTGGGCATACCAAGGGTAAAGAGCCCTGGTGGGGCAGTTGTTAAAGCGCTCGGCTGCTAACAGAAAGGTCTTCTGTTCGAACTCACCAGCTGCTCCATAAGAGAAACATGAGGCAGTCTGCTTCCATAAAGATTTACAGCCTTGGAAACCCAATGGGGTCACTATGAGTCAGAATTGACTCGATGGCAGTGAGGTTGGAGCTAGGGTCACTATGAGTCAAAACTGACTCGAGGGCAATGGATTTTGGGGACCCACACTGAGTCCATGGGGGGCACAGAGCATTAAGCACTTGGGTACTAATCAAAAAGTTGACAGAAAAGGCAATCTGCTTCTGAAAGGTCACAGCATGAGAACCCTGTGGAGTGCAGTTCTACTCGAACACACATGGGTCACCATGACTCAGAATTGATTAAACAGCAACTGGTTTGGTTTTGGGGTGTTTGGGGCTCAGATGACCTAGCTATTAGAGGAGGTAGCCAAGTGTCCACTGAGCAAAAGTACCCACGTCATTTCCTGTCTCGATATCCAGGACCCTGCAAGCTGAGGCTGAGCTCTAAGGGGCCACCAGTGAGAGGCCTGGGCCTTGCAAGGGGCCTGTACACTACTTAGAACATTTCCACAACACAGGGGTCAGAGGGAACCTTGGAGAGCATTTTATTTCATCACCCTGACTGTGCAGATATAGGATGAAGAGAAGAGGCCTGACACAAGGTCATACAAGTAATGGAAGGCAAAATGAATGCAGATCCAGTCTCCTCCCTCTGAGGCTAAGATGTTCTCCATGGAACCCAGCAGTTCCACTATGGTTTTGTCCAGCCATTGTCAACTATAATACAAACTACCCAGACAATGTTTTGTTCTCTTTTCAGACAGAGATCGGGCTTTAAACCGGTTCATTTCAGTTCTACCTTTGGCTGAGAATTTGCATTTCCACCCCAGATACACTGAATTAGAACGTACATTTTAACAAGATCCCCAGGTGAGTCTTATGTATACAAGAATCTTATACATAATGTATATATAAGAATCACCCGAGGATCTTGCTAAAATGTAAAGTCTGATTCAGTCCATCTGGGGTGGAAATGCAAACTCTCAGCAGGTGTTCAAACTGGTTCATTCCTGGCAGAGATTCACACAGGAACTTGAACTGAAGGCTAAGTTCTGAACCATGAATGGAACTATTTCTCTTTTAAAGGACACTCCCAGAACTAGTGTGAAGTAGAGTTAAACCTACTTACCTATATATTCTGCAGCTATAAAGCTTGGACAAGAGTGGAGTCCCAAACTGTTCTCCAACTTTAACTCAAAATTCATTTGGTTGGTGTTGGGGGTCTCAAGTCAGGTATGTCTAGTCTCCCAGGGGACTCCTCAGGTGGTGTAAATGGTTAATGTGCTTGGCTTCTAACTGAAAGGGTGGCAGGTTAAGTCCACCCGGAGATGCCTCAGAGGAAAGCCTGGCAATCTCCTTGTGAAAAAATCCACCACTGAAAACTCTAATGGAGCACAGTTCACTCTGACACACATGAGGTCGCCATACATTAGAACTGACTCAACAGCAACTGGGATATACACGGAGTCTCCGGGTGGTACAAATGGTGAACATACTCAGCAGGTTGCCAGAAGGTCAAAGGTTTGAGTCTACCCACAGGATCACTGGAAAAATATCTTGGTGATCTCCTTCTGAAAAATCAGTCACTGTAAACCCCTCAGAGCCCAGTTCTATTCTGACACACATGGGGTCACCATGAGTCAGAATCAACTCTACAGCAACTGGTTGGTTAGTCTCCTGTGTAAGGCACCAGCATGCTGGTGGGATCCCAAGGCATGTTCACCCTGCAAATTAGCCTATGGTGGAAAGACACCAGATGTGATTTGCCCCCAACTGTTGAGTTTCACTGTCCCAGCCCTCCTGGAAGATGCCTCTTCTGACATGTCACTGTTTTCAAAGCTGGAGTGAGTCACAGCACGTTTTGACAAAGGGCTTCATGGAGAAGTGATGGAAATTCCTTGATCAGGAGGTCCAAGTTCTGGCCCTGTCACTTACAGCAAGCAGCCTTGTGAATTTGGGCACCTCACTTCCACTCTCTGAGCCTCAGTTTTCTCAGATACCAGATGGGACTAACGGTCTCCTATTTACCTGACTGAGATAACAGAGCTGAAAAAAAAGGACCACAAAATCTTTAAATTTTATACTTGCAAAGGTGTGCATTCTTTTCTAATTATAAAGTGCTGAACAGGATTCAAACCAAAAACCAAACTTGTTGCCATCAAGTCGATGCCAACTCATGGTGACCCTGAGTGTGTTAGAGTACAGCTGTGCTCCAAAGCACTCTCAGTGGTTATGATCTTTCAAAAGCAGACTCCCAGGTCTTTCTTCCAAAGCACCTCTGGGCGGGTATGAACAGCCAAACTTTTGGTGAGTTGCTGACTGCTTAATCTCTTGCTAGTCCACCACCCAGGGACTCCATTAAACAGGTGAAATGCAATTATTAATTTAAAAGGTATTGCAATGATAAGCCAGGTGATGGTATTAAATGGATAAGCTTCTGATCCCTGTGTGTGGTGTGAAGTCTTGAGCCCTGGTTTTGTAGTCAGGGGCCCGGGATTCGATGCCTGCTCAGCTCAGCATTTCTGCTACAATATGAGAGCCTTGACTCAATTGGCACAGGGAAGACTTTAAGAAACATCTTAAAGCGTCATATTGTTCCCTGAGCCAGACTAATATTGCCTCGCCTTAGAGCATGATCTAAAGAGGGATTTCTCCCCCTGTCTTCTGTACCTTTACAAAACACAGATGGGATTTTGATGACTACCGTTTATTGAGTGCTTCCTCAGTGTCAGACACAGCACTAAACCCTGAACACACAGCATCTCATTTAATCTTCAGAGCAGCCTGCTGAGACAGGCTCCACCCCCATGAACTGAGGCACAGAGAAGTTAAGGAACATGGGGTGATGAGTGGGGATTGAGGGTGTGGGACTCTGAAGTGTGTGTTCTTGACTTCAACACCAAAGAGCCTCTCAAGTCTGGGCAGGTTCTGGATCCCCTCTGAACTTCAGTTTTCTCCTCTGAAAATTGGGAAGGATAAAGTTTATTTCACTTTCCTGTTTTGAAGAGGAAATGAGGACAAAAAGGGGGAAAAAATACAGCTTGGGGCCTGGCACATTGTAGGTGCCAAGAAATTCTGGTCACATTTTGTTTTGTTTTTTTGTCATTGGTCATGGCTCTAGCGGATTCTTAATGACCTACTCACAAAATGGTCTGGCCCCAAATGGCTTCAGATTCTATCTAAATCTGATTAAACCTCAAGCCAAAACTCAGAGACAGGGATTCAGATTCTGAGGCCATGATGACAGTAAGATGAATAGTGGCTAACAAACGCTGCTTGCCTTTAATGAGCCAGACACTGCTCAGATATAATAATGGTCCTCGAGGCAGGAGCTCCTCTCCCCATTGCAAAGGTGAGGAAACAGAGACATAGAGAAGGCCGGTAGCTTCCAGTTGAGAGCAGATGCTCGAGGGCCAGATCAAGTTGGCACCAAAACCTGACTCTGTCCCTTCCCCAGTTATCATCTTGAACTAACGCCTGGTCCTCTGAGTCATCACTTCCTCCTGGGCTTGGATCTGGTAATCCATACAAAGTACTGAACACAGTGGTGGGTACCTAGTACCACTCTGTAAATTTTAATGTTGTTGTTGTTGGTTGTTATGTGCCATCGAGTCGGCCCCGACTCATAGCGACCCCTCCTTGGGTTTCCGAGGCAGTATCACTACGGAAGCAGGATTGCCCAACCTTCCTTCCGAGGAATGGCTCGTGGGTTTGAACCGCCAGCCTTCTGGTTAGCAGTCAAGTGCTTTAGCCACTATGCTACCAGCGCTCCCTATTTTTCCAGCCCAAGGACATGCCATAGGTAAGGAGCATAGTCCAGCCATCCAGCCCAGCCCCATCGAGGGTCCCATCTCCTCATCACCCATCCCACATGCTCCATCAGCCTTGCTCTCTGTCTCTCCCTCCTGCCAGTAGGTGCAGGAGGTATGGAGGTTGCTGGAGGGACCTGATCTGCAGTGGGGCCAGAGCACCCAGCCAAGAGGACCCCTGTCTTCCTGTATCCAGAGAGGCTCTGCTTCTCCTGCCCACCCCCATTAGGTTTCAAAGCCTCTCCTTGCCCTATCACATATCAGCTGGGTCACCATGAACAAGTTACTTTAGTTCTCTGAGCCTCAGTTTCCTCTCTGAAAAATGGAGATGATAAGGGTAGCTATCTTACAGAGATGGCATAAGGAGTAAGACTTAATACATGCAACACTCTTCATGCTTGGCATGAAGATGTTGTGTGCCATCAAGTTGATTCTGACTCATTGCAACCCAATATGTTAGAGCAGAACTTCCCTATATGGTTGTCTAGGATGAAATCTTTAAGGGAGCAGACCACAGCTACTTTCTCCCATGGAGCTGCTGGTAGGTTTGAACCATCAACCCTTCAGTTAGCAGCTGACTGCTGAACCATTGCATCACCAGGGCTCCTTGTGGCATGACATTAGTGCTCTATAAATGCTCAAAGATGCTGCTATAGGCAGCAAGACTAGTGATGACAGATGCTCAGCCCAGTTCTGAAACCTGGACTTGCCACATTTATCACACAATGTCTCCACATTGGCCTGGGAACCAGCATACAGTGACTCCCAGCTCTGGCTCTGCTGGTAGACACAGCATGGTTGTGGATATACCACATCCCCTCTCCAGACCTCAGTTCCCATGTCCCTAAAATGATGGGACTGAATGAGATGATTTCAAAGGCCCCTTCCATTCTAGAACTTTACTTTCAAAGACCATGGTATCTGGTGTGGCATATCCTCCCTCCACTTGCAGGGTCTGCTCTGGAGGTTTGGGCAGTGGATGAGATGAGCTATTCATTCACTCACTCATTCATTCAACAAACATCTTGCAGCACCTAAAATAGGCAAAGTGGTGTTGTCTCCTCCTTGCCAGAGATGACACACCCTGCAGAACTCCCTTCCCCGAGCTCTGATAGAACCTCCCACTTGCTTTCTAAGAACACTTGCTCTCCTACCACACTTGAGTTTCTATCTGTGTGCTCCAGGTGGGAGAGCTGCTTGGGAAGAGGCATCCAAGCCAGTCTGAGCTGCCCAGCACCTTCTATACTCAGTAGCTCTGGGACATCAGGCAGTGTTTCCCAGAGAGTGGATCATGACCCATTTGTGGATCATGAACTAACTGTAGTGGGCCATGTCTGACATTAAAACATTATTAAAAAAAAAAAAAAAAAAAGCAGAGAAGGACTGAAATGGCACAGGAAACAAAGTATGCTGCATAGTCAGGGGAGAGTCCACATGTGTGTGTGGGGGGGGTATGTTTATACTTGTGTGAATGTTGGGTGGTGATATGAACTGTATGCATCACTGTGAGACACAATTAAAAAAAGGTTGAAAGCCACATACCTAGAGTGAGCCATTTGACTTCATAGGTTTCAGTTTCTCTATCTATCTTGAAAGGATTTTGTGAGGATAACACAAAAAATGACTCGTGGCCAAGCCCATGCACATCCCCTCCCCTGATCTGTAGTTAGCCTGACTCCATCCAGCAGTGATCAAACTTTCTACTGTTTCTCATGTGTAACTCTCATCTTACCAATGCCATCTTACCAGTTTCCCTATCTATCTTGAAAGGATTTTGTGAGGATAACAAGTGAATAGCATCAAGTTAAGCAAAGTCAAATATTCCCAATTCATGGTTCTCCTGCTTGTCCAAAGCTCTTTTCTGGAAGCCCACAGGAAGCTGAGTCACCCCTTCCCCAGAATCATCTGCCTCCAGCCTATCAGCAGACCAGCCCATGAGTGAGGAGGTACATATTAATCTCACAAACACATATAAGCACCTAGATCATACCAGACTTTCAGCTCTGTGGTGGGGCACAGATAACTGATAATTGTAGGTAACTGAGTCTGCACTATGGAGCTTACATTCCAGCCTGGGAAGCTAATAATAAGCCAACAATACATGACCAGTATTCTGGTCTGGGCAGTGTGCTGGAGAAAGTGAAAGCATAGCCAAGAGCAAGGAGGGCAGCTCTTCTAGACTGGATGGTCACCTTGATGGCTGATTTGTGCACCACCCAGTGTCAGGCAGAGGGCAGGGTGTCAGTCTATGACAACAACATGCCTCTCAGTTGAAGGAGCATTGGTAAGATGAGAGTTACACATGAGAAACAGTAGAAAGTTTGATCACTGCTGGATGGAGTCAGGCTAATTACAGATCAGGGGAGGGGATGTGCATGGGCTTGGCCACAAGTCATTTTTTGCAAAAAGAACTCAAATGGGTAAACGAGAAGTGAGTTGACCTTCCAGGGAAATGGAGAGAGGTGAGATCAGAGATGAGGAGCCTGGCATAAGAGGGTACGGAAAGCAGATCCATCATGACCACTAGCTGGGGACAAAGAAGGGAGGCCTTCTCTGGGGAATGTGAAGGTCAGATGAAGTTTACACTTGGGCCAATAATCATAGTAACATTTATGGGGCAGTTACTGCTTGCCAAGGACTATAGTAAAAGAATTGTGCATACATTAACTCATTTTAATGCTCTTAACTATTGGAGTAGACACAATAGTATTTGATTCATGCTAAGACTTTTGGGTTTGGAAGGTGGACTGTTATCTTTTTGTATCCTAAAGGAATAAATATAACTGCTAGTTAAACTTGGACACGTTATTGATTGTAAAATGCATTCCAATTTAAAACCAATCAGCTCCGACTCATGGTGACCCCATGTGTTTGAGAGAACTGTGCTCCATAGGGTTTCCATTGGCTGATATTTTGGAAGTAGATCACCAGCCTTTCCTTCCAAGGTGTCTCTGGGTGGACTCCAACTTTCAACCTTTGTAAAAGCAGCCAAGAAACTTAACCATTTGCACCACCCAGAGACACTGTTCCAATTTTAAACATGTTAAAATAAACATCTTAGAATAGATGGAATGTGGCATTGTTATTTGCAGGAAATGGGGGCAGCAGGAAGTTAAGTAACTTGCCCCATATCTCATTACTAATGAGCTGCAAAGGGATTGGAACCCTGGCATGTGACTCTGGAGCTCGTGTTCTGTCACATGCCACCCTCCCTCTCTGTGAAATGCTACAGCAGGAGGGAGGAGCTGCTCGTTTTTGAAAGGAGACATAATGTGTGTTTCAGAAAGCATGTGGGAGAAATTGGAGAGGGAGAATGGGCAGGGTGCAGCCACTGAGAGGGTGATCAGGTATGAGGGACAGTGATGAGGGTCGTCCCAGGCAGGAGGAGATGGGAAAGGAAGGAGAGGGAGGCTTTATAACCCAGAGTTTTTAGTGACCTGCCTTTCCAGCCAGACGCAGGATTTTCTCTAAAGGAGAAACGAAAGGAGTGTAGCTTTTAAATAATTGCAACTCTCACTGACAAAAAGGAAGAACAGGTTGAGACAGAGAAAAAAAAGGAGGGATAAGGCAGAAGGAAGGGCAAGAGAGGAGCAAGGAGTGTGGCTGGAGGCAGAGATGGGCAAAGTGGGTTGGGGGAGCTTTCAAATCATTATGGGGGCACAGAACTGCAAAGGAGGAGGGCAAGAGGATTCTAGGTGAAGTCAGACTTCTGGATCCTTAACACCTGGGTTATTTAAGCACTAAACTCTCCACTTCTTGACTGGGTTTCCTTTGCCTACTAACCCTAAACCAAACACCCAAACTCACTGCCATCAAGTTAATTCTGACTCATAGGATTCCGACTCATTGGGTTTCCAAGGCTGTAAACATTATAGAAGCAGACTGCTTCATCTTTTTTCTATGGAGCAGCTGGTGGGTTTGAACCACTAACCTTCTGATTAGCAGCCAAATGCCTTAACCACTACACCACCTGAGCTCCTTGTGACCCCCAAATCGGGAGACCTAATATATCTAATGAGTACATTTCAGTTATAGCAAAGCACACCAGATGTTTCATCTCTGTGCTGCCCTGCAAAACTCAAGATATCAAGTTTCCTTTACCATGTGCCAGAGCAGACACACCCTGGTGGCAGACTATATCCCCAGGCCAGGCCAGATTATCCTGGTTTTGCAGATTCCTGGGGAGTTCTAGTGGCAAAGTAGCTAAGGCATTTGACTGCTAACCAGAAGGCTGGTGGTTCAAACCTACCAGCCACTCCTTGGAAGGAAGGTTGGGCAATCTACTTCCATAGAGATACTGCCTCGGAAACCCAAGGAGGGGTCGCTATGAGCTGGAAATGACTCGATGTCGGTGAATTTGGTTTTGGTGTTTTTTTGGGAAGAGACCCATGCTGGGCCAGGCTCAGAACCAAAATATAAACCCATTGCCATCAGGTTAATTCTGATTCATGGCAACTCCATTGTTACAGATTAGAACTATTCCACAAGATTTTCTTCAGTTATAATCTTTATAGAAACAGATCACCAGGCCTTTCTTCCACAGGGTGGGCTTTGAACGTCTAGCTTTTTTTTTTTTTTTTAATGAGTTATTTTAATTTTGTTTTTCTTGAGACTGTATCAGCAGAACATAAAGCAATTCAATACTTTCTACATGTACAATTTAGTGACATTGATTACCTTCTTTGAGTTGTTCAACCATGCTCACCCTCCTTTGTTCTTCTCTCATTAACGTAAAATCACCGCCCCCTAAGGTTCTTTGGAGTTGCGATTGTCAATTTGATCCCGTACAGGTAGGTCATAAAAGAGCACAGTGCTTAAGGCAGACATTCTTTGCCAGCTAAACTATTGTTTGGTTTTAGGAAGACTTTGAGGGATATTTCTGGTTTAAGGTTTAAAGATAATCTCAGGGCAATCATTTCAGGGGTTTCTCCAGCCTCTATGGCTCCAAAAGGCTGGATTCTATGAGAATTTGGTCTCTATTCACCTAGAACCACAGAGGAAGGAGAGGAAGGAATAGGAAAAGGATATTGAATATGTGGCTAATTGCCTCCATGAACAACTGCCGTGAGACCAGAAGAACTGGATGGTGCCTGGCTTCCATTACTGAACATTTGATCAAAGATTCCACAGAAGAATCCTGACCAAGACTGGAATATACAGAACAGAATTTCAAAGGCTCGTGGATTCTAGACTTCCTGGAGCCATTGGAGGTGGTGGTGGTATATGGATAAATCCCTGAAACTACTGCCCTGAGATAAGCTTTAAACTTTAAAGCAAAAATACCCCTTGATGCCTTAAAACCAAACAGTAGTTTAGTTTAACTGGTCAAAAAAGGTCTGCCTTGGGCAATTATGTTCTTTTAAGAACTATCTATAGCTCTTTTAAGAGCTATCTATATGAGATCAAATTGACAATAGCAACTTAAAAGATTAGATAGGAACCTTAGGAGGCAGTGAATGTATGTTAACTCAGGAAAGGAGGGTAAGAATGGTTGCACAACTCGAAAAATGTAATGAATGTCACTAAATGGTACATGTAGAAACTGTTGAATTAGTGTATGCTTTGTCTCTGTGTGTATATATTCTCAGCAAAAACAAAATAAATAAAATTTAAAGAAGAAGAGGAAAAACACAACCCTATGGATCACAACAGAATACTGTCTGATCTCGTGCTGGAAGATAAGCCCCAGTGGAAGGCACTCAAAATACACAGTGGCCGAAACAGCGGACTCAAGCCCACCAGTGGTCATAGGGATGGTACAGAACCAGGCAATGCTCTTTAATTTTTTTTTTTTTAACATGGTGTTGCCAGTCGTCAGCACTGACTCACTGGCAACTAAGAACATCTACAACATACATATAGTCTTCCTTTTTTGATAATTCACAATGCTGGTCTGCATAGTAAAGGATCTGAGAAGGTCTGCAGTAAATAGACTTTCGGCTTAGCGAATTGCAGCATTTTCAAACTAACTTGGCTATATACATCTTTCTTGTATCTTTTTCTTCCTCCACCCTCTTAATACCTATGAACTTCCTGGAGAAGTAACATATTGGGGAAAACAGTGCCAAATAGCTTCCAAAATGTGTGTCTGTTTCCTTATGCAGTCCCCAACCCCCTCTCTGTTCCTGGCCAGAGATCCCATCTCTAGAACTCTCCAGCAGCATCCCGCATCCTGGGTTGGCCACCTGGGCAGCTCCTAGCCTGCTCGGTCTGCAGCAGGTGAATGCAGCCGTCATGGTCCCTCTTCATGGGGTTAGCATAATCCAAAACAGCAGATAATCCAAAAGCCATTTATTTTTGGCACGCTTACGTGAGTTTATTTTTACTTCAGCCTTACCTTCCCAATTTGGCCTCACTCCGACACATGCTAAAAGGAGTGTGCTTTTTCTGAACACACTCTGGGTGAAGAGGGGGGAAGGGGACCCAGAGAGATGCTTAGGGAAGCTGGCTGGGGAATATCGGACACATTGTGGCTAGTACCTCCTTGCTTAACTACACATTAAAACAAAAACCAAATCCAGTGCCATCAAGTCAGTCCTAATTCATAGTGACCCCCATGGGGTTTCCAAGGCTGTAAATCTTTATAGAAGTAGATTGCCCCATCTTCCTTCCATGGAGCAGCTGGTGGGTTTGAACTGCCCACTTTCTGGTTAATAGCCAAATGCCTCATCCACTGTGCCACCAGAGCTCCTTCAACTGCAGGTTAAAGACCTCCAAATTAGAAACTGTTTAATGAGCTGGTCCCTGAAAACAGCAGTCCCGGGGGGGTGGGGAGTATGACCAGCATTTGTGATTCAGTGAGACATGGTGCAAAAAGCATGAAACTTAGGGTCACACAGATTGGGGTTTGAATCCTAACGTAGCAGATGTCATTGGTGTCCTGCCTGTATCCTCTTGCCCTTTTCATGCCAGTACTTGACTCCCAGCAGCCAGCAACTACATCTCTACCAGTTCTCTAGCACCACACCATTTTGCCTGGCCACATGTTAGGCTCCAAGTGCCAGGGAATTAATGGTCCCCTGGGAGTCCCTGGGGGGTACAAATGGTTAAGTACTTGGCTACTAACCAAAAGGTGGATGGTTTAGATCCACCCAGAGGTGCCTCAGAAGAAAGGCCTGGCCATATATCTTTTAAAAATGAGCCATCAAAAACCCTATGGAGCACAGTTCTACTCTGACACACATGGGGTCGCCACGTGACAATTCCATGGCAACCATTTTTTCCTTTCTCCCCCAGCTAATGCCTGCCTGGGTACAACTTATATCTCAGGCCTGTGTCTTCACTGGCTGCCAGCCTTCTTCAGTGGGATGAAGCCCCAGTTGCCAGCAGAGGTAAATGGCTTGAAAACTCAACCTTCATTGGCTGCATTCCCTACCCTGCCTCATTCACCCTACCCCCACCAACGTTTCCTGAGCCCTCTTCCCAAATAAACTGCTCATACTCAAATCTTTTTCTTGGGGTTGGCTTCTGGAGGAATCCAAACTAAGAAACCCACTGGCTGGCTGGCCTGAGAACAATGACTCAGCATGGTCCAAGCCTCATTCTCCCCAGTCATTAAAGAAGGCACAGGGTTCCTGCTCCAGCTGGTACTTCTGAGGGTTACAGAAGCCCCAACAGATTCTGAGTCAAGAGTAGCCCTTGTTATTATTTGAAAACAAAAACAAAAAAAACACTGCCTTCAAGTGGAATCTGACTCATAGTGAGCCCCATTGGGTTTCCAAGGCTGTAAATCCTTACGGAAGTAGATTGCCTAATCTTCTTCCTGCAGAGCAGCTGGTGGGTTTAAACTGCTGACCTTCTGGTTAGCAGGCAAATAATTTATACCAACAGGCCTGGGGTCGGGGGCCACCATGCAGCCTTCACAGGACCAAAATATCCACATGGAAACAGGATCAAGGGTGCTGGGGGAGAGAAAAGAAGCAGGTTTTACCCACCTAGAGGAGGTAGGGGAAACTTGGCACTCACCACTGTGAGAAAGGGTCACCTGATTTAATTTGCAGGAATCCCCGGCTGATGCCACCTGTTCTCTTAATTAGGAAATTACCTGCCAAAGGGTTTGCCCACCATTTTGCTGACATGGTGCCAGTCTCAGCCTCCCTGACCTCTCCCACCCATGGTGTTCTTCTCACACACACATTCATGCTGGCCACGGGCTGTCCACCCTCAAGCCTCTAGGCAGTTCTGGGAAGGGTAGCCCTGCCCATGGCAGAAGCTCTTGGCCACCCAGGGATTCTGATGAGAAAATTGACCACACTTGTCTTATCCTCAGCCACATATTCCCTCTTACCCCCATGCAGGTTACCATACCAAAAGCAAAATCACTGGTGTCAAGTCAATGCCAACTCATAGAGACCCTTTGGGACAGAGAACTGCCCCATAAGGTTTCCAAGGCTGTAAATCTTTATGGAAGCAGACTGCTATACCTTTCTTCCACAGAGCAGCTAGTGGTTTCGTTTAGCAGATGAGTGCTTAACCACTGAGTCACCAGGGCTCATCTCAGATCAGCAAGTACCCAAAATCTCAGCCTAAATTTATTCAAATTGATTGGCATACGGTCTCTGAAAGACCTCGATATCAAGTAAAAGATAAGTTATCAGGGAGTTAAAAACATATCAGTCACAACATGGGAAACAGGCAGAATGGGGCACAACATGACTAAGTGGCAATGTACAGGGAATGACAACATAGTTCTGAGGTGGAGGACCCAGAGACACAGAAAGCTTGAGATGAGGAGGCACCAAACTCAAAAAACAAACTCATTGGCAATTCCAAGTCATAGTGACACTGTAGGACAGAGGAGAATTGCCCCATAGGGTTCCCAAAATCTTTACAGAAGCAGACAGCCTCATCATTCTGCAGACCTTTCAGTTAGCAGCTGAGCACTTAATCACAGTGTTACTTGAAGAGGCACATTTCTCCTAAAATGCACAAGTTCCTGGTCCAACCTCAAATTCTTAAGGTAAAAATCATGTTGCTCCCCTTGAGCTCTACTCTCTGCAGGGCCCCAGGCCATGTTCTGTGATAGGGACCCCGGCAAGGGCAGAGAGAAGGTTCCAAAGGCTCTTTGACCTGCAGAGCCAGCTCTCTATGGGGATTCTCCTTTTCCCTGTTCATCTTTGCCCCTTCCATCCCAATCAGAATCCCATGCCTGTCTGTGCACTCACAGAAGGCGGATTCATTTCAGTATCAGTCCGTGCATAGCCTAATTAGGGAGGTTCATTAGCAGCTCCCCTCACACACACACCCACACACAATGCCACAGTGTGTGTGTGTGGCAGTGCTGGGGAGAACGGATTCTGGGATTAGCCACACTTTGGGATTATCTCTGCTCCATTAGTGCCAACAGTTGGGGGATGGCAACAGAAATTGAATTACTCTAATCAAGGTTCACAGAAGCTGAGAGAGGACTGGGGGGGGGGCAGGACTGTCTTCCTCCTACCTGCTGCCCCATTCTTACTGATTCCTCAAGTCCAAATAGAAGTGGGAGGCCAAGTACAAAGAGCTCAATGAGAGCATCAGGGAACCTGGCTTCTATTCCCAATCCACTTCTATTCCCAATATTGCTCATCAATTGCTGTGTGACCTTGGGTAAATGCCTAGTCCCGTCTTGTCCTCAGTTTCTTCATGTCAGGCTTGATGACCAGAACAATTATGAGCTCTTATTAAATGCCTGCTACGAGCTCAGCCCTGTGCTGTTTTTCACATGTTATTGTTGTTGTTGTTAGGTGCCATTGAGTCATCTCTGACTCACAGTGACCCTATGTACAACAGAATGAAACACCGCCCAGTCCTATGTCAGTCTCACAATCCTTGCTATACCTGAGCCCATCATTGCAGCCACTGTGTCAATCCATTTTATTTAATCCAAAGATGTTTTCATTTTATTCCCTGCTCTTTCTCCAGTGCCTGGCACAGAGTTGGTAATCAACAAACACTTGTTCAATGAACCTTCCAACAACCTTTCAAAGCAAGTGCTATTATAGTTCCACTTTCCAGAGGTAGGAAATGAGGCATAGTGGGTTAAGTAAAGTGCCAAGCTCATTCAGCCTAGACTTGAATTTGGGGGTTCTGGTCCTAGAGCATGGATGTTTACCCTCTATGCTGCTCCCTTCCTTTGATGAGCTACTGAGCATAGACATCAAACAAGGGCAAGTGCACTATGGTGCCCAACCCAGGGTAGACACCTACTAAGTGCTCAATAACAAGCAAGGACATCATCTTCTAATGTCTGTTGGCATAGTGCCTTAAGGCATTGACTGCTAACCAGAAGGCTGGTGGTTCAGATCCACCAGCCACTCTTCGGAAGGAAGGTTGGGCAATCTACTACCATAGTGATACCGCCTCTGAAACCCAAGGAGGGGTTGCTATGAGTCAGATCCAACTCTATGGCAGTGCGTTTGGTCTTTGTTTTCTTTTTCCTCTGATAGCCCCACACCACTCTTTCTTGAGCCTGGACAGATGAGCTAGTCCAGTGTACACTCATTCATTCACTCTCTCATTCAACCAATACTTTTATATTGAGCACCTAAACCCAGGGAGGGGTCGCTATGAGTTGAATCTGACTCGACAGCACATAACAACAACAACAACAACAACACTGTATTCTAGGCACTGAGGCCATGAAGATGAACATGACCTCATTCCTGGCTGGGAGGGTGATTATATTACAACACAATGTGATGAGCATTTCCCAAGGGAAATGGTGTATGAGCTAAGGCCAGGGGAGCAAGCAGAAATGAGTCAGGTGAAGGTGGGTAGGGGTATTCCGGGCAGAGGGAATGGAAGTAGAGAGTGCAGTGACATCAGAGTCCAGCACCTTCACAGTGGCTTCCCTGAGCAGCTCCAGGGGAGTAATGAGAGATGCAAGTGGAGAGCTAGGCACCTGTAGCTCTCTATGCAGATGATGGGGGACACCAATGGGTGCTAATCAAGGGAGTCATTACTTCTGCCAGGGTAGGGGAAGGGAAGGAGGGCTTTCAATCTGGACCAGACATTGAGCTCAGCATTTATACATGTTGTTGGTTTTGCTCACTGCTGTATTTTCAGTACTTATAACAGTGTCCAACACATACTAGGTGTGTGCTAAGTGTGTTCTGAGTGAATGAGTGAATGAGTGAATGAATGGCTCTAAATAATATCTGGGGGAAAAAAAATAACAATCCAGAAGACTGAAGATTAGAGAGGTGAGATGACTTGTCCACACCAATAAATGGTGGGGTCAGGATTCAAACACTGGTATGGCCCCAAATCTGCCAACCCTACTACCCTATTCATATTTTTTGCATATGGCTTTGCAGTTCCTCCCATAAAGGGGCAGAGTTTATTTCCCCAACTCTTGACTTTGGACTTGCCCTTGACCAATAGAGTAAGGTGGAAATGATGGTGTTCCAGCTCCAAGCTTGGGCTTCAAGAGGCCTCCCAACGTTCCTCTTGCCTTTTCTCCTTTCCACCTCTGCCATGACAAGAATATGCCTGGGCTGCCCATTGGTGCCAGGAACAGAACAGGGAGTGGGAGCAGAACTAGCCTAGTTCAGTTTCTCCGTCATACCTAGCTTAACATAGTTGCTTTCTGCCAGTTTTAGTGTGATTTGTTACTCAGCAATAGCTGACAAATACAACACAATTTCATTTCAGGGCAGGAAAGGTGATATGTAAAAGGTGTTCTGATAACACAAAGGGGACCAGGAAGTCTAGGGCAGGCAAGAAAGACTTCCCAAAGGATAACACATTTGGAGTAGAGCTGGAGTGATGAGTAAGACTCGATATTTGTTCAACAAATGTCAATTGAGCACATGTTGTTGTTGTTGTTATGTGCCATCGAATCGGCCCTGACTCATAGCGACCCCTCCCTGGGTTTTTGAGGTAGTATCATTACGGAAGTAGATTGCCCCATCTTCCTTCCGAGGAGTGGCTGGTGGGTTTGAACTGCCAGCCTTCTGGTTACCAGTCAAGTGCCTTAGCCACTATGCTACCAGAGCTCCCAATTGAGCACATACTATGTACCAATAGCTCTGGGCACTGGAATTTTTCAGAGGAGAGAGGACAAGGAAGGGCATACCATGCAGAAGAACAGCACGTACAAAGGCATGATGGTCCTGGGTACATGCTGGCACATCTGAATTATAAAAGGTGTGAGGGGCAGACTTGGGGAGATGAAGCTACATAGGCAAGCAGGGCCAGGTGCAGGAGTCTGGCCATATGCTGGGGTGATAGAGACCCTTAAAGGATTTTAAGTAGTAAAGCAATGAGGCTCCTTTTGTGTTAGATAGAACCTTCATGAGGGATGCTGGTTAGCATGAGGTAGGCCTAGAGGCAGGCCAGACAGGAGATGCTGCTGTTCCAACTTAGAGCAGGAGGAAGGGGAGAAGAAAGGAGCCCAGAGGAACTGCAGAGGGAGAACGAGAAGCTCTGGAAAATGGACTAGAGGGGGAGGTGTAGAGAGAGGAGTCAAGGATGGCATCCTGGTCTCCAGTTGGAGCAACTGGGTGGGAGGTTGTAGGAAAACAGAAGGGTCAGTTTTGGAGGTAAGAGAAGGGTTCAGGAGACCCTCACCACCCAGCCATCTGTCTGATGCCTTGGCCTCCTTGTCCTTTCTCCTCCACCCCCACCAGGCAGGTCCCTCTAATAGCCACTGTCTCCACGCACTCCAAGAACAAGCAGGTGGCTTTGTATTGACAAAAAAAAAGTTCTGGAGGCTGGGGCAGGGCAGTGGCAAGACAAGGGAGGGGCAGGCAACTGTTTGACCTGACTCCTGGCCCCTCTGCCCAGCCCTGGTCTGCTGGCCCCTTCTCCAGTTCTGGCTGAGGCAAGCAACGAGTTAGAGAACTGGCCTAAGACAAGCACAGAAACAAACAGAGCTCAGGAGGAAGAAGCAATTAGAGAAGTGGTGAGGAGTGGAGGGAGACAGTTGTAGACAGACACAGAGTTCTTCAAAGAGCCACCTAGAGACAGAATAGAGTCAGAGGAGGACTGTGGAGCCAGAAGGAAAGGGGAGAGAGAAGAGCAGGAGGAGACAGAGAAAATGTGTAGTAGGGGGTGAGATGGGAAGAAGAGAAGAATCCAAGGTGAGAAGGGTTGGGATTATCACATCTAATGTGCCAGCACCTAAAGACATCTTGGGGTTCCCCGAAAGACCTGGAATGGGGGTTGAGGGCATTTAGAAAAGGCCAGGACTGGAAGGTATCTCTAAGAAAGCCCTCCCAAAGGATGACAAGCCCCCAACCAAGATCTCAGCACCCAAGGCACCTGCAAGGCAGGAGGCTGGGGCGGCTGGAGAGAGCAGGCTTCTTTGACAATTTTGAAATAAAATGGGTGCAACGTTCTAATACTAACAGCCTGTTATTAAAATCAAGTGCTATTTTGCAAAATGCATTTGCCAGGGAATCGCTAATTACAGGCAAGGCGCTTTTCTGTGTGTTGGTGCCGATTAATCCTGAAGGGTTTAAGCAGTCGAATTTTATACATATAATTATCACTCCATTCGCAAAACAGCAACAAGATGCTCTGAGGCTCTGCCCTTGAGGGACCGAAAGGCTGGGGGCTGTCTTGGCAGGGAGTGGGCAGGAACGAGGAAGTGTCCAGACAGGGAGGTTCTAGTCTAGGCTGGGTTGTGCTGAATCCCAGGCATCATCATCTTGACCCACATCCTTTGACCAATTTCTTATAATTGGAGTAGAACAGGATAAAGGCACTGATGAAGAGGGGGAGGGGAATTTTCAGGTCTTAGGAAGCTGAACAAGCTCACAGGAGGGTTATTAGCAAAGCCACACCCCTTCCCAAACACAGCCCCACCAGGAGATGGAACTAGTTGGAGGTTTAAGACAAAAGATGTTCCATTTCCAGGGGACTTGGTTTTCTTCTGTGAAATTGGCTGGCTGGGGAGTTTCGCAAAGATTAAGGCTATGCCCTTGAGGCCTGAAGGAAAGGAGGGTGTCTTTAAGAGGTCTATGGAGGCTGCTTACATGGCAGTGGCTCAGTAGTAGAAATTCTCACCTTCCATGTGGGTGGAGTCGGTTCCTGGCCTATGTACCTCCTGTCATGTCAGTGGAAGCTTGTGTGTTGCTGAGATGCTGAGGAGGTTTCACCAGTTTCCAAACTGAGACAGACTAGGAAGAAAAGTCTGACGAACTACTTCTGAAAATCAGCCGATGCAAACCTTACAGAGCATAATGGTCAGATCCTTAACTAATCATGGGGATAGTGCAGGACTGGGCAGTGCTTCATTCTGTGGTGCACTGGGCCACCATGAGTTGGCTGACTCCATGGTAGCTAACAGCATAGAGACTGCTCAGCCAATGGAAGGTGCATACAGGAAAGTCAGGCTGCCCCCACAGCAGACAAGATTACATGTGGTGAGTGGTGCTGCCAACTGCAAGGCATACTGGGAGAAGGAAGGCAAGGAGTTGAGAAAGGCCCCGCTGGTGCAGGGAGACACAGAAAAGAACTGCAAGGCTCCATGGAATTGTTGTTGTTGTTGTTGTTAGAGGAGGGACAAACCCAAACGCAAATCAGGCTTGGACAGCAGGGCACCCAGGAAAGTAGGGTCCTGTGGCATCTGTGCAACAACAAGGGGAATCTGTATGATTAGAGTGGGAAATGAGGAAGGCAGAAAGCTAAGATTCCAGCCAATTTTGCAGAAGTGAAGGTCAAGAGCCCCAGACTACCTCTTGAAGCACAGGGCTTGCCCACAGTCTCAAGGGCAGTTGGAAAAGTATCAGGGTGATAGACTCACGTGGGGCATGTATGGGCAAGTGAAACAGGGTGGCTCATGGCTGCAAGGTCCTTTCTCCCTTCTCCTCTCCTGCCCCAACCTACAGGTGGCCCATGTCACTGCCGGTAGTTGGCAGAGAACTGAAGTCAGCTGACAAGGGGACTGTGTGGAGGTCACTGTTTTCTGATGTGCATCAGAACTCTTGGGCCCCTGGCCTACCCACTATTTCAGACTTCATGGCATCAGGGCCCAGGAATCTTACGAGCACTTCAGTTTGAAATCTGCTGGCTTTGAACAATGCAGCCACATCTACCCAGGAGTGTTTCAAAGTGAAAAGACAAAGAGAATCAAGGATGATGCCCATGATGGTTTCCCAGAGTCTCACCTCATGCTTATTTCTTCTTTCTTGGTGTGATGATGAGCTTGAAGTCTGCCTGTGGTCTAGAAGGGCAGTGTGTGGCAGTCCAGGGCAGATACTAGACTGGGCTAACAAAGCTGCTGTCAGAATGACACTAGGGAAAACAAGTATGTAAATTGTACCTTGAAGCAGAGCATCTTGGTGTGAGGTTTTATTTTTGCTAACTTGGTCCTTACTGCTCCAGAGACTCAAGGGGTTGTTTGAACCCCAGGGTAAAGAAGACTGTGCCACTAGGCCAAAAGGTGCAATACCTTTTGTGAAGGTGCCTGATATATAGGAAGCAATCAACAACGCTTCCTTGATCCTGAAGTATCTTCAGGTGCTTCATCTTCATAACCCTCTGTAGTAGGCATAACAGGAGTTTATTTTACCAAAGAGACACTATGAAGAAAAGCTTCAGTATATTGTACACCTATTATGTGCCTGTCCTGAACCAGGCACTGACATGACCTCATGAGAGGTAAGTTCTATCATTAGTCCCATTTTACAGATGAGCATCTGAAGCTTGTTGAGAAAGGTCACATAAGGGACCTAAGGCCACGAGGCAGTCAGGTGACCATGTTAAGCCCCTTCCACAGCAAGGCAGGGATGCAAACTCTGCTTTCTCACCTGAGCTCTGCTATTTTCTGTCTCTATGCAGGGCAGCACAGAGAGGTGAGTTGCTGGACCCAAGGTCACAGTTAGAGACAAATTGAGGCTCAAAGCCTGCTCATCCCACGGCCAGGGCTCTTCCTGCTGCTACCCAACTGGGTTTGTATGATGAAAGGCAAGAAGAGGTGCTGGGAAGACCACCCATGCCATCTGCCACTTCTCAGCCATTCCAGGGAAATGACACACTGTTTTCCTCATAATCGTGAGCAGCAGGGGTACAGGAAACCTGGGGGATAATGGCCCCATTAGTCTGCTTTCTTAGCATTCAGGAGGGAGAAATTTTTTTTTTAATTGTGTTTGGGTGAAATTTTACAGAACAAATTCACTTTCCACACAGCAGTTCACACACACGTTGTCTCATGATATTGACTACAATCTACTCCAATGCAACAGCTCCCCTCCCATTTCTTCCCTATAGTTACCTCTTCCCTTTGTACATCCCTCCATGCACTCCTGCCCCCTGAACTGTCTCCCTATGTATAACCAGCCCTTCTTTCTCCCATGATTGTTCTCTCCAAGGAGTGTATCTACCTCAGGTACATGTTCAGCTCATATGCCTGTCTTTTGTTTGGCTGGAAGCCACAGGTGTGGGTTCAATTCCAGACCTGAAGGGCAGCTAGGGACCATAGTCTCAGTGGTTCCACCAGGCTCTATCAGACTAGCAAACCTGGTCCAGGAGAGAGAAAATTTTTAAGATGAAATAAAACTATATCCAAACCTTGGTGCTCTAGCCTACCAAAACCACACAAAGATTTAAAGAGAATGGAAAATCCCATTGGGGTCAATTCAGCTATCCTCTTGCCTCCAACAGATGTCCGATAACCAGGACAGATCAGCTGGATATCTGCTCTGGTCCAGGACCTTTATCAATGCCTCAGTAACTCATCATGTGGGTCAGCCACCTCCCTCTGTCCTATATCACACCACTATCACTTGACTGCTAACCAGGAGGCTGGCGGTTCAAACCCACCAGCCACTCCTCGGAAGGAAGGTTGGGCAATCCTACTTCCGTAGTGATAACTGCCTCGGAAACCCAAGGAGGGGTCGCTATGAGTCGGGGCTGACTCGACGGCAAATAACAACAACAACAACATCACTAGCACCACCCACCCACACTTGTAACCTTCTTTCCTCTCCAATTGTGAAGTGGGTAACAGTTGGCCTCTGGTGTCCCTCCTTTTGCACCTTTCCCATCCCTCTTGGTGGCCAGGCTCAATCAGGCAGGGGACCAACAACCTCCTGCTCACTTTCCCTTCTACCCAACCAGCCATTTAAGTTATATCTTTTCTTACGTGACAGAAAGCCCACTTAAAGGAAGAGGCAGTGATGGTTTAGTGGTAGAATTGTCACCTTCCATGCAGGAGACTCAGGTTTGATCCCTGGCCAGTGCCCCTCATGCACAGCCATCACTCATCTGTCAACGGAGGCTTGTATGTTGCCAGGATGCTGAACAGGTTTCAGCCGAGCTTCCAGACTAACTCAGACTAGGAAGAAAGGCCTGGCAATCTGCTGGTGAAAATCAGTCATTGAAAACTCCAGGGATCACAATAGTCTGATCTACTTATGAATGGGGTCATCCTGACCCTGGGAAAGACTTGAAGGCAGCTAACAACAACAGCCTACTTAAAGGATTGTGTGGAGTCAGAAGGATTGATGGGGAGGGATCCCTAGGGATGAAGGGCCCCTGAGTGCCCTAAAATCAGCCCATGACAGGACTTGTGAAAAAGTTGATCATGATAGTAACACATCTCCCTATACTGGACCCCTTATTCCCAATGCTGGGAAACTGAGTCAGAGACCAGTGGTTCCAGAAGCTCCAGACCATGCTCCTTCCTCTCCTGTTAAAAGGATTATAATGGCATCATGGACAAAGGACTAAATCGGGGTAAAGAGAACTGGGTTCTAGTACTGGCATTGTTCCCACCTTGTGGTATGACCTTAGGCAAGCCAATTTCCCTTTCAGTATATCTTCTATAAAATACAGGGGTTAGTGTAGGACTTCCCTCCAGTTCTGGCCCCCTGGATGCTGATTCTGTGCCAAGGGAGTGTGTTCTATCTGTCTCTGGCTCCACTGTCCTCCTCTGGTTCCACTGTCCTCTGCCCTCCTCCTCCACTGTCCTCCTCCGGCTCCACTGTTGCTTGAGGTCAGGGAGCTGGAGCTGGGAATATCCCGTAGGCCATTCCTGGGCCCACCCCTTCCTGAAGCCACTCTCCCCTTTCCAGTCTGGAAATCACCCAGAGCACAGGGGCAGCCCTGCTGCTTCAGGCTGGCTCTGCAGGCAAATTACAGCATCTCAAGGGTGCATATGACAAATGAGGACTAAATGGTTTGCTTTCCATATGCAAATGAAGCCACCAATTTACATTCATTTGCACCTGATGGGTGTCTGAAATGGATGGATTTGATTTGTGCCTGATCTGTAAGTGTCTAATTTATTAATCAATAAAACGTCATGTACAGGCACGAGGTTCCCTGGTTTCAGCCAGCCTCCATATATATGTAAATAATGCAATCTCTCAATCTACTTGTTATGTAAATGTTAATATAAAACTGACAGAAATATGCGCCTGCAGAACTTTATGAGCAGAGGGAACTGAGACTCACACATGCTCCATGCCTCTTTCCTCTTGCCACACCTTCCTCTCACTTTTCACTTATGTCCCTTGACCCATCTTACCTCCTTCAGGAAGAGCCTTCTGCACTCCCACACTGCCAGGCTTCCACCCAGGGGCCCTTGCTGTTACCTCCTAAACAATCTCCTTTTGCTCTGGCCCTTGAACTTTGCCCCTAAGACCATGCTTGACACAGCCTGTCAAGTTCTTCCCTCTCCATCTCTGCTGGTTGAAATTTACCCCCTTCGTAGAGCATCTTTGGGAGCTCTGGTGGCATAATACCTAAGGCATTTGACTGCTAACCAGAAGGCTGATGGTTCAAACCCACCAGCCACTCCTCAGAAGGAAGGT
>NW_006921646.1:10836700-10841044 GCF_000298275.1 Orycteropus afer afer
TTTTTTTTTTAGGTTTGGTTCTCAAGATGGTCTAGGTTTTATAGCCAGCAATGTTTCCTTTAAATGTGTGCCAGGCACCGTTCTGAGCACCGCTTGTAAGTTTGTCTGCTTAATCCTCAGAATAACCCTGCAAGGAGGGTACTTATGTGCTCATCTTACAGAATGATGGCTCATTCAGAGACCTTATACATTACACTGGTGCAAACAGGCAGAGCTGCTTTTGAGTCCAAGTAGCATGGTCTAGAGCTAGTCTCCTCAACACCACACTAAACAGAAAGTTCATTCCAAGCTATGGTGTGCATATGTGTTACTAGGAAAAGCCCCCAATTAAATCTCTATTATAGTACCTCCTCAAATGGGCCACAAAACAATCCTTAGTAGAGACAGATAATGATAACTTCTCCATCATTTCTGATCCTGCCCAGGATCACAGACTGCCCTTGCAGGAAGGTACTGCTCTTAAATCTGATGGTCATCCGTTCTGGTTACCTAGTGCTGCTCTGATGAGAATATACCACAAATGGGGTGGCTTGAACAAATAGGAGTTTATTCTCTTACAGTTTGGAGGCTAGAAGTCTGAGTTCAAAGTGCCAGGATCTAGAGGCTGTGTGAAAGCCCCTTGACCTTGGGCTTCAGCTCTGCCTCTTGATCCCAGCCCACTGAAGCTAGAGACATCTCTTTACTCAGGCAGCTACTGGCTGCTGAGGCTAATAAGCCCAAGGTCAACAAATAAAATGGCACAGTCCCCATGTTACCAAACCATACGGCAGGCCATTGTAAGTCCCATGGTCAGCAGAGCATGGCAGGTTGCTGAACAATGACATGGCTACATGCAGGGTCCAAGTGTGCCACAGGCTGGAGACCATTCCCCAAGGCTTCTGCTTATATACAGGAAGCAGACCACATCCCTAAGGCAGCTACTCAGTTACTCACAGTAGATTCCACCATGGAGTGGATTACCAGTCTCATCATGGGGAATACTACATCCAGCTGTCCAGCCATTCAACCAGGCCCAGCCAAGTTGACACACAAACTGAATTACCATGCCATCCATCTCTGGCACATCTGTTTGTCACACCAGCTCCAGGGTCTCTCTCCCACTCCTGAGCTGCTCGGGTTGCCCCATCACAGCATTTCTTTTTCTCCATGTCTGACCCCTCAGACATGCTACCCTGTGTCAGCAGCCCCCAGAGTGCTCAGTACTCTGCAGACATGGGTGTCGAACAATGATTTCCTTTTGGCCCCAGACAGCAGACCTCTCCCTACTCATACTCTTCCTGACCTCTTCTGCCTGCACACTCTGCACCTGCTTAACCCTCAGCTTCAAGAACCTCTCTTACCCCACATTTTATAAAGGGCTGACACCTAGGTGAAGCCGCATTCATAGCATCATATATCTGGGAAGAGGTGGAGGTCAGCCAGCACTTCAAAGACCCCAGGAACTTTACCTAACCATGGGCAAAGTGGAAAGGGAAAGTCCTAATATGACAAACTGAAATTCCCAAGAGAATTGGAGGGAAGGGGTTCAGGGTTAGTTGTTTGTTGTGTTAGGTTTTATTGAGTCGGTTCTGACTCATCATGACCCTGTGTACAATAGAATGAAACACTGCCTTGTCCTGCACCATCCTCACAATCCTTGCTATGCTTGAGCCCATTGTTACAGCCAGTGTGTCAATCCATCTCATTGAGGGTCTTCCCCCTTTTCACTGACCATAAACTTTACCAAGCATGATATCCTTCTCCAGAGACTGGTCCCTTCTGACAACATGACCAAAGTACAAATGATGAAGTCTGACCATTCTTGCTTCTAAGGGGCAAATCTGCAGCTATACTTCTTCCAAGACAGATTTGTTCATTCTTCTGGCAGTCCATGGCATTTTCAGTATTCTTCACCAACACCACAATTCAAAGGCATCAATTCAAAGGCATCATTCGCCTCTCAATTATATGAGGGTTAAGCAGATTCAGGGTGTACAGGCAGAAGAGGTCAGGAAGAGTGTGAGTAGGGAGAGGTCTGCTGGCTGGATTGAAAACCATGGCTTGGGTCAGGCGCTCCTTAGTCTCCAAAGTGACATCTTTACTCTCAAACACTTTAAAGAGATCTTTTGCAGCAGATTTGCCCAATGTAATACATTCTTTGATTTCCTGACTGCTGCTTCCATGGGTGTTGATTATGGATCTGAGTAAAATGAAATCCTTGACAACTTCAATCTTTTCTTCACTTATCATGATGCTGTTTATTAGTGCAGTTGTGAAGAGTTTTGTTTTCTTTATGTTGAGGTATAATCCATATACTTCAGTCTTAAATCAGTGTTGTTGTTGTTGTTGTTATGTGCCGTCGAGTCGGCCCCGACTCATAGCGACCCCTCCTTGGGTTTCCGAGGCAGTATCACTACGGAAGTAGGATTGCCCAACCTTCCTTCTGAGGAGTGGCTGGTGTGTAAATAAAAAAAAGGAGTTGTGATTTTTACTGCCCACCTAAATTTGTGGACCAATATGCCTACCAACCACACATTTTCCTGCAGTTGGTCAATGTGGGCTTAAGGGAAACGTAACTCATCTTAATACTTGTTCAAACCAAATGGAATATAGAAAGGAAATAAATCTTCTGCCCAGCCATCAAGTACTACATTTTAAGCTCAAAATAAAGGGCCTGAGGATTGTCTATGGGTTTAGATTACGCATAGTTTTCTGCCACCACAGCTGCGTTCACATCAATAACAATATTTCCCAAAAGGCAGTGGAGAGTTTCAGCCTGTGGGTTCAAATTCCAGCTCTGCCACTTGCTAGCTGAGTAACCTTGGGCAAGTTACAGAATCTCCCTGTGGCTCAAGTTCCCCAGCTATAAAGCAGTAGCAATGATTGCACCCCCCTCACAGGGTGGATGTGACAATTCAGTCAGATCACATATGTGCATGCTCAGCCCAGAGGCTGGCACACGGTGACACTCAATGAAGGGCAGCTTTACCCTTGCCCTGGTGGTGCACTTGGCTGCTAACTGAAAGGTTGGGGGTTTGAACCCACCCAGGGTTCTCCACAGGAGAAAGACCTAGTGATCTGCTCTGTAAAGATTACAGCCAAGAAAACCCTATGGGGCAATTCTATTTAACACATGGAGTCACCATGAGTCAGAATCAACTGGACAGTAATGAGTTTATTATTATCACCCTTGTTTGGGGGATTCATGTTGTTTTTTGAACTTCCTTATCTCATATAGCAGATACCCAAATATAAGCCACATTTCCATTTGCTCACAAATCCTTCCCTTTTCTTTGCAAAGGAGTTTGACGTAGCCCTCACGAGTGAAGATGTTAGGTAACACCTATGGGAAAACCAAGGCCCAGATGTCAGTGGATACAGAGGGCTCTGAAGCAAGGCTAGACCCTTCACTTCAGCACATCAGCTGCCTGCTCTGCCCAGACCCTGGACTCTGAGGATACAGTCTGAGGATATAGTCCTGCCCAGGAAACCATCATCTTTCTTCACCTTCTCTGTGGCTTAGACAAATAGACGGCGGTGTTCAATAGTGATGAATGCAAAGTTCTACAATCAGCACAGGCACAAGATAGGGAAGTCCTGGCTCATGAGTGGTTCCAGAAATGAAAAAGGCTTACGATGCTGCAGAAGCAAGTGGGGTGGATGAGATGCAGGAAAGGGGCCATAACTGAACAGTAGCTTACTCCAAGAAAAGGCCTTGGAGGAAAGTAGCAGGGCTAGAGATCAAAGATGGTGACAGAATGCTGGACTCTGCAACATATGATGTGTTGATGGCTCTCCCCATGAAACACTCCCCTCTGGTGCTTCTTGCAAACCACCCCTTCCTGGCTTTTGTTATTCCCCTCTGACTACCCCTTCACAGCTTCCTTTGAAGACCATCCTCCTCGGCCTGTCCCTGAATGCCAGTGCTCCCCGGGACCCCACCCTCTGCCTGCTGCTCTCCTCACTCTCTCTACTGCATGTGGGTGACCTCACCCTCCACTTGTACAATGCCAACCAAACTGTTGGCCCCTGCACCTACTCTCCCAGCCTGGCCTGGCCTGAGCTCTTGGCACACATACATGTCCAAGTACCCAGTTCATGTCTTCCCTAGACTCTCCCACTGTCTCCAAACCAAATTACTTTCTGCTTCATACCCTGCTGTTATCCTTGCATTCTTGGACTTGGTTAATGCCATCACTGTTCACCTAGTTGTGCCAAGCCAGAATCTCTGGAGCCATTTAGGAGAGGGGGAAGTTAAAAACTTGTTTTACGTGGATGAACTTGGAGGACATTATGCTGAGTGAAATAAGTCAGTCACAAAAGGACAAATATTGTATTAGTCCATTATTGTAAAAGTTAAGGAAA
>NW_006921646.1:10842149-10844799 GCF_000298275.1 Orycteropus afer afer
GAGCTGTTGCATTGTAAATTTTGGTCAATGACATGAGACAAAGTATATTATGTGAACTGCTGTATGAAAAGTGAATTTACGCTGTAAATCTTCACCGAAATCAAAATAAAAAAAAAAAACAAACTTGTTTTAAAATATAAGAAGCCCAGCAGCAAGGTGTTTATGTGAATGGGGAAGGGAAGGAATAACTCCAAAAAGGAGGGTGAGAATGATTGCACAACCTGAAGACTGTGGTCAATGGTACTGACTTGTAGATGTAGACATTGTTGGTGTATGTTCCACTGTGTATATTCTCAACAACAACAAAGATAAAGTAAATTATAAAAAAATAAAAAATAAAAGATGCCTACAGGAAAGTGCACATATTATAAGCTTAATGGATTGGTATAAAATAAACACACCAGTATAACCAGCACGTAGATGGAGAAAGAGAATATGATCAGCAGCCCCACACACAGAAGCCCCCTTATGCCCTCTTCTAGTTACTCTCTATCAACTCAAAAAACCAAATTCACTGGAATCAAATCAAGTCTGACTCATAGTGACCCCCAGCGGGTTTCCAAGGCTAGAAATCTTTACAGAAGTAGATCTTCCCATCAGACTTCCATTGAGTGGCTGGGGATTTTGAACCACTGACCTACTGGTTAGCAGCCAAATGCCTTTCCACTATGCCACCACAGCTCCTTATTCTCCACAAAGAGTAACTGCAATTCTGACTTAAAATACAACACCTGTTTTTGTAATTTATAGAAATCAAATCTTACAGTATACACTCCTTTATATCTGGCTTTTTTCCCCCCAGTAAACATCATATTCATGACATTCTTACATATTGTGCAATGTAATTTTTCATTGTTGTCCTCATTACCACATAGTATTCCATTGTGTGACTATAGCATGATTGATTGATCGATTTACCCTCTCCCTTGCTGACAAGCACTCGGGAAGTCTCCAACTGCTGTTCTTGTGCATGGAGCTGTTGTGAAACACCCAAGATCACATCTTTCAGGGATATATGTGTGTGTTTCTGTTGTGTGTACCTCGAGTAGGGTGTTACCTGAACATGGACTATGCACACAGACTACTTTAGTGTATTCTGCCAAACGATTTTCTCAGTGTCTGTCCCAACATAAGGTCTCTGGTGCAAACAGGTTGGACTTGGGTGCTAACAGAAAGGTTAGCAGTTCAAATCCACCCAGCAACACCATGTAAGAAGGCCTGGTGTTCTGCTTTTACAAAGATTACAGGCAAGAAAATCCTATAAAGCTCAGTTCTACTTTGTAACACACGGGGTCACCATGAGTCAGAATCAACTCAACAGAAAGGGGTTTGGGTCTTTCAGAGGTCCCTGGGTGGCACAGTTTATGCTTCACTATTAACCTAAAGGTTTGTGGTTCAAGCCCACCCAAAGGCACCATGGAAGAAAGGCCTGGCAATCTGCTTCCATAATGATCACAGCCAAGAAAACCCTATGGCACATAGTTCTACACATGGGGTTGGAATTGACTCAATGGCAATGGGTGTTCAGTGTTTGTTCCAACATACCCTCTCTCTAGCAGCACAGAATCCCAGTTGCCCTTGGAGCTGTTTTGACTCCTCCCTTCCTCTCACTCCCTCTCTAGGTAGCGTTTACCACTCTCTTTTCCATGGGCCAGGTTTTTATTTATGAGGCTGCTTCCCATGGGCATTCTGATCCTGTTGATTCTACTCATACCATAGTTTTTAACCCGTACTTTCTCCAGCCTCACTGCTGCTGCCTTAATGCTGTCCCTTCTTATCTCTTATCTGGACTATTACCTGCACAGTCTTCCTTACAAGCCTATATCAGCCACTCTCCCTGACTCTGTGTTCCCTGGCTCAGCAGGATGGCTCATTGCACGTATTTCAGGACCAGTTTCTGCTCAAGCACTCCAACAGTTCCTAGCACCTACAACAAAGTCCTCAGGTCAGAATCTGTGCACTTCTTGCAGGCAGGTGCTGTGTCTCCATACAGCCCACACAGTTCCTGGCTCCTAGTTGATGCTCAGTATGTATGCTGATCCAGTTCACATTCTGGCCTCACCTACCTTCTGAATCTTTCCCCTGAAAACTCACCTAATGTACTCATTGCAGGGGACAGCTGCACACTGCATATCCATTGAGTTGCTAACATAAATCACAGTCAGTCTACTATGTACCAAGGAGTCCCTGGCTGGCACAAACTATTAAGTGCTCAGCTATTAAATGAAAGGTTGGCTATTTGAGCCAACCCAGAGGTACCCCAGAAGAAAGTCCTGGCAATCTCTTTCCAAAGGTGACAGCCATTGAAAACTCTGCAGCACAGTTCTGCTGTCACACACATGTGGTCGCTATGAGTCAGAGTTGACCAGAAGGCAACTGGTCATTTGATATTATATACCAGGTGCTTGGTAGGTGCTTTTCTTTTGCCTGAAATCCTTCTTTTTGGGGTAGTTTTTGGCAAATGCTAGTCTAGTCCTACTTGAGGTCCAACAGATCCCAGAGATGGCTGGGAGGGGCAGGTCATCACAGCCTATCCCGCTCCCTCAAGAATGGACTAAGACTATCCTGTGCTCATTCCCAAGTGGATGAAAGGGATGGACGTGGCTACTGCTAGGATAAGGTCCACTCATCCAGATACAATAGATGATGC
>NW_006921646.1:10845909-10849120 GCF_000298275.1 Orycteropus afer afer
TGCTGGTCGAGTCAATTCCGACTCATAATGATACCCACTGGGTTAGCAAGGTGATAAATCTTTACAGAAGTAGATTGCCCCATCTTCCTTCTGTGGAGCTGCTGGTGGGTTTGAACTGCCAACCTTGTGGTTAGCAGTCAAATGCCTTAGGCACTGTGCCACCAGAGCTCCTAGACCAAACTCACAATATGATCAGGACCATGTTCTCTCTGAAGGCTCTCAGGAAGATCCTTCCTTGTTGCTCATGGCTTCTGGCAGCCCCGGGTGGTCATTGGCTTGCAGCTTCTGTGTCACAGGAAGTTTTTCCTTCTGTGTTTCCTTGTCTGTGTATTCCCACACAGCGACTGGTGGGTTCTAACTGCCAGTCTTTCAGTTAGCAGCCAAGCATTTAACCACCGTGCCACTAGGGCTCCTTCTTTAATAATGACACTACTTATAATGGATTAGGCGCCACCCTACCTCAGTAGGACCATGTTAAATGATGACATTTTCAAAGACGTTATCTCCAAACAAGGGCATGTTCACAAGTATTAAGGGTCAGGACTTCAACATATCTTTGTAGGGGACACAATTCAATCCATAACAGCCTCATAGGCAGTTGTGCACCCCCATATAAAGCAGATGGCTGGGAAAGCTGGACCTCCTATTGACAAATGCCACTGAGCCTGATGGCTCTGTGCAGCCATCTCCAACAGCTCATGCTTATATTATACAAATGTAATATACTCTGCATGTGTCTACAGTCACAGACAACCTATGACAACATGCTTCCTTTTTTTTTTTTTTCATTTTCTCAGCAGTTTATATATATGTTCTGTTATAGTCATTTCACAGATGAAGAAAAAGGCACAGAGAGGTTAGGTGATCTGCCCAAAGGCACACAGCTAGGAAGTGGCACAGTTAGAGATTAAATCCAAATTGTCTGATGCAAAATCCATCCTACCATCCCCGCTTCTGCCTGCCCTACCTACAGAAATCTTGCACCTCCTCCAAGATGCCTCATCAGTGATTCCCTACTAAGCAGTTCCGGATTTCCCAGTCAGAATTAATTAATTTCTCCTCTGTGCACTTTATCTGAACTTTTATTATAGTAATTATAGCAGCCTGACTTTTAGTATAATTGGTATTTACATGTCCGCCTCTCTGCCTGGGCTTGAGCTATGAAGGGCAGAATCCTCTCAATTCTGTGCTTGGACCACCGGGCAGGTGGATATTGAACACAAGGTAATGATAATAACAGAAAGACAATAAGGAAGGCCTCTAGGCTTCAGGCTTAATTGTGTCCTTGCCTTAGATCACCTAGATCATGGGTCAAGTACCAAGAGGTGGCTGGCTACCTGTGGTTGTAAAAATGCAACAGAAAGTTAAAAAGTCTTTAGTATTAAATGCCCACAGGCTGGGGATCCCTCCCTGGGTTCTTGAGATATCTTGTTGCTGTTGTGTGCTGTCAAGTCAATTCCAACTTGTAGTGACCCTACAGAACAGAACAGAGCTGCCCCATAGGGTTTCCTAGGCTGTAATCTTTACAAGATTAGATTGCTAGGTTTTTCTCCTGCACAGCTGGTGGTGGGTTTGAACCGCTAACCTTTCAGTTAGCAGCTGAGCAATTAACTGTAATTGTTGCACCTTCTGGATCTCTGTTGTGGGTTGACTTATGTTCCCCAAATAGAAATGCTGAAATCCTAAGCCTCAATCCCTGTGAACATGACCTTGTTTGGAAATAGTCTTTGAAGATGTTATCAGTTATGTTAACATACTATGAGAGGGCAGATCCTAATCCCATCTGAGTAAAAAAAAAAAAACAAAAAAGCAAACTCACTGCTATTGAGTCGGATCCAACTCATAGCGACTTCTCCTTGGGTTTCCGAGGCAGTATCACTACAGAAATAGATTGCCCAATCTTCTTTCCGAAGAGCTGCTGGTGGGTTCGAACCGCCAGCCTAGTGACCTTACAAGAGAGGAGAAGAGACACAGAGAGACACACAGAGGGGAGACAGGCTTGTGGAGACAGCATTATATTGCAGATGCAAGCCAAGGAATGCCGGGAGCTATCAGAAGCTGAGAGAGATGAGAAAGGATTCTCCCCTAGAAGCATCAGAGAGAACATGGCTGATACTCTGAATTCACACTTCTGATCTCCAGAGCTATGAAATAATACATTTCTGTTCTTACAAGCCACTCTGTTTGTGGTGCTTTGTACAGCTGGCCAAGGAAATCACTACCAACTCGGCTTTGTTTGGTTCTGTCTCTTTTTCTTCACTTCTCCATCTCCTTTGTCCTTTCTTTCCCTTTCCCTCAACTGGACAAAATACAGAAAAAAAACACATTTTCTATTACTTGTTGTACCAATTGATCTTTTTTTAATCTGTTCCCTGCTCTAAAAAGTATATGAGTGGGATGTTTTCTACTTTGCTCCTCTCTTGCTCAAAACACCACAGAGAGAAAGAAATCAGATTTCTTTCTCCTTAACGGTCCCTCAAGTAATTGTATCTGTCCATTACTGACTAATAACAGAAAGAAAAAAAAAGTTCCACTTCTATCCCTCACCCCACTAAAGCAAGGGGCAACTTCTAGACTACCATATTTTTACACAAATAATGCACACATTGTCTGGTTTTGTGCAAACTGCACAATCTTCTTGCATGTTAGTTTCTTATGTGTACTATGTGTGCCATATGCATGTTTGCATTATTTATGTGGGTGCATTATAAGCAAAAATACAGGACACCAGGCCAATCAGCTTGTACAGAATACCCT
Organism: Orycteropus afer afer; assembly: GCF_000298275.1. Classification (NCBI taxonomy): domain Eukaryota; kingdom Metazoa; phylum Chordata; class Mammalia; order Tubulidentata; family Orycteropodidae; genus Orycteropus; species Orycteropus afer. Next base: position 10,848,667 of record NW_006921646.1, read on the forward strand.
AGGAGTAGAGGCCAAAATATCCCTTCTTTGAACACAAAATAAAGAACAGATGCAGCCCCTATAGGCGAGGACCTCGAATCTTGATAGAGACCTTGCAAACAAGCAACCTCATAGAAAAGGTGGGTTGCAAAATCATGAGATGCATGCTGAGGAGAAAAGAAGGATCAGAAGATGAGGTATGCCTCCTACTTTGGCGAGTAGTGACTAGGATCTTAAAAGCTTGCAAGCTGCCATCTAGATGTGATGATGGATCTTTCCTCATCCAGAGCAAAGAAAAATGAAGAAAACCAAAATTCATGGAAACAATTAGTCCTAGCAACTGGTACACCATCCGATCTGCAGGCCATATGACTATGAGACCAGAAGAACTAGATGGTGCCTGGCTACTACTGTCAACCACTTGGAAGGGGATCTATGGAGGAGATCCTGGATAGAGAGGGAGAACAATGTGGAA
>NW_006921646.1:10849475-10910314 GCF_000298275.1 Orycteropus afer afer
TGAGACAAAGTGTATGTGAACTGCTGTATGGAAAGTGAATTTGCTCTGTAAATTTTCACCCAAATCACAATAAAAAAAAATCAATATGGACAAAACCAAAAAAAAAAAAAAGGAAGAAGATGAGGTATGCACATAGCCCAATCGGGACTGAAGAAGAAGAGAGAAGGCCTCAATCTATAGCCACACTGCAAGGTAAACACAAGAATGGTCTGACACAATCATACTAACATTACAGCTCTAATGTGATTAATAAAGAGCCCAGTTGGCTCAACTGTTCAACACTTGGCTGGTGTCTGAAAGGTTGGTGGTTGGATGCTACCCAGAGGCTCCATGGGAGAAAGAACTGGTGATCTGCTCCTGTAAAGATCACAGCCTAGGAAACCCTATGAGGCAGTTTGACTCTGTGATAATAGGGCTGCTATGACTCAAAATCAACTCGACTGAACCCACCAACAATGGTGTGATTAATAGCCACATTCGCTGAGCACTTAGGATTTGCCAAGCACAGTTTTAAGTTCTTCACATAGATTGTTGCTGTTAACCAATGTACCACTAGGGGTTCTTCCCATGGATTAACTCACTCACTTGTAAGAGTAACTATAACATGAGATTTCACATTATAGTTACTCTTACAACTACCATTCCATTTTTCAGGTGAGAAAACTGAGGCAGAGAGAGATGACATAGCCGGCCCATGGGAATAAAGCTGAGAAGTGGTGGACTCAAGCAGTGTGCACTCCAGAACCTACACTCTGAACCACTTTCTAAATGTGTGTAGGGTTGAGAGTCATGAGGTCCAATGTTAGCTCCGATGCTCACTCCTGTGAACACACTACATAAGTCACTTCTCATTTGAGGTCTCCATCTTCTCACCGGGAGATAGGCAACCGGATGAGGTGAGTGCTTCTTCACATTTTAGGGGTCATGTGCCCCTGTGAGGATCTGGTGAAAGCTCTCCCAAGGAAAATGTGAACTGTACATTTTCACAGAAATGTTTACAAAACACATTTTGGGAATCCCCCAAGCCCTGGGAGCTCTCCAGTGCTGATCCATGGACTAGCAGCAACTCCACGGAGAGAATTCAAGCCATAGTTTGAGCAGTGCTCAGCTCTGCAGTCACAGGCAGACAAGATCTGTGCAGGCTCTGAAAGCAACTGCATGACCCTGGGCAGGTTATGTAACCTCCCTGTGCCTCAATTTCCCCTCCTGGAAAATGGACTTCATAATAAGTTTCTTCACAAAGATTTTATAAGGATTTACTGAGAATATACATGTAAAGAGTTTAGGATAGTGCCTGGCACAGAGAAAAAGCCTAATATGCTTTATGTATTGCTATAACTGTCCTTGTTGTTGTTGTTGTTGTTTGCCATCGAGTCGGCCCCAACTCATAGGGACCCCTCCTTGGGTTTCTGAGGCAGTATCACTACAGAAGTAGGATTGCCCAACCTTCCTTCCGAGGAGTGGCTGGTGGATTTGAACCGCCAGCCTTCTGGTGAGCAGTCAAGTGCCTTAGGCACTATGCTACCAGAGCTCCTATAACTGTCCTTAGGCAGTGTAAAAAGTTTGTACTCGACTATTAACCTAAAGGTTACCAGTTCAAACCCTGTAGCACCATGGAAGAAAGGCCTGGCAATCTGCTTCTGTAAAGATTACAGCCGAAAAATGCAGTTCTACCCTGTAACACATAAGGATCACCATGAGTCAGAATTGACTAGATGGCAATGGGTTTGGTTTGGTTTTTATTGCCATTATTATTATCCAGATTCATTCTTCACCTCTTCTCTGTGGTCACTCTCCTTGGGGCTCTGATTACAGGCTATGGGTTACCTTGCTGAGTAGATCTGAAAAGTAGGAGGAGAATTTGGAGAAGCTCAAGTTGCTACCATTTACTGAGTACAGGCAGCCCCTGGGTTAGGAACATCTGAGTTATAGACAAACAACTCCCATTTGTCTTTTAATGTTATGTAAATTTGCCCTCACTTTGAAATGACTGAATCAACCCCTACTCACAACAAATTCTTCATCACAATCACCTCCAATTGTTGCACATACAGCTTTTAAATCACTGAAAAGGCTTCAAGTTTTTTCTTGCACTAACTTAAGGCTAAATAAGAATTGAATGTACCTGTTCTGACTTAGAGAGCTCTGGTGGCATAGTACCTAAGGCATTTGACTGCTAACTAGAAGGCTAGTGGTTCAAACCCACCAGCCACTCCTCGGAAGGAAGATTGGGCGATCTACTTCCGTAGAGATACTGCCTCAGAAACCAAAGGAGGAGTAGCTATGATTTGTAATCGGCTTGACAGCATAAGTTTGTTTTGTTGTTGTTGTTGTTGGTCTGACTTACCTACAAATTCTTAAAGACACAGTTCGGAACAGATCTCATTCGTACCCTGGGGACTGACTATACATGCTAAGTGCCAGGCACCCTTGCTTACATCTTCTTACAAAATCTTCAGGGAATAAATACTACTCTGCCATCTCAAGGATGGAGTGCTTAAGATCCAGAGCAATGAAGCAACTTGCCCAAGGCAACCAGAGAGTGGCAGAGCCGGGATCTGGACTCCAAAGCCTAGGCTTTTAACAACCCTTCACTCTACTTCCTTTGGGCAGCCCCCAATTAGACCTTGGGCCTCATAGTTATCTCAGAAAGCAAGATGGGGCGGGGAAGAGTGTCTCCAGCACAGGATGGCTTGGTGGCTGGCACGCACTGCCTTGCTGCACACTCATAAACAAACTTTTTGATCTCTCTGTGCCTCTGTCACCTCACCTGCCTGTCAACGGAGACGATGGAGGGAATCCCTTTGGGAGGGACTTAGAGAGTAACAATGAGGGTGCATGATTATTATCATTATCATAACCACTAGGATTATTCCTCTGAGTAAGTGGTCCTGAATGCTTGTGGGAGCTCAGGGCAGCTGGATACCCAGGCTGCGACCTGGACCTTGGGAGTCCCAAAGAGGAGGGAGGATCAGAGCCTGAACCATCCTCTGTCACTGCCCTGGTGTCTCAGAGGATGGACAAGGACCACCAGGGGTCAGGAGACATCCTCGTTGCAGCTCATCAGACACAGGCTTTGACATGACCCCGGTAATCACCCAGACCTGTTCTCCCTCAATCTGGCACCTCCTTAGCAGGTAAAAGCACTGGGAGCAAGGTACCACCTCCTGCTCTCTTGCAGACCAGCCGAGCTCTGCTTATTAACCACTGAGCTGTGCAGCCAGCATTATCAGTGGCGGGTGCAGGCAGGAAGGAGGGGAGGGCACACAGGGCAAGGGCCCGGTGCTTTGCTGATTATGCATGAAGACTCTTATTATGCCCATCTCATCACTGTACTCAGAGCATTTTGAATGAGTGTAGATAACCCAAGTCTGTCAAAGCTGCGTTTGACATGCACGATGCAGAGAACAAAATAATTCGATTAGGGAAAGGGGACAAGAAAGACAAGGAGAGGAAGGGAGGGTGACCTGGTTTTGCAGCTGGTTCAGCAATGTAGGAGCAGATGGGTCTGGCCCAAGTTGGAATGTTAGGAAGATACTGTGCAGGCCCGGGATGGAGGAGTCACGTGAGAAGATGGAAATAAGGAGTTTGAGGTCAGTTACTGGCAACTGTGTGACCAGTAATGGGAGACAATGCTTCAAGCAGAGGTAAAGCAGGGCAGGAGGGCTAGAAGGGCTCACTTGGTTCCTGCAGGCAGGGAGGATTCTGAGCAAGAGTCTAGGAGACAGTTGGGTCCTTGGAGAGCTCCCAGACTATGGGCAGAGACACAGCTTTGCTCTCAGGGAGCCCAGTCTAAGGAGACACAGCCTCACCCTCAGGGAGCTCCAGTCTAAGAGGGGAGACACATTCCTGCCCTCAGGGATCCCCAGACTGAAGAAGACAAGGCCTAGCCCTTAGGGAGGCACTGTCTAAGAGGAGACACATCCCTGCCCTCAGGGAGCTCTGGTCTGAGAGGGGAGTAATAGACCCTGCTTTTAGGGAGTTTCTAGTCTAAGAGAAAGGTGGTCTGGTGGCTGCTAACCAAAAGGCAAGCGATTTGAACCCACCAGCCACTCCAAGGGACAAAGATGAAGCAACCTACTTCTGTAAAGATTTACAGCCTTGGAAACCTGATACGGATCACTATGAGTTGGAATCGATCTGATGGCAGAGGGTTAGTCTAAGGGAGGGGTCGAAGCTGTGGCCTCCTCTAAAGAGATACCCAGGACATATACATCATATCTTTACTACTTCAGAAGGGCAGGATTCCCCAAAGTCAGGATGACCTTCTGTGTGTTCAGAACTAAACACAGTGTTGACTGCTCAGACTCCTGATTCATGAGTAGATGGGAGATTTCCTCAGCTATGTAGAAAAAAACGAAATGAAATTCACTGACATTAAGTTGATTCTGACTCATAGTGACCCCCTTCAGTTTCTGAGGTGGTAAATCTTTATGGAAGCAGATTGCCCAGTCTTTTTTCTGTGGAGTAGCTGGTGGGTTTAAACCGCCAACCTTCTGGTTAGCAGTCAAATGCCTTAGGCACTATGCCACCAGAGCTTCTTTAGCTATGTAGAGTTAGGGAAATGAAAAGAATGAGGGTGATGAGACTGAAAGGCCTAGGGCTAAAGGAGAGACAAAGAGAGGAACAAAGAAGACAGAGAAGAGCCTGTTCCAAGACCTGTTCCACAAAGAAGCAGGAGAGCAGCTCTGGAGTATTGCAGCCCACAGCCCTGCTGAAGAAGCAAGAAAAGACCTACAGATGAAAGCGGGGCCAGCTAAGTGGCCATGAACTGAGAGTTGGGTGGAACTCAGAGGCCTTAGATCTCATCTCCCATCTCCAGGTCAAGAAAATCCCCTAGAGGATAACAATATAAGTGCTTTCTACTATTACTAAAACAGCATCATTTATTGAGTGCTTGCAGTGTGCTAGGCACTGTTTTCAGTATTTTACATGTACAAATTTATTTAATCTCACAACAACACGATGAGAGAGGCATTATCATTATCATTGTTCCTATATTTCAGATACAGAAACTGAAGCACAGAGCATATAAGTAACTCATCAAAGGTTATGAAGCTGGTACATGGGAGAGCTGAATTTGAACTCAGGCAATCAGACACGGTGGTTATCCATTCTCTGCTTAATTGCTTCCAGGAACTGCAAGCTTACTGTCTCAAAAGACTTATTTCTAGAGGACCGTCTTGCATAATCTGATGTGCACAGTTGAAGCTCATCACTCTAAATGCATAAGATCCATGAAGGCAATGAGCCCAACACTGAAGGGCTGACACATAGTAGGCTCTCAGAAATATGCATGAATTGAATGTCCTTCCAATAGAAGCATCGCCTGGTAAACACACCACCTCACTTCCAGGGCCATAACCAGGAATGGTCACAAGTTTTGGGTGTGCCCCTACCACATCACATCTAAGTGTGCCAGAAGGAACTCCAAGTATGGAAACTCAAACCAAGAAATTCCCAAGAAGCAAGTGCTACATGGACTGAGGGGGCTTCTAAAAGAGAGTTGAAAGCAAGGTCCCACTCCAGTGCCCCCTCCTCCAGGAAGCATCCGTGACCACTTCAGTCCTCCTCCAACTGCTATGGTCTTCACTTCCCCCCTAGTCCTGAGCCACACATGATAGGATTGGTTCCTGTCTCACCTCCTCCCTAGACCACAAACTCTATCAAACCAGAGACCTGGTGTGATGCTTCTCTCCAGCCCCCAAAGTCTTGACATAGAGTTAGGAACAAAGGGGAACTCCCTCAATGTTGAAGATGAATGGACAGCAGAGGTCAGAGGGGAGGGGTTGGCTACCCATCCCAATAATCCACCCTACAGCTGCATGTATGAAGACCTCAGGACCCCTCAGAGATTGGTGGGCTCTCTCTCACATGCTTTATAACCCTCCCTCTCCACTACTTGGAGCCCAATCTCTAGGATCCCATCTCTCTCTTAACTCTAAGCCTCAGGATATTAAGGGGAGGGGCTGCCTCCTCCAGTTTTTTACTTTGCTATTCTGGGAAAGAGTAAACTGAAGAAACAAGTCTTTGTTTGGCATGCTTAGGAGGTGGTCTGCTGAACACTGGGGTGTTCAGTGCTCTGGCAGGTGGGGATTGGCAGGTAATGAGGGACTACCTGCTACCTAGATGAGGGAAGGGGAGGAAAGGAAAAAGGCTTGGGGCTGGATGGAGTGATGGTCCAATCAGGCTTCTCCTGCTCTCAGGCTTTCCTCTACAAATCCCCTTTTCTATGGCCCCAAGCCACCCACCACCTTCTTCTGACAGCTCATTCCAAAGGAGAAAGCCGCCCCCACTCAGCTCAGGATTCCTGCACCCCAATGTGAATTATCATAAACACAATGGGTCCAATTAAGTGAAGAGATTTGCTGGCTTATGAAGAAAAATCTTCACATCCATGGCCCCTTTCCCTCCCTTCTTCAGCAACAAGCAAATTATCCACCATATTTTCCTCACCACTCACACCCTCTCCTCACAAACCCCAGTCACCACAAATCCCAACCACTCCCCCCCCCCAATGATAGCTGCCCACTGGTGCTTCCCAAGGGACATCCCATCCCATCATCAACCTGTCCTGGGAGCCTCTCACAGCTGTGTCTCACCCACCACATCCATCCCCCCATTGACAGCCCCTCCCCTAAGGTAAGGCCCCTCCTTCTATCTCTCAATGCCACCATGCTCAGTGTAGGAACCAGGGGGAGGCCAGTATAGGGTCAGATTGGATCCTGTCTTTATTTTAAATGTTAATGTTATGTTCATTATGAAATTTTGCATTTATTTTCATTTTTTAAAATTATTAGAAGATGCTTTACCATAATTAATGAGCCCTGGGAGTGCAGTGGGCCTGCTAACCAGAAGGCTGGTGGTTCAAACCCACAAGCTACTCCACAGGAGGAAGATGATGCAATGTACTTCCATAAAGATTTACAGCCTCGGAAAACCTATGGGGGTTGCTATGAGTCAGAAGTAACTCAAGGGCAGTGGGTTTGGTTTTTTGCTTTTGGGGATGCAGTGGTTAAGCATTTGGCTGCTGACCAAAAGGTTAGTGGTTCAAACCTTCCAACTGCTCCACAGAAGAAAGGTGGCAGTCTGATTCTGTAAAGATTTCAGCCTTGGAATCTCTATGGGGGCATTTCTACTCTGTCCTATAAAGTTGCTGGGAGTTGGAATCAACCAACAGCAATGAATTTTATCTTGAAGACTGAGGGTTTTTTTGCACCCAAAGAAATTTCTTAAATTTTGCACCCAAAGAAATCACCTCACCCTAGTCCTACCCTGCTTGAGCCCCTTGTGGTTCAAAGTCTGGGGCTCTTTCTCCATCTCTAATGACAAAGGGCAGCTGACAATTCCAAACTCATCCCTTACTCTCTCTCCCTTTCTAGCCCCAAGCCCACTACCCCTCCCGAGAAGTGAGACCTGTCTGCCCCTGACCAACCTCAGGGGGTGGAGTTGATGATAGCTGTTAGCCACAGATTTGGAGAGCCTTCCTAAGCAGAGCTCTGAGGCTGCCTTCCCTTTTCAGGGTCACCAACCCCCCTCCCGTCAACACTGCCCCAGGGGTACCATTTCCCAAACTTTAATCATCTTGATGTTTCTTCCCTGACAGCCACTGACAGGGGTTCAGTATAAGCCAATGCTAACTGTTTGGAGAAGAGAGGAATAAATAAAGACAGGGAGTCAGCTATAGAGGAAAGAGCTATTCTCAGCAGCCTTGGGAAGCTTCCAGTTTCAATTCATGCATTTATTCAAGAGATTGTTCTTGAGCACCTACTATGGGCCAGGGGCAGTTCTAAGAGCTGCAGATATGGCAGTGAATAAAACAGGATCCACGCCCATAGTAGCTTCTGCTCACTTTCAACATGGGACACACTGTCCTCATACGCAGACTGTTCCCCCTTCACTGAGCACAGGCTTCCTCATCCCTATGATGCTGGGGAGACCAGGATAAATGGCTTTTGTGTCTCTATGCTTTAGCAAAAAATAAGTGGAAATATAAAGTTCTATGTATGGTAGAAAGACCCTGGTACCGCAAAACTTAAACACTTGGCTGCTAACTGAAAGGTTTGAACTCACCCAGCAGGGAGCTCTGGTAGTATAGTACCTAAGGCACTTGACTGCTAACCAGAAAGCTGGTGGTTCAAACCCACCAGCCACTCCTCGGAAGGAAGATGGGGCAATCTACTTCCATAGTGATACTGCCTCAGAAACCCAAGGAGGGGTCGCTATGAGTCGGGTTCGATTCGACAGCATATAACAACAACAACAATAGCTGCTACGCAGGACAAAGACTTGGCAATCTGCTCCCATAAAGATCACAGCACGAAAACCCTATGGGGCAGTTCTACTCTGTCACATGGGGTCACTATGAGTTGAAATTGACTCGATGGTACCCCAACAATAGCATGTCTGGTAGAAAGGTTTAGAAGGGAGTAGGAGGTCAAGGTCATAATTTGATCTTTTCCCCTGCCTTATCATTGTGAGACCTTGGGCATGTCACTGGCCCAGGGATTCCTGTCTCAGTTTCCACATCCATGGACCAGAGAATGTAATCCTCCACTCTTTCAATCCCTTTGCAGTCATCTCCCAAGGATGCTGTGAGATACTGGAAGAGGACAGAGGCTAGAAGGCTTGGAATCAGGCAAATCTCCCCCAATAGAGAAAGAGCACTAGGCTCTGAGTCAGGCTCATGGTCCTGGCTTGGTCATAGGCCCCCTTGTTGCTGACCTGAGCATGATGGTACTGAGATATGAAGGGAGAAGCTTCACCTTGCGGGGCTCTTTATGACGAGATGTGGTAGGCCAGACACAGGTGCGAGAGACATAGCCCTGGTTCACTCACAGGTGGAATGAAATGGGTGGTGGGTGGATAGGTGGACAGGAGGCACTGAAGTGAAACCCAGCAGCCACACAAAGACTATAGAGGGATCTAGAGGGCAGTGATTGAGAGTGCAGAGTCTGGGTTTGGCTGGATCTTGGAAAAGTCTCTTAAATACTTGTACCTCAGTTTCTTCATCAAGTGTGTGAGAAAGATACGATGACACACTTGTTAGTGTTACTACAAATAAAATGTTTCATTATGGCACATAACGAAAACCAAACCCATTGTCATCAGGTTGATTCTGACTCATCTGACCCAATGTGTTACAGAGCAGAACTGCTCTTTACAGTTTTCTTGGCTGTAATCTTTATGGGAACCATAGGAGCTCTGGTGGTTAGTTGGGTAAGACATTTTGGCTGCTAATCAGAATGTTGGCGGTTCAAACCCAACAGCTGCTCCATGGGAGGAAGATGAGCCAATCTACTTCTGTAAAGATTTACAGCCTAGGGAATCCGATGGAATCACTATCAGTTGGAATCAACTTGATGGGAGTGAGGTTTTTTGTTTATTTATTTTTTTTAAATCTTCACAGAAATAGATCATCAAGCCTTTCTTTCCCAGTGCTCCTGGTTGGTTTAAATCGCCAACCTTTATATTACTGGCTGTGGGCAAACTGGGCTCCACCCAGGGATGTAGGGTACATAATACATGTTACGTAAATGCTGACAATCCTAAACTGGCTGTGTGATTTTGAGTGAGCCTATCCTTCCTCTGGGTCTCAGGTGTTCCATCTGTAAAATGAGCAGTCTGTTCCAGAGTTCCCTAGGCTCCTTTCCAGATCCTAAGCTTTTGTAAAGCATTAGGGTCTCTTCCCTTTGGGCCCACGGACCCAGACCCCCTGGGCCTCTCAACTACCCTCTCTCCATCATCCCAGAAGCCTGGGGCATCTCCCTTTCTTCAAGTGGTTTGGCCCAGGAGGAGGAGGCAATCAGAGAGCATTCGGATTTTGTGGTTTTCTTTGTGAACATACTGTGACTGGCAGTGTGGGGAAGGAGGATGTCACCCTGAGGGGCTGCCAGCTGCCTCTGCCACGGTATTGTTGAGAGCAGAAAACTTAATGGTATTTTCATTATGAAATGGAAATACAGAGCGAGGCTGCATCTTCTGCAAGGCATTATGTTTCTTTCCCTCCTTGCTTGAAGGGCAACTCATTCCTGGTAGTGGTGGGAGCGTGGTGCTGCCCTGGGGACGTACAGATCACTGCTCCAGAGCCCCAGGAGCACAGCAGGGGGCTCTGGAGGCCAAGGGAGGCAAATCTCTCTGCCATGGAAGAGGGAAGCCTAGAAAATTAAAATCCTGCTGCTGCTCCTTCCCAGGGCCAGATGGGGCCTGTCTGCTCTGCAAGAGGCCACTGGGGTCACAGAGAAATGAAACTTCTCCCCAGGAACGGAGGACAGAGAAAGATGTTGTGCCCGGATGTCTGCTGCTTCTTCCCACTCTGCAGCAGCAGGATCACTGTGCCCAGAGCTGGGAACAGATGCAGGGGAACCCTAAATCTGCCACCGCTGGCATGGCCATCAGATCCTAGTCCTTTCCTTAGCCAGCCACAGGCAAGGCCCAGGCTCCCTAAGCTGAATGACCACTTCAGGCTGGGATTTTCTTTCTTTCTTTTTTTTTTTTAATAATATTTTATTGTGTTTTATATGACAGTTTACATCGTAAATTAAGTTTACCTTGAACAATTTTTTTGTACAAATTGTTCCATGCCATTGGTAACAATGTTTACAATGTGTCAGCATTGTCATTATTTCCATTCTGTTTGTTCTGTTTCCAATGATCTAGCTTCCCTTTTCCTCCTTGCCTTCTCATCTTTGCTTTTGGATAATTGTCGACTGTTTGGTCTCATATAGTCCATTGTTTAAGAGAGCACATTACTGATGGATGATACTGTTTCTTTTATAAGACAATCTATTATTTGGCTGAAAGGTGACCTGCAGAAATAGCATCAATTCCAAGCCCAAAGAGTATCTTATGGTCATGGTCTTAGAGATTCCTCTAGTCTCTATTGGTCTAGTAGATTTGACCTTTTGTTTAGGAATTTGAGTTTTTGTTCTACATTTTTCTCCTGTTCCACCAAGAATCTTCTATTGTGTCCCTGGTCAGAATGTTTGGTAGTGGTAACCAAGCACTATGTAGTTCTTCTGGTCTCCAGTTAGAAGAGGTTGTGGTTTGGGTGGGCTATTAGTCCTATGCACTAGTTTCTTCTTTGAGCCTTTGGTTTCCTTCATTCTCTTTTGCTCCATATGAGCAGAGCCCAAAAGTTTCTCTTAGATGGTCGCTCACAAGTTTTTAAGATCCCAGATGCTACTCATCAAACTAGGAGGTAGAACATTCCTTGTGTAGCATATTATGCCAATTGACTAAGTTGTCCCCCAAGACTATAGCCTCAAACTTTTTGGCCCAGTAAACTAATCTTGCAAGTTATTTGGATATATCTAGGAAGGCTCTGTAACTGTGCCCCCTATGTAGTTTGTTATATATGTGGATATATAGGGAGCCCTGGTAGCATAGTGCCTAAGGCACTTGACTGCTAACCAGAAGGCTGGTGGTTCAAACCCACCAGCCACTCCTCGGAAGGAAGGTTGGGCAATCCTACTTCCGTAGTGATACTGCCTCGGAAACCCAAGGAGGGGTCGCTATGAGTCGGGGCCGACTCGACGGCACATAACAACAACAACAACATAGGCAGCTCAACAAATGTGTATATACATGCCTACAGATACACTGGGAGCTCTGGTAGTGTAGTGCCTAAGGCACTTGACTGCTAACCAGAAGGCTGGCGGTTCAAACTCACCAGCCACTCCTCAGAAGGAAGACGGGGCAATCTACTTCCATAGTGATACTGCCTCGGAAACCCAAGGAGGGGTCGCTCACTATGAGTCGGGTCCAACTCAATGGCACATAACAACAACAACAACAGATACACTTACGCATGCACATGCATTAACTCCCATATGCCTTCCTATACATATATGCATCCATATCTATCTGCATAACAACACATATATTTCTTGGTTGTTTTTACTGTTGTTGCAAAATTGTATATGTAATAGCATTTACTGAAATTGTGTCTTTTTATCATGTACTTTTTAGTGTCTTCATTAACTTTGGTCAAGTTGTGCTGACTTCACCCATATTTGAGACCACCTACTTCCATAGTGATACTGCCTGGGAAACCCAAGGAGTTGAATCCAACTTGACGGCAGTGAGTTTGGTTTGGTTTGGTTTCCTATCACCAAAAGTAACAAGTGTCTACTATCTAGAAAGTGATACTCCCTCCCTTTCCCTCCCATCCTCAATCACCAACAAAGAACTTTGCTTCCCATTTGTATATCTATTTTTGACTTTTTATAATAATGGGACCATACGATATTTGTCTTTTTGTGATTGATTTTTTCACTCAGGGTAATGTCTTCCAGATTCATCCAAGTTAGAAGATGTTTTGCTGACTCCTCATTCTTTATAAACCAAACCAAACTCACTACTGTCAAGTTGGATCCAACTCATAGTGACCCCTCCTTGGGTTTCCAAGGGGATGTCACTACAGAAGTAGATTGTCCAATCTTCCTTCCAAGTAGTGGCTGGTGAATTTGAACTGCCAGCCTCTGGTTAGCAATCAAATGCCTCAGGCACCCAATGTATGTATGTACCACAATTTGTATATCCAGTTATCCATTGATGGGCATATATTTCCATCTTCTTGATAGTGTGAATAACGCTGCAAAGAACATAGGTGTACATATGCTATTTTATCTCTAGGATATAAACCTAGGAGTAGGATTGCTGGATCATAAGAAATTTCTACTTCTAACTTTTTGAGGATGTATCATACTGTTTTCCATAGTGGTAGTACCATGTTATAATACCACCAGCAATGTATAAGAGTTCCAAACTCCCCACAACCTCACCAGCATTTGTTGTTTTCTGTTTTTCTGATAATTGCCAATTTTTGCAGGGGTGAGATGGTATCTCATTGCTGTTTTAATTTGCATCTCTAATGGCTGATTATGAGCATCTTTTCATGAATGTCCTCTTTGGTGAAGTGTCTGTTCATCTTTTGTCCATTTTTTTTTAGATTGTCTTTTTGTTTTTGAGTTGCTGGAGGTTTTCTATATAGCTTAGAGATTAGACCCTTATCAGATATGTTATTGCCAAAGACTTTTCCCCAGTTGTAGATTTTCATTTTATTTTCTTGGTAGTCTTTTGATGAGCATAAGTATTTAACTTTTAGGGTTCCAGTTATCTAATTTATTTTCTGTCATTCATGCATTTTACTTTTGTTTGCTAGACTGCTTATGCTGAAAATTAGGTCCCTTAGTTTTGACCCTTTGTTATCATCTGGGAACTTTATAGTTTTAGCTTTAACATTTAGATCTTTGGCCCATTTTAGGTTAGTTTTTTGTGCATGGTATAAGGTATGGATCCTGATTCATTTTTCTGCATATGGATATCCAGTTTTCCAGTACCATTTGTTAAAGAGACTGTTTCTTCTCCATTGAATGGACTTTAACGCTTTGTCAAAGATTAGCTGTCCATATGTAGAAGGATTTACTTCAGAGTTCTCAATTCTATTCCATTAGTCTATGTGTCAGTCAGTGAACCAGTACCAGGCTATTTTGATTACCATGACTATATAATAAGTTTTGAGATTGGGAAATGTGTCGCCTCCTACTGTGTTCAATATTATTTTAGCTATTTGAAGCCTGCGTCTTTTACATATAAAGTTGGAGATTAGTTTTTCCATTTCATTAAAGAATGTTTTTCAGATTTGGATCAGGATAGCATTATATTTATACATTGCTTTTGGTATATTGACATTTTTACAATGTTACATTTTCCAATCAATCCATGAGCATGGAATGTTTTCCCATTTATGTAGATCTTTTTTTTTCTTGCAGTGGTGTTTCACAGGTTTCCTTGTATAAGTCCTTTACATCCCTGGTTAGGCTTATTCCTAGGTATTTTATCAGTTTGAGAGCTATTGTAAATGGTATTGTTTCATTTTCTTTTCAGAGTACTTCTTGTTAGTGTAAAGGAACCCAACTGATTTTTGTGTGTTGATTTTGTATCCTACCACTGTGCTGAATCCTTCTATTAGTTCCAATAACTTTCTTGTGGAACCTCTGGGATCTTCTATGTGTAAGTTCATGTTATCTGAGAATAAAGATAATTTTACTTCTTCCTTTCCAATTTGGATACTCTTTATTTTCCTTTATTGCCTTATTGCTATAGCTAGGACTTCCAGTACAATATTGAACAGCAGTGGTGATAAAGGGCATCCTTGTCGCATTCCCATTCCCAAGGGAGAATGCTCTCAATCTTTCTCTTTTGAGACTAACGTTGACTCTTGGTTTTGCATATGTGACCTTAATTTTCTAATGTTGAACCATCTTTGCATTCCTGGTATGAATCCCACTTGATTATGATGTATTATTTCTTTGATAAACTGTTGAATTCTGTTGGCTACAGTTTTCTTGAGAATTTCTACATTTATGTTCAAGAGGGATATTGGTCTGTAATTTTATTTTTCAGTAGTGTCTTTGCTTGTCTTTGGTATGATGGTTATGCTGCCCTCATAGAATGAATTAGCAAGTATTTCTTCCTTTTCTACCTTCTGGAATAGTTTGAGTAGAAAAGGTGTCACCTATTCCCTAAATGTTTGGTAGAATACTTGAGTGAAACCTCCTGGGCTGGAGATTTTTGTTTGTTGAGAGTTTTTTAAAGCTATCTTTAATTTCTTCTTTTATTATGGATATGTTCAAATTTTCAACCTCTTTTTGTGTTAGGTTAGGTAGGGAGTGTGTTTCTAGAAATTTGTCCATTTCTTCTAGGTTTTCAAACTTGGTAGAGTTCATTTTTTATAATATTCTGTTATGATCCTTTATTTCTCAGTTGAGTCTGTTGTAATGTCACCCATCTTATTCTTATTTTGCTTATTTGCATCTTCTCATTTTATATCTTTGTCAATTTGACCATGGTTTGTCAATTTTATTGATCCTCTCCAAGAAACAATTTCTAGGTTTGTTGATTCTTTCCATTGTTTTTCTGTGTTCTAGTTCATTTATTTCTGCACTGATTTTTATTATTTTCTCTTTTTTTGGAGACTGTTGACTTCTTTTGCTATTCCTTGTCTATTTGTTTGAGTTGTCAGGTTAAGCTATTGATTCTGGTCCTGTCTGTCTTCTTTTTTGATGTTTGCATGTATTACTATAAAATTTCCTCTGAGCACTGCTTTTGCTATATCCCAAATCTTTTGATATGTTGTGTTTTTATTCTCATTTGACTCCAAGAATTTCTAAATTTCATTTTTAATTCCTTCTATTACCCAATAAGGAGCTCTGGTGGCGTAGTGCCTAAGGCACTTGACTGCTAACCATAAGGCTGTGGTTCAAACCCACCAGCCACTCCTCGGAAGGAAGATGGGACAATCCACTTCCATAGTGATACTGCCTCAGAAACCCAAAGAGGGGTCACTATGAGTCGGGTCTGACTCAACGGCACATAACAACAACAACAACAACAATTACCCAATAGCTTTTATGTAAGGTGTTATTCACTTTCCATATATTCATTTTTTCCTTGTTCTTTCAGTTATTTATTTCTAGTTTTATAGTATTATGATCAGAGAAAATGCATTGTATTATTTTGATGTTTTTTTTAAATTTATTTACATTTGTTTTGGGCCTGAAATATGGTCTATTCTGGAGAATGATCCATGTGCATTGGAGAAGAATGTGTATTGTGCTTTTTTTAGGTCGTGTGTTCTGTATTTGTTTGAGATTGAGTTGGTTGATTGAATACTTAGATCTTCAGTATCTTTGTTGAATTTATTTTTAGTTGTTCTCTCCCTTATTGAAAGTAGTGTGTGAAAGACTCCTACTGCTTTGTATAACTGTCTATTTCTCTTTCTAATCCTCTTAGAGTTTGTTTTATATAATTCAGAGCTCGGCCATTGGATCTATAAATACTTATTATGTTTATGTCATTTTGGTAGACTGTCCCTTTTAACATTATATAATGCCCTTCCTTGTCTCTTATAATGAATTTTGATTTAAAGCCTATTTTATCAGAAATTATTATTGCCACTTCTGCTCTTTTTTGGTTACTGTTTGATATATAGTTTTTCCATCTTTTTATTTTTAACCTATTATGTTTTTGTGTCTAAAGTGTATCTTTTGTGGGCAACATGTTGATGAGTTTTGTTTTTCAATTCATTCTGCAACTCTCTGTCTCTTGACTGGTGTATTTAAACATTTACATTCAAAGTTATTATTGATAGGTATAAATTTACTGCTGCCATATTGCTATGCTTTTTTGTGTGTGGTGTTAGCAGTTTCTTTGTTCCACTTAATTTTCCATGCTGAGTTCTTTTTGTTTATGCATTTCCTTTTTGTATCTCTCCTCATTGTTGATTTTGTGTTTACTGAGTCTTTTTTATTTTCTTCTTTATTTTGGTAAGTAGATTTAGTAATTTTCTTTGTGGTTACTCTGAAATTTACCTTTATCTTCCTAAGTTTAAAACATCTGTTATATCTTGATATCACTCGAACTTCCTTCTCATATGGAAGTTCTACACTACACCATTTATTCCTCCTTTTTATTTTGAAGTTGTCATTGTTTACAGATTGACATCTCTAGTTCCCTGTGTTCCATTTTATTTCACATTTGTGAATTCTTTATCTCGGTGAATATCTGGGTGATGCAGTCATGCATCTTAATCTCAGGTTTTTGTCTGATGTCATCAATTCTCTATCTGAAGAACTCCTTTTAATATTTCTTGTAAGATTGGTCTGGTTTTTACAAATTCCCTTATTTTCTGTTTTTCTTGGAATGTCCTACTTTCACCTTGTATTTGAAAGACAATTTAGCTGGATATATGATTCTTGGTTGGTAATTCTTTTCTTTTTCTTTTTGGCAATTCTTCTCTTTCAGAACTTTATACAAGACATCCCATTGGCTTCTTGCTTGCATGGTTTCTGCCAAGATATCAGCACTTGGTCTTCTTGATGTCCCTTTATAGGTGATATTTCATTTTTCACAAATGCTGTCAGAAATCTTCCTTTGCTTTTGGTTTTGGAAAATTTGGTTATGATATGTTTTTGTGACTTTCTTTGGGGGGTCTATCCTGTATAGTATTTGTTCAACCTTGTCATGTTTCATGATATTAGGGAAGCTTTCTACCAATTAACCTTCAAAAATTCTCTTTATGTTCCCCATCTCCTCTTCTGGAATTCTTATTATGTATAAATTATTCTTCCTGATAGTGTCACACATAACTCTAAGCCTTTCTTCATTTTCTTTCATTCTTTTTTTCTGACTATTCCTCAGACAAATTAGTATCTGTGATTTGTCTTCTATTTCACTGATAATTCCTTCCATTGATTCAATTCTACTTCTATGTCCATCCACTGAGTTATCTGTTTCTAATATTTCATTGTTAATATTCTAAATTTCCAGTTGTTGTTTTTGTATGCTAATTGTCTATTTATTTTGTCATTTTGTTCCTGTATGTTTTCCTGAATTCTTCTAGGGTTTTGTCTGTGTTTTCCTTGATCTTTTTGAGGATTCTATAAACAAGTCTTTTGAATTCCTTATCAGGTAGTTCTACTATAATTTCTTCCTCAGGAAGGTTTCTGACCCTTTATTTTGCTCACTTGTTAGTCCCATTTCATCCTGTTTCTTCATATGATTTGTTATTTACAGCTGTCTCCAAGGCATGAAGGTGTTAATTAATTTATTTATATATTTCTGTATTGATTGTATGTATGTTTGTTTTGTACTGATTTTTTTAAATTTATTTTGATATATTTGGACCTTTGTTCTTTTCTTTCTCTTTAGGATGTTTTTCTTCCTTTGTATTATTTTAATTGCTGTTGTTTTGTGGTTCTGATTTATGTGTAACTTTGGAAGTGCCTTTGGCTGGGTGTGATTTCTCTCACTTGTTGGTATTGGGGATCTCACTCATATGTGAGTCCTCTGTGGTTAGGCTGGTATGTCTTCCCTTACCAGATTGAGTGGAAGTGGGAGAGCAGATTCTTTCCCTAATGTTGGGTGACCAGAACTGGGTGGTCAGGGATCCTCCACAGCCCTTTTGAGTTAACTGTGCTAGCAGTTAGTGCTTTCACTGAGTAGGACGTCTCCATATCCACTGTGAGGGTATGTTACCCAAATGGACAAGGTAGGCCTGCTGTGCATGCACAAATTGGCATCACTGTAGGTGGTTGGGTATCAAGGGGTTTCAGTGCAGGTGCAGACACTCTGCAGGAACTGTTTGGATGTGGGATGCATGATATTGTAGCCAGGCACATGTTGGATGTGGGCACTAGGATCTCCTGCTCATCATTTGGCAGAGGTTCAGATGGCACCTGTCAGGATGTGCCTGGTGTTTCAGATGAAGTGATGTGTCTGTCTGGCCAGTCACCAGGGCTTAGGGGAAAGGAGCATTCTTGCTGGTTTCTGGGTTATGTTCTGTGTGTGCACACTGCCAATTGCTGGATGGTTGGGGAGTGAGTGCATGGGTCACTGATCACTGGGTGGGTGGCATAGGAGCTCACACCACCAGATGCTAGGCAGGTGGGGCAGCAGGTGCAGGGGAATGTGGGGTCTTGTGCCTCCAGTCAACAGTCTGGTGCAGATAATTTGGGGGTGGGAAGAGTGGACAGAAGCCTCTGGTTTCTGGTTCAGTGGCATGAAAGTGCATGTGTGGGGATGGGTGGAGTGGGCAAGAGCCTCTATTCACAGATCTGACAGCATAGGGGCACACACTATGGATAACTAGGAGACAAGGAAGGGAGGCCCACTACTGGTCACCTGCAAGGTGAAATGGGGAGGAAGTGGGCATGTTCCCCCAGTCTTTGAAGTGGGCTCCAGGGCACTCCCTGCAGAGTGCAGCCAGTGATCAAGACTTGGCCCCAACAAAATGCAGGTGGGGGGTTGAGGGGCTTTCCAGAGCACAGATGAGTGGTGGATCTCTAGCCATCACTCCAAGGATCCTCTACTCTACTAGTGCCATGCACTTAAATGATCAGGGACCACTGCTGATGTGTGTTTCTGTTCCTATTTTCTGGCTCTCTCCCTCCTCTATGGTTTCCTGGATCACTAGGGCTCTTGCACATCTATCTACTTTCTCTCCTTAGATCCAGCTCATGTTCTGCTTACCTTGTTTTGCTCCAGGTTTGTCTACACAGTATCTCTGTCTCCTATTGAGGATTCCATGAAGGTGCCTTTGTGTTCTCTTTACCCAGGAACACTGTTCACTTTGTCTCAAGATTGCTATACTGTGATGGGCCAGCTGACAGAGCACCTATAGTTCATAAATTGCCTCATTCACTATTTTCATCTAATTTCTTCTTCCTTTCAGGTTTCCATCTTCACCCTTCCATTTGCTGTTCTGGGTTCCAAGATTGTAATCTATATCTGTTTCACTTGATTTCTCAGTTCTTTGCTATAGAGGGATGGCTTGGTATATGTCTGACTAAGCCACCATCTTAGGCCATCTCCAGGCTTAGGATGGTTTTGACCAGCTTGAACCCTCTCAAATAATGCCCATGCACAATGTGGCACCCAAAATACACTCCTTATGCAACCTTTCCATGGAGACACCTCCCTAACCTCCCTAAATACAGGTGTGTCTGGCATGTCCATCATGGTCCATTCATTCATTCAACTAACATTCCCTGAGAGAACCTGTTTGTGCCAGGCACAGAGCCAGGGAGTTAGGAAGGAAAAAACCATGGCCTTCTCAGCTGAGATAGGCTTTGGGCTGTCTGAAGACTTAGCCTACCATCAACCTCGGTTCTCTGGCACTGAGATACCAAGAAGTGACCCAGGTGGGTCTGCATGACATCCAGGATGGAATGTGCCAGGGTTAGGGTAGATGTAGGGGCTGACTTTAAGGGTGCTGATGACTTTAGAGAAACCCCAGAATCTTCCTCTGCCCACACAGAGAATGAAGATGAGGCACAGGGAAGGGTCAGGGTATGGAGCAGAGAAAAGGCTTGGAGTGGAAGGAAAGCCTAGGGAGACAGAGGCTACTGGAAAGGCCCCAGACACACCAACCACAGGTGTAAGTCTCAACTGAAAGGGATACTTGGAAACATGGATTTTCTGAAACCTAGCCCCAGCCTGGGTAGCCGCAGGGCCCACCAGTCCCTCTAGCACTCTGCCTCACCTACACATGCCCAACAGTGGGCTTCAGCCCATATTGAGGCCCTTATTATGGTACTAGAGCACACACATTCATCCAATACTGTGGCAGCAGCAGTAGGCAGGGTCAGATAGGCACTCAACGGCACACCTTGGCCTATATGTGGAACCTAGAGGGACACATAGATACATACCAACAGGAAAATATGCAGACATGGATGTACACACATAAAGACACCTCTCACATACACACACATGTGTCCACCACCATGCCCTCACAGCTACCTGCAGTGATTCTGCCACACCCAGACACTTGCACTCAACTGGACACAAGTCCAAAGAACTGGCCACTCAAACACACTATGTACCCACACACACTTATACATGCACACATACATGCAGGCATGCACACACTGCATTTCCAAAGGATGATTGTTGCAGGCACACCTGCATCCATTCCAACAAGAGAAGAGAGTGCAGAGACAAGAGGAAGCCCCACTCTCTATGCCGAGCTCCCTATACCCCTTATTGATGGGTGCCTTTCCATGGCTGCTGGCTGATAGTTTTCTAATTAAGAGCCGTGAGCCCTGAGCTGTGGTGGAGGCAGCAGGGGGTCATTAAGGATACAGTCCAAGCAGTGCTGGGATAGAAGGAGGAATGAACCGGGGGTGGTGGGCAGATGGGTGGGCGGGAAGCACTGCAGTCAAACCCAGCAGCCATGGAGAGACTACAGAGGGATCAGGCAAACATCCACAGAGCCCTAAGCTTCCAGCACCCATGACCTGCCCAGGTCAGTAGTCCTGGTGCAATAGTAACCTTTTCACTCTCCTTCCATGAGGGTGACTTCCACCCAGGCCACCAGGAGGGACCCTGCACCCTTGGCATCTGATCCAGACTGGGTAGAGGGATGTAAGATATTAAAGACCTTTATCCTCTCCTCTGTACCCAGTCCTGCCCCCTCCACTGTTCCAGGCCTCACCTCTGTCAACAGATGAAATTGGATACATCACTCTCTTAGTCCAGCCAAAATGAGGGTCCATGTAGGGCTGGCCTCCCCTAGCTGTCTGTCTGCCTGGAAGGAGTTCCCTAGGTCTCTGTCAATGGCAGCTGAAGGTATTAGTCCCCAAAACCATGAATCCACATTTCCCTATGGGCATATAAAACTATAGACAGAGGTAAGGTTGCAAAGCAAGCAGTGCTAGGCTTCAGGGTCCTAATCCCTAGTCTCCCAGCCTGCCATATAGATGTGTCATCTGAAAAATGGGCCACAAACCATTTCCAAGTAAATTATTAGACCTGATGACATCTAGAGGCACCAGCCAGCTCCCCAAACTGTAATATTTCTGAATTAATCTCAAACGGTGGACATTCAGACATGATCAGGCACACTGAAAGGACCACATATTTATCCCTTCTCCAATGCATGGACATCTGCCCGGCTTATTTCATCCCTGCCACATAAACCCAGTGGGAGAACCACCCTTCTCATCCTGACTTCTCTGTTTATACCAGCCCCATAGATCCTTTCTCCACAAAGACAGGTGTACTTGTATATTGAGACCCACATACCTATGTGCATATAACTCACTCACTGCCAGCAGAAACAACAGCCACGTTTTTGACAATTGGATCTCATTCCTGGTTTATATTCAGCTTCTGGTACATGAACACCCCAGGTGTCTTGCACATCTGTATCCTTCCCACTCCCACTTCTGAGTCCTCCTCCTCCTATTTCCCCTGCCCTCTCTCCCCACCTCCTTTCACTCACCCAGGGAAACAAGCTGTGGCAAAACAAGCCTGTGATGTTTCACTGTGTTTATAAATCTCTTAAGCTTTACATGGTGCTTTTTTTCAGCTCAGAGCCTAGCTGGAACGTTGCTGTTTTTGCAGAGACAATCAAAGGAAAGGGATTATAATTACGGGTCAAGTCCTGAGCTGGAAGCAGCTGCACGTGTTGGGGGCTTCCCTTGCTTGGTCATCTTCTGTATCAGCTAAGAGCCAGGCATCCTAGAGACATGCTGAAAAGGGACTTGATCTGGGTTGCTTCCTCTCATCCTCTCCATTTCCTGTCCTTGTGAAATGCAGGGCTCCCAGTGAGTATCTCCCATAGTCCTTGTTCTTGGGGAGCAAATGCCTGCAGCCAGGTTCTAAATGCTCATCTCATAAGCCACAGAGGGACTTGGGCCTGGTACACTCACCCAACTGTAGCCACATCCTGCACAAGACTTTGATGGCTCCCAGCTTTCTTCCAGGGACTGGAGCTCCCCACCCTCATCACCACATAGAGTCCACAACTTGCAGACACTCACACACGAGGGCCCAATTTAGTCAGTCCTACTATTGAGCCCTGCTGGGTGGTGCAAATGGTTAACCCTCATCTATTAACTGAAAGGCTAGAGGTTCAAGTCCACCCAGAAGTGCCTCAGAAGAAAGGCCTGGTGATCTACTTCTGAAAAATCAGCCATTGAAAGCCTTATGAAGCATAGTTCTTCCCTGAAACACATTGGGTCACCATGAGTTGGAATCAACTCCACAGCAATTGGTTTGGTTTTGGTTTACTACCGAGCCTGGAAGGAACTATTTAATGTGGCCAGCTGGGAGGAAGAAAAGAAAAAGGGAGAGGGAGAAAAGAGACAGAGTAGGAGAAAGCTCGCACACCAGCCCTGGGTCTGAGCTAAACCCCCTTCCCTATAAGCACACTGACCTGCTTGACCCAAGAAAGACTACAGAGCTTCTCAACCTGAAGCTGAATTATTATTTTGGCTTCTTATTTTTTTTAGCACAAACTTTCAGTGTCAACTTGAAGCTGCAAAAAAACACCAGTCTTTGTATCCCAAACCCCAGGCCTTGAGTTTCTGGCTGAGCATTTTCATGTGGATTTGAGTAAACAGTCACGTATATTCCTATGTATCCCTGCAGGGCCCTTGCTGGAGAAAAGAAATACCATACCTGAGTGGCCACATACTCTTGTCCCAAAGGTCTGTGAGCCCCTCCTCTACTCAACCCCAGATTCACAGCTAGAAAGAGCGATGAAATCACTGTGATAAAGTCATCGTCCCCAGTGCCCTCCTGGGACAGAGGAAGAAGAAAAGTAGTGTGAGCTCTCACGGAGGGTCAGCAGCAACCATCTGTTCCTTTTCCTTCTCTTCTAAGGAGAAGCCTGACTCTTTAAAGTGATAGCCCATCTCATCAATACCAGCAGAGCTGAGGACAACCTGCATTTCCATGGCACAGAAAAATGATCCCAGTTGGAGCGAGCTGGTCCCAGCTAAGCGCCCAGCCCCATGAGTAATCTCAAGCATAATGTCTTCCCACTTAGGACACCAACCCTGCATCTTGATACTGAGATGGAGCAAATAGTCTACAGGCCCTTTGCAGCTGGGACCATTTCAGATAATGTCAATTGAACTACTGCTGCCAATAAGATTCAGGGATAATATCTCCTGAATTCAAATTCTGCTCTGCCACTTAAAAGGAGCCTGGCTGCACAGTGGTTAAAGCTCTTAGCTACTAACTAAAAGGTCAGTGGTTCAAATCCATCAGCCATTCTGTGGGAGAAAGATGTAGCAGTCTGCTTCCATAAAGATTTACAGCTTTGGAAACCCTAGGGGGAAGTTGTACTCTGTCCTATAGGATAGCTATGAGTCAGAACTAACTCAACTGGCAGTGGGTTTTTTTCCTTTCTGCACTTGTTAGCAGATGACCCAGGGTAAACCACTTCTTATCTCTGAGCCAGAGTTCCTGCATTGTAAATCAAGGACAATAAGAGTACCTACCATGTGGAACTGTTGGATCCAATGAGCTAATTCATACAAAGTGGTAGTATGGCACCTAGCACATAATCTATACCACCAGTTACTGTCAAGTCAACTCTGACTCATGGTGGCCCCATGTGTGTCACAGTAGAACTGTGCTCCATAGGGTTTTCAAAGGCTAATTTTATGGAAGTAGATTGCCAGGCCTTTCTTCCCATGCACACTTGGGTGGACTTGAACTGTCAACCTTCTGGTTAGTAGCTAGGCATACTAATTATTTTGCTACCCAGAGACACCAGCACTTTAATAAGCACTTAAGAAATACATTTACTTTCTTCTTTTGGAAATTGACCAGATAGTAAGAGCCTTATCGTCTCACACTGGAGAACTGTGATATGATTAGACCTTGGGGATTTGGGAACCAGAGCCTCCAGGGTCCTTTGGTATGGGATAGAGTTGGGGCCATTAGTCAGGGCAAGGCACATGGAATTCTGTGGCCCCTTGCAAGGCCATGGGCTTACTCGTTTATCATGCAAAGCCAGCAGCTGCAAGGCTCACTGAGCTGAAACAACAATGTGTCATTGGAAAATGAGGGTGGGAGCGCAAGCTACCTTCATTGAAAACAAATTGATTGAACAATTTGTATTCTCCCAATTCCCACATTTGAGCACCAAGGCAACCCCCAGAGCATGCTAAGTAGGTTACTGTCTGCAATGGAAACAGATGGGAGGGAGGAAAGAGAGGAAGAGACACATTGGGATAGCTGGAGGAGGAAGAAGAGGGGCAAGGGGACAAAGGAGGAGGGAAAGAGAAAGGATAATAAGAAGGTGGAAGACAGGATAGTGTGAGGAAGGGAGGAAAAGTAAAGGGGAGAAAAAGAAGGAAGAAAGAAGAAAAAGTAAGTACAGCAGGTAGCGGAAGCAAAGTATAGAACCCAAGTTTCTTGATTTGAAAGGGTAAACTACAGCCCAATTCCAAAAGGGCTGAGAATATTCTTTGGTCCATGAGTGGGAAAATATTTTAGAATGTAAGCACCATGAACCCAAACCCACTGTCATCGAGTAGGATCCGACTCATAGCGACTCCTCCTTGGGTTTCTGAGGTAGCATCACTATGAAAGTAGATTGCCCAATCTTCCTTCCAAGGAGTGGCTGGTGGGTTTGAACCGCCAGCCTTCTGGTTACCAGTCAAGTGTCTTAGTCACTATGCTACCAGAGTTCCCATGCACCATGAGGGCAATTTTTTTTTTTTAAATGTTTCTTTTCTTTTGTTTCTTCAGCGTTGCATCTTCAGCCCCTAAACTCATGGCTGCTTCAGGAAAGCATTCAATATCTTTCTTTGAATGAAAGTATTTCATTGCAGTCAATCAACTAACACATCTTAGCTGAGCTATAGGCTCTGCCCTGCACTTGGGGTAGTGAGGGGACTCCAAAGAGGGGGCTGGCCCAATGGCTGTTTTTAAGGACCATGGTTTGGCTGAGGAGAGAGTGCTGACAGAGAGGAGGTCAAGAAGGTTCAACATAACAGTCCACAGTTACTGGCAATTGGGTGGTTTTGACTACAGGTTCTGTAAAAGAGACAAGGGAGTAAGAGACTCAGGCCCTGGGTACAGCTGAGGATGCAGCTCTGATGTGTCCACTCAGTCTTAAAGCTATGGCGTGTTCCAAAGCGTTCGTGTAAAACCCTGAGCACTGCAACTGAAGGATGCAGACTTCCTTGGGGAGAAGGTGGAGTAATTAACCCAATGACCTTCTGATATTGACCCTGGGTCTTTCTGCAGCCTCTATAAACCACCTCTACTGCTGGACTCAGATGCATTATGAACAGAAGAGAGTATCGGGGCCCAATTCCATAAACCATCTCCTGGCTTACAGTGGTGGGAAGTCCAGGGGAGACCTGATGACATTCTGTCATTGGCTTGGTCAATTCTTGTGATACAGAACAAATTATAAGGTGACATTCTTTCACTGGCTTTGAAATCAGTCTGATGTGGATTCAAATCCCAGCTCTACAGTTTCTAAGTTGTATAAAACCTTGAGCTATTTAGGAAATAGTAACAGTTGGCATTCATTGAGTGTTTACTCTGTTCCAGTTCCAGTGGTCTGTTCCAAGTACAGTTCTAAGTGTTTTATACTATCTTATGTGACAGGTGGGAGCTCTGGTGGCGTAGTGCCTAAGGCATTTGACTGCTAACCAGAAGGCTGGTGGTTCAAACCCCCCAGCCACTCCTTGGAAGGAAGGTTGGGCAATCTACTTCTGTAGTGATACCACCTCAGAAACCCAAGGAGGAGTCGCTATGAGTCAAATTGATTCAACAGCAGTGAGTTTGGTTTGGTTTTTATGTGACAGGTACTACTGTTATACCATCTTTCAGATGAGGAAAGTGAGGCACAGAGAGGTGAGGTAACAGGCCTAGGGGCAAAGAGCAAGTAAGTGGTAGAGTCAGGATTTGAACTCAAGTAGCCTGACTCCAGAGCCCTTGCTCTTCACTCATATCATCTCTATTTAACCTTTCTGAGCCCTGGTTTCTTGATTTGTCAAATTAGGATCATCATAGTCTTCCTGGCATTACTGAGAGAATTCTAAATAACATATAAAGTATTCAGTAATGTAGGTATTCAACAAACTGCAACTATTATACTTTACTGATTTAAGAGTCAATTTCTGCTGTACAAAAATGGCAATAAAGGAAATATTGATTAATGTCAGCAAGTGGCCCCAAACCATGGTGATTCTCCTGATTCATAATATCCCCTCTAACAGTTTTAATTTCAGTTATTATGTCTTGGTATCCTTGCACTGTTTTGCTTGATCTCTTTTGTTTGTTCCTCCAGATGCATTGTCCACCCTTCCGCACCCTGGTAATTACTTAGAAGGCTGAGCTGTATGCTCTGAATCAATAGGTCCCATGCTCTCTGGTTTCTGCTTGGGTGGCCAGTGGAGAAGGCCAGCAAGACAGGGGGGAAGGAAGGAGAATGATTTGGGCCTTTTTTTTTAACTTTATTGTTATTTGGGTAAAAGTTTACAGAGCAAATTCATCTTCCATACAGTAGTTGAAATACACTTTGTCTCATAACATTGACTGTAATCTCCCACAATCCAACAGTTCTCCTCCCACTTCCTCCCCATGGTCACCTCTTCCCTGTGTCCTTTCCTCCCATGCACTCCTGCCAACTCCCCCGGAGCTGTCTCCCTGTGCATACACTGCCCTTCTATTGTCTCATGATTTGATCTCTCCAAGGAGTGTATCTACCTAATGTAAATGTTCAGCTCATATGCCTGTCTTTTGTTTGTCTGGAAGCCACAGTGGGTTTGATTCCAGACCTAAAGGGCAGCTCCATACAGGAGTTCATACACATTTTGCTTCATGACATTGATGCAATTCCCCACAATGTAATAGCTCTCTTCACACTTCCTCCCTGTAGTTACATCCTCTTCCCTGTGTCCTCCCCTCCCGTGCACTCCTGTCCCCCCAAGCTGTCTCCCTGTACAAACACTGCCCTTCTGTTCTCCCATGATTGACTGCTCCAAGGAGTGTATCTACCTGATGTAAGTATTCACCTCATATGCCTATCTATTGTTTGGGTTTGGCTGGAAGCCACAGGAGTGAGTTCTGTCCCAGACCTGAAGGGTATCTAGGGGCCATAGTCTCAGTGGTTCCATCAGGCTCTATCAGATCAGAAAATCTGGTCCCTTTTTTTTTTCAATTATTTTGAGTTTTGTTCCACATTGTTCTCTCACTCTATCCAGGATCTCCTACAGAGATCCCCCTCCAAGTGGTTGACAGTGGTAGCCAGGTACCATCTAGTTCTTCTGGTCTCATAGTCATATAAGCTGAGGATCTCATGATCAACCAGTCCCTTGGACTAATTGTTTCCATGTACCTTTGGTTTTCTTCATTCTTCTTTGCTCTGGACAAGGAAAGACCCATCGTTGCATCGAGATGGCCGCTTGCTAGCTTTTAAGATCCCAGTCGCTACTCACCAAAGTAGGATGTGGAACAATGTTTTGTGTAGTATATTATACCAATTGAGCTTGACTGTGACTTTGGTCCCAAGCCCACAGGTTCAACTACTTGCTCCCTCTGGGTAGCTGGCTGTGGTCAAGAAGTGACTACAACCTTGTCCCTTGTCAGCTCTACAATATACCTGGAAATTCTTACAGAACATACCAATACAGTTGTAGAAACACTGTCCGCCAATGCTATACATGGTCTTGGACACACTCCCCCCTGCATAGACAAACCTAATAGTTCACCCTGTGCACCCATCTATCCACCCACAGATCAATGTTTGCCTTCACTGACAACGCAGGACTGTATGTGCAAAAGGGTTCATCTTTGTTGTCTGTACCTCCCATGCACCTCTCTATGTCTTCCTCTTCCTCAATGCCACCATGTTGATCACTCACATTTAGTACATTGCCCTTCTCTTCACCCAAATCAACACTTATCTCTACCTATCTAGCAATGTTCCCCCCTTACCCTCCCACCCCTGGTAACCAACAAAGAAAATTTCCTTCCATATAGAAACCTTTCCTTGAATTTTTACAATAACAGACTAATACAATATTTGTTGTTTTGTGATTGACTTATTTCACTCAGTATAATGTCCTCCAAGTTCATTCATGTTATGCTGTGTTTCACAGATTCTATGTTATTCTTTAGTGTTGCATAGTATTCCATTGTGTGTATGTACCATAGTTTGGTTATCCATTCTTCTGTTGATGGGCACTTAGGTTGTTTCCATCTCTTTGCTATTGTGAATAGTGCTGTGATGAACATGGATGTGCATATATCTGTTTGTGTCCTGGCTCTCACTTCTGTAGGATATATACCTAGTAATAGGATTGCTGGGACAAATGGTATTTCTATTTCCAACTTTTTAAGGGATTGCCAGGCTGCTTTCCACAGTGTTTATGTCATTTGACAGTCCCACCAACAGTGCATGAGATTTCCAATCTCTCCACATCCTCACCAACATTTGTTATTTTCTGTCTTGTTGAACTTTGCTACTAGTGCTGGGGCAAGATAGTATCTCATTGTTGTTTTGATTTGCATCTCTCTAATGGCTAATGATCATGAACATTTCTTCATGTATTTGTTGGCTGCCTGAATATCCTCTTCGGTGAAGTGTCTGTTCATGTCTTCTACCCATTTTTTAATTGGATTATTTGTCTTTTTGTTGTTGAGATATTGGAGTTTTCTATAAATTTTAGACATAAGTGCCTTGTCAGACATGTCATTGCCAAATATTTTTTCCCAATCTGTGGGTGCTCTTTTTGACTCTTTTAAAGAAGTCTTTGGAAGCACATAAAAATTTAATTTTTAGAAGGTGTCATTCATCTAGTTTGTCTTATGCTGTTTGTGCATTTTGGGTTATGCTTGATAGTGATTTGGGCCTTTTTTATTTTCTCCTAGTTCCCTCCCTGTGGACTTGGCTGCAACCCTCAACCAGCTGTCACAGCTGTTTTTGGGCAGCTCTCTGGATACGGCTTATCAGCTCTCTGGGTTTCAGCAACTACTCCCACTGTTCACCCCTTCAAGTTTAAGAATGGTAACAACCTCACCTGAGTCCCTGGGTGGTGCTAATGACTCATACACTTGGCTGCTAATCGAAAGGTTGGAGGTTGGAGTCCACCCAGAGACACTTAGAAAAAAAGTCTGGAGATCTACTTCTGAAAAA
Organism: Orycteropus afer afer; assembly: GCF_000298275.1. Classification (NCBI taxonomy): domain Eukaryota; kingdom Metazoa; phylum Chordata; class Mammalia; order Tubulidentata; family Orycteropodidae; genus Orycteropus; species Orycteropus afer. The sequence continues at coordinate 10,878,937 of NW_006921646.1, forward strand.
TCAGTCATGGGAAACCCTATGGAGCACAGCTCTCCTCTGAGCCATCAGCATTGATGGCACTGTAAGGATGTCAGGAATAGGTGTAGCTATCTTTTCCAAAGCCCCTGAGTTGTTTGGGGAGGCATGTGGTTCTGGAAAGTTGATTACTCCCCTGGCTCCCAGGAGAGCATTTAATTTCACAGGCTACAATGACTGGTTAAGAGAGGAGCATATGACTTGGCAATGCCAATCAGAGAGGACCTCAGAAGTCCTTCCAAGACTGTTGCAAAAAGCTGTTCTCTCTCCTACTATATGTTCTGATCCATGGACATGTGGCCTACATCTTCTGCAACTATCTTGCTACCATGAGGAAAGCCCAGCTTAAGGATAAAACTAATTCACAGAGATAACAGAAATGAAGCCAAACTCTGATCAACCTACTCCTGAAGTCCATACCACCTTTTTGTTGCAGAAGGCAATAAAATTCACTTTTTAAAGTCAGACCAAATTGGATTTTTGTTTACATGTAACCACTCGCAATTCAACAATTTGGTACCAGAAGTGGGATGTTGAAATAATAGACGCTACAATGCCAGGCAGGGACTACATGACCAAGCCCAGGACGTGGGTTGAGAAATAACAAAGCTGTTGATATTCAGGGCTGCGTACAGTGCCTGGCACAACTCTGGGGTATCATTGACATTCACAGTTATTGTAGATTTATATATTTACAAGACAATTTTCTAGCAGATGGCAGTAAAGTGACTTGAGGAAGGGTAAGGCTTTTTCTAATTTGCACAAAGATGCCAATTGGACTAGCAGCAGGGCTGTCGCTCCCCCAATCTGGTTAATTGGCAGCACTTGTCATGAAACAGGGAGGTGGGTGGTTAAACTGCTGCCTCTTCTTCTTTGGGTCCCAGACCATGTGCCTGATAAGACTGTAGAAGGTAAGAAATATTTAGGATGTTGGAATAAATTGGCTACTTCATGTAGCCTTCATTGAAAAGTATGGTCTTAAAATAAGAAGACAATCTTTGTTCAAGATGGCCCGTTGAAAGCAGAGAGGGAAGAAAATACTGTTTGGGTAAGAGAGGCAGGACCTGGCAAGGATGAGAAAGTGGTTCTGTTAAGTGAGCAAAGGTAGGTGGTGGGAAACATAGTAGAACATAAGACTGGGATCAACAGGAAGCCTGAAACCCCAGACCACACAAACATCTCCTGAAATAAATTCCTTTCCTGGCAATGAGGTCAATCACTTCTATTGTAAGGATGTAGCTGGGATGTAGACAGTGGGCAAAGGGTAGGTGGTGATGCCTCCCTATCTCAAACCAAAGGCCTCTAAGAGGTGCAGCCCAATATGGAGGGAGAAGCTATTAAATAAACTAAGGGCTAGAGAATAAGCAGAGTCTATTGCTAGAAGACAATTCTTGGACTCAAGACTGACTCAGCAGTATCTCTTGGCTGTGGTTATTGGCATGGTATTGACTGAGATGTAAACAGACTAGAAATCTAAGGTTTTTAGAGAGAGTACTATTGTCAAGCCTGGCTGACAATGGCCTTTGATTGCTCAAACCCTAAGGCAATTCTCAACATTCCAACCTCACCCAATAGGAGAGAACTGCTAAAGTAGTAAAGAAGAGAGGTCCTCTCCAAAAGTCTATCTCAGAGAGGGCCAAAAAGTATAAAGAACGAGGGAGACCCTCCCAGCCTAAAGTGGCTAATCAAGGAAGGCATTCCTTCAAGAAGAAGATGCTATGGACCACAGACTAGTGACTGCAATATGTTTTCCAAATGAGAGAGACATGCTTTTTTATTGCTTCCTTTTTTCTTTGTTGTTTTTGCAATTATAATATTCTCTATTAAGTGTATATTGGGTGTGTGCATCTATCCCACTAGCAGGAACATAAACAGTGATCAATAAATACACGTTGAATGAATAAGCAAATGCAGTAAACCATTACACATGTGAGTAGAAGTGGCTGTCAAGGATGGATTCCAGGACAGAAGTATTTTGGCCATGATGCTAAGATTACACGCGATCAGCAAACCTAACAATGTAAGGGAGATGGAAGAATTAACAGAGCACTCTTAATAAGAACAGTAGCATGTTTTAGAAAAATAACTCATATGATATGGAAACAGGATAGAATTAAATGTTAGAATGATCCAGGAGTCAGGGCTGACTCAACAGAAGCTAACATCAATAACTTAAAAATATGATCCAGCAATAAAAAACTGGGGAAATCATTTGTAGGATTTATAAATGATAGGTTTAGCTTTCAAAAATCTCATGCAAATCAATGAAAATACTACTGAGACCTCATTAATTTAAAAAAAAAAAGGTAATGAACACAATAAGGGTTATATTAGTTATTAAAATGTGCATATTTACTACTGATCACAAAGTTGTAAATAAAAATATTGTAACAATCTTAAAAAAAAAAAGAAAGATCAGAGGCAGAAGAAAGGAGCATTGCAGTCTGTCTCATCTAATTCATCCACAACTAGATGGATTGACACAGTGGCTGCAAAAAATGGGTGCAAGCATAGCAAGGATTGTGAGGATGGTACAGACAGTGTTTTGTTCTGTTGTACACATAGTGACTATGTACAAGGGAGTCGACTTAATGGCACCTAACAACAACAACTGAGGAAGAAACTGAAGCCCAGAAGAAAGAAAAGACTCTCCAAAGTCACCCAGATAAAACAGCCCATCTACACACAGTGATGGCTGCTAATTCCCAAACTGTAAGAACATTGGTGGTGGAGGGCATGTCTTTTTATTCCATCTTCCAGCAGTAGTTTTCAAAATGTGGTCCATGGGCCAGCATCATCAATATACCAGGGAACTTGTTAAAAATGCAAATTCTAACTCTGAACCATACCTCTTATTGTTGTTATTAGCAGCTGTTGAGGCACCCTCCCCCAACTCACAAGATCCCACACAAAGAAATCACTAGGCCTTTCCTCCAGTTCATCTTAGTCAGGAAGCTCTGCTGAAACCTGTTGGGCATCACAGCAGCACACAAGCCTCCGCTGGCAGAGAGTGGTGGCTGTGCAGGAGGTGCACTGGCCAAGATGCCAACCAAGGCGTTCCATGTGGAATGTGAGAACTCTATCCCTGAGCCACCGCTGCCCCTTGAACTCCACCTACTGAACCAGAGAGACTAAAGTGGGCCCAGTCAGCTTCATTTTAATAAATCCTCCAGGTGATCCTGACACAGGCTCAAATTTAAGAACCACTGTTCTAGGATCCACTGCCATCCAGTCAATTCCAACTCATAGCCACCCCCATTGGGTTTCCAAGGCGGTGAATCTTTACATAAGTAGATTGCCCCATCTTCCTTCCAGGGAGCTGCTTGCTGGTGGGTTTGAACTGGTTAGCAGTCAAATGCCTTAGGCACTGCACCACCAGAGCTCCTTTGTTCTAGGACAGACATTCTCAAATCTTGATGTGCATACAAATTATTTAGGGATCTTGTTAAAATGCTGATTCATATTCAGTTCTAGGGGCTCTGGTGGCTTAGTGCCTAAGGCATTTGACTGCTAACCAGAAGGATGGCGGTTTAAACACACCAGCCACTCCTCAAAAGGAAGACAGGGCAATCTACTTCTGTAGAGATACCGTCTCAGAAACCCAAAGAGAAGTCACTATGAGACAGAACCAACTCAACGACAGTGAGTTTGGTTTAGGATAAACCAAAAACCAAACCCAGTGAGTCGACTCTAACTTATAGCAACCCTATGAAACAAAATAGCCCAAAGAGTAATCTAGGCTGCAACCTGTACAGAAACAGACTGCTACATCTTTCTCCCATAGAGCGGCTTATGGGATTCAACTACCAACCTTTCAGTTAGTAGCTGAGCGCTTTAACCCCTGTACCACCAGGGCTGGGGTAGGGCCTGAGAATTTGCTTTTCTAACCAGTTCCCAGGTGATGCTCCTGTTGCTAGTACAAGGACTACACCTTGAATAGTCAGGCTTTCGTTGTTTTACACCTGCTCCCTTGTCACCTATAAACCAAACCAAACTCACTGCTGTTGAGTCGGATCTGACTCAAAGCGACCCCTCCTTGGATTTCCAAGGTGGTATCACTATGGAAGTAGATTGCCCAACCTTGCTTCTGAGGAGTGGCTGGTGGGTTTGAATCGCAGCCTTCTGGTTAGCAGTCAAATGCCTTAGGCACTATGTCACCTATGGAAATTGGCATTTCTCCCTAAAGGTAGCTAAGCAGACACAGGCATATGGGAACTGAAAAAGTAAAGCCTAGAGAATTACATACCATGAAAGAAGAGATATATTTATCCCAAATCATATTGATAGCAAAACACATTAGATAACAATATAAAACACAGGTTGCTAAAGTTGTAAAAATCTACTTTGCTTTATCTCTAAAAAAAAAAAAAAAATTTAAAAGCATTATCATTAAAGGTGATTCGCAAAATCATCACCTTAGCATAGCAGCTATTTTTATTTTTGCATATTCCTTCCAAACTTTGTCCATAAGTATCCTTTAAGAAAAAGTTCCTATTATATACTCTGGAGTAGCTGAAAAGTTGGCAGTTTGAACTCACCAGAGGTGTCTCAGAAGACAGGCCTGGCAATCTGCTTCTGAAAGTCACAGCCTTGAAAACTCTGTGAACCAGCTCTACTCTAGATGTATCATGGGGTCACCATGAGTCAGAATCAACTCAATGGCCACTAACAACAACAACTAACAAGAAGGGAATCACTGGGAAGTCTGAAACCAAGGTTTGGACTTGTAGCCTCCACAACTGTGAGAAAACAAACTTCAGTTCTTTAAAGCCATCCCCTTGTGGTATCTCTGTTAAAGTGGCACGGGAAAACTAAGGCAGTCTCCAAATTGTACTTCACACATGGGACAATTCTGGGAGCTGAGGAAACATCATGTTTGGATGACAAGTGTAATACAGGACTTCTGGAGACTCTGTTTGTAATCAGAGAGCTCTTTCCCAATTGTGCACTGGACAGGGAAGTCCATGAGGGCAGGTCACTTAGTAAATGCTCAAGAAATTGAATAAATGAGTGAACAAATGATTTTGGTCAATAGATAACCACAGTTTTAAATGAATTAGCCACAGATTTAATTAAATTATAAAGATGAAACACACTCACACATAAGTATTTTTCTTCGTAAGTATTTTTACAGGTGGATAATATAGATCTTATTTTGATTTTATAGACAGTATAGTATTACATTATGTTAGGGAACTGGGGGCAGAGGCAGCCTAGGGCCCAGCCTTGTGCTTTTCACCTCTGGGGTCTTCCTAACTGACCACTCTCCAGATCACTGAGGGGGTCCCATCTTCCCTAAATATTATTGCTCACAGGACCCAGATGCCTTTGTATCTCCTGTAGCTTCAAGAAGGCTCTCCTCTCTGAGCTGGACTTTCAAGGCTTTTTGAGAAAGAATCAGGAATAACCCTCCTCTCTAACCCCATGGGTGCCTCCATTGATTGGCTTCTCCATTCTTACCACCTGGAAATCTGGCTTTCTTGATGGGGATGCCTGTAGCCTTGGGAGCACACTCTTACCTCTTATTCCCTGTCCCCTCCTAGAAGGGAGAGAGGTAGCCTGTGACACATTTAGATAAGTGGTCTTGAGTGTTACAGAGGATGCCTGAAACAAAAGGGAGTTTGCAAAGAACATGCTGCCCAGAGGTCTGTGTAGGAGCATGTTAAATGGATCCAGGGTCCCATAGTGAGATCACCTCAATTCTGGAGGCCTCTGTCCAATGGCCTAACCTCAGATCCTCATGAGGGTCTTTTCTCCTTGAGGTTCCCAAAAAGTTGTCTTCCTTGCCTTACAAGGAGTAAGACAGTATTCAAGGTGCAAAGACGGATGGATTGATGAATGGGTGAGTAGGTGGGTGGGTGGGAGGATGAAAGGATGGATATGTGTGAATGGTTGATGGATATCAAAACTGCCACCAAATCTATTGTCATCAAGTCCATTCTGACTGATAGTGACCCTAGAGGTCAGAATAGAACTGCCCCATAGGGTTTCAAGGCTATAATCTTCTACAGAAGCAGACTGCCACATCTTTCTCCTGCAGAAAAACTGGTAGGTTCAAACACTGACCTTTGGGTTTGCAGTCAAGCACTTAACCATTGTTCCACCAGGGGTCTTTGGATATTTACTAAAGGGACAAAATTACAGGAGGCAGTTTTGATGCACAAACTAACAGGAAGCAGAAGGGACCCAAGGGAAAATATTTTTACTTTTATTCTTTTGCTTGTTTGTTTTGAAGCATAATCATTAATTCAAGGCAAAGTGGACTTTGAAACTGCCCTGCTCTCTGGACCACCACTTTGCATTCTTATTTGTTGATTCATAAGCACAGCTTGACCCACTGGCTGACTAAGCTAAACTGAGGTCTTTGAAAGACCCTAGTCCAAGGTCCTCTTTCACAGATAAGCAAATAGAAGCCAAAGGAGGTCAGATGATTGGCCTAAAATCTCAAATACTGTTAGTTTTTTGAAGATCTCTTTCCCCCTGTCTGAAAAATGATTCTTGTCCTGGTCACTGACTTCCACCTCTATCTTCCATCCATCTTTTATTTCTGCCCCTAGCCAGCTTCTTGATTTAAAATTGTCCCCCTATAAATCAACACACAAGCACAGTGTTTTCCACAGCAAATGCAGGAGATGTTCCGTGTATAGCAAAGCCATTTTCAATAATGTATAATTAATTATAATACATGAAAAGGACCCTTTTCCTTGCATGTTGGTGGAGAGTTCCTCCTGACATTTAATGTAGTAACTCTGTAATCCCGTGCTCTTTACAGTTGATAAAATAATTCCCCCCATTCACTTTTCCTGGGAATGTAAGACATTGTGTTCACCAGTTTTAGAAAAGCCTGCACAATTAAAAGCACTCTGCTGGAGGCCTTTTCTCCTTTCAATCCTGCTCCTCTACATTCCCCTAAGGCAGATGATGGTTCACGAGAAGCTTCAGGCTCCTGCCCACCACCCTCCAGGAAGAAGCCACAATGGTGAAGTCATCCCTGGAGAGAATTGAGGCCTGTGCTTAGGAGGATGGGCACAGCTGGGGTTAGGGTGGAGGCTGGGCAAGGTATGAGCTCACCCAATGGTAAGGAGACCCTGCTCCTTCTCTTCCCTCCACATGTGAAACTGAGCTGGCAGGATGCAGGAAACCTTTCTCAGATGTATTGATCACAGAGGGAAGGGGCTGCAGCCACTGATGGGCTGTCTGGGCCCCATCCGGGAGTTAAGAGGCACTCAAAGTCCCCTCCCCACATATCACTGCTGGAGGGCCATAGAGGGAGGAGTTGTAGTTCTTGGCACTGTGAGAGAAATCCTTTAATCTCAGCCGCACATCCTTTCACGCTCCAGTTTTCTTTGGCATAACCCTGTTCCCCACCCTGTATCCTCCCCATCATTGCAGAAGCTCCAGAAAACTCCCCTCCTCCAGGAAGAACATATGAGAGTCAGTGGAGATTCTGGTCCAAGCTGCTCTGTGCTACTCAGAATGCCCACCCTTGACTTCTCATTACCCATATCCCTGACATGCATATTGTCCATGTAGTTTCTTACATCACCTTGGTTGCTTGGGTGATAATCTATCTATATCTATGTCATGTCAGCCTGGAAGCTCCCTATGAACAAGAGATGTAATAATCTTAACTACAACAATAATACACTGAACATTCTGTCCTAGGCACTGTGCCGAGCATGTTCTGCACTGCGACCCTCACTATCAGCCCAGTCTTCAGCATACCTGCTCTCCTCAAGCTCCGTCACTCGCCTGAGCTGCTTGGAAAGTTTCCACCAGATGGTGGGTCTAGAACTGGCCTTATGGCTCTCCCAGCCTCCTCCCTGCATGTTGGCCAGACTTATGGTCAGTTTTCCTATCTAGCACCTTCTTGGCCCACAGAGACCCAAACCTGACTGAACTCAGGCCCTTCTCTGGGGCTCTTTTGCCCAAAAGGTTAGTGTGATGGAGGCTGCACTGAAGGGAGCAGAGCATCAAGGACAAGGGATATGAAGTCCACAGTGCTTCCACTGACAGGCAGAGGGAAGAGAGGTGCAGAGACAACTATCTATCTATCTATCTATCTATCTATCTATCTATCTATCTATCTATAAAACTCACTGCCATTGAGTCAAGTTGACTCATAGCGACCCCTCCTTGGGTTTCTGAGGCAGTATCTCTACAGAAGTAGATTGCCCACTCTTTCTTAGCAGTCAAATGCTTTAGGCACTATGCCACCAGAGCTCCCGGAGACAACTATAGTAGGATTTAAGGGGGAACAGATTGATCTCAAAAGGAGCTCTGGTGGTGCAATAGTTAAAGCATTTGGCTGTTAACCAAAAGATCAGCAGTTTGAACACACCAGCTGCTCCACAGGAAAAAGATGAGGCAGTCTGCTTCCATAAAGATTCACAGCCTTGGAAACCCTATGGGGCAGTTCTACTCTGTCCGATAGGGTCTCTATGAGTCAGAATTGACTCAATGGCAGTGGGTGTGGAGAATGATCTTGCTCACACTCTGATTCTGCCTGAGATTCCACCATCAGAGAGTCTTCAGAGGACACCACACTTCTTGATTTTGGGATGGGAAGTTATCATAGATGAGGCATCTGAGAATGCAGGTGGTGGGCTCAAGGTCCTATGGCTAGTTAGTGGTGGAGAGGGAACTAGAACAGGCCTCCACTCTCTCTCCCCACACCCTCTCTTTCTCCGTCTCTCTCTCACTCACACACACATATGCTCCCATACATACTCACACACCTAGTAATACCCAGGGCCCTCTTCTGAATGGGTTGACATCTTGGATTCATGTCCCCCTGTCTGAGTGACTCTAAGTTTGGTCTACTCCCAAAATTCTGGAGGCCATAGATTAGATCCATGCTTAAATCTCTTAAGACCAAAATCCAGCTCAAGGCATCCTCTTTTCAACTATGTCTTTGCCATCTCAGACAAGGCATTCTTTAAGAACAAGGGATATAATTATAACCAGGGATTATGACCCTGGTTCTTTAGGAACAAGAGATATAATTATAACCAGGGATTATGAACCTGGTTATAATTTTATCTCTTGTTCCTAAAGAATGCCTAGTCTGAAATGGCAAAGACATAGCTGAAAAGAGAATGCCTTGGGCTGGATTTGGGTCTTAGGAAATTCAAGCATGGATCTAATCTATGGCCTCCAGAATTCTGGGCGTAGACCAAACCTAGATAACCAGGGTCATAATCGGGGTAGCTCTGGTAGCACAGTGCCTAAGGCACTTGGACTGCTAACCAGAAGGCTGGCGGCTCAAACCCACTAGCCACTCCTCAGAAGGAAGGTTGGGCAATCTACTTCCATAGTGTTACTGCCTCAGAAACCTAAGAAGGGGTTGTTGTGAGTTGGGTCTGACTCGATGGCACATAACAACAACACAAAAACAACAACAGGGTCATAATCAACACTCAATTTCAGGTGAATGCAATGCATGCTATATATGTGACTATTATTACTCTCCTTGATGACAATGTTAGTTCACTGCATGGAAGCCTTTCTAATCCGGTGTCTTAGGAGTCAATTGGTTCTATATTTCGGACAAGGATTCTTTCCCACACTTCTCTGAAAGAAGTAAAAGATTCCAGCCCTGTGAGAGGTGGAACTGCTGGTGGGTTGCTAAGAGCATAGCCTCCTGACTCTCCACTGCAGACTCCCTGTGAGGAAGGTTCAGATCACAGGGGAGGAAGTCCTGTGCAGGAGTAAGCCTAGGTCCCCAGGGAAGCTGCTGTGATGTGAAAAGATCCCAGAGGGATCCTCAAACAGAAGCCTCCTTCAGTACAGCTCCTCCATCTTCACCCATTCTCTCTCTGTGCATCCAGACAGTAGCAGTAGGACCAGGGCCAGCAACAGGAGGAAACTCCGAGCCCCACCCTTGGCACTCCTGAGTAAGCAACTCACTGATTCCCTTCTAGCCTCACTGGTTCATGGTCAAAACTCTACTCACTGCCATAGATTTAGATCTGACTCATAGTGACCCCTCCTGGACTTCTTTCCCTAGGACACTGAAGGACTGGATCTTTGCCCTCTGCTAAACATCTGTGCCCCATTCTTCAGCCCAGAAATATGACAAGGATTTAGCAAGGATGACCCACCTATCTGAACCCCCTAGACTTTTTTTTTTTTTTTTGTCTTTGGGAAGAGGGTGTGGCCACTTTGCTCATCTGGGGTTTAAGCAGAAGATGAACTGAGAATGAGGGAAGTGGATCAGGAGAAAGACAAGGAAGGGCAGAGAAAGGCCTGGGAGGAGACACCCTCAGTCTGATGGGGAGAAGGGTTCCTGGCTTTGTGAAGTCTTTGGTCTGGTGGGGAAGGTGAGGGCTATACAGATGTTAGAATTATTAAATTATTATTATTGATACACAGTTCCTACTCGTAGTATTATAGAGCTTTAACCCTACTCTTCTAAGCACTTTCCTTGCATCATCTTATTTAATCCCTACAAGAACTATTATGAGGTAGCTCATCTTCTTATCACTTCTATCCCACAGATAAGGAGCCCTGGTGGTGGAATGGCTAAGCACCTGATTGGTGGATCCAACTCACCTAGAGGCTCTGCAGGAGAAACACCTGGTGATCTGCTCCCATAAAGATTACAGCCTAGAAAACCCTATGGAGCAGTTCTGCTCTGTCACATGGGGTCTTTATGCATAGAAATTGACTCAAAAATATCCTAAAGACAGGAGTCTTGCGGCACAAACAGTTAAGCGCTTGACTAGTAACCAAAAGATTGGTGATTAGAACCCCTTCGTAGGCACCCTGGAAGAAAGGCCTGGCAATTTGCTTCCAAAAGGTCACAGCCTTGAAAATCTTAATGGAGCATAGTTCTATCTTGCACACCTGGGATGCCATGAGTCAGAATCAACTCCATGGCAGCTTTTTAAAAACCGTATAGGTGAGGAAACTGAGGCATACAGTAGTTTGGTAACCTACCCTAAGCCCACAGCAGTAAGTGGCGGTGAGTGCAGGAACCAAAGTCCCAGCTCTTAACCACACCCTTGCACTGCCTGAAAACAAGACACAAGCTTCCAGGCAGCATCTACACCCACATAGTGTGCATGGAGTGATGGATGGAGAGAAGGTATACCCAGGAATGATTTTTGGAGATAATGAGAGACAAGGATTAATGGGGGTGGGGAGTGGAAAGGAAGATAGAAGGAAGCATATGTGTGGATGCAGATCTGAGCAGGAAAAGCTTTGTTGGAATGCTGTGGGATGAAGTTGCTGATTCCATCGGAGGTGGGAGTGGGGTGCCGGGTGGGTGGGGGAGTCAGCTCTGCTGAGGCTGCACTGAGCATAGTGGAGCCAGTGGGCCAGTAGGGGGGGTCAGCTCTAAGCAGTCCTCCTGCAAAGAGCTGGGCTTCGAGCTTCCAGATGACACTGTAAATCAGGGCTCCTAAGTAAAGCCATTACCGTGCTGGGAGCGCTCAGTCTATTGCCCGATGCCACTGTTTGAGACATTATTTCGAATTTAGTTTATGACTCTCTCCACTGTAAATCCTGCCTAGAGAGGATCCAGGGAGGCAGGCACGATGTCCCTGCACTCAGGGAATCCACGTGTGGCTAGGCTCTGGCCCAGGCCTGAGCAGGCTGAGGGCCTCAGCAAGCAGTGGTGCCTGTCCCAGCCAGGCTTTTTGACCCTGACAAGATGTCCAACCTCTGAGATCAGTGAGGGACTGGAGGCCAGGATAGGGCCAAGGCAGATGTAACTCAACCCTGCCTCTGATCCTAGGCTTGTCCTGCTCTTGCTCCCACCCCATCTCTGCCTGAGCACCCTTGGAAAACTGTGTTCAGTTGTGTTTAATCAGCCCCTTCTCTCTCTGCAGAAACACACTCTGCACCCTGGGTGGGATCCCCCAGCTCTGTATTTCTATTTCTCTTGCATTCTTTATGGTTCCACTCAACTAGAGCAGCTGGTACACAGGGGCTGGGCTCCCTTCCAGGCATAGTCCTGCCTTGAACCTCTCCAAGAGACATTTTTATTCCCTGTCCACACACACCGCACCGTGAGCTTCTGGAGAGCAGGGATTGTGTCCCTTTCATCATTGCATTGCGATGGTTAGCCCTGGGCAGAGCACTTAGAGGAAGTTCAGTAAACATTTTTTGAGGGAAGAGCTTTTCATTTCTGTGGCCTCAATGTCTTACACCATGTGGAAAATGGAAGATGCTAAATAATTGTTTGTTGATTGAACGGAATCCATGCTAACACAGCTCCTCCAAGGGGTGCCTTTTGATTGAACCTACCCCAAGTCACTAACTCCTATGCTCCCTCTAGGACAGCATGCCAGCCAGCAGCACTGGCCATCCCCCACCCCATGCCCTTGCAGAAATCAAAGCTCTTTGGACTCTTCCTGGGGCCAGGCACCAGAATGCTATAAGGTGTGTGTGGGACACTGTCCCCAACCAGGGGAGCTCATCTGAGGTGAGGAGGCTTGATATGTTCAGAAATACCGACAGTATTAGGTGACATGAGTCACACCAGGGAAGTACAGGGACAAGGATGGCATGCAGGAGGGTGTGCCTGACTATTGCAGGCAAAGGGGTCTGCAGTGGCTGACATGCTGCTAAGTGAAATGCTTGCTTTGGATCAGCCAGACAGTGAAGACCCTTCAGGAGGCACAACTTCTCTCACTGAGCCCTGCTTTAGAAGAGACAGGTGCTCCCCACATCTATCATAGCAGATCTTCTCTATCACTCCAGATAGATCAATTTTATCAAATTGCAGTTCATGATCCATTGGTGGGTCATGGACTCAATGCAGTGAGTGGGTCATGAGCAGCATGCTTGAAAGAACAGGTTAGGGATGGAATGGAATGGAGTAGCATAGAGTAGACTAGAGTAGAATCGAATAGAAAGAGGACATTGCATATAATAAGAATTGTTTGAGGATACATTTGTTTCCATTACAGATGTGCTGGGCGTTTTCATGTGTCAAATATATGTACTAGGTTATGATATAAAATATGATTCTTACTGTGGGTTCTAGTTAAAAAAAAAAAAGTTGGAAAGCCACTAACATAGATAATCTAGACCATTCTCAAAACTGTTATTGTTGTTGTTTGCCATCAAGTTAGCTCTGACTCATAACCTTATGTTATGGTCCCACGCCATGCCCAAACTCACCTTACCCTAATTGATAGATGCCTTCTTTCCTCTCTGTGATTTTTATTCAGTAACTGTGTAGAGTGTCCATCTGTGCTAGGGGATGTTTTGAGCAGACCACTGTTATTTCTGTACAGAGATATCCTCCATTTGCTGTCATAACAGAGCCCTGTTCAGTAGGGAGACATGTTCAATGGACTCTTGGGGACATACAGCCACCAAGGCTTTGGGATGGGAGCCCCTCCATGGCACTGCCGGGAGAAGAGAGTGCATAGATCCTCTCTGTAGTCAGTCATAGGGAATTCTCCCCTGCCTTCCCAAATCCAGATCAGTTACCATTGAGTTGATTCTACTCACAGTGACCCCATGCATGTAAGAGTAGAACTGTACTCCATAGGGTTTTCAAGGCTGTGACCTTTCAGAAGCAGATTGCCATGCCTTTCTTCTGTGGTGCTGCTCAGTGGGTTTGAACTGCCAACTTTTAGTTTGTTGTTGTTGTTGTTGTTAAGTGCCATCGAGTCATTTCCGACTCATAGCGACCCCATGCACAGCAGAACGAAACACTGCCCGATCCCGCGCCAGCCCCACAATCCCTGCTATACTTGAGCCCATCATCACAGCCACCATGTCAATCCATCTCGTTGAAGGCCTCCCCCTCTTTCGTCGACCCTCCACCCTACCAAGCACGACATCCTTCTCCAGGGAATGGTCCCTTCTGACAACATGACCAAAATAGGTGAGATGAAGTCTGGCCATCAAAGCCAGGAAGCCAGACAGAGGAACAGTCAGCCACAGGGACCCAGGTGAGGGTGATACAAGAGGTCTCCAACAGCAAGACAAACTTGTCTGTCGGTTTGTTCTACTGCAGTGACATGCAGACGTGAGTTTTGAGGCTGAGCCTCTGGTGTTTAAAACCCAGCGAGATGCACCTGGTGCACAGGTAACAGCCCAGCTTATAGACTGAGACAGACTAGCAAGAAGGAAGAGACCGTCCACTTCTCAAAGAATTGGCCAGGGAAAATCTTAAGAATAGCAAAGAACTTATAGATTAGTAAAAAAAAAAACTCACTGCCATTGAGTCGATTCTCATTCACAGCAACCCCTCTTTGGGTTTCTGAGGCAGTATCTCTATGGAAGTAGATTGCCCAGTCTTCCTTCCAAAGACTGGCCAGTAGGTTTGAACCACCAGCCTTCTGGTTAGCAGTCAAATGCGTTAGGCACTATGCCACCCATTTGTGCCACCCAGGTACCTTCCCCTGCCTTTAGGGGAACATAAAATAAAGGACAGTGTCCCTGTAGGCTGCAGTTAAGAAGGTCAGGGGTGGAAGGGACCCCAGGCAACTTCTGTCGCAACCCTTATTTTGTAGGTAGGAAAACTGAAGTTCCCCACAGATAGAGGCCAATGGCTGGTTTGAGACTGACCTGGGAATAGAACCCATATCTCCTAAAACTTCCCCCAGGATCACTGTTCCCTCTGCTGCCTGGTCTGCCTGGAGAGGTGGTTATGTGGCCAAGCAGGCAGGCCACACTGCACAGGGCCCTCTTCTCTCCTGGGGGCTGGCTACTCTAGACCCTAGAAGCTCTCATACTGGACTCACTGGTGATTTCTTCTTGTGTTTACACAGGGAAGGTACCTCCACTCAAGGTTCGAGAGGAAGCTGTTCAGAAAAAAGGGCTGAAATGAGGGCAAGGGCAGTACAGCCTTTTCAGATACTAGAAAAACAAGAGCCCTAGCTTTTTCCATATTTAGCCCTAGCAACAGAGCCAGGAATGGAGGGAATTACAATGAGACAAGCTTCAGAAATGAGACTGGAGGGAGAGGACAGGGTTCAGTAGGGTTGAGAGGCCCACTTCAGATTGCTCATGCTTCCCAATTCCAGAGAATTAGGGCTCCCCTCCCTGCTTCCCAATATCAGGTTTTAGGGAACCCAGGCCTCATCCCCCTACAGTCTGCCAAACTGAGTCAAGGAGCCTATACACAGGAACTCGTTAGGCTTACTCATCTCCATACCCCAGGGCCTAGTCCAGTGTCTGGCTCATAACAGATGCTCAAGTAGTATTTGAAGAACGTACCAATAAATCGACAGAGTTAAGACCAGACAGCATAGAATTTGGCCCCTTAAAGATGACAGTCCAGCTTAAGCATGAGGAAAGTGACATAGAGAAAATAATTTCAAAATCAAGTATAAGAGCCAGTTGAGCAGTGCCAATCATGAAGGAAGTGGCAGTAAAGGGCAAGGCTGGACTGGAGCAATCAGAGAAGTCTTCCTGGAGGTGGTGTTTGGGACAAGTTGGGTTTGGGCAGGCAGAAGGAGGAGCCATGAGTACACAGTGGGGTGCCAGAACAGGGGAAGTACAGGATGTGCAAGGGGCACAGAGGTGGGGCATCCATCTAATGAAGACGGATAAGAACCAGGAGACTTCCTGCAGCTGGAGCAATAGAAACCGGCCAGGTGAGGTGTTGGAGGTATAGCAAAGTGAGAAGGAGAGAAGGAGAGAAGGGAGTGAGAGGAAGGAAAAGACTTCCAATTTCCCATTCCCAAGGGGAAGTGGGGAGTGGGCCATTTGTCCAGGACCCCTTAGTTCCAGCCGGGGCTGGGGGCTGTCAAAGTCTCCCTTTGCTGCTCCTAAAACTCGAAGGACCCTTTGCCACTGGAAAGGCAGCAGGAATGGGGCCTGCCAACACACCCATATATTAACCAGCTAGGCAAAGAAACCCAGTCTATTTCTGTCACTGTTTGGAGGTGAAGACTTTCCTAGAAATTGATTAAGCCTCCCTTGTATATGCAAGCGCACATGCACTAGCACGCAGGAACACACACACTCACTCACTGATTATCCTCCAGTTTGGAGCTTGCCCATGGCTACACCCATCAAGGGGCTTCACAGAAGTCTGAAGGAAGGAGAGAAAGGGGCTAGTCATGGAGGTGTGAGGGCAGCAGTACTGTTCCTGCGTGTGTGGGAGTATGTGTCATATATGTGTTGGCCTAGGGCTTAAGTCCAGCTTTGAATAAGCAGTGCCGACTGCTCACTAGCTGGCTTCTAGCCCTGCCCATGGCTTCCTGAGGGTCGATCCTAAGGTGGCAGATGGCTTGAGGGGCCCCTGTGTAGAAACCCTTCCTGCACACATGTACGGCACCCACAGCTGGCCCAGGGTATCATAGCTGCTTCTCTGTATTCTGCTCTCTAAATAGCTGCCTCTCCACAATCAGTCATTGCTCACTGTCTGCAGCTTATAACTCCCCTCTTCCCAGCCCCAGCAAACAAGGACAGCAGCAGACACAGCCAGAGGCCCGTGAGCTCCCTCTACCTCCTCCTCTGGGGGCCCTCCGGGGTCCTCTGCCTTGCTGAGTCCTCACTTTCTCATCAAAGGGAGGCCAGGTGTAGGGAGCTGCAGCTGCTGGGGGCCCTGTCAATCCACAGTCATTTATCACTCCACAAAGACCACTGGGGAGCAGGTGTTTTTATGGGGGGTTCATCACCTGTTGCTATTTTTAAACTACATTTCTTTGTGACTAAGCCAGGATGAAGCTGAGGCAAAGGTAGACATAGAAGCAGCTGAGTGCCCAGAAGTTTGGCCTCTCCTCTCAGCACTGAGGGCCTGGCTGTGAGCCGAGAGCCATGTCACACACAGTCTCATCTCCTGCCTGCCATGAAGCAGTAATCGAAATGAGGTTGGATTTGGAACTAGTATCAGTCTCCCCACAGTCCCAGCTCTGTTCCCAAAGTCTTCAACAGCTTCCCTACCTCCACTATTTCCACATGACCATGGATGGATATCATCCATTTCCTCATCACCTCAACAGATCATGCACTGAGCACCTGCGATGGGCTGGCAACGTGCTAGATTTGAGAGATTCAAAGATTAATTCCTTTTAAAGTGACTACCACCATACTTACGTACCATGGTCCAGGCACTAGCTTAAGTGTTGTACATTATCTTCTTACAGTATCTTATTTAATCTGTATAACAATCCTGTGACGTATCCATTCATTTCATCCACATTTTAGAAGTGAATATATCGAGCTTCAGGGAATTTAAATAAAATTCCCCAAATCCTGAAGACAGCAAAAGAAAGCCCTGCAATTCAAATTCATGTTCCTCTAAGTCTGAGGTCAAACCCCTTAACTATTAACCACGTATGGGCCAGACCCAAGAGTGCCTGGTGTCCGGTGGAGGAGACAGACAAGGGAATCAAGAATTTAATCGATAGGTTCCATCACGTCTGGTACCAACAGTTAACAGCCAATAGTCATCCAATCAACATTTACAGAGGGCCTACCCTGTACCAGGTGCTGCTTGAGAGCCAGAAGACACAAGTGGATAAAACAAATATCCTGCCTTCATGGAGTTTGTAATCTAATGACCCATCCAGCTGCCCATACCAGAAAGCTAAGGTTCATCTTTTCCATTCACAGATCCTTCAATAGGATCAAGGTATTACCTAATCATCAGCAAATCCTGTTGATTTTGCCACCTGCATGGTGCCAGCAGAACTCTAGTGGTGCAGTGGTTAAAGCATTTGGCTGCCAACCAAAAGGTTGGTCGTTCAAACCCACCAGCCACTCTGTGTCAGAAAGATGAGGCAGTCTGCTTACATAAAGATTTACAGCCTTGGAAACACTATGGGGCAGTTCTATTCTGTCCTATAGGATCACTAGGAGTTGGAAACGACAGTGGGCTTGGTTTGGTGGCACTAATGTCTCTCCACTTCTCTCCATCCCGCCACTATCACCCCAGCCCAAGCCACCATTATCTCTCTTCTGGACTACTACAGAAGGTTGGCCGTTCAAACCCACCAGCCACTCTGTGGAAGGAAGACTGGGCAATCTACTTCCATAAAGATTTACTGTTTCTGATACCCAAAGGGGGTCCTCTATGAGTTGGAATTGACTCAATGGCTGTGAGTCTGGTTTTGGTTTGGTTTTGGACTACTAGATGGTCTTTTCACTGGGTACTATTCATCCACTCTTGCCATCTGCCCAGTCAGTTCTCCACACTGCATTAGGGTGATCTTTTAAAAACGTAAATCTGGTTCCCCTTCCCCTCAATTAAAATCCTTCAATGCTTTTTCCATTGTTCCTAGCAAAAATGCGTCTTGTCTTAATTCTTGGCTTCCTCTCTGTGCCTACTATCTTTCTCCTCTCCCTTCAGATTCTCAGCTTCAAAAGGGCCACATGACACCAGGCAATGGAACAGAGAGCAATAGAAATGGAACCCATGATAGAGAAAGGATAATAGTATTGAGAACTTATGGGACATTTACTATAGGCCAGGCTCTGCCTGGTGGACTTCACATGTATTTACTCATTTAATGCCCATAGCAACTTTGTACTGAGGAGTTCTGATGCAGGAAAGGTACAGGCCTGGCCTAACTAAGGTGGAGATGCTGGTGAAGTGACACTGGCAAGCATCACACAGAGACTGTACCCCACAGGTAAACTCCCAAGGAGCTTCTGGAAAATCTGAAAGCAATCAATATTGCCTTCTTTGACACCCTTAGATGGCCTGCTCAAAAACAAAAATACTCAGACTAAACACTTTACCAGCTAGCTGCCAGCTCATCAGTTTACCCCAAACGTGTGAAAACAAGATCCACTTTTCCCAGGTTGCTGGCAGTCTTTTTCCCCTCCCTTCTCTTCTCTCTTTCTTCTAAATCTAGTTTTGCCTTCATTAGTTGGCAGCAATCTACTGTTTGCCCTCCTCATAGAGGAAAACTGAGTGTGCAGATAACCGAGTCAAGAGTTGACACTGGGCTGGGCTGGTCTACCTTCCCTGGGGAAATGACCTCAGGCCTATCTCCTACACTGCAGTGAAGATACAGGTAGACCCACCTTGAAGTTCTGGTGATGTGGTGGTTAAAGCGCTCGGCCGTGAACTAAAAGCTTGGCAATTTGAACCCACCAGCCGTTATGCAAGAGAGAGATGTGGCAGTCTGCTTCCATAAAGATTGTAGCCTTGGAAACACACTGTGGTGCAGTTCTACTCTGTATAGAATTGCTGAGTCAGAATCTACTCGACAGCAGTGGGTTTGGTTTCAACCAACCTTAGTGTCTTCTTGTTTACTGGGAAACCATTGCTCTATGGGCCTGGGAAGCTGTGAGTTGCATGTTGGCCTAAGGTCTCCATCACTAAAACAGTTATAAAGATGGTGGGAAATTGAGGCCTCAGCTTCTCTGCACCAAGGAGACTTACACACATCTCAGTCCTTATATATAGCAGCCAATATGCCTCATGTGGGTGGAGGGACAGAAAAAGCTGTGTGTGGGGGTGGCTGCTGGGCTTCCCCATGGGACGAAGATGCTGTGCATGCCCTATATCCTATCTTAAATCCTTCTTTAATGCTAAGAAACATCATGTTAGTTAAAGCCTGTTGTGTCCTCTGACTTGGATGGTTAGTCCTAGTTCATGACCACTGCTGATGGCACTAGACTGTCACTGAGTTAGTATTTGACAGTTTTAAGTGGAATGTTTATGCCGATTTTATAGATAAGGAAACCGAGGCACACAGATGTCAAATGCCTTGCCTAAGACCACACAGTCAGTGTCACAGAGGCAGGATGGAGTACCCAGGTATACTGATTCCAAAGGATAGTAAGCAGTGTGCTACAGTGAGAAGAATGTGGACCACTCTGTCAAAAGCCCTGATATCTTAAGGCACCTTAAGCTCTGGGACTCACACCCACATGTAGGACAACCAAACCAAACCATTAGAGGGAAATAGCTGGGAAGTCAGGATGCTGGGAGTCAAGAAGTGTGACCCCCACCTATGAACCAGGTGACAGGGCAGGATTAAGGAAATATTCATGCTTCTACTGAGAGAGAGGTCCCTAAGGATGGAGCATGTCACTAAGAGTAATTCCAAGTGGACAGGCCTAGAACCAGGGAAGAGTTAGAATATTAGAGGCCTTTTGACTGCAGAACTGGAAGGACCCTGGAGATCATTCTATCCCAACACTTACTTTCATGTCATAGGAAGCAGGCCTGGGAGGGAGTGTAGCAGAGAATTTTATCTGGCAGCTCCAGTTTCAGAACCCAGTCAGCCAAGCCATTCTGTGGTCAGGAGAAGATGGGGTTGCATCAGCCTAGAGTGACACAGGTTGGAATTGCCATTGGGGGTGGTGGTGCTGATGGTGGCAAAGAGGAATCCTGCACTGACCATATTTCATTGTTAACACATGCCAAGGAGGATTACGTAATTAAACTGTGGCTCAGCAAGTTACCTGGCACTGAACTCTTCACGAGGTAGAAAAGGGTTTCTGTACTCTGATCTCATGCCTCCAATTTCGCTCCCAGTAATCCATCTTCTACCCATCCACCCAGGCCAATTTCCTTCAAAGCAAACTGCACCATGTCATCCCTGGCTTAAAAGGCTTCAAGGTTCCCCACTGTATTCCCACCAAGCCTAAGCTCCTTAGCTTGGCATACAAGGCTCTCCCTAGCTCGGCCCCTCCTTCTCTGTGCCACCATGTAACTTCCTTTTCATTGGCCTCTTTGCTCCTTCCATTCAAGTCTTACTTCCTCCAGCAAGGACCTCACATCACCAAGCTCTTGGTGCTGGAAACATCTGCCTTCCCCCAATACCAACTCCATTATTCTCAACTGTGGTTGCACAGCAGAATCCTAGGGCAGCTTTTAACACTCCAATGCCAAGGCCACACCCAGGCCAATTAAATCAGACTCTCTTGGGAGCAGGGCCTGGGCAGATGGGCAGCCAGGGGTGAGGACCAACTACTCCTCTCTCTTTAACTGACCCTACCCTATTCCCTTGAAGATTCTGTCCAGGTATCTCATCCAATCATTAAATATTTATTAAATTAGGCATTATTCTAAGCAGTGGATATAAAAACACTAATGATAGCTAATATTTATTGAGTGCTTGCCAGACACTTATTCTAAGTGTTTTACAGATATTAACTAAGTTAAGCCACATAACACTCCTATGAGGTAGGTGTTACTATTTTCCCCTTTTTACATGTAGGGAAACTGGGGCACAGAGAGATAAGGGATTTGTCCCAAGGTCACACAACTGATAAAACATGGGGTCAAAATTTGCACTCAGACCATCAGAGCTTCAGAGCCTGCACTCTTAACTCCTGCATCACCCAGCCTCTTCCCCATCCCTGCCCTCTTAGTGCTCACAGGCTGCAAGAGAGAAGCAATGAATAAACAAGCAAATACAGAGTATGGAAAGTGATGTGTAAACACAGCTGCCCTGAGAGACAGCAGCAAGGAGGCCCATGTTAGACAGGGTGGCAGGCTTTCCACGGAGCAAGATTTAAGCCAACACTTGAAGAATAAGAAGGATCCAGCCAAGCAAGTGAGGAGACATGTTCCAGGTAGCAGGTCTGCAAATACAAAGAACCAGAGGACAGAAAGAACATGGCATCTCTAGGAACTGTGGAGGCTCAGCATGGAGAAGTAGGGGGAGGGCAGAGACCAGCAAAAGAAGCTGGTGGTGCCAGCAACTTGCAGACCAAGAAGAGTTGGAATTTTATCCTGAGTGCGATGGAGAGTCTTAAGCAAAGCATTCACAGTACCTGTTTAGAGTAGGTAAGAGGAATGAGTCTAGGGAGGCAGGGAGGCTGTCAAGGACATTGTTGCAGCTGTTTAGGGAGAGGCATTGGTGGCAGAGATGGAGAAGAATCACCTTCTGGAAGCTGTTATGGATCCTCACCTACAATCACAGCACCATCACAGTGGATTATAATAGTCTGTTTATCTGTTGGCCTTTCCCACCAGATTAGGAGCATCTTGAGGAAGGGAACCAAATCTACTGGTCCCATACTAGGGTGCTCAGCAAACACCTGTTAATTGTAGGTGAATTGCATGGATGCATACCTGGATGATCAGGCTGGAGCATCCTAAAGAATTTACAAGAAGGGAGGAAACTTGGAGAGGTCCCTGTGCCTACCTTCTCCTCCACAGATCTGGGGATTTCACAGACCTAGACCAAAATAAGTAGAAGGTGCACCCTCCCCCCCAATAGAGCTCCCCTTCCCACTCCCATGGCTCAGTGTCCCACCTCTGATGGGAGAACACACAGTGGTGTTAGTTGTTGTTGTTGTTCTGTGCCATCAAGTCTAGCCCGACTCATAGCGACCACTCCTTGGGTTTCCAAGGCAGTATCACTATGGAAGTAGATTGCCCAATCTTCCTTCCAAGGAGTGGCTGGTGGGTTTGAACCACCAACCTTCTAGTTAGCAGTCAAGTGCCTCAGGCACTACGCTACCAGAGCTCAGATAATCTGCAGCAGCCTGTCCTTCACAACCCCCAGGAAACCCCATTAGGCAGGGTAATGGGGAGGGAGTTGGCCAGAGCCCAGAGCCCACCTGAAATAGGAAATGCCCAAGATTCCAGGTGGTGGCATATGCCTTAAATAGCCTTGGTATTTGGTAGGCAGTTTAGGCACTGGGTGCTGCCTTGGGCTCCTGACAGTGAGGTTAGGGCCAGGTATGGCATTGGAATCAGTGTGGTTCTCCCTCCAGGGCCATCACCACCACCAGGGCTGGGAGGGGGGGGTAGAAAAATCATCTGATACCCCAGCTACATTCTAATCAAAGGAAGGCAGAGGCAAAGGGAAGCGAAGTTTAGAGGGGGCACCCAGATCACATGGTAAGTCATTGGCAGAGCTGGACCTGGCATCCAGGTTTCAAGACTCAGTCCAGTGCCCTCTCCACAAACCTTCATATCTCCTGGCCTGTCCTCACTGCTCCTTTGTTGTTGTTGTTGTTATGTGCCGTCGAGTCAGCCCTGACTCATAGCGACCCCTCCTTGGGTTTCCGAGGCAGTATCACTACAGAAGTAGATTGCCCAACCTTCCTTCCAAGGAGTGGCTGGTGGGTTTGAACCGCCGGCCTTCTGGTTAGCAGTCAAGTGCTTTAGCCACTATGCTACCAGAGCACTGCTCCTTTAGGAATCTCCATATCTGGAGGTACTGATGCTACTCACAGCATAGGGCAGCTGGGACCGAGGAATCTGGGTTTTTCCTAGGAAGAAGTAGACAGCCAGATGCATCCAAGGACAGCAGTATCCTCTTCCTCATTTTTAGAGGCTATTCTGCTTTCCCATTCTGCTACCACCATGATGGATAAGGGAGTAGATTCAAATCCCAGCTCTGCCACTTAGTAGCTGTGTAGCCCTAGGAAGTTACTTAAACTCTCTGTGCTTCAGTTTCCTTACTATCAAATAGAGATGATGATAACAATAATGGTACCTCTGTCCTAAGGTTGTTGTGGGGATTAAATAAGCACTTAGAATGCAACTGGTAGTGAAACCAAAACCAAACCTTTGGCCATCATGCCCATTCTGACTTACAGCAGCTCTATAGTACAGAGTGGAACTGTTCCATGGGGTTTCTAAGGCTATAAATCTTTATGGAGGCAAACTGCCTCATCTTTCTCCCAGAGTGGTTAGTAGGTTCGAACCATCAACCTTTTGGTTAGCAGATGAGCATTTTAGCCAAAGAGCCATCAGGGCTACTTACCACACCCACTGTCACTGAGTCAATTCTGACTCACAGACACCCTATAGGACAGAGTAGAACTGTCCCATGGAATTTCCAAGGCTTGAATTTCCATGGAAGCAGACTGCCACATCTTTCTCCCATGGAGCAGCTGTGGGCTCAAACTGTCAACCTTTCATTTAGCAGCTAAGTACTTTAACTACTGTGCCACCAGGGCTCCTTAAGGGCTCCTCAAACGAAACAAACCAAAGCCACTGTGATTGAGTTGTGTCTGACTCATAGTGCCCCTATAGGATGGATTAGAATTGCCCCACAGGGTTTCTAAGGCCATAAATCTTTATGGAAGGACCTTTGGTGGTGCAATGCCTAAGGCATTTGACTGCTAACCAGAAAGTTGGTGGATCAAACCCACCAGCTGCTCTGCAGAAGGAAGATGAAGCAATTGAGTTCCACAAAGATTTACCATCTTAGAAACCCACTGGTGGTGACTGTGAGTTGGGATTGACTTGATGGTTTTTTGGTTTTAAATCTTTATGGAAGCAAACTGCCTCATTTTTTCTCCTGCAGAGTGTCTTGAGTTCGAACCACCAACCTTTTGGTTAGCAGCCAAATGCTTTAACCACTGCACCACCAGGGCTCTTCAGTGATTAATCAGTATAAATATCACTGAGAACTTCTAGTTCAGAGTCAAGGGAACTGGATCTCTATATGCACTGTTGTTGTCAGGTACTGTCGAGTCGGCTCCAACTCATAGTGACCCTATGTATAACGGAACTATATGAGTGAACTTGGGCAATTCATAAACCCATTCTGTGCCTCAGTTTCCCCATCTGTTAAATGGGGATCATGATTCATCCCTAAGAGTGGCTTGAGAATAACCATGGAAGGCTAAGAACCATGAAAACAATTTGGAAGTTAAAAAGAAAAAGTAGCTTATGAATGGGACACTGGATGGGCAGGTGACCCTGTGGCAAAGGAAGGGACCCATAAATCACCCTGACAAAGCAGGCTGCCTGGCTTTTATAGACTCTGGGGCCCAGGCCACTTTCCTGAACATCATTCAGAATTTATAGACTCTTGTCACTGTCCTTCGCAACTCTTTTTATTTAACCACCTCAGAAGTAAGCCTGGTCTTAATAAAGCTCTTGCTGCCAGACCAGGAAAATGCAGCCCGTTCTACCTTTATTCCCCAGCTGGCCAGAGGGGTTGTTGGGGTGCCGTCAAGTTCATTCTGACTCATAGTGACCCATGACAGCATAGAACTGCCTCACAGAGTTTTCTTGGCTATGATCTTTTTTTGTGTGTGTGTGTGTGATTTGAGTAAAAATTTACAGAGCAAATTCACTTTCCATACAGCAGTTCACATACACTTTGACTCATGACATTGACCACAATTTACCCCAATGCAACAGCTCCCCTCCCACTTCCTCCCGATAGTTACCTCTTTCCTGTGTCTATCCCTTCATGCACTCCTGCCCCCTGAGCTGTCTCCCTGTGCATAAGCAGCCCTTCTTTCTCCCATGATTGCTCTCTCCAAGGAGTGTATTTACCTCAGGTAAATGTTCAACTCATATTTGGCTATAATCTTTATGAGAGCAAATCACCAGTTCTTTCTCCCACAAAGCTAAGTACTTAACCATTAACTCTCAGTTAGTACGTGAGTGCTTAATTGTTGTGCCACCGGTACAGGAGAAGGGGAAGCTGGATGTCTACAGAGAACCTGTGGAGGAGCTGGTGGACTCCCATTGGTCAGCAGAACGTTCAGCCAGCCGTCATATCCATTCTGCAACAAGGACCTTCTCCTCTTCTGCCTGCTCTGGGGAAGGCTCATCAGATACTAACAATGGGATCAAGTGAAAAACATGGAATAAAAGGATGGGAAGAATATGCCCTCTGAATATCTGACCCCATGATAACTTAGGTCTTATACCCTCACATGGTTTGGAACAGAACTGGGAGGGCGTGGAAGCAGTCTGACCGTTGAGCAGACGATGAAACAACTCAGTGAGAAACATCAGCTGAGAACCCCCTATGCAGCCTAATCTTACCTTTGTCACTTGCAAGCTGTGTGACTTTAGTGAAATAACTTGGCTTCTCTGAGCTTCAGTTTTCTGGTCTTTAAAACAGGGATAAAAGTACCTGCATGCCTGCTCCACAAGCCACTGTGATGAAGAAAGGAGATCATGTATGGGTGGAGGAATTTGGAAACCAGATAAGAGGTGCTATAGGAGAGTACTTAGGATTGTGGGGCTCTGGCACTAAATGGCCTGGGTTCAAATCCCATCTCAGCCACTCACTGGCTAAGTGACCCTGAACAAGTTACTTTACCTCTCTGTGTCTATTTTCTCTTCAGTAAAATTTGTATACATATGCCACTCCTCGGAAGGAAGGTTGGGCAATCTACTTCCATAGTGATGCTGCCTCGGCAACCCAAGGAGGGGTCACTATGAGTCAGGGCCAACTTGACAGCACATAACAATAACAACATACCCAATTCACAGGGTTTTGTGAGGATGGAACAGAAGAGTGTCTCCAAAGCCTCTCAGGGATCAATAAATGTGGGTGGCTAAGAAAGGCCTTATCCCTGAATGAATCTAGAGTGATGGTTAGGGGCACAGTGACTGGAATCAGACTCAACTGAGTTAAAATCATGACTCAGTCACTGTCATGGATCAAATTGTGTCCCCCAGAAATATTTGTCAAGTTGGCTAGGCCATGATTCTCAGTGTTATATGACTATCCTCCATTTTGTGATCTAAGTATCCTCCATTTTGTGATCTGATGTAATTGTCTTCCATTTTGTTCTCTGATGTGATTATCCTATATGTTGTAAATCTTAACTTCTATCATGTTAATAAGGCAGGATTAGAGGCAGTTATATAAATGAGGCAGGACATAATCTACAGGATTAGATCTTATTGTGAGTCAATCTCTTTTGAAATATAAAAGAGATTAAACAAGAAAAGGGAGATAGAGGGACCTTAGTGCCACCAAGAAAGAAGAACTGGGAGTGGAATGTGTCCTTTGGACCCACGGTCCCCAAGACCTAGGGAATATTGATACCCAGACACATGGAGATCTCCAAGGAATGCCAGGCCTATAGATGTTGAAAGGAAACAAGGACCTTCCCCAACAGCCAACAGAAAGAGAAAGCCTTCCCCTAGAGCTGGCACCCTGAATTCAGACTCCTAAACTGTGAGAAAATAAATTTCTGTCTGTTAAAGCCGATTTGTTCTGTTTGTGTTATTTCTGTTATAGCAGCACTAGACAACTAAGACAGTTGTTCTGTAACCTGGGTAGGGTAACCAATTCATCTCTGTTTGCCTGGAAATTTCCTACTTTTAAAACTGAAATCCCTACATCTCAGGAATCCCCTTAGTCCCAGTCAAACTGGGGCAGTTGGTCACTCTAGACCTGGAGCTAATCCCATTGCTATTCTAAGTTTCAGTTCCCATATGCATCTTCACAAATGAAGGGAATATTTACTTTGCAAACGTAGAATGGGAACAAGAGAATGCATATAAATTATAATGATGAATGCATAAATAAAATACACCCCATACTACATTGTGTTCACAGCTCCATTGCTGTGATCCTGGGAGTAGGTTCGGCTCAGAGATGGGTCCAAGCGACTTGGTCTCTGATTGCAGGATAATTGCACAAAGTTGTGAGAGTGGAGCAGAGTGTCATGGGAGTCAGGATGGCAACCTCTTTCTATGGACCCAGGAAAGGTGACAGTGATCGAGCCACCCAGTCAGGAATCCCATCACCCTCCTCTGCATCTGCCCTCCTGCCCTGGCTAGAGGGACAACACTTTCAGGTCCCAGTTAGTTCCCAGAAATGTGATTCTCGCTTTGGGCATGTTTCCAGCTGACATGAGGTCCCTCCAAGTCTTACCTTGGATGCAATGAAATTGAGGGTGTTCAAGGGGAAGAACACTTCTTATAACACTGTGAAGGTATCCCATCTTATCCCTACCCTCTCATACCCATCTTCACTCAGGGGACACAACATATGACAGCATGAATTGTAGTTAAGAGTGTGAACTCCAGAGACAGGCTGCTTGGGTTTAAATCCCAGCTCTGGCCTCTTTCTAACTGTGTGACCTTGGGCATGCTACTTAATCTCTCTGGGCCTTTGTGTCCTCACCTCTAAAATGGAACTACTAATAGTGCCCACCACACAGATAAAATGAGCACATAAAACTAATGTAAGTTTTAATAGTGTAAGAATAGTGCTGGGCCCAGAGTAAGCCTTCAATACACAGTTGTTGCTGTGTGCCATTTTTGACTCATAGTGACACCAAGTGACAGAGTAGAACTGTCCTAAAGGGTCTTATAGGCTGTAATCTTTATGGGAGCAGATCATCTGGTCTTTCCCTCACAGAGTAGCAGAATGGATTCAAACTGCTTATCTTTCAGTTACCAGATGATCACCTAACCACTGTGCCAGCAAGGATTCTTAATTCACAGTAGCCATTCTTATTATGGTACAATATGATGTTACGTGATGTGATGATATGATATGATGTGATATGCCATGACATGACATAACACAGGAGGTGGAGTGGAGACACAGTGGTTAAAGTGCTTGACTGTTAACTGAAAGGCTGGTGGTTTGAACCCACCAGCTGCTCCATGGGAGAAGGATGAAGCTGTCTGCTTCCATAAAAATTTCAGCCTTGGAAACCCTGGGGGCAGTTTTATTTATTCTGTCCTATTGGGTCATTGTGAGTCAGAATGTGACTCGATGGCAACAACAACAATACTCTAACATATCCTACATGTGACTTGGTCATTCCATTAGGTTCTGAGCTCCAGTTTCCTTACCTTTAAATGGACACAACTCTATTTGCTGTACTTCCTCACTGCTGTGGGGTCCAAAGAAGATAAACAGGCTGCAAGTTGAGCTTTAAAAAGTATAAAGTGCTGTGTACATGGAAGGGATGAATATAATGTACACTTTAATAAATATAACATAACGTTCTCATAATCCTATAGTGTAACACGATACAAGGTAGTATGATACTCGGTGCATTAAAAACTGAATTAAGAGAGGCAAGACAGATGGAGAAGGAGATGGAGAGGCAGAGAAAAGCTGAGTGAGACGCGGATGGCAAGTGAGGGCTGAACTTAAAGAGCAGGGGATCAATGCTGTACTGTAATTTTAAAACCAATATACAGTAAATATCAGCCCAGCACTGCAGAGCAGCAAGTAGCAGGGTGGCCTGGTCTCAGATAACTCACCTCCCAAACTGGGATAGCCAGCAGTGCCCCCGCTGGCCTCCCCTCTAACCCGTGATCCATTGCTCTCTCTGTCTGGGTTTCTCCCGGAGCTGTTAGTCCCTGCTGTGCCCTCCGATTACATGCCATATTTACATGGCCCAGGATATATGGAGCAAGCTAATCACAAAGCCCTGGAAATGAGCTTAGGGCTTTGACTTCTCCTTCTCTCTAAAGGGGTTGGGATGGGACTTCTTTGGTTTCTAACCAGCCGCCTTGGTGCCAGGAATGGCAAGGAGGGCTGGATTCACATTGAGCCCCCTCCCAGCTCTCCACCAGTGACTCCTGGTGCTGTCCACTTCTGGCCCTCACTCCATCCCCAGCCCCTGGCCCTTTCTGTGGTCACACACAATCTCCCGTCACTAACCCAGGTCCTGTCCTAGACACTGAATCCAAGATCCTGCCATCCTGACACCCCACCAAACCAGATCAAAGTCACTGCCATCAAGTTGATTCTGACTCACAGCAACCCCATTGGGTTTCCAAGGCTGTAAATCTTTACAGAAGCATACTGCCTCATCTTTCTTCAATGGAGCAGCTGGGGGATTTAAGACCCTGAGCTTCTGGTTAGTATCCAAATGCCTTAACCACTGCACCACCAGGGCTCCTTTCCTGACATCCAAGGGCTGCTGAAATCCCACCCCACAAGCAAGTCCTCCTCAGTGCTAGTTTCTACCCATTTAATCACTGTGCCAGCAAGGATTCTTAATTCACAGTAGTCATTCTTATTATGGTATGATATGATTGGTGTGACGTGATGATGAGATATGACGTGATATTTTGTGACGTGACATAACACAGGAGGCGGACTGGTGACACAGGGCTGGCCCTAGACCCCTTTCTTGCCCCAAGTGCTTTCTAGCTCCTGTAGACCAAAAGATCCAGGAAGCCCTCTTCCCACCACCAGGAGCAGCCCTGTGGAAAAGGTGTTACAGGGTGGGGGCAGGAATTGTGTCTCTTTTTGGTCCTCTGCCCACATACTGGGGAGTTCTGGTGGCCTAAGGCATTTGACTGCTAATCAGCAGGCTAGTGGTTCAAATCCACTAGCTAGCTACTCCTTGGAAGGAAGAGTGGCTAATCTACTTCTGTAGAGATACCACCTCAGAAACCCAAGGAGGGGTTCGCTGTGAGTCGGAATAGACTTGACAGCAGTGAGTTTGGTTTGCATTTGGTTTTGCCCACATACTGAGCCAGGCTGAATCATGGGCCTCTTTCCCTGATAGAAGGTTTTCTGGACCACTTTCATTTCTCCCCTTTACCACCCCCAGGGCAATCCCATAGACCCACGATTTCAAACGGACCAAATGAGCACATGCTTGGCTGCTAACCAAAAAAGTTAGAAGTTTGAATACATACAGACACCTTGGGAGAAAGTTCTGTGATCTACTTCCCAAAAAATTCAGCCAGTGAAAATTATATGGAGCACAGTTCTCCTCTAACATGGGGTTGCCATTAGTCGGAATCAACTCAACAGCGATTGGTTGTTTATGTTCTGTTTGTCTATGTCTCCATCACTGTCTACCATTCTTGATCTGCTATTCCATGTAGACACAGCTTGCTTTCTTCCTTGCATGCTGTGTACACCCAGCTAAGCAAGGTATGTATCTCTAGAATGGAGTGTGGACTTCATCCCACATGGGGGGCTTATTCTCCCAGTGAGCTGATCCCAGCTGATCTGAGGGTGGAGGTCCAGTCCTATATACATCAACCATTTTACATAAGGCACTTGATTGCTACCAGAAGGCCGGCAGTTCAAACCCACTAGCCACTGCTAGGAAGGAAGGTTGGGCAATCTACTTCCATAGGGATACTGCTTTGGAAACCCAAGGAGGGGTCGCTATGTGTCGGGTCTGACTCAATGGCACATAACAACAACAACAACAACAACAACCTCCTCTTCCCTTTGGCTGAATCACAGCATAGTCATGAGGTGTATTGAAAAACTCAACTGGACAAAGAACCCTGTGCAAGCCTCTTTGCCTCAGTTTCTCCTCATGTACAGTATATATAATTATAATACCTGTCCCTAGTAGGGGATTATGTGGGGGGAAATTATAAAATTCTCCATTTTGCTATATAATTTAAGGGGTTGTTATTCACAACAAGTGAGAGCTCTGATGGCGTAGTGCTTAAGGCTTTGAGTGCTAACCAAAAGGCTTGCAGTTCAAACCCACTGGCCACTCCTGGGAAGGAAGATTGGGCAATCTACTTCCATAGAGATACTACCTTGGTGTGGTACATTTGTGTGTCAACTAGGCTGGGCCTGGTTGAGTGGCTGGGCAGCTGGATACAGTATTCCCCATTATGAGACTGGTAATCAAACTCCATGGTGGAATCTACTGTGAGCAGGTGAGTAGTTGCCTTAGGGCTATGGTCTACTTCCTATATAAGGAGAAGCCTTGGGGAATGGTCTCTAGCTTATGGCACACTTAACCCGCCACCCCCACCCCCCCGCCCCATGTAGCTGTGCCATTGTTCAGCAGCCCACCATGCTCTGCTGACCTT
>NW_006921646.1:10910528-10948053 GCF_000298275.1 Orycteropus afer afer
CTAGAACCTGGCACTTTGAACACAGACTTAAAGCCTCCAGACTTTAAGAGAATAAACTCCTGTTTGTTCAAGCCATCCCATTGGTGGTAGATTCCTGTCAGACCAGCACTAGGTAACGAAAACACTCAGAAACCCAAGAAGGGGTCGTTATGAGTCAGAGAGGACTCTATGGCAGTGAGTTTTTTTTCACTATTAATAACAGTAGCACAGTTATTTGATGTTCACTATGTTCTGGGCAAGAGATCCTTGGGTGGCACAAACAGTTTGTGGTTGACTGCTAACCTAAATCTTGGTGATTCTAACTCACCCAGTAGTGCCAAGGAAGAAAGCCTGGCAATTTCCTTCAGTCAAGATTAGAGCCAAGAAAACCATATGGAACACTTTACTCTTACAGAGTAAGACATGGGGTCACCATGAGTCAGAATCAACTTGATTGCAATGGGTTAGGTTAGGTTAAGTTCTGGGCACTGGTCCAGACACTTCATATATAGTAACTCATTTAATTCTCATATCAATCCTATGAAGTGGGTACTGTTAAGGTCCCCATTTTGCAAATGAGGAAACCAAGGCACAGAGAGTGTAATCTGCTCAAGTTCACCCAACTAGGGAAATAGAACACAGCATAAACCCTAGTAATGGGAGGCCCAGGTGCACACATGCTGTCTACAAAAAATGGATGCTGCACCCACATATTTCAGTGCCATATTTTTTTGTCTCATTCTCCTCATAAGAACATAAACCTCCCAAGGACAAGGACAGGCCTTCTCCCGTTGATGAAGACTTCTAAAGCACAAGGAGTCTGCCTTGCCCCCTTGCAAACACCCTGTGCTCTTCCCCTGCCAGCAGTCCCACATCCAGCTTCCTGCCCCTCTGAGGCCTGGGAAACTGCCCTCCCCCTAATGCGATGGTCCTCATTTGTCATGTGCTTAGAAGCCACAACTCTGGGCAGACAGTCCAGGATTATGTCTATTCTAGGGTGTCTCTCCTCAGTTCCCCTTCTCCCCAGTTCAGTCCAGGTGACACAAGTACCAAGGCCAGAAGGAAGATTAAATGGTTCTTTTAGGGGCAGCTGCCCTCTAAATTGGGACCATGGCCCCTAAAGCTCTTTATCCTATCAAGTTCTATTTGGATGAGATGGTAAGATGTCAGGTTAGTGACAGTGGAGGAGGGATGGGGCTAGGAAAGCAGCTTGAGAGGCCATTCCTTAAGTAATCTTCATCATTACTACCATCACCATAAGCATCACCATCATCAGCTTTATACCAAGCCATTAATCTTAAGTGGTCTTCAGCTAAGGATGGAGCAACAGACACCACAGAGAAACACACACACACACATCCACTCACACACACACACACACACACACACTCGTGCACAAGAATGCAGAGGAGGGAGAGTACAGGAAACAAGTTGGAACTGGAGACTTCTACCAACTCACTAGACCCCAGCTCCAAGTCCTAGAGCACATAGACAGGACTACAGATGGGGCAGGAGGATAGATAAATCAAATGACCAATGAAATGGAGGGCCTGCATGTATCTGACCTATCAGGTGGCACAAGGTAGGCACTCAATAAATGCTTATTGAATTAAACTGGATAAACTATGACTGCTTTTCATCAGGTCATGAAAAGGATGAATAAAAAAGCATATACTTGATCATCAAACCCTATCAGGTTAGCATCACAGATGTTAAAGCCTGAAGGAGGTGCAGGGGGCTCTTGAGAACAAACAAAAGGAAGCCTCACTCCTATACCAAGCAGTAAAATACACAAATTACAGCCTCAAGAGGTGGGGTGAATTGAGACTATGATGAAGTTAAGACCAGTTTGTGAACAATTGCTATGAGAAATGGCAAACCTATGAAGACAGAAGCAGTCCAGTCCTTTCCCACAATCTACCTCAATAGAAATAAGAAAGAATTTGGGTGGGAATGACCCTGGGGCTGACCTAGGGTAGCATTTCTCAACTGCTGTATATATGGTGTGAATAAAAGCCTCCAGCAGGGAGGTCAGCACAAAATGATCAAGGCAGAGGAAGACACTGGGAAGAGCACAAGAGTTTAAGGCAACAAAGGTGAATACTATTACATGCACAATCCTGCAATAACAGTAATAACAATAATCTATGAGTGGATATGTAGATAGGCACCCAATCTGAACAAGGGTGGGAAGGCAAATGGGACTACAACCAGGAATATATATAGGTTCGACAGAGGGTATTTCCACATATGTATTTATATGTGCTGCTAAGACTTCAATGAATATAGTAGAGCATACAAAGGGCAAAGTTATGAAAACTTCTTAGTCAAAACCAAGGTTCTTCAGGAAATGAGTCACTGGGCTTGGGGGCTCAGGACCATAGTCTTGAGGGGCACTAAGGTCAACTGGAATAACACAGTCCACAAAGAAAATGTTTTATGTTCTACTTTGGTGAGTAGTGACTGGGGTTTTAAAAGCTTAGAAGTGACCATCTAAAGTGCAGCTATTAGTCTCTCCCCATCAGGAGCAAAGAAGAGTGAAGAAAAGCAAAGACTCAAGGAAACAATTTGTCCAAAGGACTAATGGATCACGTAAACCCTGGCCTCCACTAGCCTGAGATCAGAAGAACTAGATGGTGCCCAGCTACCACTGCTGTCAGCTCTGAAAAGGATCACAATAGGAGGTCCTGGATAGAATGGGAGAAAAATATGGAACAAAACTCAAAGTCATAAAAAGACCAGGCTTGCTGTTCTTGTAGAGATGGGTGGAGCCCCAAGACTATGGCCCTTAGACACCTTCAAGCCAAGAACAACCCACCCTTGTGGCTCAACTTTGAGCCAAACGACAGGACTACAAGGAGAACAATAATACCAGGAAGGCATGCACTCATTAGAACAATCAACCATATGAGATCAAAAGGACAGCATTTGCCCAGCGATGAAGTAGGAAGGGATAGGAAAGAAGGACAAATAGTAAACAGAGGGAGGAAGTAGGAAGTCTGTTGTTACAGTGTGAGAATTGCAATGAATGTCAAAAATTAAAATGTATTTGAACTGTTTAATGGAAAACCAATTTTCTCTGTAAACTGTCACCCAAATCACAATAATAATTTTTTTTCAAAGCCCCCAGCAGAAGGAATGATGACCAATCAGCAATGGGAATTCATACAAGACCCAGCAGAGGGGGAGCAGAGAGCTCAGGCTTGGAGTTAGCCAGGTCTGGGTCCCACTTTCAGTTCTGTCACCCCTATGTCTGAATCTCCCTAGTCCTCAGTGTCCCATCTTCATATATACCTGAACTGTGTTCCAGGCTATTCCATAGAGCAAAGGCATTGACAGGTCTGCTGGAATGGGTAAACCTCTTCACTGGGGCCATAGTCTAGAGTTCCCATCCTGCCTCTGCTGTTTCCTCATCCAGATAGTGACCATATGTCACACGTTGTGGGCACCAGGGAGAGTTACATAACAGCAAGAGCCCTCCTCAGCCAGGAGCTATGGGAATTACTTGTAAAAATGCTCTGTATTAAATAGACAGTGCTCTTTGTAGGCTGGGTGTACACACCAATGTTTTTAAGGGAGAAACCAAGACAGTAGACAAAAAGAGTGTATGTGAGTATGTATTAGTATATCTGAGCAAGTGAGAATGTGTACCTATGTGTGTGAGACGATGTGTATGTGTCTGAGGATATGAGTGTGTATGTGCATGTAGGTATATAAATATGTCAATGTGTGTATATACCTGTGATGTATGAATGGAAATGTATGAGTATGTGTGTGCATGTACATGCACGTGAGAGTGATATGTGAAATTGTATGTATGTATGTGTTGTACCTGCAGGTGTGTGCATGCATGAAAGCCTTGTGTGTAAATATGTGGATGTGGGAATATGTATATGTGTATACACCTGTGAGTATATGTGTGCATTTATGTGAGTGCATGTGAGAGTGTGTGAGTATGTAGGAGTGTGTGTATGTGCACATACATGTGGTTGAGTGGAAGAAGAGACACATTTAGATTGTAGCTTTGGGATTATTCAAAACTAAACGAGTCACCAGGTTTGAGGAAGGTTAATGAGCAGTCAGAGGGCACTGAACAGAGGGGAGGAGCAGGTCAGCACCGTCTGGCAGGAGAACAGAATAAAAAGGAAGCCACAGGACCCCAGCCAAGTCATTGCAGGGCTTGGATGGCTTAGAGGCTGCACCTTTGTACTGAGGCTGACTTACAGACTCATAAATCAAAGGATCAAATATTTAAACTGGAAGGCACTTTGGAGAGCACCCAGGCCCTGTGCTTACAGGTGAGGACAGAAAGGTAGACGGACCAGTGAAAGTCACTCAACAAGTGGCTGCAGAGCTGAAATGAGCACTCATGGTTCCCTGCACCCCAGTAAGTGCTCCATGACCATATTGCCATGTACAAGGACCACTAATCTTCAATTGCCATGACCTCAGGTCACCATCCAACCCCCACCCCTCTGCCGCAGGAGGATCTATCTGGGTATTAAAGCAGCTTCATTATGGGGGATGATGAATCAAGGGATCACCTTCGCCCAGGCAGAAATCTTGAGAATGTTTTTAGGATGGCAGGACCTCATCTTATGGCCCATGTTGGATATTTCCAGGGGTATCTTGGAGCTCAGAAAGTCTGGCATGCCTTCACCCTCACTGCCATCATCCCAGCAGTTGGGAGCGCATCTCTCTCTCTCATCAGGCACTGAGTATCAAACCATAGAATGAGTCTAGCTCATTCCTCAAGTTTCTCTAAGTCCTACAGGTTGAGTGACCACATGTTACACATTTTGGGGACCACAGAGACATGTAAAAGCAAGACTGGTTTATCACTAGTCTTAAGTAATAGCCTCCAAAGATCCTCAATATTAGTTGGGAGCCCTAGTAATCCCCTGAGGCTTAGTTGACTAAAGATGCTTTAAAAGGGGATTAGATAATTGTTGGGTGGTATCAACAATTAACACACTCAGGTGCCAAGTAAAAGGTGGGAGCTTCAAGTCCACCCAGGGGTGCCCTTGAGAGAAAGTCCTGGTGACATACTTCTGACAAATCAACCACTGAAAATCCTATGTAGCACAGTTCTGCTCTGACACATATGAGGTCACCATGAGTTAGAAATCAATGGGACAATAACTTTTTTTTTTTTTTCCTTTAGCTGGGAAGAGGAGTTCTGGGAAAAAGGAATAGGAATGAGTCCCAGGGAAAGGGAGATGGGAAGACCAAATAGATTTTGCATCCTCAGGAAATTTATGAGAGACCTTAGTTAAGGTAAGAAGGAGAGACTGCTCTGTGTGGGCCCACAATGAGGTGGAGCACAGGAAGGGCTGCATTAAAAGGTGAGAGCCTAGGAGGGTAAACCAGAGGGAAGAGAGGTTGAGAGAGATGCTCAGCTTTCTGCTTCTGGATGTTGTATCTGGCCAGATGGTGGCTTACCTCTTGTCGATTGGTGAATCAATGTGGGGTATGCCAATAATAAATGCACTGAAGTCTAATGAGCCCGACTTTGGAATCTTGCAATCTCTCCTGTTCCAGGGCTGCTACAAGGGAAGCCTGGGCTCTACTAGGGACAACCCCAAGCCAGTTAGAAATTACACAAACATAGTTTTGTTACTTAATCCAGCCTAACACAGTTCAACACCTAAGTCTCCTCATCTCTATAGTTCCATTCTATCACCCAGGTGGGTATTCTCCTTATTAGCTTTGGTCCTTGAAGATATTCAAGAAAAAAGTCCAGGTTTATCCAAATCAAAGATGCTCTGGCCATCTATGGCTTGGAAGCATGGTCACAGCATGGTGTCTCCTTTGTAGGGCCACCAAACCTACTACACAATGCAAGAAAATCTCTAGGAAAAAATATAGGCCAGAAGATTGGTTCCTGGATGGCACAGATGGTTAAGTACTACACTACTAACCAAATGGTTGATGGTTCAAACACACCCAGAAGCCCCTGAGAAGAAAGGCCTGGAGGTCTCCTAAAAAATAAACAGCCATTGAAAACTGTTTGGAGCACAGTTCTACTCTGACACACATGGGGTCACCAAACTCAAGCCGATGCAAAAGCAATTGGTTTTTTTTGAATGTATTTGTCCTCTCTATCACTACCTGGATTCTCCTGCTTCATTAATCCACCTCTTTTTCTGCATGAAGTACACACACACACACACACACACACATATATATATACACACACACACACATACACACACACATGAATATATATATGTATGTATATATATACGCACACACATACACTGTCCACTGTATATATACTACACATACATAGATATACTGTATATTTGCTGTACTAAAATTTCATGGTGGGGGAGGAGACAATGAGGAAAAAAAAATATCTGAAAGGCTCCTTAGAGAGCAATCATGAAAAAAAAATGTTGAGAAGTACTGGTCTAAGAAAAATACCCTCCCCCCTCCAGCACCCTCTTCCTTCCATGATGGGAACCTGATTATAAAAGGAAATAATGAATCCATAAACGTACACTTTCCCAGCTCCCCACCAGTCCCCACCCAATTACCTGGACCATCCTTTCTGCAAGTTCTTTACCATACCTTTTCCTACATGGCACAGTGTTAACCTACCTGGCTTGGTATCTTATTGGATAATTGCAGTACCCACATGAAGCTGATACCTTCATGCCTGCCTTTATCTCATCCCTAGGCATTATCACATTTGACATTTTAGTGATATTGTCTAAATTAGGAGGGGGTCCCAAGTACAAACCCTGACTTCTAAAAGGCTCATTCAATTGATAAGGTGCCTTTACCCACGCTGCCCTGCCCTGACAGCAACCCTGGGAGGGAGGAGGTAAGCATTTGGTGCATTTGGTCTCATAAATAAGGAAACCAGGCCTCAGGGTAGTTAAAGAATTCTTACCTCCACTCAAGTCACCACATGGCAGAGTTGGCCTCTAACTCAGTATAGTGTTCACTGCTTCATCTGCAGGTTGGTCCACAGGGCTAATTGGAAGCATGGTCTCCAGAGGAGTGGTGCTGACCAATTGATGGATGCTTTTACACAGGTAGGAGCTCTGGTGGTATAGTAGTTAAGGCATTTGGCTGCTAACCAAAAGTTTAGTGGTTTGAACCCACTAGCCACTCACGGAAGAAAGAGGATGTTGCTATGAGTCAGAATCACTTGATGGCAGTGAGTTTTTTGGTTTTACACAGGTGAGTGTGAGCTGGACAGGGAAGGCAAGAAGGCTCATGAGGAAGGCTGGAGTTGTCAGGGCTCTCTGATAGAGGCTCTGAAGTCGCCTTGCAGCTAGTCCAGGAGGCCAACAGGGGCTCAGAGAGGTGCCCCCATGGAGCGTACTGTTCCTCACCTTGGAGCAGAGAGGCAGTACCTAAGAGGCAAGAGTGTGGGCTTTGAACTTGGGGGGTATATATGAAGGTTGAGCAACACCTCAATCACTTACTAGCCCCATGGCAGGTCCCCAACTTCTCTGAACCTCAGTTTTCATATCTATAAAGTGGAGAAAACAGTGGCAGTTTCACCAGATTTTACAAATTCAGTGAGATAACATTGTGAAGTTCTTACCATTTGTGCCTGACATGTTAATACACAGTTGAGAAATTCTGTTTGAAATTGAATAGGTCCTGATGGCCTAAGACATTTCTCAGAACACCTGTTCTATTTCTTCAATGCCCCATCCCTGAAGCTCCCTAAACTCCTAGTAATCTCTGAGAATTCAAATGAAAACAAAACATGCCTTCTATGGACTTTTGCTTTTCCTGAAATTTTCCCTCCTCCAAGAAGTCCTCCTGAATGCCCTCACCTTGACCAGGCTAGACATGACTACTCTCCCTGATCCCCATCTCTAAACCTCTACTTTCTTCTCCCTGCATATATTTTCTCTTAGGCCTGCCCATCTGGTTAGACGTCCCTCTTCTCCCTTGTTCCATTTGATTCATTAGTTAGAGTATCTGCTAAATATATGTCAGGGTCTGAGCCATCTCCCTGACTGGAAGGGGCCCCCTCCCCACTCTGCAGATGGGACCTAGCTCTAATCACTGGCCCTGCACTGATCCCAGGAGGAGATGTGTCCACTCAGTTGTCCTGGAGCTGACACCATCCCTTTGAGGCCACCCTGCTGCAGTAGGGGGTGGAGTCAAAGAAGAGTGGGTGAAGGCTGGGTTCTGGTAGATATTCACACACAGGCATCAGATAGGAAAGGGTGACAGATGACACTTGTAAAACATTTCCTATGCAAATGTGCATGATCATAAAACTCCAAAGCAAACAATAGGGAAGCCATTGCCACAACCCCAGACCTGGATTGTTGTTGAGTCCCAGTTCCCAAAGTTTCCTGGAGATCAGTTTACATGCGATGGCATCAACCCTCCTTGGAAGCTCCTGGGGCAGAGGGAACTTAGAGACACATTCCTCCATGTCTCTGAGGCTCTCTTCCTCTCTTCCACCCCTCCACCTTCTAATCAAACACTCTCCCAGATATTTTTCAGGTTGGGGACCACCAGGACAAACATCAGGTCACAACAAATCTACAAAGGCACATCTTAATATTTCATTTCACCAGATGAGAAAATGGAGGTTCAAATAGTTAATGAACAAAGATGCAGTAGCACCGAATTTGAACCCAGGCCCACAAGGTTTAGCTTGCATTCTATTTTATCATAATTCTACACATTCAAGTAAGTTTGACCCTAAAATGCCAATGCTGCCCAAAGAAAAATCACAAAACCCCCAGATTGTTGTTGCTTTTTTCCACTTGGCCATCTCTGGTGGTTTTGCTGAAGTCTCTGCTTTCAGTCTAGAAGCCACCCCCATCACACTGGGAACTCCCTAGCTGCCAATAATTGGGCTCATCTCCACCTTCAGACAAGGGACTTTCTGAAAACAATTCTAATGCCAACTTCACTTCTCAACTGCCTCTGAGCAGACAGACCCTAGGCCAAAGGGGTCTGGAACTCCCAATACCCCTTATCTCCAAAAGGAGAACATGTCCTATGCATCCACCCCTTAGGTTGGAGAGGCTCAGCAAGCCTGACACTAGGAGCCCAGAAACCCTGGGTTCTTGATCTTTACTTTGGAATTGCAGCCAAGACAAGAAAGGCTGTTCCCTTTTAACCACATCAGGGCTTTGGTGGCCCGAATGGGGCCTGGTTTTTTCTGTGGCTCCACCTACCCATCAGCATTTCCTATCCTATCCATCTTCCTTATTCTCCTCAGTCTTGCCTTCTGGAAGTCCCCAGTTCACCCTCTCTCAAGTCACACTCCCCAGTTGCTCACATTTCTGGGCCTGGGAAAAGAAAGGACACCTGGAAGAAGCAGGGATGAAGCCCTAGCCTTCCAGTGGGCTTCGGGGCCAGCTGACAGAGGATGGAGCTGATAGCTCACCTCCCTGGAGAAGCACCGCCAGAGGCTGGAACAGAAATGCCAACTTCGCTGTTTGTATTCTTCAGGGAGAGGGCAGGAAGATAAATACATTCCCAGGCAGGAATTAGACCAGAAACTCTAAATTGAGGGCTGGGCAGGGGTCTAAGCAGAAGCATGGGAGGAGGCCAGCCAGTTGAGAAGAGATGGAACTCTGTACTCCCAGCTGGAGTCAGAAGGAAAAGATGACATCCAGCATCAGCAAAAGGGCCCAGGCAGCTGGTGTGGTCCATGGTCTGTGGTCCACAGAAGCAGGCCCTCACGAGCTTCCAAGTCCCCCCTACATGACCTGACCCCTTTTGAACTCCAATACACTCCATAAATAGATCCTATAGCCCACTGGGTTCCACTGCCTGGACCCTATAAAGCGCCTCACATAGGGGGGTAACCAGCCCCGTGAACAATCCAAGCCAAGCTATAGTCCCTTAGCTCCTAGCATCCCCCAATCCCTGATTTGGCCTCCCCATCCTCAGTTCCAAACTAGCCTCCACTCAAGTATAGCAGCCCACCTAGAACCTTACCCATTGGTCCCCAGAAACTTCTCAGCCCTGAGAATGGCAAGTTCCCCCTAGTTTTGCTCCTCCCCACCCATGGGGGTCCATTTCCTGACACTGTCCCCTCCACCAGCCCCTTAAGGCCAATCAGCCAGACTCACTTCTCCACTCTGTATCTCTACCACCACTGCCACCTCCCCGCCAAATACACACACACACACACACACACACACTCCCATTCTTTTTCTCTCTCTGATATGGCTGTCCGGGGGGTCAGTATCTACAGCCATGCCCATAACTCCAGCCCAGAGTGCAGGCTCTGACAAGCTCCCTCCCCCTGCACGTCTGTAAGTTGTCTATCCATCTGTCTGTCTGCTGCTATCTCTGTCTCCCACTGCATTTGGCACTAGCCTGGCTCAATGGCTCTGCAGTCTCTTCTCAGGCTCCCTTCTCTCCTTCCCTGGCTGGGGCTTTCAGGGGCTCTGCCTCCCTTGAACTCTCTGACTATATCCTTTGTACTGGGCTGTAGGGAATAAGGGCAGGACGCCTTCTGCCCACTGAGGCTGTCCCTTCCTCTCCCTCCTCCCTGCTCAGGCCAGCCTTAGAACCAGGGCAAGGCTGCGGGAAGGCAGAGACCTACCAACTGGGGGATGGCTAAAGCCAGTTTCCATATTGCTTCATCATGCCATTTTGATGCCCCAAACTGCACACAAACACACACACACACAATCCCCCTGCTCTGTGTGCCCTCTGCCTGAGGCCAGAATAGGGTCCCTGAGCCTGCTCCACCTGGCTCCCCAAACTGCAATAATGCCTTCCTTTCCTCCATCAGCGCTGAAGCAATCTTTCTGCACCCGACTCTACTCCACCCCACCCAGCCCACAGCGCTCAGGGAGCCCCCAGCGGCCCTACCCATTCCCTAGCAATGGCTCTGGCCTGGCTTCCCATGTGGGAAGAAGCAACAGAGTGGTCTGGAGGTAAAGTTCTGCTGCTGCTTTCAGCGCTTTCATCTGCCCGGGGCTCCCCTTTCTCTCCCTTCTGCTCTTGGCCTCACATGGACCAGCTCTCATTGCTCTCCGCCAGAGTTTCAGCCTCACTATCTGGGAAACGGGGAAACGGAAAGAAAGAAAAGAAAATTTCTTGCAATACGGACGGGCAATAAAAGAAGTGGGTGGCCGCACTGGTGGCCCAGGTGAGGGGAGTCCTCAAGTGAAAAAGAAAGGCATGCAAAGTTCCCTGTTCGCTCCGGGGCGTGCAGCTCAGCGCCAAGCTCCCGCGGACGCCTTGGAAGGCGGAGACGCAGCGGCCGCCACTCACCTGGGCGAGGCAGCATCTATCCTTGGCTGGGAGGCACAGAGGCCGGCTCCGCTAGGCGCCTGGGCTCTCCGGCTCGGCCACGCATCCTTCTCCGCCCGGCACCGGCTCGATCTGAACCCTCTGGCTCCGGCGAACGCAGGCAGATGGTGGCCTCCAATGTCCAGGCGATGACAGCCCTGAGCGGCTTATTCAGTTATATCCATGGCATTTAGTAGGACGAAGGGGGGAAAAGCACAACTTGTTCTCTTCGCTTCCAGATTAAAAATTAAGAATCGCTCTCTAGGAAGATACCAGTCAGATTTTCCAAATCGAAGAGCCCTGGACATTCCTAGGAACCTCGAGCATCGTGGAATGTGGTAGTCTTCAAGTTCAGATGAGCCAGCCAGGTTGTGAGTCTGTGAGTGTGTGTGTGTGTGTGTCTCAGCGAGAGGGAGTCAGGCACTCATATCCACACCCACACACACAAACACACTCCTCCGCACTCCCCGAATACACACTGCCTCCACGCGCGCGCGCACACGCGCTCTTCGAACACACACACATACAAGCAGCGGCCACACGCACAGATCCGGGAGGGAGCCGGACGGACTGCGGAAGCAGAGCGGGGCTCGCGGTGGGGAAAGCCGAGCGGCCCTGAGGCGCCCGGTACAGGCGGCTTGCGCACCGGCCCTTCAGAGCTCGCTGGTGCGGTAGCCCCCAGTGGCGGCTGGCGGAGCTGCAGGAACCTGAAACCAGACCTCCGCGCCCGCTGCCGGGTCCGCTGCCCAGCGCATCCGTTGCCGTGCGGACCAGTACCTTTATGGAAAGCTGAGAATTTTGCAGAACTGGCAGACGTGACGCGAGGGCAACAGACTGGACCGGCCGGACACCCACGAAGGGTCGGGAGTGGGCCGGGGCTGCGCCCGGGTGGAAGGCGGGCGGGCGGATCGTGGGCCCCGGGAACCGGGAAGGCGGGCTCGGCGGCCCAGCTGCACTGGCAGCCCTTGCGCAAGGCGAGCCTAGACGCCTGGGCTGCGCCGCTGCAGCCGGCGTGGGTGCTGCCGCCTCACGTGCGGAGCGCGCCGTGCAACCCGCAGCCCGCCGCCTGCCGGAGGAAAATCCGGCCGCGCTGGCCCTGGGCTGAGGGTGGGGGCAGGGAGGGTGTCGACCACCCAGGCCTTGGGGTCCAGCTCTGACCCCTGAACCATAAGGAAAGACCACCGAGAAATGAGTGCCCTGTGCACGCACCCGCCCACACATAGACTTCTAGTACCACAGGAATCCGTGAGTGGCGCCAACTGTTTGCACAACGCCTTTACAATGCTTCATTTGTTTGATCTTCCCAGCAATCTCCATTGACATATGAGGAAACTGAGGCCTGC
Source organism: Orycteropus afer afer (assembly GCF_000298275.1). Taxonomy (NCBI): domain Eukaryota; kingdom Metazoa; phylum Chordata; class Mammalia; order Tubulidentata; family Orycteropodidae; genus Orycteropus; species Orycteropus afer. Next base: position 10,923,095 of record NW_006921646.1, read on the forward strand.
AAGAGTAAAACGATTTGTCCAAGGCGTTTGGTAGGTGTTTGAGACCCTGCTCAAAGCAAAACGTGCCCTTAGAATTAGAAGACCTGGATCAGGCTAGGGCCTCGTCTTCTTTCTTTAGTGATCCCCTCTGCCCGCTTGAAATCAGCAACCAGTGCATAGGCAACATAGGAATGGGTTCTGCCTTACTAGGCTCCCCAAGAGGCAAGTGTACCTTTCCCACAGAGCGAAATGAAAATTTGAGATGTCCCTGGGATCAGTTCTAGTTGGTCAATCTAGGGGTGAGGAGAATATCTCAATCCATCTCCTTTCTCCTGGTGGCTAACACATCCAATGCACCTGTCCCAGATACCCACAGGGAGGCACATGTGCCATGTGGATGTATTACTGCAGCCCAGGACTGGCTCAGCTGGATAAATCTGTAACCCGGGGCCCTGCTTCCTGTCTATGCACCTGGGTGGGTTCATATCTATAGAAGCCCATATACTGGACATCCTCTCCCATGTGGAGCCAAATCAGATCGGCATACTGCAGACCCTATAAGACAGGTCCTTTCCTGCAGGTATTTTGGAAAGTCTGGAGGGAATAAGGCTGTGGCCAGGATGAAGTTCAAGGTGAGCTGGCCCTGGAGAGAGGCAGAAATAGAAACGTGGGAGAGAAGAGTAGAGAAAAGGAAGAAAATCAGGAAGAAGAGGAATGAGAGGGAAAGAGGTGAGTAAAAGGAGGTGGGGAGTAGGAACTGGGGAGGATGTGAAGGGTAGCACAAAGACAGGAGGGGGGATTTTCATGGTGTTTTCCTCCCCTCTTACCTATGGTTTTGCCTTTTATATGTGGGGGCTTCCAGGGAGGAGGACTTGGGATGAAAGGAAGAACTATAGCTGAAGGTCAATGGCAGTAGATTGGATTACAACTACCCCAAAGTCACCCCCATAGAATCCAGTGACAGAGATAGGGCCAGACTGACACCAGAACAGAGATGGAGCTGCTCCTGGGAACGTGTAAAGCGTCAGGATAGTATGAGGGAGAGACCTTATGACCCAGGGATACTGGAAGCAAGATAACCCAGTGCCTGTTCCAAGGTGAACTCAATATCCAGAGAAGTTTTCCCAGCCCACAGAAGAGAATGTGGATATTCCATGTAGAGCCAGGACCTGGATTTCACCTTGGGGTCCACAGAGGTAATGTTAAAGGCAGCTGTTTTATTTTCTTGAAATGTACTTGTCTCAGCCTGAACAGAGCACTACATTGAGACTCAGCTGGCCTGATGCTCACTGTAGCTTTGCACTACCAAACAATGTGGCAAGTGCCTTCCTTCTCAAAGGGGTTGGATTATCCAGCTCTAAGAACTTCTAAGCAATCATCACAGATGGAACAGGGTGGAAACCCAGATGCATCTTGGAGGCCAGAGAAAAATAGTCTGCAGTCTCACCATTTACTCTGGAAGATTCCCAGAAGAGAATGCATATATGGATAATAGAGAAATGAATTATGCTGGGTCTCTTGGTTCCTTGAGTAAGCCCAGAAGGTCTGGGTAGAGAAGCTGCTGTGGTACCCAGCTGCTTGTACTGATTACTGATCACACAGAGGTGAGCCAGGGCCTCCCAGAGGAGTAATCCCATCATTCCGTATCAGAGAGAGACAGAAGGAGAAAGAGAGGTGTCACAATCCCCTTTAGCTCCATGGTTTTTCTTATTACAAAAATCCGAGCTTCCCTCTTCCTTTTTTAGCATGTATGAAAACCAAACCAAACAAGTTGCTGTTGGGTCGACTCTGACTCATGGAGAGGTCATGTGTGTCAGAGCAGAACTGTGCTCTATAGCATTTTCAATGGCCGTGACCACTCAGAAGTAGATCACCAAGGCTTTCTGCTGAGGCACCTCTGGGTGGGTTCAAACCTCCACTCTTTTGGCTAGTGGTTGAGCACTTAACTACTGGAACCACCCAGGGACTCCTATATATATATATATATATATATATATATATATATATATATGCTCTGGCCATATAGTGCCTAAGGCATTTGACTGCTAACCAGAAGGCTGGCGGTTCAAACTCACCAGCCACTCCTCAGAAGGAATATTGGGCAATCTACTTCCATGGAGAGACCGCCTTGGAAACCCAAGGAAGGGTCGCTATGAGTTGTAATCAACTCGATGACCGTGAGTGAGGTTTTTTTTTTTTTTTTTTTAATATATTATAAAAAAAAACCTTAATCACACATATAAAATTATAAGGACAGAGAGCAAGTTTGCACCCAGCCATTCTTACGTGCAATTGGATTCACATTTGGATTTTTCCTCTTCTAAACAACTCCGTGATGAACATTTTCATATTTAAGTTTTTTTTTTTTGTCCCCCACATTCTTATTTCTTACTTAGGTTAGAGTCCCTGAAGTAGTAGAATCTCTGGGCCAAAGGGGATGAGCAAGTTTAAGGCTCTTTGTGGACACTTTTGTTTCAGTTTTAGAGTTAAGGCAGAGGCACAGAGCAGATGAGTGACTTTCTAGACAGTTCAGATGAGTGATTACCCAGAGAGCTCCCAGCAGGGGCTTAAGGGTGTTGTCACTTCCGTGACCCTTCCGTGTCACTACACAGCAGAAAATATCCTTGGATGTAAAAAAACTTCAAGCCCTCCTTGCCCCAGTCAGGGCTTACTGTCCCTCAAGGCCATGCCTGCTCTCCTGGGTAGTTGTCACCAGTCTTACGCTGCTGTCTGCATCCCTTGGCTTTCTGACTAGACCGTAAGTACTAGTTCCTTCTGGAGCACATCTGGGCACATGATCAGCTCCCAATACCCAGTTGCTAGATGGAATTGCCATACTGATAGAGAAGTTTCCAGGAGAGGTTAGAGGTAGAGGATGAAAAGGCTGAGTTGACCTGGGCCTTCATGACCAATGTGCAAGGGATAACATGAGCCTCTCTTCACTGGACCCAGTGAGTATGAAAAAGAGAAGGGACTAAGCTAAAAAGCAGTAAGAGAAATTCAGATCAGATAGTGGGACAGAAAGGATGCCTGGTGGTATAGTGGTTAAGTACTTGGCTGCTAACTAATAAGCCAGTGGGTCATACCCACCAGGGGCTATATGGAAGAACGTGGCAGACTGCTTCCATAAAGATACAGTCTTGAAAAGTTTATGGAGAAGTTTTGCTTTGTCCTATAGGGTCACTGTGGGTCGGAATCAATTCCACAGCAACAGGTGGTGGGACAGTCCCATTTGACTGTGAGATCATAGGGTGGGGACTGTTGAACCTGCTCCATAAAATGAGAGGGGCACCCTGTAATCTGAGGATGAACTAGATGGCTTCTCAGAGTTTCCCTTGGCTTTCATGACTGGAAGAATGACTGTGGGCTTGTGAAATAAGAGAGATCATGGAACAGTCTTATTAGACATTGAGATCTCTCTCCATTGAGTCTATTCCAGGGACTGGAAGTTGGGAGCCTCTCCTGAATTCTTAACACCCCATTTACTCATCTTCCAGCAGAACCAACTGCTAACCTAAACTGATTTTACCCCACCAGCTTTTTAGAACTTGGGCAAATGTATCCTTGGGAGCTGAGGCTAAGTCCTAAGTCATGGGGTGTACTTTTATAGACACAGGGTAAAAGTCTCTGAATTCTCTGGTGCTTTCTGCCCTTCTTCCCTTCCCAAAAGCTGGAGTACAAAGCAGCCAAAATAAATTCCTATTAGTATGCATATGTATGCCCAAATTCCTTAACAGAATGACTAACACCACCTACAGCCATTAACTGGAGTTTGTTTTCTAAATCCAGTTTACTTTTCATCATCCATCTCTCTGTTTCCTTTTCCCACTCTCCCCAGGCCCAATAGGCTCCCTTCACAGCTTCACCCTTTTGCCCCAATATCAGATCTGAGGATGAGTTCTTGATGAATCAAAAGATCAGGCAATCCTGGAACATCATAAACCATCAGTGGAGAAGTCTTTTTTTTTTTTTTTAATTGTGATTTGGATGAAAGTTTACAGAGCAAATTCACTTTCCCTACAGTAACTCACATACACTTTGTCTCAAGATATTAACTACAATTTACACAATGCAACAGTTCCCCTCCCACTTCCTTCCCTTAGTTCCTTTTCCCTGTGTTCTTCCCTCCATGCACTCCTGCCCCCTGAGGTGTCTCCCTGTGCATACACAGCCTTTCTATTCTCCCTCAATGGAGAGGTCTTTACTGAGTGTCATCTATGTACCACCTAGCACTTTAGGGGAGAAGAGAGGAGACAGCAAAGACTCTTCTGGAGAGAAAAGACACGAACCAACACCAGCACAGTTTCTTGCATTCTGTAAAGACCATTCTCAAATGTTAATTTACTTTTTCCTCATGAAAATCTGGTGAAAAAGTCATTATCCCCATTTTACAGACAAAGATGGTGAGTCCCAGATGGGGGATGTGATGGCTTTAAGAGTTTGAAACTACTGAGTATTATAATGCTTCTCAAACCACATCTAATTCCACATGCTATTTTCTTTCCTGTGTACAAGGCAGCCTCTAACCCAGGGGACAACACCAGCCTGGATGCCACTGAGTGGCAAATTACCTAGGACAGCCTGAAATGCAATAGACATCTAGTGAGGAGAACACCAAGGAAGGCAACCAGCCTTGGTTTCATGGAGGCCTTCCAACCTGAGAGAACCACACTGGTAAATGCACAGAGAGAGGAGATTCTAGAATTGTAGTAGAGAGAGAGCACTGGAGTGGGTGGCAGAGGATCTGGATTCTGACTTTTCACCATAACTTTGGGCAACTTTTTTTCTCTGGTTCTCATTTTCTCCATCTCTGAAATGAGATAGTTGGGTCTAAATGATCTCTAGGGTCTGACAAAGAGCAATTAAGAAAACAGCCATCCAAAGCCAGACATGAGACAACAAATGCCATTAACTTACTTGGCTTTCTCCCTCCTGTTGAGGAATCCCCAAATCTTAAGGGTGGCATTGAGGCAGAAAACACTGTAGGCAAGTGTCTGGATGGATCCAGGAAAGATTGCAACTCTTCAGTCTGGAGAAGGCTCTACCAGACCACTCTGCCCACCCTCTCCTTCCTTGCTTTCAGGCATAAAGCAATAGGAGTGGTAACAACGTTTATGGTGGGAGTCTGCTTCCCTAAAGATTATTGTCTCGGAAACCCCATGGGGCAGTTCTACTCTGTTCTATAGGGTCACTGTGGGATTGCTATGATACAGAATCGACTCTACAGCAATGGGCTTAGTGAGTGGATTGCAGTCAGTTCAGTTAATGATCTTGACTGCTAACTGAAAAAATGGAGGTTTGATTCTACCCAGAGGCACCTTGGAAGAAAGGCCCAGGGCTTTGCTTCTGAAAAAAATAGCTATTGAAAACCCCATGGAGCACAATTCTACTCTGACACACAAGAAGTCCCTATAAGTTGGAGTCGACTTGATGGCAATTGGCTTACTGGTGTGCCAGGTGCTCCTCTGTGCCCTGGATGGCAGTTACTTTATTTAATATGCACAAAAATCCTATGAGGTAGGTATTATTTTTCTCCCCATTTTACAGATTTAGAAACCAAGATGCAGAGGGGCTAAGTAACTTGCTAAGTCAGAGAGTTACAGGTAACAGAGCCACAATTCTAATAAACTCTAAGCCCACAGCCTGCGCTACAGCTGACCAGTCATGAAGCAGATTTGCTTAGGGAGAGTTAGTGCAAGCAAAACTGCCACTCCCTATCTCCAAAACAGACAGGGCAGATCCCCTCCTTTCATACAAGCTCTATCCCCTTCCTTCGCCTTTCCCTGCCTCTTTCTATGTATTATTTGGAACATATAGTCATAAGTGTGTGGTTTGTTTTATAATCCAGTCAACTGTGGAAGCACAGCTATCGTCATTTATGTCCCTGCCTTAGAATACTTCACCCAAGAGATTTATCGCAGCAGGAATTGACTGACTACAAAACCCTTCCCATTCCTGAATCAAGCCCTTGGCTTTCCTTTCAAAGGGACTTGGAGAGCAGAGTGGAAACCAGCCCAGGTCTGGCCATGAGCAAGACAATAATTCAACTTAATCTAATAAAACTGCCTTCGTAGGTTCCATCTGAAAAGTGCAGCAAAAGATTAAGAGAAAGATTAGCCCTGGTATTGCTGATCAGCTATGTATTCAAATGACTGGTAATGTAAGAGAATAAAGCAACAATGGAAAGTGTGGGGCAATTCTGTGTTTCCAGAATAGCGACATCACTTCTGAGCAGGGAATCAGACAAGGCTTCAAGGAGGCGCTGACATTTGAATGACATGTGAAAGATGGATAGCATTTTAGTATATAGAGATAAGAGAAACTGGCAGTCCAGGCGGGGAAAAAGGGAAAAGCAAGAAAGTAAAGTGGGCTTGGGGCCACAGTGAATATTCTGGTGTGGCCAAAGCACAGGGCAGAAGAAGGAGTGGTGGTTAGGAATGTGGGCTCTGGATAGAGACTCTGGGTTTAAATGCAAGCCCCCACATACACACCTATAAGGTAAGCTAGTTTAGGCAAGTTGCTGAACCTCTCTGTGCTTCTATTTCTTCATCAATAAAGTGGGAATTGTAATAATGCCTATGCCATATGGAGCCTTGGTGGTGCAGTAGTTAATGGTCTTGGCTGCTAAACCAAAATGTCAGTAGTTCAAATCCACCAGCCACACCACAGGAGAAAGATGTGGCAGTCTGTTTCTGTAAACATGATAGCCTTAGACGCCATATGGAGCAGTTCTACGCTATCCTATAGGGTTGCTATGAGTCAGAATCAACTCAATGGCCATGTTTTCATTTTGTTTTGTTTGTATATCATGAGGTGGATAAGAGGATTAAATGGCTGGCATACATAATGTAAGAATATGTGTGGCATGTAGTAAATTTTCAAGAAATGTCAATTGTTATTATTGTTAGAACTAAAAAGAGTAGTGGGAGATAACACTACAGAATAGGTTGGCTCTACCTTGAACACCAAAATAATGCATCTAGATCCCTTTATGTGGATTACCAAACACCATTGAAGTGTTTTCAGGAGTGCTATATATTAAGGAGCTCTGGTGGCATAGTGCCTAAGGCATTTGACTGCTAACCAGAAGGTTGGCAGTTCAGACCCACCAGCCCCTCTGTGGAAGGAAAACCGAAGAATCTACTTATGTAAAGATTTACTGCCTTGGAAACCCAAAGGGGGTCGCTTTGAATTGGAATTGACTTGATGGCAGTGAGTTTTTTTGTTTGTTTGTTTGTTTGTTTATATAGGAACACGCAAAAAGAACAATATGTACAGATTTGGTGATTGAACTTAAGAGTGAAAGAACTAAAGAAAAGGAAAGCAGTTACAAATTTATTGAAGTGGACCAGATAAGGGGGAAAAAACATCAGATCAAAGGCTATAGTGGTGACAATAGAAAGGAATGGATTGAGAACTAGAATGGACAGGGCCCCAATGGTGACCAGATGTAGAATCTGAGGAGGAAGAGAGTGGTCAAACCCGACTTTCAATTAGGAAGCCCACACAATTGGAAGAATGATTGGTGTCTTTGGCAGAGACTGGGAAGGTGGGAGTGAGGAGTTCCACAATTGTCATGTGGAGTCTGAGAGTTTGTGGACACCCAGATCCTCTTGTCCAGGAAATTAATAAATGGGTCTAGAAGAAAGAGAGATAGAATGGAGGTAGAAGGTCATGGGAGTGGTGAAATCCCTAGGAGAGAAAGCATAGGATGAGATGGAAGTGGGGGTTGCAATGTCCCTTTATTCAGCTGTACTTTATGCTTGGTCCTGTGCTAGCCTTTTACACATTCTATCTGTGATTTTTCCTGCAAAGCAGAACTCAGCCTTTTTTTATGGATAAGGAAACTGAGACTTAATAGCTTGTCTAAGATCACCCCAGTTGTAAAGAGAAGCCAACTAAGGAGACAGAGTAGGAGTCCACAGGAGTAGAAGATATCACTATGGAAGTAGCTTGCCCAACCTTCCTTCCAAGGAGTGGCTGGTGGGTTTGAACTGCCAGGCTTCTGGTTAGCAGTCAAGTGCCTTAAGCACTACAACACATGGAGGGTAAGTGGATGAGGTTGCTCTTCACCAGAGGTGATTTGCCTTCCAGACTCCCCTGAATCCACATGGCAATACTAAGTACTGAAGGAATCAGTATGTCAGCACAGAAATAAGCAGGGGTAATACTGGTACCAACCAATATAAGAGAAAAGAACAGAAGCCACCTGCTACACCATTCTCTCTCATTGTTAGATGATAAGGAGGTCTATCTCGAGATCCCAGATAGGACCTTGGCAGTCAGATAGTAAAGGGGTACATGGAGGTTCCAGGCAATGGTGGGGAGGTTTTTCTAGATTGTAATGGCCTCTGTGGCTGAATGGTGCATGCTGACCCCACCTGTAGCCTATCTGCAGCACATCTATGAGCCTTAAGACACTGGCTGGAACCTGTGGCTCAGAGTTTAGTTGAATGGTGAATTTGACCCAAGAGAAATAGCCCTACAAGGATGGCAACTAGTAAAACAGAGTTATCAGATCTGACAACTTGGAGGTCATTGGTGGCCTTCAAAAGAGCAATTTCTGCAGTGTTATGGGTATGGAATCCAGATTGCTAGTGGTTGGAGACTGAGTGGGAGGTGAGGAAGTAGAGGCATTTTTCGAGAACTTTAGCTGTGAAAGGAGAGTGGAAGGTGGGATGAAAACTCAGAAGGAATGAGAGTGGAGGAAAGACTTTCTTGGGGGCAGGAAAGACTTGGATGTAAGCCAGAGTCAAGCAGCCAATGTTGAGAGAGAGCTCCTCCAGAGGGAGGGTGAAGCCTGGAAAAGAGAAGAGGTCTTTCTTCTTCAAAGGAGATGAACAAAGAATAAGGAGATGATAGAAATATTTTGAGGTGGAGAGAAATGATATGTGATTTGTATCTTGTTAGTTGAGTGGCACAGATTTGAATGGAGAGGAAAGTTTGGAATAGCCCTTTGGGGATGAGCTTAACATTCTGCAAGAGGATGAACAAAGGTATTTTGGGCAGAAGGGAAAGGTAGAGCCATTGTGGTGGACACTCAGTGAGGTCAGAGGACTTTGTTCTGCTGTTTGCCAGCCTGGAGCCATAAAATAAAGAATGAACATGTGCTCTAGGATTTGAGGTTGCTAGGAAGGAGTTGGAACACGTCAAGTATGCAATGATTGATGAAACCTCACAAAACATATATCATGGGGTCCTGGTGAAGCAGGTAAATGAGGACAGGCAGTGGCTATCAAACAAGTCTGGGGGTTCAATAGAGTGAGAGATGGAAGGATAAGAATTTGTGGCCAGAGCAAAGGGAGATATGGAGTTCCAGGTTTTGGGGATTGTGCTGAATGCTGCTGGCTGGCAAGAGACTCATACCTACCCTTTCACACTCTCTCCTGTAGCATTGGGGCTTGAAAGCCAGAAAAACTCATTTCCAAGACCCCCTTGCTAACTGCATTCAAAGGCTCTACCAATGGGAAGCAGGTGCTTAAGATTAGAAGGCATTGAAGAAGGTAGAAGCCATTTTCTGCTTCTGGTGATGGCATTACCAGTGTGTGGACTCCTCAGTTTCTTCCATTGTTGGCAGTGCTTCAGTCTATGTCAGGGAGTGCAAGACCTGGGGCTGTGGATTATGTTGTTCTTAGGTGCTGTCAAGTCTGTTCTGACTCATAGCGACCTTATGAACAACAGAACAAAACACTGTCTGGTCCTGTGTCATCCTTACAATCATTGCTGTACTTAAGCCCATTGTTGCAGCCACTGTGTCAAGCCATCTCATTAAGGATCTTCCTCTTTCTCCCTGACCATCTAGTTTACCAAGCAGAATGCAGAATGTCTTCTCCAGGGACTGGTCCCTCCTGATAACATGTCCAAAGTACAAGAGGCAAATTCTCGCCATCCTCACTTCTAAGGAACATTCTGGCTATACTTCTTCCAAGCCATATGTGTTCATTCTTTTAGCAGTCCATGGTACGTTCAATATTCTTCATCTGCACCACAATTCAAATGCATCAATTCTTCCACAGTATGCCTTATTCATTGTCCAGCTTTCATGTGTGTGTGTGTGTGTGTGTGTGTGTGTGTGTGTGTCTATACACCAAACTCATTGCTGTTCAGTTGATTCTGACTCATAGTGACCCCTCCTTGGGTTTCTGAGGTGGTATCACTACAGAAGTAGATTGCCCATTCTTCCTTCCAAGGAGTGGCTGGTGGATTTGAACTGCCAGCCTGGATAGCAGTCAAATGCCTTAGGCACTACACCAACCAGAGCTCCTTCACATGCATATAAGACTATTAAAAACACCATGGCTTTTGTCAGGAGCAACTTAATCTTCACAGTGTCCTCTTTGTTCTTTAACACTTTAAAGAGGTTTCTCCCCCCACCCCCAGCAGATTTGCCCAATGCAATACATCATTTGATTTCTTGACTGCTGCTTCCATGGGCATTAATTGTGGACCCAACTAAAATGAAATCTTTTAACAACTTCAATTTTTTTCTCCATTTATCATGGTGTTGCTTATTGGTCCAGTTGTGAGGATTTTTATTTTCTTTATGTTAAGGTATATTCCATACTGAAGGCTGTAGTCTTTCATTTTTATCAATAAGTGCTTCAAGTCATCTTCACTTTCAGCAAGCAAGGTTGTGTCATCTACATATCACAGATTGTTAATGGGCCTTCCTCCAATCCTGATGCTGTGTTCTTCATGCAGTACAGCTTCTCTGCTTGTTTGCTCAGCATACAGATCGAATAAATATAGTAAAAGGAGATAATCCTGATGCACATTTTTCCTGATTTTAAATCATGCAGTATCCCCTTGTTCTATTTGAACAGCTGCCTCTTGGTCTACGTGAAGATTCCTCATGAGAATGATTAAGTGTTCTGGATATTCCATTCTTTACAATGTTATCCATAATTTGTTATCATCCACATAGTCTAATGCCTTTGCGTAGTCAATAAAACACAGGTAAACATCTTTTTGATATTCTTTGCTTTCAGCCAAGATCCATCTGATATCAGCAGTCATACCCCTCATTCTCCATCCTCTTCTGAACCCAGCTAGAATTTCTGGAAGTTTCCTGTCAGTATACTACTGAAACCATATTTTAATTACCTTCAGCAAAATTTTGCTTGCATGTGATATTAATGATATTGTTTGATAATTTCCACATTCTGTTGGATCACCTTTCTTTGGAATGGACACAAATCTGGATCTCTCTTTTGAGCTGGATTGTATTACTTTTCCTTATTTACAGCCCTATGGACAGTCACTTCCTACAGTTACCAATCTCTAAGTAATAACATCTTCCCTTTTTTTCTTTTCCAATACAAGCAACACTTTTGATAAAAGTCCCCTGTATTAAATCCTCCTCTATTTGAATACTTAGGATGATTTCTGTTATCTAGATGGGACAGTTTTAAAACCCAGGATATGGCTGGGAGTATGGATGGTGTGGGTTATAGAGTGGAGATAAAGACCTTAGAGATGGAGGTGGAGGTCAAATAACAGTGATCAGGGAGGTGAAGTATCCAGAGTGAGAATATGTGGTTGAGGCCAAATAGGAACTCTCACATCCTCATCCAGGGTCTGGATTCTAGTGGCATGTTTGGATATTTTCCCCAAACATCCATTTCCAGTAGAGCATCCTCCTTCTCCCACATGTCCCCCAGTTAACATCCTCTTCTGTACACCACTGGTTCCACTGAGTGTTCAAACTATGATGTTTGTCTTCTGTTCCCCCTGCTCCTCCTTCCTGAACTATGTCTCCTTTATAGTTTTCCCACCTCCTCAAGTCACCAGGAACTTATATTGCCCTCTGTTTTGAAAAGTTTCACTCTTCTTGAAATGAGTGTTTTAATATAGAGCCCACAGATGATTCTAGAGGAAGGCTGTGCCCATCCTGGAATTATGTATTAATTGTATATATGCATATATGCATTTATCTTTTGAGAATGAGAGACAATCATGTTTATCACACTTTCAAAGGGATCCCTGTTCCTTTCACTTTGGGGATAGAAGTGGCAGAGGAGAAAAGAACAGTTACTGATAGAGTCTAAGAAACTTGATTTGCTCAGGGTCTCTGTTTTTGTGACCTTGAAAGAGTCACTTTCATTTTATGGGCCTCAGTTTCTTCAGCTGTAAAATAGAGCCAAATAATTCCTACCTTTCATTGTTATTATAAGAATTATAAGTAATGCAAGCACTGACACAGTGCCTGACATGGTTAGCTTTCAATAAATGGCAGCTATTTTTATTGAGCTAGTTTGGGTTCCCTGAGAAGTAGATCTTTAGACAGGGGTTTGATGCAAGTATTTTATTTGGGAGCTCACCTGGAAAATGTCAGTCAGGAAGGGAAGTGGAAAAAGAAAAGGAATTAATTAAATAAGGGGTATATTTTCAAACAAGCATTTTCAACTGGAGCTCATTCCTACTGGAGATCCCTGGGATGCATTGTGAGGCATACCCTGAGTTATCCTTCCAGGGGACAAAGAAGTAGGGTATTTATCCACCTACTTGACATCTTTGGCTGGCTGAGGACTTCCAGGGGCATTAACTATCCAGCTCCCTTGGCCAGGAAAAACCCTTAGGTATAAAGTCTCAGATATTCACCGTAGTGACTTAGCTGTGTACAGATGAATACTTACTAGATAAGAATAGGGTAATGACAATGACTGCCACAGTGACTAAATGAAGTCTTCTCCTGTCCTTATCTATCTATCTTTTTATCTATCTTTCTTCCTACATTGATCAATCCATTCTCCTCCCCCAATTCCCCATAAGGAGTGCCTGGATGATGCAAATGGTTAATATGCCCAGCAGCTAACCAAAAAGTTGAAGGTTCAAATCCACCCAGAGTTGCTTTGGAAGAAAGTTCTGGCAATGTATTTCTGCAAATCCAGCCATTGAAAACCCTCTGGAATATAGTTCTACTCTGACATGTATGGGTCACCATGAGTCAGAACCAAGTCAACAGCAACTGGCTTAGTTGTTTTTGGTACCTCCTATCCCTAAGCTTGTCTTCCTGTCTTTACTCTGCAGTAGACTAGCATTATAAGGAGCTCTGGTGGTGTAGTGGTTAAGTCATTTGGCTGTTAACCAAAAGATTGGTAGTTTGAACCCAGCAGCCACTCCATGGAAGAAAATCGAGGCAATGTGCTTCTGTAAAGATTAACAGCCTTGGAAACCCAGTGGGGGTCGCTGTGAGTTGGAATTGATTCAATGGCAGTGAGTTTGGTTTGGTTTTTGAGACTAGTATTATGATGTAGTGTGCATGCATAGCTGTCTCCTCAAGAGTACTAGAAGCTTATTGAAGGCAGGGCTTGTGTCTCACCCAGTTTTCTAATGTCAGGACCTAACATAATGGCTGGTACACAATGCAAATATCTAATACATGTTTATAATGAATTAACTGCCCTTGGTGTGGCAGTTTAGGAGGTTTGTGATGACCCCACTCTGCCAGAGGGGTGGCACCATTAGGCATTCTGCATACACGGTGGGAGATTTATGTGCCCTCCTGTTTCTGTAGCAGGTGCCTTTATCACAGCATGTATGGCTCCTGAATCACTTGCCAGGGGATTCATGTCTCAATATTATAATCTCCAAAGCAATGATATTAGAAATTCAATTTTAAAAAGGAACTGTTTAGGGTGTCAGCATGTTATGATAATTATCTGAGAGGATTTTTTCCCCCTGCTTCTTCTTGAACTGCACTAGTAAGCTCTTTTTCACCTCAATACAAAGAATGGGAAGAATATGGACTATTTCTGTGTGTCTCCCCCACCCCCACCCTCATCCTCCATCTCCCATCCCAGTATTGCCAACACATGGGGAGCATAGCCCGCTCTCTGGAGCACATGCCTGAATAAGCCTGATTGCTTTCCTGTATTTCTTTATAAAACTTTAAATATTCATCACGCCATCAAATTAAATGGGATTCTTTGGCTGTCATTCTTTTCAGCACACTGAGTTCTTTTCTATGGTACCTGTCCTGCAACCATCTGAAGCATCCGGAGTCTCAGCATTTATCTAACATTATCCCCTCTGAGCTCCACTCCCAATCAAGTGAGTGGGATGCTAATAAAAACAGGAGAGGAGGAGGGGCTTGTTGCTAAGGCCAGGAAATCAGCTCAGGGGAAAGTTGGGGGGGGGGGGCACAGCAGAGAAAAGACTAGCAGCTTCTCCTAGCTCAAAGAAGGTTTGAGGATGAAAGGCCAGGACTTCAAGGAGAGAAGCAGAATGTGCTAATAGTGAAGTGTAAACTACCCAAAATCTAGGTAAGCCTTCCTTCTTTCCTCTTCACCAAATTTAAGGGCAGAGGGCATTGTTGTTGTTAGCTTCTGTTGAGTCAATTCTGACTCTTGGCAACCCCACGTGTGCACAGTACAACTGCTCCATAGGGTTTTCAATGGCTGTGACCTCTTGGAAGCAGATAGCTTGGCCTGTCTTCCAAAGCGCCTCTGGGTGGGTTTGAACAGCCAATGTTTGAGCTAGTAGTTCAGCACTTAACCATTTGCACCACCCAAGGACTTCTGAGTACAGAATTAACTCTCAGGCTTTCAATATTCCTGGCCAGGAAACAGGAAAATGGATTGGATGGCATTTTGATGGTCTTTCCAGCCCCTTAAGTTATTAAATTTCTTTGTCCAGCAGTGATGGAAGATTTATAAGAGGGGACTATGGGAAGCTCTGGGAGAAATTGGGGGGGGGGGATGTGAATATGCAGATCCAGCTGAATATTATGTAGAGCATTGTGTTAAATCTCAATGCAATACATTATATTTTAATCTCCTTCCTCTGCCTGGGCGGTCTCTTAACAGGGGAATCGATCAGCGAGCAGCGTACTAACGTGCCAGGCATAGGAGCAGCGTACTAACGTGCCAGGGATAGGGTCACCATCTCCGCGCTGTAGTCATTTATAACCAGCCTGAAGTTGGATAACGCACGGCGGGAGAGAGCCTAGTGGGGCGGTGGCGGAGGGATGAGCGCGCTGTCAGAGACGGGGTGGGGCGGGGGGCACTGCAGGCGGGCACTGCCGCAATCCGCACTGCGGGGCCGCCCACCGTCGTCACTTAATTCACCGCAGTGCTTGACGCGGGAGTTCGCCCCAGTGCAGTCCGGCGTGCTTCTGGAGCACGCGGTGCTGGATAGCGCACAACCCGCTCAGTTTCGCATTAGAACGTCCTCTGTGGTAATACAGCACCTGGACCAGAGAGGTTGTGAGAGCAATGGAGAAAGCCTGGGTGACATCTCCCAGAAAGACTGCCGGCTCGTAGCGTAGCTTTGAGTAAGGCCCATCTCCTCTTGGGGCTTCAGCTCTTTTCATTCCTAAAACAAAGATGTGTTCTACATGTGCTCACATGGCCTTCAGAGCCCTGGGCTCCTGTGATCCAGTTGCCTATAAATCCGGTAGATGCTCCTAGAACAGTGGTTCTCAAACCTGGCTGGTCAACAGAACCACCTGTGGAGTGAGACAAAACAAGTACTCCTAGGCCCAGCTCTGGAGTTCTGATTCAATAGTTCTGAGATGGTACCAGGGAAATGTATATTTTTACTATGTTCATTCTACTGCAATGCTCATAGAAAAGGGATCTGAGAAATACTGCATCGGAATACCTCTCTGTCTTGAGATAGAGTAGCACATGTTTGATTTCCTGAACTCTCCACCAGTACTTCTCTGCCCTTATACCTCCGCCCTCACATCTATGCGACACACACACACACACACACACAGAGAGAGAGAGAGAGAGAGAGAGAGAGAGAGAGAGGTAACAGTAGCATTCGAGTGTACAAATGACTTCTTTTTTTCCCAAAACCTTTTTAAGTACTCATTAAGTTCCAGGAAAACCTTTGTTTTTTCAAAGATAAACAATAGATGACAAAGCATTGCCTTCAAAGGGGTCCTAGTCTTGCAGGGAAGACAGACAAACAAATAGCTAAGTGTAATATGGAATGATTTATTCTCCAGTAAGGGTATACTGAGTGTAATGTGAGCACAGTTGAGTAGGTTCACATGATGGGGCAGATGGCTGCTACTCATGGGCAGGAGTGTCACCTCAGCCTGCTGCATGGGTTTTTCATGCACAATGTCCCCAACATCGTGGACAGCTCTCCATCTGTGGTATGCAGCACACTGCTGAGTAGAGCAATAATCACTGTGTTCAATCATCATGGAATCTCAGGGGACACCTGGCTTGCTGAAAGAGCTTCCTTCAGTCTATCCTTTTGCATCATAACCCTCCATTTTTATCCCCTTCTCTTCCTCTTTTCCAAAGGTTTTCCTCTCTCCCCATTTGTCTTCATCTCTCCACTTTGGTGCCCCACCCCCAGCAAAGAGTCTCTCTTTTCCCAAACTCCATTCCTTGCCCCAGCTGTCAGATGCCATCTGTGCTGAGGGTGGTTGCAGTTGCTGCTGGTGAGAGAGATTCTTAATGAAATGGAGTTGAGTTGTTTATCAGAGTGCAATATGGTGAGTGCACTACACTCTAGCACAGTGACAGTTGGGTAGCTTGGTGTTGAAGTGGTAGTCCCAGCAAAGCAGACCCCAAGTAATAAAACTCCTACTGGTTCAGCATATATCACAGTTCTCTCTTGCCTAGAGACCCACACTCAAAACTTCCCGTCCTTGGCAAGTATTGAGTCCACCTCACACACACACACACACACACACACACACACACACACTTATTTTGTCTTGCTTTCTCTCTATTACAAGCTCACCACTTGACATCCCTTTGTTGTTGTTGTTGTTTTATTCTCTTGGACTATGGACATCCATTCCCAATATTGTACACTCTACAGGTAGTCCCACTCTAGAGATATATCCATTCCTGAATTACCAAACCTTCACCTTTCTTCCAACATGTCACCCTGATGGAAACTTTCTTCTAGCTCCTTCCATTTAGGCCTTCAATTTCTCATGATCCATCCAAGCCTGTGTATGTGATTAGAAGACATAGAAATCTTTATCACCTAACCCCATAATTTTTCCCCATCAAACATGGAAGATGATTGTATTACTTGCTGCATGAACCTCATTCCCAAGGCATGACAGCTTTCACTAAGGATAAGCCTTATTTTATATGCCACTTCCCACATCCATCAAGTGAGGTTGGAATGGATCTTTCTGGTTCTGCTTCAGCTCAAAGGATAGTTTTTGATGTGACCTCTACACACATACTACCAGGGTTCTCTATTATTTTTTGCCCTGGATCATGACTCATTTTTTGTTTTCCTGCTAAAGCTACCTTGCAACATGCTTCACAATTTTGGTAGTTCAATTTTATTTGATTATAACATCTATTTCCCTGATCTGTTTTGACATCTGATGCTTCAAACAAAAGGTCCCACCTAGATCCAAGAATGTACCCTTTATAGAACAGTATACACCTACTATCACAAATTCCTGCTATTGTGTCCTACCATCACACGGCTGCTTCCTTGGATATAAAAGCTGTTCATGTCTAGCTTTGGTACCTAATTACCCTTTATTTGTTGTATCATAGACTCCTGGACACCCTACTTGAGTAATTAGTCATGTTCCTATCAAATTCCCCAACTTTAACCCAACCCAGCTCCCGCTTCTTTCTTTGGATCACGATGTTTAGTTATTATGACAATTCTTCAAGATAAGCATTAGTATTATCTCTTTCTAGGTGTAGAATTTGAAGCTCACAGAGATTGAATAATTTGTCTATAGTAATAGTGGTCCTGAGACTGTATAACATAAACTTCCTCCTGTCATAATCTAGAAAAGAGCCTCAGAATGCATGGGATTTCAGCTTTAGAGGAAGGTAAGGCTCAGACATCCAGAGTATAAGAAATTATTCTGTTTCTGCTAATTCCTTCCAAGTGGATGGTTCTTCTCACCCTTCATTTTGGAAACAGAAATTCATAGAATTTTAAGACTGTTAAATATGCATGACAGATACTGTCTGTAACCCCTCAGCACTCACTGGTTCTGTTCATGCAGAGAATCTCTTATTACAAGCATCTGCATCTCCCTGCCCAAGGGCTTTCTCTGGTGGAAGAAGCATGCTTGGAGCCATGCAGAGAAGGTTGAACTGCTAGAGACTTAATACCTTGAGAGAAAACCAAAATCAAACCAAACTCACTGCTGTAGAGTCAATCCTGACTCATAGAGACCACTCCTTGAGTTTCTGAGGCAGTATCACTACAGAAGTAGATTGCCCAACCTTCCTTCCCAGAAGTGGCTGGTGGGTTTTACACCACCTTGAAAGAAGCCCCCTATGAATTACAGCTGGGAGTTTGGTGATTAATTACATGTGTCCTATGCCATCTCCCAGAAGTTCCAAGTGGGATTATATCCCAGTTTCCCACAGTGGCAAACACTCATTTACAGACCTGGTATTGACTTCCTTCCCTGTGTCATGTCTTCATTCACCTATTGGTGCTTTCTGGGGTTATGTCCCAAATAAACTTCTTACACTCAAATCCTAGTCTCTAGCATACTAGACCCTAGCAGAATCCAGGATTTGCTTCTTGGAGAAGCCAGGATAATGCAATTTTAGTGGAACCTAAAGGTCATTTGGCTCAACCATCTCATGAATAAATGAAATCTCAGATGGGGAAGCAACCTGCTTAAGGTCATACCTGGCAAAGCTGGGCTGGAACCACACATGTCTCCATTTTTTAGTTCAGCTCTCATTCTACCCTGAAGTCCCTTCCTGCAATCCCCAGAAACCACATATCACTGGAATGCACCACCAGGAATTAGTGAAAGGGGTTGGTGAGTGGAATAGGGAGAGCACAGAAAGAATGAGTTAGGGCAGAATAACCCACAGTCCATAAAGCTCATTATGATTCCCCCTACTCTGGTGGCCAACAATTTCACACCACACTGCCTATCTGGTCAGCTTTGGACAACAGGAATACGCAGCTCTGACCCAGATTAATTACTCAGTTCTCCTGAGACTTTGGGACCAGAGAGGTTAAAAAAAGCTTTGCATCTAAGTCCTGGCAGGTTGCTGTATGCCCTTTTTGAGCAGCTGCTGGTGGTGCTGAGTTCTGGCCATGGTTCTGGAACCTAGGCTGGGCAGACTGGCTGGACTGGGCTCACCTAGACTATGCTACTGGAGGTTACAGGCACAGAACTTCATCAGAGCTGGGCAGAAGCTTTGGAATCATGTATTTTACCACACACAAGCACACAGACATACATGGTACATGTGAGGGATATATGACCCAGAGAGTGTATGGGATCTCTCAGTTGGTATGATTATACTTGCTATTTAAGATACCCAATATAACTTGGGTTTGATTACTTGTGTCAATGGAAGAGAAGGGAAAGCTCATAGAATTCCAAATAGGATGCAATGATCTAATAGAAAACAATTTCTATTTTGAGTGTAGATTGAGTTTGAAGCCATTTTGTGGAAAGGGAAAGGGTTGCAGGTGTACCTTTGTAATTATATTGGGCCCAGCTGAATGAGGCAAGAGAGAGGAAGTTGGATGAGGTGGAGAGAAAAGTTAGGAAGTAGCCAGCCTAGCATTAAGATGACCTGTGAACAATCTAAGTGGGATAAATTGAAAACCACTCCACTCATCTAAACAAATGTATTTCCTTCACATATTCTTCACACTTCCATCCCAACACACACACACACACACACACACACACACACACACACCTCCATGGTTTAAGATTTAGCTTTCAAAGAGCATCATATCCACCACTTCTTTCCAGAGTTTCCAGCATGCTCATCTCCCTCTCTACCTGCCACTTACATCCTGAAAACCTCTATCTTTGGATCCATCCAGTCATCTTTCCCTGTATCTCTACTGCTGAGCTGTGTGGAGAAAAAGCACATGGTGAGCTGAGAGAAGAGTTCAGATCTCATATCTCATCTGGCTTTCCCTCTTAGAACATGGGCTTAGGTCATCTTGTTTTCTCACCCTCTGTGGTGACTGTGCTAGCCTCCCTCAACTTTTATGAAGACCACTACACTCCTGCAACTTCCTCTGTTCACCATGAAGAATCAGGTTACTGCTAGGGATGGATCTTTTCAACCTGTTAACAAACCATCTGTTTCCACAATGATATGTTCCTTTCTTTTTTCTCTCATAAAGGAGGATGTACTCCTTCTTTTTCCCAGGATAACCCTTCTGTCCATGATGCAGAACCTTGCTCCTTCCACCTTTGTGGGGAACATGATCCACCAATAATCAATTCTCTCACTCATCAATCTTTCCCTTCCACTGACTCTTACTCCTTGGCATAGAAGCAGGTTCAAATTTCTACTATTTTATAAAGGGCTCCTTCTAGCTAATCATCTCCTCACTCACCTTCCTTTACAAGCCACCTTTTCCATAAGAGTAGCCTACATTCCCTATCCTCATGTCCTCTCCTTACATTCATCCCTCAACCCATTGCATTTTGGGCCCCAGACCTACCACTTTGCTGAAACTACCTTTGCAGAGGACACAATTAACTTAATAATTGCTACATAAGCCCCCCCCCCGCCAAAAAAAATCCCAATCTTACTTAGTTTCTCTTTACCACTTCAAATTTCTGCATACTTTAAAAATGATTCTTCCTTGATTTGTTATGGCAACACTGGCTTTTCTCCTACCTCATTGATCACACTTTCTCAGCCTATTGACTGCTCCTTCAATGTTGACCACTATCCTGCCCTAGACCCTCTCTTCTTGTCACTTGGTATATTCTCCCTTGGATAAGCCTAGCCACACTCTGGGTTTCACTTCTTGGTTGACTACTCCCAAATCCATGTCCCAGTTCAACCCCCTTCTCTAAACCAGCCAAGAATATCCAAAGTCCTAATGACATTCACATCCTATCCTCCACAGAAATCGTATTTTCTCCCAAAGCACTAGCTTTATCCTATTATTTTCTATGGCAAAAAAAAAAAAAAACCCACCTGAATCACTTTGACTCACTCCACACCTCACCCTCCCCACACACATAACCTTCTTCAGGCTGGTATTCCATAGGTTATAGATCTTTAGTGATCAAAATGGTGATATGTCTATTCTCATGGCCACCCAGCATGCCTTTGTTTATTTGATTATTAAGATTTTTAATTTAATTTTGAGGTTCTACTGTGTGTGTGTGTATGTCTGTCTTTCTCTGTTCTTAATAAAATCCAGTTCTAGACAGGGAAAGGGCAAGTTATAATCAGTTATTTACATTTTAGTGTGAATAAGTTTTCTAATGGAAGAATATGATAGGGACCTCAGGCAGAAAGCCTGAGTGCCTTTGATATTAGCTAAATGGGGAATGAAGAGGCACCCCCAGGCACAGAACTAGCCATCTGAAGTGTTTGAGTCAAACTCTGCCAACTTCCCAGTTTCCCTTTAACCTTGGCATGTAGTGTTCTCTACCTTCAAATTACAAGAATCTTGTTATTGCTTCATGTCTATCTCAGGGCTGACCAATCTGTGCACAGCTCACATTGACTGTTACTCTCATGGAGATGTGAAGCATTAAGGAAAGAGAAGATGACTCTTCCTCAAAGTTGAAGTTGTCTGGTCTATAAACATAAGCTATGCTTTTCCTCTCTCTCTCTCTTTTTCTTTCCTTTGCTTTTTTTCCTTGCTTTCACTTAGCTAGAATGTAATTAAATTTGAATTGCAGCCAAAGCCGATTTGTGAGACAAGCATTTGGTTAGTGATATCGAGCCAACCAGGTGAAAAAAACCTCAGCAAAACTTCAGAAAGGCCAATAATCACATTGTGATTGAAATTCAGTCCCTCTCCTCTCATCCACTCTCCTATTAACTCAGACAAGAGCTGGAATCCCTCTTGGGACCATTGGCTCTTTGCTTTTCATAGATGGGTCCAGATGTATGTGTGTATGGAGCAGAGAGGGTAGGTCCATAGCACCCCCATATACCACCACCACCATGGTTGAGGAGCTCTAGTTTGGCTAACAGATTCTAAGAGATTGGGAAGGGACTGGAGAGAGCAGAGGGGGGTTGGGGTAGTGACAATGATAGAGAAGAGATTAAGGAACAAGACTAAAGGGATCAGATGTCTGGGGCATCAAATACTGGAACCTAGCGTAGAACATTCTTTTGAAAAATCAGTCTAAGAGTCAGAGGTAAGGTCTTTAGGATAATTCATTAATAAAATAATTGATTCTTAAAGTTGAAAATGATCTGTGATGACATCTGTTTTAACACCTCTTCTCCATTTTACTAACAAGGAAATTGAGGCTCAAGAACAGAAGGGACTTGCCCAAAGTAACTCAGTGGTATTCAATCAATTGTGGACAAACAGAGATGGGCCTCAAGTTGTGCCTGATTCTGTGACGGAATCCAAGAAGTGTTAAGGTAACAGCCCCTGCCCTCCAGGGTAGTGACTCCTGAGTGATGATGAACACGCTCCTCCCAGCAGCCTGCATCCTCAATCACACCTGATCTCCATTACCTGTGACCCTGACTCTTCATTTCCCATGATCACTTTTGGGAAGTTCAGTTAGATGAACTGGAAATAGGTGAGAAGCAATGGATGCATAAACACCTAAGTGTGTGTGAATAGTGTGATAGTGTGTGTCTGTGTCTGCAAGCACTTCCTCCCCTAACTTCCAAGCTGGGCAAGCAAGAGCCCACAGATCATCTCTCATTACCTTTCAATACCAGAGAGGAAGAGTCTGTGGAGTGTTAATTACTTTGAGTTCTCCTGCCCTTCCTTAGTGTGGTCAGTCCTTCCTTTGTGACTCTCTTCTGTGGATGTGTCAGGAATTTTCTGCTACCAACCAATGGGCTGTAGAACTTTGAAGGCAGGAATGATGCCAGTGCTTCCCTCAGATCCCTAGAGATCCCACTTGAGCACATAGATTTTTAATAAACCTTTGTTGGTGGATAGATGGACGGGTAAACAATGGACAGGAGAATGAGGAAACTGAAATCCAGGGTCACATAGTTATGTGTAGGGTTGAGATTAAAATGCAGAGCTTCTGACTCCCATCCTGGTGCTCTACATGGCCTCTGAAACATTGAGAAAAAGCCTTGAAAGGCAGAGACATACATAGGGATGGACTGCAGAATGACTGGCTGCTTGGTTAAAGCCAATTAAACACCCTTGCGTAAAGTCCCTTAGTACTTAAGAATACCCACTGCCATCAAGTTGGTTCTGACTCATAACCCCATAGGGTTTCCAAGGCTGTAATCTTTACAAAAGCAGACTGCCTCATCTTTCTCCTGTAGAGTGACTGGTAGATTCAAACTGCCAACCTTTCAGTTAGCAGCCTAGTGCTTAAGCATTGTGCCACTAGAGCTCGTGGTACTTAGGAATACAGAGCATCAAATCAAGAGTCTGAAGATCTGAGTTCTAGAATGGTCTCTGATGTTGGATATACAAGTCATGTCTCCTCTTTGAGCCTTAGTTTCCTTATTTGTAGATTAGGTTATGTTTGACTGTATGGCATTCAAAGGTCCTTCAGCCCTGATATTTTAAAATTCCATCATTCTAGATGCTGATGTATCTCCAAGTCCTATTAATTCATAGTCAATAAATAATAATAGCAGTCATAAAAATAATAATTATGATTGTTATATTTTGCAACTGTATGGGAGTTGTTTGGCTGGGAGGCTCTTCCTCCTTATTGCTATTTGGGGGATTCAGAGCTAAATATAGCCTGTGCCAGGCATTCCAAATACCATCACTTCAAATTAGGAAACACATTTGCACCTCCTATCAACAGTCCTGTGGCAGACATGCTGAAGATTCTGGCAAAGATGCAGGAAAATTGCTTCCTTCCATGAAAAAAAAATCCATTTCTGCTTCCTGGGGTGGGGGGACAGTTCAGACATTCTGTGGAAGGAATTGGTAGAGGGGGATTAGGGGCATAGGGACATGTGTGAGATTGACCCTAACATTTAGAAGGCCTACCATATAATCACTGCTATTTATTGAGCACCTACAATGTGCAAGGCTAAGCAATTTATGTTACCTGTAGTCCTCATGACAGCCTGAAAAATAATATTCTCTCTCAAGGTCACACAGCTTGCAAGTAGCAGAGGAGAGATATGTGCCTGTGCCTGTCGCATCCCAAGCTTGTGCATCATCTACTACATTATACCATCTCTGTGTAATTCCTTCTTTGCCTCCTTCCTTGAATACATGTTTAGCAGCTTTCTGACTAGTCAAAAGGTCAGTGGTAAATCCACCAGTCACTCTGCAGGAGAAATATGTGATTTACAGCCTTGGAAACCCTGTGGGGTGGTTCTACTCTGTCCTATAGCATGGCTATGAATCAGAATCAACTTGACAGCAATGGGTTTGGGTTTTGGTTTTTAGAGGTAAATATGGCACAGTTCTTGTCTCGAAGACTCACAATTGATGTTTAACTGGTAACTACAATGCCTTGGGACAAATAGAGATAAATACAGGGTAATGTGAGAGTATAGAGTGTGGGAGGCATGATAATGTTCAAACAGGAAGTGAGGTTTGATTCATAATGTAAAGAAAGAGCTGTATTTGCTGGCCATCAAGTCATGGGATGGCAATCTGGCAAAAGGAATAGTATGGGCAAAGGCACATAGCACTGGGAGCACAGGTTGGTTATAGGGAGTGGCGACTGGTGCCAAATGGAGTCTCATTCTTTCTACATCACTCCATTCCCACTCACAACATTAAAATGGCACTCTCAATGAACTAAGCAAGAGAAGCCATGTCTAGGGACCCAAAATGAAGAACTCTCTTTCTTGCTCCACAAAAATAGAGAAGGCACTGTTACCCAAAATGTGGGCTCGTTCCTGGAGCAACACAGAATCATACCAAGAGAAGAGAGAAGAAAGAATTTAATCATTTATACATAAGCAGAGAACACACAGAGTTTCAGAATACTCAAAAAGTCCACTCACCCCCAATGGGTAAATACAGGATTAATATAGGTTGAGCTACAGCTTATTGTGGGAGCTCTGGTAGCATAGTGGCTAAGGCACTTGACTGCTAACCAGAAGGCTGGCGGTTCAAACCCACCAGCCACTCCTCGGAAGGAAGGTTGGGCA
>NW_006921646.1:10948153-10952620 GCF_000298275.1 Orycteropus afer afer
GGTTCAAACCCACCAGCCACTCCTCGGAAGGAAGGTTGGGCAATCCTACTTCCATAGCGATACTGCCTCGGAAACCCAAGGAGGGGTCGCTATGACTCAGGGCCGACTCGACGGCACATAACAACAACAACAACAACAACAAAGCTTATGGTCATGTGTACACATCCCATTCCCAATGACCTGGGCTTTTTAACCCTTGAGAAGAACAAAAAGCAGCTGCTAAATTATGACTACATATTATCTTTAGTTCTAGAAGGCATCAATACCAGGTGAAATCTCTTTTTCTCTCAAGGCTGACCTCCCTGGAATGTCTCAGGCTATATTCTTAGCTTCCTGGACTAAATCCCAAGGCCTTAATGTTTTATTTTTTTCCTAAGGTTATTTTGTACATTAGGTCATCAGCACCAGTTCCTATCCCTGGGATATTTAAAATCCTAGGTTGTTATTAGTTATTGTCAAGTCAGTTCCAACTCTTGGAAGTGCCATGAGTGCAGAATAAAACTGCTCTAAAGGGTTTTCAAGGCTGTGATCTTTCACAGGCAGGTTCCAGCTCTGTCTTCCTAGGCACCTCAGGGTGGGTTCACACTGTCAACGTTTGGCACGTAGTGAAGTGCTTAACCATTTGCATCATCCAGGGACCCTTCAATTCCTAGATACAAGGTTAAGACAAACATGCAGTCACCTGGGTGGTGTCCTGAGGCCAGATGACTTGAGAAAACCCTGCCTCCTCTCCTTAGCCTCTAAGCTACTCTGTTTGCAACCTGGCATCTGTGCTGGACAGTGTCTCCAGGCAGTGGAAGCTTTTCCAATTGAAATTGACTGCTGCCTTTGGCTCTTAGCACTTTCCCGTTGGGAGGCGGCCCTTAGGGGCTAGATGCCAATATCTTACTGTGCAGCATCAATTCCTTCCTTCTCTTTTCTCCTCTTCCTCCCCCTGTCCACCTTCCTCTGCCCTCCTCCTCAACCTGGCATTGCACCACTCCAGTTCTCCTCACTCCTCCCAGCCCCATCACTTCTTCCTTCTTTTGCCTGACCCGTCCTTGTTCTTCCCCTCTCTCTTCTCTTCTCCATTCCCCCTCATTCCCCATTAGCACTTCTCCTCCTAGCTGTGTGTGGCTTCACAATGTCAGAGAATAACAAGAAGCCACTTTTTATGCTTTGTTTCTAAACCTGAAGCAATAAAAAATGCTCCTTTCATTTGTGGAGAAGGGAAAGCAATAACTCAGGTATTACCAGGGACCACAGCATAGTTATTTGTAGTCTTTGTGGAGCTCTGTGGGGGCCAGCTCCTCCTACAAGGCAAGGCCTGCACCCAGGGCAACATAGGGGGCAAGACACAGGTAGTTAGATGCCTCTAGGGGACCAGAAGCAACAGATTGGGGCAGAGTGTCCTCCACATCTGACAGGGCTGAGACCTGACACTATACTCCCTGCCTATGACACCTATTCCCTCATCTTGGGAGGTCTCTGAGTCCCATCCATTGGCCAGGACCTAAGTTGATCTTCCCTGCACAAAGAGGCTCCAACAACCCTGTGCCCAGGTCAGGGACAGCTTCTCTGACAGAACCAGCCCTCTACCTATTGTGGATTGATTGTGTCTCGTCAAAATATGTGTTGCCTTTCCAGCCCCTATGCCTATGGATACAATCCCATTTGAGAATAAGATTTTCTTTGTATTAATGAGACTATATCCATGTAGGGTGTGTGTTAAACCTACTCACTTTTGAGATCTAAAAAGGGCAGAGTAAGCACAGAGAAGCAAGCATGAATGAGAGAAAGATAAATGCTATGTGGAAATTTCCAAGGAACTCAGGAATGCTGGGGCTAGAGACAAGCAATCTCCCCCAGAGTAGACAAAGAGTGACTTCCCTTAGAGCTGGTGCCCTGGAGTAGGGCTTCTAACCTCCTAAACTGTGAGAAAATACATTTCTGTTGCTTAAATCCATGTACTTGTGGTATTTTTGTTATAGCAGCACTAGGTAACTAAGACATCCTCCATCCTTTACCAAGTTGTCATGAGCAGAGTTACCAATCTGAAGAGTAGACCCCACTCCTGGCCTCATGGCTCTTCAGTATGATGAAATAGATACAACCCGTACCCCAACAGAACTTCCTGTCTGATGGGAGTGATATAGCCCCTACCCGCAGGGGCTCCTGAGGTCAGCTGACATGCACTCACTCCAGTTCTTGCAGAATATGACAAAGATGATGTAACTGAAAGAGAGAAAGAAAGCTTATGTTATTTGGAACTAGGAGTTCTGCTGATTATAAATAAATCCCAGCTTCAGCCTTAACTGACTATGCAATTGTGGGTAAGTCACTGAAAATTTCAACTTCATTGGTAAACTGGGACTTCTTTTCCTAGCAACCTGCATCCTAGATGAGGACAGTGGAAAGCTTCATCAACTGTCAAGCCCTGAAATGGACCAGTCACAGGAAAATGGAATTTTTGCTTGCGACTCCCTTTGGTCTCTGCCTATATGGCCATTTCTGCTAGTCTCTCTTCATCCCAAATCCTCCCCTTGTCACTCTCATATTAATCTCTGCCTCTCAGACTCACTAGAATAACAATTGTTGTTAGTTGCCCTTGACTCACCCCAACTCATAGTGATCCCATGTGTGTCAGAGTAGAACTGTACTACATAGGGTTTTCAATGGCTGACTTTTGGGAAGTAGATGATCAGGCCTTTCTTTGGAAGTGCCTCTGGGTGGACTCGAACCACCAACTTTTGGTTAGCAGCCTAGAGCTTAAGTGTTTGCACCACCCAGGAACTCCAAATTAACAATAGTGAGACTCATATAAAAACAAAACAAAACAGAGTTCTGGCAGGATGGCGGACTAGGCAGAAGGACTGCACAGACCCTCTTCAACAAAGAAAGAGGAAACCAATTGGCACAGACACAGAAGATAATCTTGGACCCCTAAGCCTTGAAGGGAAGGATATAGAAATGGACTAAACCCCAACTAGCAGAAAAATTTGCATGAAAATACCAAAAAAAGAGACATATGGAGCTGTGGTCTGGCAGTGATCCTGACAGCACAGACAGTTTGGAGATTCCCAAGTGGTGGTAGGACCTAAGAATTGACCTAAAAATCAGCCCTACTAGCCAGAGACTGCACAGAGGACTGCTCTAGTGGCTGGGGAATAAACAGAGAAGGTGAAGAAAAAGGCAGGCTGAGCTGTGGACATTTGCTGGTCCAGAGGCCACCGCCATTTTGAAGGTTTAAAAGCAGCTAGACTATTTTGGATATTTAAAAAGACAGTGCTCTTGCAGATTCCTGGGGCTTAAGAACACATTCTGCTTTCCAGCAACCCCAAGTACACTCTGGACCTGCAAGACTGAAAAGGTACCACATTCCTCTTGTTACTCTGGACATGGATTTTTCCATGATAGACCATATCAATTCCCAGATATGATGAACGATGGGAATGTATCCATTCAGGAGATCCAACAAACCCCAAACGGGATGGACCGCAAAGAAAAGTTACCAAGACACATCATCATCAGACTCATCAAAACCAAGGACAGAGACAAAATCCTGAAAGCAGCATGGGAAAAACAAAAAGTTACCTGCAAAGGACAGTCAATAGGAATAAGCTCTGATTTCTCGGCAGAGACCATGCAGGTGAGAGGGCAATGGGATGGTATGTGTAGAACCCTGAAAGGGAAAGGTTTTCAGTCAGGAATTATATACCCAACAAAATTATCCCTCAAATATGATGGTGAAATTAGGAGATTTCCAGATAAACAGAAACTAAGGGAGTTTGTTGGGGCCAGACCAACCTTACAGGAGATGCTAAAGGGAGTTCTTTGAACAGAAAACCAAGAATATCAAATAGTAACTGACCATTAATACACAGGATGACATAACCCAGAAACCACAGCTATGGACATATCCAAAGTAAAATGAGCTTACAGGATTGTAAACAGGGAACCAGAGACATCAATTGGCAAGAGAGGACAGCTACGGACAAAAAGGGGAAAGAGACTGTGTAGTTACAAACTTCTAAATGGTGAGGAAGTTAAGAGAGTTGCAGGATAGAATGGACTGTACTAAACTCAGGGAGAGAATTATAGATCATAGGATAACCTCAGAGAAGGATGATAGACCTTCACATCACAAGAAAAAGGAGGACAAGCATGGATATTCAGCATATACTAGAACAACAGCATGAAGGGGGTGATGGCATGGCTCATGACCATAGTGAGCTCAGCACAGAGGGTAGTGTGGAACAGGGAAACCAGGGACACCATGAAGGGACACATGGCAGGATGACATCAACAAATTCAAACTTATCAATAATTATCCTGAATGTTAATGGATTGGATACGCAGCTCGGGAGATGGAGAGCTGCAGATTGGATGAGAAAACAAAACCCATCAATATGCTGCCTACAAGAGACACACCTTAGAGATAAAGACAAAAATAGACTAAAAATCAAAGGTTGGAAAAAGATATATCAA
>NW_006921646.1:10953650-10954415 GCF_000298275.1 Orycteropus afer afer
ACTAACACAGATTGATGTGGAAAATTTGAACAGGCCCATCAAACAAGAGGAAATTGAACAGGTCATCAAAAAATTACCAACTAAAAAAAGTCCTGGCCCAGACGGTTTTACCAGAGAATTCTACAAAACATTCAGAAAAGAACTGATAGCAATTCTACTCAAGCTATTCCAAAACATAGAAAAGGATGGAATCCTCCCTAACTCATTTTATGAAGGAAGCATAACCTTGATACAAAAACCAGGCAAAGACATCACTGAAAAGGAAAACTATAGACCAATATCCCTCATAAATATAGATGAAAAATCTTCAACAAAATCCTAGCCAATGGACTGCTACAACATATCAAGAAAATCATTCATCATGACCAAGTGGGGTTCATATCAGGTGTGCAGGGATGGTTCACCATTAGAAAAACAATCAATGTCATCCATCGCATAAATAAAACAAAGGAGAAGAATCACATGATCATATCAATTAATGCAGAAAAGGCATTTGATAAAATCCAACACCCATTCCTGATCAAAGCTCTCAGCAAAATAGGAATAGAAGGGACATTCCTCAACATAATAAGGGGCGTCTATGCAAAAACAAGAGCCAACATTATTCTCAAAGGAGAGAGACTGAAACCATTCCTCTTGAGAACAGGGACCAGAAAAGGATGCCCGCTATCACCACTTCTATTCAACATGTACTGGAAGTCCTAGCCAGGGCCATGAGGCAAGAAAGGGAAATCAAAGGCATCCAGATTGGTAAGGAAGAAGTCA
>NW_006921646.1:10959262-10960380 GCF_000298275.1 Orycteropus afer afer
TTTTTCTAAAACAAAACAAAAACCTCACTGCCGTTGAGTCAGATCTGACTCATAGCAACACCTCCTTGGGTTTCCAAGGTGGTATCACTACAGAAGTAGATTGCCTAACCTTCCTCCTGAGGAGTAGCTGGTGGGTTTTTACTGCCACCTTTCTGGTTAGCAGTCAAGTGCCTTAGGCACTATGCCACCAGAGCTCTTGAGACTCATATAGAGGCTAGCTTTGTACCAGACCCCATACTAATTGCTTAATAAAATATCAATTTCCATCTCTTGACTTTAGAGCCACTCTCTATGCTGGGAATTTCCTGTATCAATTGCCAGAGGAAAGTCTGTTTCCTTGCCTCCTCATGTCTAACTCAGAGTGGTTGCAAGCTCTGGGTGCCCCATTCCTGAGATGTCACTTGAGGGAACACCTGTAACCAATGCTTCAATATGTAAACCCACCAGAAACAATGCACCAACACAGTTGCTCTGGGCCTCTTGTACAATTTAACATCCCAGCTCTGGCAGCTCAGAGTTCACTTCCATTAGTTCATTTCTTGTACCCCTCTATCCCTAGGTTACAAATCCATTTTCCAGATGGTATTTCCAGCACAAGGAAAGCCTAGGACTCTTCCTTGAGGTCACCCACTGCCCCGCCCCAGAAAAAAAAAAAAAGTAATAATATGGCTGTGAATGGAAGAATTGATACAAAAGGTGATGTAAAAGGACCAGGGTGTCCTATTGCGTGTGTTCTGTTGTTGGTGTTACGTGCCGTTGAGTCATTTCCGACTCATAGCGACCCCATGCACAGCAGAACGAAACACTGCCCAATCCTGCGCCAGCTCCACGATCCCTGCTATACTTGAGCCCATCATCACAGCCACCATGTCAATCCATCTCGTTGAAGGTCTCCCCCTCTTTCATCGACCCTCCACCATACCAAGCATGACATCCTTCTCCAAGGAATGGTCCCTTCTAACAACATGACCAAAATAGGTGAGACAGTCTGGCCATTCTCACTTCCAAGGAGCATTTTGGGTGTACTTCCTCCAGGACAGATCTGTTAGTTCTTTTAGCAGTCCATGGTACTTTCAGCATTCTTCACCAGCACCACAACTCAAAAGCATCAACTCTTT
>NW_006921646.1:10961335-10990677 GCF_000298275.1 Orycteropus afer afer
ATATTGTTCTATAATTTCCACAATCTGTGGGATCACCTTTCTTTGGAATGGGTACAAATATGGATCTCTTCCAGTCAGTTGGCCAGGTACCTGTCTTCCAAATCTCTTGGCATAACCGAGTGTGTTCTGGTGAGTCCTAAGTCCCCAGTCTCCTCCCCTCCAGCCATCAGGTGGACTGTGCCTTACAGCAGTGATCCAGGCTGCTGCCGTAGTCAGAGTAGAAGCCAAAGAGGCAGACCTAACACAGAGCTACACTGTCGCTCTCCTACCAGAGACCTTGAAAAGCCATGAGGCTGGCTGTCAAGCAATTAGGGTCTGGTCTTTAAGGACAGCCAGAATGGAAACCTCCCTTCTCTGAACAACTGCCTGGAATGCAGAGTAGCCCAGGCTTAGATGGAACTGTGTCTTCTCAGATTCCTCTGCATGGCACTAGTAGAGAGGCGACAGGGATGAAATGTTCCTGGGAGAAGGGAAGAGGAGGGAGTAGCTTTCAGCTAGACTTCTAGTCCCTTAAGATAGGCTCCTGCTACCACTAGGTGGGACAACTTCAGCTCTACAGACTTACTTCCTCTAAGATCTCCCACACTGGGGGCCTGTATGCCTGATCCTGACTCCCTGGTGGAGTCTCTGGGTGGTGCGAATGGTTAACGAGCTAGGCTACTAACAGAAAGGTTGGAGACTCAAGTCTACCCAAAGGCAACTCAGAATAAAGACCTGGTGATGTACTTCTGAAAAACCAGCCATTGGAAACCTTATAGAGCACAGTTCCACTTTGCCATAGATAGAGTCACCATGAGTCAAAGCCAACTTGACAACAACTGGTTTAACTCTTTGAAGGATTCAGGAGAACTAGAGGGTGACCAACTGACTGCCTGGGACTGAAGAGGAAGGAGGAGTATTAAAACCATCAAAATCCTGGGCAAACCATGACAAGTTGGTCACCCTAGAGAACTGTTATAGTGTTTACCTGTTATAGGCCCCAGACTCCTGGTTCTGATCTTACTTCCTGCTCTTTGAAATGATCTCTAGATTAAAAATTCTTTATCTGATATGTGTCCCAGCATAAAGGACAAAGAGAACATGTTAGAAAAACAGGTGGATAAATAACATCCCCATGGCCTCAGCCTACAAGTGCTGAAACCAAGCAATGCTGGGGTGCAGAGCTCTGATGAATGAGGTGTGTGGAAAGGAGAGGGAGTTGCCCATCATCTAAGGAAGTTGTGAAGGGCCAAGGGAAGCAGGCACTCAATTTTGTGGCATTGACCTTCCAGCTTTACCAAGGTTCCCCACTGCTCATTCTAGAGGATATCTATAAAGAGGGATGTCACGGGACTGGATGCTTTCAACAAGCTGGTGTGCAGGAAGAGGAGCCCTCTACCCCATGTGCATGGTAGCCAGTACATGTGCATCCTTTCTTTCTACTGCCTTCTACCCATAGCTTCCTGGAACAATGTTTGTTCTGGTTACCTAGTGCTGCTCTGACAAGAATATACCACAAATGGGATGGCCTTAACAAACAGGAATTTATTCTTACAATTTGGAGGCTTTTAGTCCAAGTTCAAGTGCCAGGCTCTAGGGGCTGGGTGAAAGCCCCTCAACCATGGCATCCAGCTCTGTCTCCTGCTCCTGGCCCACTGGAGTTAGAGGCGTTTCTTCACTGCTGGCTGCTGAGTCTGAAAAACCCAAGGTTGACCGGTAAAAAGACACAGTCCAGATGTTACCAAACCACACAGCAGGCCATTAATTTAAGTCCATTGTAAGTCCCAAAGTTGGCAGAGCATGGCAGGCTTCCCAACAAAGACACAGCTACATGCAGGGTCCAAGCGTGCCGTAAGCTAGAGACCATTTCCAAGGTTTCTCCATATATACAGGAAGCAGAGCACACACCCAAAGCAGCTACTCAGCTGCTTGTGGTAGATCCCACCATGGAGTGATTGCCAGTCTCATCATGGGGAATAACTACCACCAGCTGCCCAGCCACTCAACCAGGCCCATCCAAGTTGACACACAAATATAACCATCACAACATGGTAGCCAGTACATGTGCATCCTTTCTTTCAACTGCCTTCTACCCATAGCTTCCTGGAACAATGTCTTCCCTTCCTCTGCTGGGTTTCAAGTTTTCATATCATTCTCTACTAATCTTGGAGCTCATATCTTCCAGGAAGCCTGCCCAGAGAAGGAGTGTCAATGACTTCCCATCAGTGTTTATTATACTTTCAGGTGAGGCACATGGATTTATTTTTTGTTAAGAGACCCATTCTAGTTTCAAAGGAGATAAGGATGTATGTGTTCTAACCTGGAGGTGACAGATCACCTGAGGACATGGCCTGGACACAGCTAATTGGGTATATAAGATCTTCATTGTTATTGGACATCCCTTTTACCACCTATCATGGCCATGGCATGGCATATTGTGATTTTTAAAGTCCATAAAAATGTACTTTTAAAGGCTTTGTGATGTAATTTAAACTATAATATTTGTACTGAAATGGAATGCCTCTCCTCTTCCCATCATCCTCTGCATGTATGCATGTGTGGTGTGTAAAATACCATTGCATATTTCTTATAATTGGGCACTTACAAACCAGGTGAGAAGTAGAAGCAACTTCCTGGACTGCTATTCTGGGAAAAACAAAAAGCAGCTCAGAGGTTCTATATGTTTGGGGAGAAAAACAGAATAACTGGCTAACCTTCATAAGAACTAATAATTAACAAATTAGGGCTCAAGGTATTTCTTCCCCCAAAGAGTAATCATTTGTTTGTTTTAAATGAACAAATGGGTTGATTACATGATTAGAAAGCAAAAGCGTTGACTAAGCCTGAATAGCAGCTGTGAAATGCAAACAGACGTGTAGAGACATAATCACATTCTCATTCCCACTAATGTCGCTGATGAAGGCAGAACATCATACTTAGAACTGAAAAGATTAGCCTTGAGGTGATAAGTTTATATGAAAGTTATTTAATTAATGCATGTCATCTCTGTTCTTGGGGGTGGGGCTTTTGCTGCAAATCTGTTGCTTAAAAGCTAAGCATGCTAGTAGCTGTCATTATAAGGCAAAAATCTATTTACTACAAAGTTTGAGATGTAAAAAAAATTTTTTCAGCAGATTTTCCTTATAGTTTCCTAACGTTTTATTATGAGAAATTTCCAACATACCGAAAATAATTTTTCAGTGAGAATTCATAAAACTACCACCTGTATTTTACAATTAACATTTTAGAATATCTGTTTTACCATGTACCTTTGGGAGCTCCGGTGGTGTAGTGCCTAAAGCATTTGACTGCTAACCAGATGGGTGGTGGTTCAAACCCTCCAGCCACTCCTCAGAAGAAAGACTGGGCAATCTACTTCTGTAGAGATATCCCCTCAGAAACCCAAGGAGGGCTCACTGTGAGTCGGATCCAACTCTATGACAATGAGTTTGATTTCTTTGGTTTATGTATCTATCATCTATCCTTCTGTTCCAGTCATCTGTTAGTGCGTCTTATTTTTCAATCCATTTAAAACTATATTAGAGATGTCAGTGCAAGACACCCTTAAATGCTTCAGTATATATATCATCAACTTGAGTTTGATATTTGCTTACAGTTCTTTTTTAGGTAAAAGTTACATATAATGACTGCACAAATCTTAAATATACCATTTGATGAATTATGACAAATGCACACATCTGTATAAGACAGACTCTTAAATATTATAATCACGCCAGAAAATTCCCTCATGTCCTTTCTCAGTCAATCCCCATCCCACCACCCAAAGAAAGATAACCACTTTGGTGATTTTTTTTTTCCCATTAGTAGAATAGTTTTGCCAGTTTTAGAATTTTATATAAATGGAAACATATAACACATAATTTTTTGCATAAGGCTTCCTTCACTCAGCATAATATTTCTGAACTTCATCCATATTGTGAAATTCATTCCATTTGATGGCTGAGCACTAGTTTATTGAATGAATATATCACAGTTTGGTTATCCATTTAGCTATTAATAGACACCCTAGGCTATTTCCACTTTTTAGCAATTTTGAATAAAGAATATACAACACTTGTTATGGATAAATGCTTTCATTTCACTTGGGAAAATACCCACGAATGAAATTACTGGGTCATAAGTTATATGTAGAGAGCTCTGGTGGTGCAGTGCCTAAGGCATTTGATTGCTAACCCAAAGGCTGGCGGTTCAAACCCACTAGCCACTCCTTGGAAAGAAGATTGGGCAATCTACTTCTGTAGAGATACTGACTTGGAAACCTAAGAAAGGGTCTCTATGAGTCAAAATTGACTCGACGGCAGTGAGTTTGGTTTTGGTAAGTTATATGTATCTTTAGTGTTATAAAACACTTCTAGGACTTTCCAAAGTGATTCTACCATTTCACATTTCCATCAGCAATTTATGAGCCTCCCAGTTACATTCCACATCCTCCTCAATATTGGTGCTGTATGTCTTTTTAACTTTAGCCATTTCGATGAGTGTGTAGTGCTATATCATTGTGGTTTTAATTTACATTTCCCTGATGACCAATGATGTTGAGCATCTTTTTTCACGTGATTATTGGCCATTCATTTATCATGCTTTGTGAAGTGTCTGCTCAAATTTTTGCCCATTTTTTATTGGCTGGTTTGACATTTATTATTGAATTGTAAGAGTGATTTATATGTTTGAGATACTAGCCCTTTGTCAGATATGTGTTTTGTAGATATGTCCCCCAATCTGTGACTTTCCCATTCATTTTCTCAATAGTACCCTTTGATGAGCTGTAGTTTTTAATTTTTGCGAAGTCTAACTTATCAATTTATGTTTATTTTCATTCTCAATCTTATCTAGGAAACCCTTACTGCTACCCCCAAGTCACAAAAGTATTCCCTTATGTTTTTTTTTCAGGAAGCTTTATAGTTTATGATCCATCTTGAATTAATTTCTGTGTGAGATAAGGGTGAAGATCCATTTTTCTTCTATGTTAATCCCAGTTTTTCCAGCATGATCTGTTGAAAAGACTTTTCTTTCCTCCATTATATTTGAAAATGAAATGCTCATAAATGTATAAGTCTATTTCTGGACTCCCTATCTGATTCTGTTGATCTATTTGCTGGTCCTTATGCCAGTTCATACTTTTTGGATTTACGTAGTTTGTATAGTAAGACTTGAAGACAGATAGCATAAGGTCTCCAACTTTATTCTTTTTTAAAATATTGCTTTGGATACTCTGTGTCTTTTACATTTCCACATAAAATTTAAGATCAGCATCTCAATTTCTACTTCTAAAACATTTGTTAGGGTTATGATTGGGATTGCTATGAATCCATGAATTAATTTTGGGGAAACTTGATATCCTAACAATTTTGAGTTTTCCAATTCATGAACCTGGCATATCTTTCCAATTATATAGGTCTTCCTTATACTTTCTCTTAACATGTTTTGTATTTTCCAGTGTAAAGTTCTTGCATTTACTTTCTTTATTCCTAAGTGTTTTATGATTTGATACTATTGTAAGTAGAATTTATAAAATTGTTTGCTATTGCTATATAGAAATCCAATTGATTTTAGTATGTTGACTTTATGTCTTGTGAGTTTTCTATTTCACTTATTAATTCTAGTAGTTGTTTTATAGATTTCTTGGCATTTTCTAGATGTTCCTGGGTGGCACAAATGGAAAAGTTGAATGTTCAGCCACTATCCAAAGGCTAATGGTTTGAATCCACTCAGAGAAGAAAGACCTAGCTATCTACCTTGAAAAGATCACAGCCATTGAAAATCTTAAGTGCAGTTTTACTCTGAAATACATGGGGTTGCCACGACTTGGAATCGACTCCACAGGAATGGATTTTTTTTTTTTTTTTTTTGCATTTTCTATGTAAACAACTATATCATGTACAAATAGAGACAGTTTTATTTCTTCCTTCTGGTGTTTGACTGAGTTCTCTAGAGAAGCAAAACCAGTAAAGCTTATATATAAAGAGAGAGAAAGAGAAATTTATCTTAGGAAAATGGCTCACACACTTATAGAAGCTGGCAAGTCCTAAGTTCTTGGATCAAAGGTCAAGCTGGAGGCTTTACCTGACTCACACAGCTGCAGGGGCTGACAAGCTCAAGGTTGGCAGGCAGTATACTGGCTATTGACCCCAATGGACAACAAATCCAAGATCTCCAGGCCGAATGGTGGATTGTTCTCTCATGGACAGTTGTAGGCAGCACAACAGAATCCCAATCCACAGAAGAACATCTCTTTTCCCAGGATGTCCATAAATATACTGGAAGCAGGCCACATATCATTGCTAATGTCAGGTGGATCTTGGCTAAAAGCAGAAAATAATAAAAAGGTGTTTACTTGTGTTTTATTGACTATTCAAAGGCCTTTGATTATGTTGATTGTAACAAACTGTGGATAAAATTGTGAAGAATGGGAATCCCAGAACACTTAACTATGTTCATGAAGAACCTATACATAAGCCAAGAGGCAGTCATTCAAACAGAACAAGGAGATTCTGCATGTTAAAAATCAGGAAAAGGTGTGTGTCAGAGTTATATCCTTTCACCATGCTTATTCAATCAGTATGCTGAGCAAATAAACTGAGAAGCTGGGCTATATGAAGAAGAACACAGCATCAGGATTAGAGGAAGACTCATTAACAACCTGTTATATGCAGATGACACAACTTTGAAGCACTTACTGATTAAGATATGGATTAAACACCAACATAAGGAAAATAAAAATCCTCCCAACCAGACCAGTAAACAACATCATGATAAATGGAGAAAAGATGAAGTGTCAAGGATTTAATTTTGCATGGGTTGACAATCAACACCCATGGAAGTAGCAGTAAAGAAATCAAATGACATATTGACTTGGACAAATCTGCTACAAAAAGATGTCTTTAAAGCATCGAAAAGCAAAAATGTCACTTTGAAAACTAATGTGTGCCTGACCCAAACCATGGCATTTTCAATCACTTCATACGCATGCAAAAGTTAGACAATGAGGAAGACTGAAGAGGAATTGATGAATTTGAATTATAATATTGGCAAAGAATGAACAAATCTGTCTTGGAAGAAGTACAACTAGAATGCTCCTTAGAAGAGAGGATGGCCACATTTTAGTCTCATGTACTTTGAATGTGTTGTCAGGAGGAACCAGTCTCTGTAGAAGGACATCATGCTTGGAAAAGTAGAGAGTCAGCAAAAAGAAAGGCCCTCAATGAGATGATTGACACAGTGGCTGCAACAGTGGGGTCAAACATAGCGACAATTGTGAGGATGGTGCAAGACTGAGCAGTGTTGTGTTCTGTTGTACATAGTGTCACTATGAGTCAGAATCTACTTAACAGCATCTAACAACAACAATATCATATCTTTGTTTGATTTTAGTATTAGGGTGATGCTAGCCTAATAAAATTAGTTGGGAACTTTTTATACCTCCTTTATTTTCTGAAAGAGTTTGAGTTGAATTGGCATTGTTTCATTCTTAAGTATTTAATAGAATTCATCAGTGAAACTATCTGAGCCTGGAATTTTCTTTGTGGAAAG
The DNA here is from genome assembly GCF_000298275.1 of Orycteropus afer afer. NCBI lineage: Eukaryota > Metazoa > Chordata > Mammalia > Tubulidentata > Orycteropodidae > Orycteropus > Orycteropus afer. The sequence goes on from NW_006921646.1 coordinate 10,968,866, forward strand.
GTTTTAAGTTATTAATTCAATTTCCTTAATAGATATAAGCCTATTAATATTTGGTATTTCTTTTAGAATCAGCTTTGATAATTTGATTCATTCAAGGAATTTTTCCATTTAATATAACTTGTCAAGTTTATTAGAATAAAGTTATTCACAATATTCTCTTATTATCTTTTTAATATCTTTATGATCTATAGTGATGTCCATTCTTCATTCTTGATGTTATTAATTTGTGTCTTTTCTATTTTTTTCTTGATCAGTCTAGATAGAAGTTTATCAGTTTCATTGCAGCTTTTGGCAGATAATTTTCTCAATTTATTTTCAACTTTGTGGATTTTTGAACTTATCTTTAGTCTTTCCTTCCTTCTACTTATTTTGAGTTTGCTTCTCTTTTTACCTTTTAGCTTCTTAAAGTGGAACCAGAAGTCCCTGGATGGGGCAAATGGTTAAGTGCTCAACTACTAGTAGAAAGGTTAGTGATTCAAACCCACGCAGGTGCACCTTGGAAGATAGGCCTGGTGATCTGCTTCCAAAAGACTACAGCCTTGAAAACCCTATAGAGTACAGTTCTACTCTGTAACACATGGGTCACTGTGAGTCAGAATTCACTCAACAGCAACTAACAAACAGGGCAGAACATGAAGTAATTGATTTTAGGTATTTTATCTTTTCTAATATAAGTAATTCAAAGCTATAAATTCCCTTCTAAACACAGCTTTAGCTATGTTTCACAAGTTTTGATGGCTGTATTTTTCCCTATCATTCAATTAGAAGTATTTTCAAATTTTTCTTGTGGTTTCTTCTTTAATCTGTGGTTCTTTACAAAAAGATTTAATTTCCATGTATTTGCATTTTTGTGACTATTCTTATTAATTCCTAATTTGATTCCATTATGATCAAAAGACATACTCTATATAATCTCTACTGGCTAAATGTATTGAAACTTGTTTTATGGACCAGTATATGGTCATCTTGTAGAATATAATACATACACTTGAAAAGGGTGTCTATTCTGAGTTGCTGGGTATAGTGTTCTATAAATATCAATTAGATCAAGGTGGTTGAGATACTTGTTTAGGTCTTGACCCAGATTTTTGGTTCTGATTTCCTTGCTTGGGCCAGAAATTTGAAAAAAAAAAAAAAAATTAGAATTGCTATGAGCAATAAATAAACATATAGAAATATGTAAAGCATTTGGTATATATAATGTTAAAAATACCAGTTTCCTTTCTCATGTGCGCCCCCCATCATCCATTTCAGCTTCTCCATTAGGTCTGGTGACCAGTGAGGATGAGCTTAATGAGGAGATCCAAGAGAGGAGGGTATTGCTCATTCTCATACACTCTTCCTGGTACGTGCTCTCTGACCCCAGTCTGTTGCCTCCTAACTTTGTTCCAGTTATCAGAATTTGACAATGAAAAAGGAAGACAAAAGAAGAATTAGTGTATTCGAACAATGTTGCTGGCAAAGAATTTTGAATATACTGTGGACTGCCAAAAGAATGATCAAATCAGTCTTAGAAGAAAAACAACCACAATATTCCTTTGAAGCAAAGATGGCAAGACTTCAGCTTGCTTACTTTGGACACATCATCAGGAAACCAATCATTAGAAAAGGACATCATGGTTGTAAAGTAGGGGGTCAGTAAAAGCAAGGGAAATGCTCAATGAGATGAATTGCACAATAGCCACAACAGTGGATTCAAACATACCAATAATCATGAAGATGACACAGGAGTAGGCAATGTTTCACTCTGTGTTGGAGTCAACTCACAGCAGCTAACAACTATCTTATCCTTATGATGCCTAGAAAACACTTCAGTAGAGTGTGAGAGGAGTTGTTAGGAACTTGGGGCCAGAGAGCCTGAGCATTGTGGGTCAGATGGTAGGCAGTGAAAACAGATGTCATGAGTTCATTCCATATCCTATTTTTGTGACAGAAATCATAAGTGACCATAGTATATCATTCTTCTCAGAGTCTGTGGGTGAAACTTTATATGGAAAGGAAAGAGACTCCAGATAAGCAAAGCATGACTAAAGAAGAAGAAAGTAGGAGGCTTCACACTCCCCAATCTCAAAAGTTACTATACAGCTACACTTCAACAACAAAAAGACAAACAACCCAATTTTAAAATAGGCAGAAGACATGAACAGACACTTCACCAAAGAAGACATTCAGGCAGCTAATAAACATGCGAGGAAATGCTCGTGATCATAAGCCATAACTCCATTACCGTTGAGTTAATTCTGACTCATAGCAACCCTATAGGATAGAGCAGAACTGCTCCATAGAATTTCCAAAGCTGTAAATCTTTATGGAAATAGACTGCCTCATCTTTCTCTCATGGAATGGCTGGTGGGCTCCAACTGCTAAACTTTTGGTTAGCAGATGAATGCCTTAACCACCGTACCACAAGTGTTCCATTAGCCATTAATACCCCCCCAAAAAAAACAAACTCACTGCCATCGAGTTGATTCAACTCATAGCGACCCCTCCATGGGTTTCCGAGGTGGTATTCTATACAAGTAGATTGCCCAATTGTCCTTCTGAAGAGTGGCAGGTGGCTTTGAACTGCCAGCTTTCTGTTTAGCAGTCAGATGCCTTAAGCACTATGCCACCAGAGATCCCATTAGCCGTTAGAGAGATACAAATCAAAACAATGAAATAGCTTATCTAAGCATTAATAGCAAAGTTCAAGAAACAGGAAACAATGAATGCTGGCCAGGGTGTAGAGAGACTTGGACCCTCATATACTGCTGGTGGGACTATAAAACAGAGCGACCACTGTGGAAAATGATATGGTGCTTCCTTAAAATATTGGGAAATAGAAATACCATATGATCCAGCAATCCCATTACTAGATACATATCCTAAAGAAATAAGAGGCATGACATAAATAGATATATGTACATCCATGTTCATAATAGCATTATTCACAATAGCAAAAAGATGAAAACAAATTAAGTGCCCATCAATAGATGAATGGATAAATAAACTTTGGTACGTATACACAATGGAATACTTCACGTTAAAGAGTAACAATGAATCTGCAAAACACTTCATAACATGGATGAACTTAGAGGACATTATGCTAAGTGAAATTGGTCAATCACAAAAGGACAAATATTGCAAAAAGTCAGGAAAATTTTACACACATAAAGAAACATTCCTTGAAGGTTACCAGGGGTAGGAGGGGAAAGGAGGATAAATCACTGCTGTCGAGTCAGTTCCAACTCATAGTAACCCCTCCTTGGGTTTCTGAGGCCGTATCTCTATGGAAGAAGATTGCCCAGTCTTCCTTCCAAGGAGTGGCTGATGGGTTTGAGCTGCTAGTCTTCTGGTTGGCAGTCAAATGCCTTAGGCACTATGCCACCAGAGCTCCTAAATCACAAACTAGAGGGTAAATACTTATTAACTTGTGTGAAGGGAAAGAATACAAAATGATCAAGGCAAAAGGATGACTTGAGAAGAACACAAGCGTGAAAGGCAACAAAGGTAAATGTTATTACATACACAATCCTACAATAACAGTAATCTATGAGTGGATATATAGGTAGACATGCATGCTGTACATGAGTGGGAAGGCAAATGGGACACCCACAAATATATATAAGTTTGACAGGAGATATTTCTACATATGTATTTATTATATGTGCTGCAAATGAATATATATATTCATATAACATACTTGTACTGAAGAATTATTTGTTGTTCATTTGAAATTCTAATTTAACTGGACATCCTATATTTTATCTGACAACCCTAGCCAAGGGCAAGTCTAGAAGAGGATTTGTTTGTGAGTGGCCAGTGGACAATATTGTGAGCAGCTGGGGGAATAGGTGCCTTGAACCTGAAGGAGGAATCTCTAGTGTGTACAACACGAGGTAGGCATTTGAAAGGCAACTGAAAGGCATATGAAAATGATCATATAGTGGGCAATGTTAGGAAAACTCATTAATAACCAAACACCTTGAGAGACTGAGACACTGGGCATGGGGACTCAGGACCATCATCTTGGAGGACACTAAGATCAATGGCCACAACACAGTTCACAAAGACAGTGTTCTACATCCTACTTTGGTGAGTAGCAATTAGAGTCTTAGAAGTTTGTAAACAGCCATCTAAGGTGCAACTGTTGGTCTCTCCCCAACTGAAACAACGAAGATTGAAGAAAATCAAAGACACAAGGAAGCAATTAGTTCAAAAGATTAATGGAGCATGTGAACCCCAGCCTCCATGACCCTAAGACCAAAAGAAGTAGATGGTGCCCAGCTACAACTGTGGACCTCTTTGAAGGGGATTACAATAGGAGGTCCCAGATAGAGTGGGAGAAAAAGGTAGAACAAAATTCAAAATCATAAAAAATACCAGGTTGACTGGTCTGATAGAAACTGGTGAAACTCCCAAGATTATAGCTCTTAGATACCCTTCAAGCCAGAAATAGAACTCACTCCTGTGGCTTAACTTTCAGTCGAAGATAGACAGGCCTAGAAAGTGAACAGTTGCACTAGGAAGGTGCACTCCTCAGAACAATCAATCATGGGAGATTAGAAGGGCAGCATATGTGCAGGGATAAAGCTCAGAAGGCAGGAAGGGATAGGAAAGAAGGATGAACAGAAACAGAAAACACAGAGAGGAAGTGGGAAGAGTGCTGTTCTATTGTGGGAATTGCAGTCAATGTTACAAAACAAAAAGTGAATGAACTGTTTAATAGAAAAGGAATTTGCTATGTAAACTTTCACCCAAATCACAATAAGAAGTTTTTTGTTTGTTTGTTTGTTTTTTTTGTTTTTTAATTAAAAATAAAGAGCATCTGGGGGTGGGGGTGGTATTTCTTGTCCCCTGTGACCGTTCTCCCCGTCTCCTTTAACACTGGATCCCTGAGTCTTAGAAGGATGCTGGAGCACTCAGACAATGAGTACATTTCCCAAGCTTATTTGCAGGAAGATGTGGCCATGTGACTAACGTCTAACCAATGGGATATGAACACAAGTGATGCATGCAACTTTCTTATTATGCTCTTAAAGTAAAGGGAATGTCTTCTTTTCCCCTCTCCACTGGCTGGAATGCAGATAGAGTATTGGTGATCCATTATCTAGGAGCAACAAGTTACAAGAAGTCTGAATCCCCGGCACTCTTGAAGAACCAGGGGCACAAGGCAGTAGTAGTGCAATCTGTGCTAGACCACCTACCTCAAGATTTTTAAGTTAAGATAAACTTCAATCTCATTAAGCCACGGTATTTGGATGTCTCTTTGTTACAGCAGCCTAATCTGAATTTTGACTAATAATGCATCCTTCCTTCAGAAATCCATGAAGCCTCTGCCAAAGTATTTAGTTGATATTTGAATTGAAACTGATTTACCATGCTGATTTAGACTTTAGACTCCAGCTGTGTAGCATGTAATCTCTATGAAGGCAGGAACAATATTTGTCTTGCTTACCACCAAATCTCTGGCACCTAGTTCAGTACTTGGCTTTTAGCAGATACTTAACAAATGTATGCTGAATGAATGTATGATTGAATAGACTTTGTTCTTCACAAGCTGTGACATTAGCTATACTACTTCCTCTGTAGTAATAATTGCATTCCATTACATCACATTAAAGAGCTCTGGTAGCATAGTGCCTAAGGCACTTGACTGCTAACCAGAAGACTGGCGGTTCAAACCCCCACCAGCCACTCCCCAGAAGGAAGATGTGGCAATCTTCTTCTGTAGTGATACTGCCTCGGAAACACAAGGAGGGGTCGCTATGAGTCGGGTCCGACTTGGCGCACATAACAACAACAACAACAACACATCACATTATAGGCAGTGCAACACATAACATTATAGGCATTTAGTGACTACTAGCTGAAAGGTCAGTGGTTCAAACCCACCCAGAGGTGCCTTAGAAGACAGGCCTGATGATCAGCATCTGAAAGGTCACAGCCTTGAAAACCTTATAGGAGCAGTTCTGCTCTGCACACACTGGCTAGGAATTGACTTGACAGCAACTAATAATATCATCTATGTCCACTAAAAGAAAACATAAAGAGAAATTCCTTGAAGTTTCGTGACCAAAACAATCTATGTTTCTCCTAAGGAAAATCTCTTAAGATTTAAAAGATCTTAGAAAGTTGTTAAAGTTAAGAATATTGCTCTTTTGCAACCAGGAAACTCAGAATAGACTGTGAACCTCAGCATTTCAAATGCCTACCTTTTGTTGTACACACTCTGCTGTGCAGTAGAGATTTTTCCTTCAGGTTCAAGGCACCTATTCCCCCAGCTGCTCACAGTGTTGTCTGCTGGTCACTCACAAACAAATCTTCTCCTAGACTTGCCCTTGGCTAGGGTTGTCAGATAAAATATAGGATGTCCAGTTAAATTAGAATTTCAAATGAACAACAAATAATTCTCCAGTACAAGTATGTCCCACATAATATTTGGGACATGCTTATACTAAAAATTAAGGAGCTCTGGTGGCTTAGTGGATTAGGCATTAGGCTGCTAACCAGAAAGTCTGCAGTTCAAACCCACCAGCCATTCAATGAAAGGAAGATGAGGCAATCTACTTCCGTAAAGATTTACAGCCTCAGAAACCCAATGGGGGTCGTTATGAGTTGGAATCGATCCAATGGCAGTGGGTTTTATAGTAAAAATTAGTCATTGCTTAGCTGAGATTTTAATTTAACTAGGCATCCTGTATAGTCATTTGAATAATCTGTCAACCCTACCCTTGGCTGATGAGATCTCCCTCAATCAAGGTGGCACCCCTTCCCTGAACAGCCTTCATCCAAAGACATATTCATGTGGGGTGATAGGGCCTGACCTCCTTGCCCCAATTCCACTTCCAGAACTTGGTGTAGTGACTAATGGTCCAGCTTCTCCCTCTGCTCAGTCTTTCTACTTTTTCTCCTCTTCCACAGTTGTAGATGCTAGAAGCACTACAACTGATACACTTTAGGCTCGCTAATCTCCATATCAGATGCTGCTTCCTGGGAACCTAGACCTGAGAGAGCATCCTTCAGCCACAACCTTCCTCCCTGGTTTTGTCTTCTTAGCATCATTTTCCTTTTATCTATGCTTCCTCATTTATTTTATTCTTTTCTATATACATTTTTGTAAGGCCCTCCAAATTATCTTATGGAACAATGTGGGGTGTTCCAATTACAATTTTATAATAGGATTATAATATTATCATATAATATATGGCATTTTGAATGATCTTCAGCAAGATTTTACTTGCATGTGATATTAATGATATTGTTTGATAACTTCCCACATTCTGTAAAAGACCTCTTTAAAGTGTTGAAAAGCTAAGACGTCTCTTTGGAGACTAAGGTATGCTTAACCCAACCCATCATATTTTCAATAGCCCCATATGCATGTGAAAGCTCACAATGAATAAGAAAGACCAAAGAAGAGTTGATGCTTTTGAGTTGTGGTGTTGGCGAAGAATACTGAAAGTACCATGGACTGCCAGAAGAACTAACAAATCTGTCCTGGAAGAAGTGCAGTTTGAATGCTCCTTTGAAGCAAGAATGGTCAGACTTCCTCTCACCTACTTTGGTCATGTTGTCAGAAGGGACTATTCCCTAGAGAAGGATATCATGCTTGGTAAAGTGGAGGGTCAGCAAAAAAGGGGAAAGCACTCAACAAGATGGAATTACATAGTGGCTGTAACAATGGGCCCAGGTATAGCAAGGATTGTGAGGCTGGCATGGGACCAGGCAGTGTTTCATTCTGTTGTACATGGGTCACTATAAGTCAGAGCTAACTAGACGGCACATAACAGCAACATATGGCATTTATATATGTATACCATATATATGCATATTTATGTGTGTGCATACTTTTTTAAAGGAGTCTCTGGGTGGTATGAGAGCTCTGGTAGCATAGTGGCTAAGACACTTGTCTGCTAACCAGACGGCTGGCTGTTCAAACCCACCAGCCACTCCTCGGAAGGAAGGTTGGGCAATCCTACTTCCGTAGTGATACTGCCTCAGAAACCCAAGGAAGGGTTGCTATGAGTCGGGGCCGACTCGACGGCACATAACAACAACAACAACTGGGTGGTACAAATGGTTAAGGATTAAATAGCCTCCTAACCAAAGGGTTGGTGGTTCAAACCCATCCAGAGTGTCTTAGGGAGACAGGCCTGGCAATCTGCTTCTAAAAGGTCACAGCCTTACAAACCCTATGGAACAGTTCTACTCTGCACATGTAGGGTTGCCAGGAGTTAGAATCGACCCAACAGCAACTAACAAAAACAATAATTTAAAAAACAAAACAAAACAAATGGGGTTTTGAATAAATAATGTCCAGAGACACTAGAGAAGGACTAGAGAAGGACTAGAAGTACTAGAGAAGGACTCCCGGATCTTATCCTGACTCAACTACATCTTATCCTGTCTGGAGTAAATCACATGACATCTCTAAGGCACAACTTTACATAAAGTGAGGGTAAGACTTCCCTGCATATATCTTCTGCATGAAATGGTGGATGATAGAAGACTCTGCAAACATAAAGCTCTTTACAGATGTGTGTACTGTGATTTGGGCAGGGCCTGGACTACAACTTCAAACTTTCCTCATGGAGGGTCCTGAGGAGAAGGAGGCACCCCCACATACCTCCTGTGACAGAAGCCTCTATTTGCCAGCCAGTGGGCATCCCTTACTTGGTGTGATGCTGCCTGTCTACCTAGACTAGATACTGAGCTTTATGCTGAAGTCTAGATAACTGGTAAGAGATCATTGAGATGAACAAGTAAGAGATCTGTCAGCATCCCCAGGAGGGCAAGAAAGTCCCGAGCTTCTGTTTGAACTCCAGAGCCAACGATGCACTTGGAAAGCAAAGAACAGTTAAGGAAGGTTGTTGTTGATGTTACTGACGTGGAGTGGACCCATAATTGATGGCCACACTATGCATAATGGAACAAAACATTGCCCACTTCTGTGCCAACTCATGGTTGGTTGCAGATCAAACCATTATGATCCATAGTGTTTTCATTGGCTGATTGTTGGAAGGTAGGAGTAAGCTAAAAGTGTTCTGAGGGAGCTGGCTAATAGGAGAGATGTAAGACAGAGGATGAGAGTGGAAGAGGATGGAGGGGGCAGAGTCGGCAGTTTGGTCAGTGCTGAAATTCTCCACTGCAGGGCCATGGGGTGGATTACCCAATGAGCAAGGTAAACACAGGCTTACTTGTGCTTACTTACTAACATGTAGTAAACATATTGTCATGAAAAATGTGAAGCTGTTCACTACAAATTAACTAGTAAGTACAAGTAAGCCTGTGCTTACCTTGCTTACTGGGTACTCTATCCTTTTCCAAAAAAAAAACTCTACTATCCAGTTGATTCTGACTCATAGTGACCCCTGTTGGGTTTCCAAGGCTATTAATCTTTACAGACACAGACTGCCTCATCTTTCTTCCATGGAGTGGCTAGTGGGTTCAAACCATCAACCTTTTGGTTAGTAGCCAAGTGCTTAACCACTACATCACCAGAGCTCCTTCTGTCCCTGTCAGGGACTGTAAATTTGAAAAGAGGCTTTGATTCTGTAGGAAGGTGCTGTGGGATTGGGAGAGACACAGATGCCAGCCATACCTGAATCTTCATGAAGAATCTTCAATGTCGTGAAAAAAAAGTGAGATTATTCACTACAAATTAGTATGTAATGTAAGCCTGTGCTTACATTGATTTTGGGTAATTTGACACTGTGCAGGACGCAGGTACCATGTGGATGATGGAACTGCCTAGGCTCTGTCCTCAGCCTCAGCCACACTTAGAATCACATGGGCACCAATTAATCCTCTTCAGGTGGAATGCGGGCATCAGTGGTTCTGAAAATTCCCCAGAGGACCTCAACATTGGAGTCCAAGCAACTCTACCCACTAGCTATGTGGTCTGGGCCAAGTCACATGACCCCTGAATCAATTTGCTCATTTGTAAAAGAGAATAAGATCTACCCTAAGGATTTTAAAGGAACTCTGGTAGCATAGTGGTTAAGGCATTCAGCTGCTAACCAAAAGGCTGGCAGTACAAACCCACCAGCTATTCGATGGGAGGAAAAAGAGGCAGTCTGTTTCTATAAAGATTTACAGCCTTGGAAACACTACTGAGAAGTCCTACTCTATCCTATAGGGTTGCTATAAGTCAGAGTTGACTCAATAGCAGTGGTTTTAAGGGTCTGGGCTCCAGCCCTGGCATGGGCAATTTCAAGTTCCCAGCAAGTAGCCAGAGCTGAAAATCCTGGATTTAGTGAATAGGGATTTGGCAACAGAGGTTGCAAACTTAGAAGACTGAAGATTAAAATATGTAAAGTCCCTGGCACAATGTCTGTACTCAATAAATTATGATGGTAATATTATTTCACTTTTCTGAGTCTTGCTCTCTTTAGACCATGTCGCTGTGTGATCACAGGCAAATTACTTAACCTCTGCATGCCTGTTTGTTTAATCTGGTAAAGGGGAGTGATGAACACCTGAACATCTCAGGATCATTGTGAAGATGACAGCAAACACAGAACATACTTAGTATGGCAGGCACATAGTAAGTGCTCAGTAATCATTATTATATAAAATGAGGAGGGAGAGCTGGATAATCCTTAAAGAAACATTTCTAACCAAATAAATAAATAAATAACATACAACTGCTTTTTCATGGTCAGAGAAATTGAGAAACTCCTCTGATGTTTCCCAGGTTGGATATGGAGTCAAAGTAGGGGGAAATGCAGACTTTTGAGGAAATCCAGGGAGAGAAATCTGTGTCCAGGAAGCCTGCTAGACCTTGGAATCCACCTCAGATTGCAGCTAGCTCCCATGGTGGTTGGGGCATTGTGAGGGAGCCTTAGGTGTCTCCAGTGCTAGGTCCTAGGGTTCTTTTCTGAGCCATAACCATGGCCTGGCCTTGAGTTTATCATTTGATCAGTCCTCACACTGTGTGGAGTGTGGCTGTTATAGAACTGCATTATCACCTCCACGTATCTGTTATTGTGAGGAGACAAGAAGCACCAGGAGGACAGACAGATAGTTTCAAGAAACTGTAGCCTCAGGTGGGACCTTCAGCCTCCTGGAGGTAGCCAAGTATGACAGGAGTCTGGTGAGGCACCACCCTTACCCACTGTAGTTAACAACTCCAAGGGGGTGCAGGTGACAGTAGTGGTGCCAGTGACAGTGACAATGTCTAGGTCTTGCTGTGATTTGAGGATGATCCTGGCCCACACTAAGCTCAGGAGGCAGGGAGGATAAATCTGCCCTTTTTATTGATGACTTAGCTTCGTCCTCCCAGAGAAATCTGATTATCTGGGCTATGCTGGCAGATGTCAAAATGAAATGTTTGCTGCTTGCTGCCAGCTCCCTACTTGGGTTGGTGTGTGTGTGTTGGGGCGGGGGGTGGCTGGGGCCAGCTCCTGCCTTCCTGTCAACAAACCATCATTAATCCCCCTCTCTTACAGTCGATATCTGATGTCACTTTTCCTGGTTTATGTGGCTCAGTGACCTTCCCTTATTTTGTTCCTAATAAAGACGGGTCCAATGGGGCTGGGCCTGCAGCACACCCTTCTATTCAGAGGGTGTTAAATCAGAGACAGCTCCTGTGGTCAGCTCTGCTGGGCTCTGCCACCTGCTGCTCTGGCCACTGTGGTCACATATTTCTGGGGCTATGATGTGGTGCCTTCCTTCTCTCTTAAGCAGAAGTTTCTTACCTACTCTTGACAAGTATGTCTGGAAGAAGATTCCACCTCAGCTGCTCCAAGGGACCCTCTGGACTTCAGGGTTATAGCTCTTGTAGGTGCCCATGGCACATACACTCACATACAAACACACACAGACACATGGTCCACTCCAGCTTCACCAACTCTATCTCCATAAGTCAAAAACTTTCTACCAGAATGGTTAAGTTACACATTCTCAACCCCGGCTGTGGATTAGTATCACCTGGGGAACTTTAAAAAATATGGATGCCTGCAGAAAAACTAACCAGGCACTTCACAAAACAAGCCACCTAAATGGCCAATAAACATGTCTAAGGACTCAGCCTCACCAGTCATCAGGGAAATGAGAACAAGCCATAGTGTAATTCCACTGCACACCCCACCCCAAACAAACAGCAACAACAACAAAAAAGCCCATTTTCATGGAGTTGATTCTGGCTCATGGCACCGAAAATGTTGCATAGTAGGACTGCTTCACAGGATTTTATTGGCTAAATTATTTACAGAAGGAGATCACCAGTCCTTTCTTCTATAGAACCACTGGGTGGGTTCAAACTACCGCCTTTAAGTTTGCAGCTGATCACAAACTGCATGTGCCACCCAGGGAACCTGCACAATGCCAGGCTGGCTAAAATGAAAAGGGCAGGTGATATCAAGTGCTGGTGGGGTGTGGAGCAACCAGAATACTCTTACACTGCTGGGAAGGGTGTAAATTTCACAACAACTTTGGAAGTATCTGAACTGAAGATTCGCACACACACATCCTGACTTAGCACTTTCTGATGTACACCCACAGAAACGTGTGCACATGTCCACCAAAAGACATGCACACGAATTTTAATGGCAGCATTCTTCCTAGCAGTCCAAACCAGAAAGGATCCTTATGCCCACCATCTGAAGAACTGATAAAGGAAAAGGAGTACATTCACACAATGAGATGCTAGACAGAAGTGAGAATGAAGAAATGCAACTACAAGTAACAGCATAGATGGCTCTTACAAGCATGTTGAATAAATGAAGCTCTGGCATATACACAAAAAAGGACATCCTGTATGATTCCATTTGTATGAAGTTCAGAAACAGATAAAATGAATCCAAGACATTCAAAACCAAGATAGTGGTTAACTTTAAGGGGGTGGTGGTGAGTGGGATGGAACATGGCAGGGGAGGTGGTGGTCTCTGGATTTGGGTGCTTTTACATGGATATATTTGTTTTGTGAAGGTTCATCAAGTTGTGTCTATTTAGGGTTTATAAATTCTCTAGAAGAATGTTATGTTGCAACAAATAAACTCAATTAAACATACATGCACACACACACAATACCTAGATTCCACCTTCAAAGATTCTTATTCCGTTAGTCTGGGCTCCAGCCCTGGCATGGGCAATTTCAAGTCCCCACCAAGTACCAGAGCCAAAAATCCTGGATTTAGTGAATAGAGGTTTGTCATCAGAGGTCGCAAAGTTAGAAGACTAGTTCTCCCACAAACTTGCATGCACAAGTTATTGAGTCTTTCTAGATCTGTTTTTCACATGGAAAAGAAGACAGTAATTCCAGACCCATTGTATAAGGTCATTGTGAGAAAAATGGGATCATTAATGGGAAGCACACACCACTGAGCCTGCCTGGCCAAAGGGAATGCTCAGTGGTAGCAGAAAGCCACACCAATGGTTGATCCAAGGAACCTGCTTGACCAGAGAGGTTGCTTCACCTCCAATCCCACTACAGAGCATTGTCACAGCCAACTAGGGCCAGGAGCCATGTAATGGGAGACAGGAAGTCTGAATTCAAGACAGGGACACTGAGAGCTGAGGTTAGATGAGTCACATCCCTTCTCCAGGCCTCATTTTCCCCACTGTAATATGAGAGGGTGGCTCAAGAAGAGCCAACATTCCTCCCAGTTCCGACACTCAAGAGGTGCCATTATCAATTCTGGGAACATGTTACAGCTTCAAGACCCACCTTCTTTGGCTCTGTGTCCCTCCACCTCAACCTCATGTCTGGGAGTAATATCAAAAGAGAACCATTTTGGCAGAAGGAATCAGAGTAGGTCCCTTGAAACCTAGAATTCTAACAGTGCCCCCATTTAACTCAACTAAAAGAAAAAACTTCTACTGATTCCCAGCCAGTCCTTTCTCAACTGTTCCACATGAAAAAGAGGGTGAGCTGAGAAGAAAACATGTAGAGACTCACCAGCATCTGCCTTTGTCCAGGAGTCTTTCTCAATCTTTGATGTTCCAAACTCCTTAGCACCCAAGTCCCGGAGACCTTCAATTCTGGATTTGCTCTGCAAGCCATAAAACCAAAACCAAAACAGAAACAAAAAACCCAAACTCACTGCCATCTAGTCGATTCTGACTCATAGCAACCCCCATTGGGTTTCTGCGGCAGTAAATCTTTATAGAAGTAGGTTGTCCCTTCTTCCTTTTGCAGAGCAGCTGGTGGATTTGAACCACCAACCTTCTGGCTAGTAGTCAAATGTTTTAGGCACTGCACCACCAGAGCTCCTTCTGCCAGCCACAGGGATGCTTATATTCATCTTCCCCATCCACCTCCAGTTTTCAGGGACTGTACCTAGGTGAAGACTATTGAACGTACTGTGGACTACCAGAAGAATGAGTGTCTCAGTCTTAGAAGAAATACAATGAGAATGTTCCTTAGAACCAAGGAAGGCAAGCCTCCTCTACTTTGGACATGTCATCAGGAAATACCAATTGCCACAAAAGGACATCATACCTGTATTTGTAAAATAGAGCTTCAGTGAAAATGAGGAAGACCTTCAATGAGATGGATTGGCATAATAGTCTCAACAATGAATTCAAACATGGCAACAGTGGTGAAGATGAGCAGGACTGGGCAGCATTTTGATATGTTATACATAAGGTCACCATGAGTCGGGGCCAACCTGAGGACAACAAACAATGGTCTTGGTCTAGCCTCACCAGCTTAACTAAAATATTCTAGCTCGATTAACTCGGCAGAGAAGGAACAGAAAAGCCAGTATGTAGATGTTGCAAATCTGTTCTGCCTTGAGAAAATGTCATTCCCTAGCAGGGAATGGGAATGGGGGCCAAGCTGAAGTCTTCCTGCCCCCCCCCTCTGAATTCACGGAGAATTCTGTTTCAATATTAGTCATCGAATGTCTAAAAAGATGACAGCTCAGCTCCCAGATGGGGCCTTAGGGGCAAATATATATAAGGGACGACTGCCAATCAGGCAGCGGGGCAGATGTCTGAGGAGCTGGGGGTGGAGGTGGGGGAACTCATTGCTGTTGAATCAGTCCCAATGCATAGCTACACATGTGTTAACAGAGCAGAACTGTGCTCTATAAGGTTTTCTTGTCTGTAACCATTACAGAAGAAGTTCACTAGGCCTTCCTTCTGTGGAGTCACTAAATGGGTTCAAACTGCTAACCTTTAGGTTAACAGTTAATCACAAACTGCTTGCACGGCCTAAACTCCATCTGAGGAGCTGAGAAATCCTCATTTCCTTTTCCCAAGAAGTGTGGGAGGTGGCCGGAGAACTTATCCCTCTGCTCTAGACCTGGCTGGTCCCCTGGGACTGAGGAAGGACAGCAGGAGTGGAGGTGAGGTAATTCCTTTTAGACACCATGCAAATGGATGATCTTCCAAATGTCCTCACGCAGTCCACAAGCAAATGTATTCAGTTTGTTGAAGTAAAGGAAAATGACATTATACAATTTCAGCTTCTGCCACAAATCAAAAAGCATTACTCGGGAAGAAAAGGGAATCTGTAGTTTGCTATGGCTAGCAGAACAAAAGTCCTTATGAGTTGTGAGAAGAAAATCCCATCTGCCTTTAAATGCCCTTTGTGATTATTTATCACCCTCCAAGCTTAAAATATTTAAATTTAAAAGTTTGAAACCTGAAGGAGGACTCTATGAAGACGTAGTAGAGACAAATATGTATTCCTAAGAAGTCAGCAAATGTTTGTCTCCTATTTGCTGAGCGCTATCTGTGCATAAGAAGAAGAGACCAAGATAGACAGGGAGAGAGACACACATAGTCACAAAGACTGAGAGGCAGATAGATGGATACACACAGAGTAAGAAGCGAAGCTGGCTGCCTGAGTGATGCAATTGGTTAAAGCAAGCTGAAAGGCTGGCTGTTCAAACTCACCCAGAAGCATCTCAGAAGAAAGGCCTGGTGATCTACCTCCAAAAGATCACAGCCATTGAAAACCCTATGGAGCACAGTTCCAGTCTGACACACATGGGGTCACCATGAGTTGGAGTTTACCCAGCAGTAACAAGTTTGTTTGAGTGGTTGTCTGTTTGTTTTTAAGAGACAATGAGGGAGAAAGAAAGGCCTGCAAAAAGTGCATGGCAATGGCATCTGACCTTCTCTAACTTCATGAGGGGGAGACAGAAGCACCATTAACAGCATCTGTAGCCCATGGCTGATTCCTCTGAGGTGGAGGTCAGACAAGCTGCAACCCTCTAACATTTCTGCCATTTCTAACACCAACTGCTCCTCCACAACATTCAACTTCGTTGCTGGGTTTGCTAATTCATTGCAATGGCCACACAGAACTCACAGACAATAGTCACAATTATGGGTCTTATTGGAGAAGCGTTGTTGTTGTTAGGTGCCATTGAGTTGGCTTCGACTCATAGTGACCCTATGTGCAACAGAATGAAACACTGTCTGGTTCTGTGCTAGCCTCACAATCCTTGCTGTACCTGAGCCCATCATTGCAGCCACTGTGTCAATCCATCTTGGTGAAGACCTTTCCCTTCCACACTGAGCCTCCACTTTACCAACATGATATTCTTCCCCAGGGAATGGTGCCTTCTGACAACATGACCAAACTCAGTGAGACGAAGTCTGGCCATTCTAGCTTCTAAGGAGCATTCCATCTGCACTTTTTCCAGGACAGATTTGTTAGTTCTTCTGGCAGCCCATGGTACTTTCAGCACTCTTTGCCAACACCATAACTCAAAAGCATCAACTCTTCTTTGGTCTTCCTTATTCATTGTCCAGCTTTCACATGCATATGAGGTGATTGAAAATAACCATGGCTTGGTATAGGTACACCTCAGTCTTCAAGGAGACTTTGCTTTTCAGCACTTGAGAGAGGTTTTTTTTGCAGAAGATTTGCCCAGTGCAATATGTCGTCTGATGTCTTTACTGCTGCTTCCATTGGTGTTGCTTGTGGAACCAAGTAATATGAAATCTTGAACGACTTCAATCTTTTCTCCATTTATTGTGATGCTGCTTATTGGTCCAGTTTTGAGGATTTTCATTTCCTTTGTGTTGAGATGTAATCTATACTGCAGACTGAAGTCTTTAATCTTCATCAGTAAGTGCTTCAAGTCATCCTCACTTTCAGCAAGCAAACTTGTGTCATCTATGTATCACAGGTTGTTAATGAGTAACAGGTTACAATTCAGGACAGAAACAAGTCAGAATGCAATTCTTCAATCAGGACAGCTTCTTCTCAGCAGTGCCATAGGCATGCTTCTTTCTGGCCTTCACCCCCTTGGCTTAGCCTTTGCCCTGCTTGGGCCATTGTTACAAAGCTCTTTTACTTTTGCTAATAGGTGCCCAAAGAGGCACCCCACTCTGCCAGCAAGTCTTTAGCCCACAGACACTCAGCTGTCTTGTTCTGTGGACTGGGGAGACTGCTGCTCTGTCTTATGCCAGTCTCTTGGTTCTGCCACTTCTGCTGCCACCATCTCTCTGCTGTCTCTCTGCCATCTCAGCACAGGGACCTCAGGTCCAAGGAAGTGCTCCACAATTGCTTCTTCTTCTATCTTGATGGCAGTGAGATCCCGCCCTTCTGCCTCTGAGATGACTTGTCTTAAAGCCTCGTAGGATGGCAAAACTGACCAATCCCCACATTAGGGTTCCATACACTTATTTGCATGATCCCACCCTCACAAGGGTGCCATGTACCTTACTTACATTATTAACAAGCTATCTAATCCCTTTGAGGGCCACAAGCACCTCATATTTGCACAGTTCCACCCAGCCATCTAGTGGGAGTCACAAAGACTATGGGTAGAAGAGATATATTAACTAATTCACTGCACCACAGCCACTTAGAAGCAGAGAGAGAGTGTGTTTCATGTCTTCAGAACAAATATAAATACGCAGAGAAGACTGCAGGATTCATTGACTATAGATAAGCAGGGGATATTTATTTTGGCCACTTCCTGTCCCCCAGCACTAAGGATCCTCTGACTACACCCCTTATCGAGTCCAATCACCCAAATCTTTTCCTTCTCTTCCCCCTTGCTCCAGATACCTGGTCCAGCAGTGACACTATAACAAGTAATTCTTCAAATCCGTGTGTATTTTGTGTGTCAATCCATTTGGCTAAGATGGAGCCTTCTTACTGTAATTGCTGAGGCTGGTGTCTCCAAGCCCACCTGTGGAAGGGGATTAAAACAGCAGAGCTGACTCAAAGGTCAATTTCCTGTGAGCTGGAGGGAAGAAGCAGCATCCTCCCTGAGTCAGACACTCTTGCTGGATTTGGGAGAGGGGACATTGGTGGAACAGAAGGACCTGCAAGCCAAGGTGAAAGAGGATGTGGAAATATTCTGGTTGTTTAGAGACAGGGATGGAGTGGGGGAGACCCACTGAGGACTGGCAGTGACACAGAGGAATCGCTTCTGCTGGATCCACAGCTGGGCTTGCAAAATTGAGGGGAGGGACCCCTGGCTAAAAGCCTTTCCAGCTATTAGATGTGATTTAAAATACCCTGCCAACCATTAGAGGGCTTGCAGCTGCCAATAATAGAATATTTAGTGAAAATGGTTATTTATTACTTGCACAACAAAAATCCAGAAGTAAATCATTTTGGGGTTGGTTGCAAGCTTATCACTAAGTTCAGCCCAGGTTCAAGGAGAGGAGACATAGATCAGATATCTTGATGGGAATAGTGTCAAAGAATGTGGGAAGTGAGATGAATAAATGTGAAAAAGAATGAATGGTATTTTAGAGAACTGACATTTTGGGTGGTTTGTTACTCAGCAGGAGACTCTGAGTGGTGCAAACAGTTAATATTGTCAACTACTAAGTGAAAGACTGCAGGTTCAAGTCCACCCAGAGACTCCTTGGAAAAAAGGCTTAGCTGTCTACTGCCAGAAAATCAACCAGTGAAAATCCTGTGGAACACAGTTCTGCTCTGATGCTCATGGAGTCAGAATTGACTTGACAGCAACTGGTTTTGTTACACATTACTGTGGCGATGACTGACTGATATGCATTTACTCTGCTGAGAGTCAGTCACCATTAGGAAAGTCAATCTTGTCTGGAGGAAAAGGAAATATCCAAAGGAGTTTGCCTGCCCCTATCATTACTATCATTCTCCTTCCCTCTTCTATTCCCCACCAGACTAATAAGCCCACAGAAGCCCCTTTATCCCTTTGTCCACCACTCCCCCCCCCCCATGTGGTGGCGGTCCCTCTGCACACGAGCTGTTTTCAGATGCCTCCTTACTGCCAAGGCTGCACAAGACCCAATGCAGCTTCTTCCTATGTCTCTCACAAACCCTCCTCTGTGGGGCTTCCTTTCTTTAAAACTCCCACTTATCCATTCTTTGTCTAGCTTAGGTTCAGTAGCAGCTTTCTCCAGTTAGGAACCAACCTACTCTTTTGAAAATCCCACAGATAAGGCAATTCAGTGAGGCAATGCGATGTTACCACCTGCCTGTTCTCTGGGTAGCTTTGCAACTTTTAATCTTTGTCCATCAGCATTCTCAAATGAATCTCCATGACTCACCCTTCCCCACCCCAGCCTCTGTGCTCATTGAGGGGTCTGACTTCTCCCTTCTATTCTTCACCCACTATGGGAGCTCTGTTTCTGTTCTGGAACCCAGGAATGCTCTGTAGTCAATCAACACATGAGTCTTAAGTATGCACTAAGTGCCAGCACTGTGCTAGGTATGAGGGCTGCATAGCTCCTGGCCTGCCTGTAGGAACATATGTGTATTGAGAAGCATAGATGAGTATTGCAAAAATCAAGATGTGTCACAGAGCGTTATATATCAAGGAGGTCTGGTAGCACAGTTGTTTAAGCATTGGGCTGCCAACAAAAATATCAGCAGTTCCAATACACCAGATACTCTGTAGGAAAAGATGAGGCAGTCTGCTTCTGTCAAGATTTACAGCCCTGGAATCCCTATCGGGCAGTTCCACTCTGCCCCAAAGTGTGGCTATGAGTGGGAATCAAGTGGATGGCAGTAGGTGGGTTCATACATTAGGAGTCCCTCATGGTGCAAACGGTTAACATACTTGGCTACTAATGAAGAGTTGGAGGTTCAAGTCCACCCAAGGCAACTCAGAAGAAAGGCCTGGTGATCTACTTCCGAAAAATCAGTCCTTGAAGACCCTATTGGACACAAAGTTCTACTCTGACACATATGGATTGCTATGAGTTGGAATCAGTTCCATAGCAACTGATTTCATACAACTATGCAAAAGATGTTTACTGAGCACCTACTGTGTGCAGAACACTGTGCTGTTCACTGGAGATACAGCAGTAGCCAAAACAGAGTCCCTGCCTTTGAGAGTTTCAGCTGGGAGTAGGTATAGAATTCTTTCCAATACACAGTGGGATACAATAAAGAGAATTACATTTCCTTGAGGGGCCAGGATGCTTGTGCAGATGCAGGCCGTGCTCGCTGCTCACTGTTCCAATCCACATCCCTAGGGTCCTACTGCAAGCACTCATGACTCTTGGCTGAGGGCTTTCTCCTCCGTACATTTCCCAACTGCCAGGGAGTTAATGGTCCCATTGCAGGTAGTGGTGCATGGGAGCTTGAGGCTGACTATCCCTCGAGATGGGAGAACCCTGAGGCGTGCTCTGCACACTGTCCAGGAAGTCCCAGCAGGATAGAAACCCAGTTCTCCACAGTGGTAACTCCTCATTAACACACCCAATAATAGCTTCCTTCCCTGCCCCATCTCACTTCCCTGCACTCCTGCTGATGCTTCCTGGGCTCACTTCCCAAATAAATTGCTTACATCCAAATCCAGGTCTGCTTTTTGGGGAACCAGAATAAAATATAATAACAAGGGTTATTACTATAATTATCAGTACTAATAGTAGAAGGGGACATTGGTGGTTCAGAGATAAAGTTGTTGCCTTCCATGCAGGAGACTTTGGTTCCATTGCTGCTCAATGCACCTCATGCACAGCCACCACCATCTGCCAATGAAGGCTTGCACATTGGTATGATGCTGAACAGATTTCAACAGAACTTCCTGATTAAGGACTAGGAAGAAAGGTCTGGCAATCTAATCTACTTCCAAAAATCAGCCAGTGAAAATCTTATGGATCACAACGGTCAAATCCCATTACACATGAGTTGGGAGATGACTTGATGGAGCTAACAACAGAGCAGTAGTAGTAAAGTTTTTGTTGTTGTTAGGTGCTGTTGAATTCATTCCAACTCACAGATCTCTTGTGCAACAGAACATGACACTTCCCAGTCCTGCATCATCCTCACAATTGTTGCTATGTTTGAGCCCATTGTTGCAGCTGCTGTGTCAATCCTTTTTTTTTTTTTTCCTCTCTTTTTCATTGATCCTCTACTTTATCAATGATGATGTCATTCTCCAGGGACTGGTCTCTCTGGGTAACATGTCTAAAGTACATGAGACAAAGTATCATTATCCTCACTTCTGAGGAGCATTCTGGCTGTACTTTTTCCAAGACATTTGTTCATTTTTTTTCTGACAGCCCATGGTATATTCAGTATTCTTTGTCAACAGCATAATTCCAGTGCATCAATTTTTCTTCACTGTTCCTTATTCATTGTCCACTTTTGCATGCATATGAGTCAATTGAAAATACTACGTCTTGTGTCACTTCAAAGTGAAAGTTTTGCTTTATAATACTTTAAAGAAGTCATCTGCAACAGATTTGCCCAATGCAATCAATACATTGTTTGATTTCTTGACTACTCCTTCCATGGACGTTATTGTGGATCCAAGTAAAGAAAAATCCTCGATAATTTCAACCTTTTCTCTGTTTTTTATGATGTTGATTATTTATTTATTTATTTTTATTAGGATTTGGGTGAAGATTTACATAGTAAATTCACTTTTCATACAGCAGTTCACATATACTTTGTCTCATGTCATTGACCAAAA